>NC_090649.1:478772084-479417084 GCF_040937935.1 Hyperolius riggenbachi
TTAGTACAAGAAATTAGACAGGCTAAACTCTCTAAATACATACAGGGTTCATTTCTTTATGCTTTCCTTCTATCCTGTGCAAGAGTTCAGGTCCACTTTAAAGGACCTCTGTCCTGAAAATCTTAAAATGTAAAATATATGTAAACATATACAATTAAGAAGTATGTTTCTTTTAGAGTAACATGAGCCATAAATTACTTTTCTCCTATGTTGCTGTCACTTACAGTAGGTAGTAGAAATCTGACAGAACCGACAGGTTTTGGACTAGCCCATCTCCTCATGGGGGGTTCACAGGGATTTCTTTATTTTTAAAATGCACTTAGTGAATGGCAGTTGCTCCGTCCAACCGCCAAAAAAGTGTTCGGTGAACAGGGAGGCTGGCCAGCACCTTTGTATAAATCCTTTTCAGGGAATGTCTTTATAAAGAATAAAGGCCATGCTGAGAATCCCCTATGAAGAGATGGACTAGCCCAAAAATTGTCTGTAATGTCAGATTTCTACTACTTACTGTAAGTGACAGCAACATAGGAGAGAAGTAATTTATAGCTCATTTTACTCTGAAAGAAATGTACTTCTTATTTGTATGTGTTTTAAACTTTAAGATTTTTGCAACAGTTCCTCTTTAAGGGCACCACATTTGATGCAGGAGACCAGGGCTTGACTCTTGGCAAGTCTTCATAATGCTCCAGGGTGGCCTTCTGAGTGCGCCCCTAGTGGCTGCAGCTCTCAAGTACTTTGAGTCCAACTGGAGAAAAGTTCTATAGAAATGTTAGTATTTCATTTTTTCACAACCAACGGTCCACTGGGTACATGGAAAATATAGCTGTTCTTTAGCGCTGATGTATGGTGGGAGTTGTGCATTGTAATATATGTGAGTATACAATCTCAAACAGTACTTACACTTAACACTGCTCGACAAAGTCTTTGGTGCAGAAGTGTCAACAGCCGCTGAGTGAAAAGAAGATAAAATTAAAATTACTTTAGATAAAGTATACAAAAATTCTACAATAGGGGACAGAGTGGGTTAGAAGGGGAGTGAAAGAGAGAGAGATAGGGCTTGATTCACTAACCGGCGCTAAGCGTTAGGTGGTTCTTGCCCATAGGACCCCACACAGTGCGCACAGCGCGGCAGCCTATGATTAGTGCGCAATGCGATGATAACGTCGCACCCACTGCCCTTGTACAGAAAACGGTGCATCGGGTGGCCGCCGCTTTGGTGCCATCCGATGCGCCGTCTTCGTCGCACCAGGTGCGACAATTAAAGGGCAGCGGGTGCGATGTTATTGTCGCATCATGCACTAATCATAGGCTGCTGCTCTGCGCGCACTGTGTGGGGTCCGGTGTGCGATGTAGCTTTGCGGGCTATTAGTGCCCGCAAAGCTACTTATGGGGCACAAAGTGTCTTTTCACACTAAATCTTAGCGCCGCTTTGTGAATCAAGCCCATAGAGGCCCATATGCAATTAACTTTTTCTCCTGAGTTTTTTCCGAGGAGATCATTTTTCATCTTGTATTTAGGATAACTTTTCAGCACTTTGGAATTGAAAAAGTACCAAAAAGTAGGTGAAAAAGTACTATCAAAATTATTTTGAGTGTTTTCTTGCTTGATGAGGATTTAAAGTGAACCAGAGACGAAGCATCCTCATGTATTTACCATATATATCAGTGGGAACATTAGAGAAAACACCCACCCTGCTCTCTGCTTCATCCTTCACTGTTTAGCCTGCTTCTCATCAGCCCTGATAAAATCCCTGAGTGAGCATTCAGTCTGGCTTTGCTCAGGAATCATTATAGCTGAGTCATTATAGCAGAGCCACAAGAGGGCAGGCTTGGGTTTGAGAAGACATCAGAGAAGACAGGCTCAGCTATAATGATTCCTGAGCAAAGCCAGACTGAATGCTCAGTCGGGGATTTTATCAGGGCTGATAACAAGCAGGCTGAGCAGTGAAGAATGAAACGGAGAGCAGGGTAGGTGTTTTCTCTAATGTTCCCACTAATATATATGGTAAGATACATGAGGGTGCTTCGTCTCTGGTTCACTTTAATGCTCCCCCCCCTCCAACCAGTGTTCATACCCATTGCTTTGCCTCTCTTTGGTGACCCTCATAGCTTACGGGCCCATCTTGCAATGGTCATAAAACGTGTGACCATCGTGAGCTTCACACCCATAACAAGTGCAGCCACAAAAACACACCCCTTTATTGGAGGAAAGGGGTTAGTTATTGGGGCCCCCACAACTCTGGGCTGCTCCTATGTAGTAACACCCCTGGAATGGGGTAGAAGAGAGACCCAGGGGCCAGGGAGGCCCACTCCTTTTCCCTCCATGACCTTCTTACCCCCTTTAACTGGCATAGCTTTACATGCTCCAGTGCCAGTCCTCTCTATCCACTTCTCTGTACACAGGGGCGTATCTGGGTAGTATAGTGCCTATGGCAAACAATGAAACTGCGCCCCCCCCCCTTCAGTCAGAGCCCCCCTTCCCCTCTAAGAACAGCATATTTTCTCGTGTACATGTGTTATGGTTGCTTGTGTGTTTTTGCTCAGGATATTGCTTAGGTTACTTTTTTGGAAATATCTCGTTCTTCACTCTCTGTCCTCTGTTCTAACACTAAGCACAGTGCACCCTACATGCATAATTTAAGTAGCCATATTTCCCAGATAACAGCATTAATCTGATGTCTGAATGACAGGGAGGCATGGAGGCAGGCAGGCTGGTGCAGCACAGTGGCAGGCATGGCGCCCATGGTGCTGTGGCGCCCGTGGCACATGCCATGCCTGCACCCCTCTAGATACGCCTCTGTCTGTACAGCATAGCTCTTCTCAACTCCCAATGTAGGTCACGTGACAATCATCAGGAGCCTATAGAGCAGAGGTATACTGTGCAAGAGTGGCTGTGGTGAACAAGAGAGAGGACTGACCTGGTGCTGGAGCAACAAGTGAAACAAAGAGAGAATGAAGAAGTAAGAAACTAGGATGAGGGGCAAGGATAGAGTGAAGGACCTCTGATAGAAATGGGGGTCTAATCAGCATTGCTCAATAAGTTACACATTTACATCACATAGCAAAAAACTGTATTTACAATGACGGTGAATTTGACAGCATATGTTTTTTCTACAAACAGCTGCTACGCGTTCCACGTTATAGGCTCAACCGTTGTGTAAAACAGCCTGAGTCTGCCCTGTAATAATAGGAATAATGTACACAGTTTACTCTGGGCTATGGTAGACTGTGTACGCTATGGGAAGTCTGGCTTGCACTGTTACACCATCTGGGAATCGGTGAATATAGCGAGTTCAGCACCGCGCCATTTATCTCGGTATATTATATTCCCGTCTATCTAATCTCTTTATGGCGCAGCCTCCCCTGCTGCAGGGAGAAGCGGGGTGGATGCTGCAAACGCCACACAGTCAACACGACGCTTCCCGCTCGACCTTATGGAGGAGAATTTAATAAACTCGTGTGGGAATCGTCAATCGTACAACCGCCAGCCGCTGCAGAAGCCTTCCCTTCAGAATAACTCGTGTGACTTATTGACCTTCACTTAAAGTGCAACTAAAGTTTTCCAGCAAGCTACAGAAGCACCTAAACTTCGCTCCCCTGTGTATAAAAATATTTATAGACACCTTTTTTAGTATTTTAAGAGCAGAAGAAAAATGTTCTGATTGTCTTTGTAAGTCTGCTTAGAGATAGGGTCAGTTCTAGACTTTCTGCTGCGTGAAGCAAACTTTGGAGGATGCCCTGTGCTCCCTGATCCCCCCCTCGAAATGCTGATGTATGATGTATATATACCTCCTAACATCATATACAGTATACCTAATATCATCTATACCCCCCAACACCAGCGAGAGATCCCCAGTCAGAGGGGAAGCTTTAGTATTGTATTTCATTTTAATATTCCAAAAAAGTGCAGAAAATTGTACGCAAAAAAACTTCAATCACATAGTAAAGTGCATATAACTGGTAGAAAAAAGGCAACAACATCGATTTGTTTCGGGTCCACGACCCTTCTTCAGGCCTTTACACATACAGTGAGTATCTATAAAGTATAAAAATACAGTACAATTAAAAATACAGTACAATTAAAAATTGTAAAAAGACTGCAAAACCATTAAGTTGTGATGAACCGTGACAGAGAACACCAAGGAAAGGTGAAGTTTGCATAGAATAGCACCCCACACAAACCAACGTGTAATGAGAAATGGTAAACACCACTCTAACATTAAGGTTGCCTTTGAACGCAATGGAGCCCACCCCACTTTAGTATCCCCAGTAGCTCAACATTTTTGGGAAACCAAAACATTCTGCTGGCCAGCTTAGATTTTTGGTTTTGGAGGTTGTGGATAGATCTAGAAGATGAGGGGACCGTCAGGCTTATCGTGGACCCAAAACAAATCTATGTTGTTGCCTTTTTACTACCAGTTATATGCACTTTACTATGTGATTGAAGTTTTTTGCATACAATTTTCTGCACTTTTTTGGAATATTAAAAAGAAAAAGTATTTTTTTGCAATTTCTTGGTTTCCTGTGTTTTTTTACTATATCCCTGATTATTAACTAGTTCAGGTGGAGGTGTTTGTGGTGCAACCACAGGGATTGTTCATCCATTGTTTACTCTCCCAATACAATACTACTGGTCTATACCACTAGGGAATTTTTTTGTGATTTTTTGTGATTCTGATTCAATTGATTGTGATTCAATTATTGTGTTTTTTTTATATTTAAATGACCTCAAAGGAAATAAATACGCTTGTGGAGGAATCCCATATTGCTATTCATACTTTTTCTTACTTGGAGGATGACGTGCAATGTATATTAAGTAATGTCAAGGGTCATTGTCAGTTTTTGTCTGAAGGGAATAGCAGTTTTTGTGATTTTGAAGAACTGGAGAAGCCTGAAAAACAAATCATTGATTTGGATTTGCATGGAGAGACTTTGGCTGAATATTATAGAGTATCACGAATTTCAAGAGGTGGTCGTTCACAGATACATCCTTTTTTGTTTGAAAACGATACTGAAGTTTTGAAGGCATCCTTAACAAATCTTCATTAGATATTATCTTGTATATTGAATGGATTTCTATGAAGTTGCCTGATCTGGAGAGTGAATCTTCAGAGATTCAACTTAAATTGCGGGAATCTCCTCCCAAGAGGAGTTTACTACGAACATTACTGAATTGGAGGTTAGACTTGACCGTTATCGAAAAGATTTAGAAATTATTAAAAAATAAAAATTTGTTAGAGATTCAAAAGATTATACTACTGGCTTTGTCTATAAATGGCAGCAAAAAGAAAAACAACCCATGGTGGTTTGGAACATCCAAGACAAAGATACCGCAAACGTACACCAAAATACAGATTGGAGCATCCTGTCTCCCCTACTTCCTCAGTTGGCTCTTCTGCTTCTGGCTCCTCTTTTTTAGGGTCTATAAAAACCGCACGAGGGGCCCAGGTGCCAGATCCACAATCAAAGGTCCTCAGGTCATCAAGAGCAGTTACTACAAGCGGGACTGCAGTTAGAGACTAGTTCTCCTGTGGTAAATATATCTGATTATACGTTGTCAAATTATGAGTTATCGGTCTTATCAAGGGGGTTGTCATTTAGTTCCACTTCCACCCAGACTTTTTTAAACTGGATTCTGAATTTGCCAATTTTTTAAACAACGTACGTTGGAAGGGCTATTGGTCCAAATCTAAACAGTTTGTTACTGTCTCTAGGGATAGAAATCATGCATTGTTTTCATGCACAAACCTTAATTTGGAAACAGCCTCGTCCCATAAACCTCCAGCTGATAATGTCCACATTGAATCTTTCATTAAGTTGGTTAAACATGATCTTGAATCTTTAGAGTGTTCGTTCAAAAGAAGCATGTTACCATTTGTGTGTCACAACATCACAAAGGAAGAAAAACAAGCTCTGACTAACCTTAAGGAGAATACATTGATTATTATTAAGAGTGCAGATAAGGGTGGAGCAATTGTTGTTATGAACAAGACTGATGTTAATGAAATTAAACGACAACTGGGTGATGCTAATTTGTATTGTAAACTTGACTGTGATCCTACCTTTGGTTACTTACGTGATCTCAAACTTGTCCTTGAGGAGGCCATGTCCAATGATGTAATTGATCAGAAACTATTTGAGTATTTGTATAATGACCAACCAGTGATCCCAGTTATATATTGTTTACCTAAATTACATAAAAATCCCCTACATCCACCAGGGAGGCCTATTGCGGCAGGTACAGACTCTGTCTTTATCAGAGTGGCAATTTTCTTGGATCGCGTTTTACGTAAATATATGATTAATCAATCCTCATACCTTCGTGATACTTCTGATTTTATTAATACCATTAAGGATATTGTACTTCCACATGAGGATTGTTTACTCATAACTTTAGACATTGAGTCTTTGTACACATGCATTCCTCATCAAGATGGTCTGCGAGCCATAAAGAATGTATTATTAGAAGACCGGGAGGTTAATAATCTACAAATTACTTTCGTTTTGGCATTATTGGATATGGTTCTCACAAGGAATTTTTTCTTGTTTCAGGATGATTTCTATCTGCAACTACGGGGTTCGGCCATGGGGAGCAATGTGGCTCCAGTCTATGCCAATGTGTTCGTGGAGAATTTTGAGAAAAATTGGTTTACACCCACGAACTGTTTCGCCATTATGTCTTAATTCGGCAATGTTATATTGACGATATTTTTATCATTTGGACAGGGACACGTGAGTTATTTGATTGTTTTTTCTCTCAATTACAACAGGCTTCCTCCTCCCTCAAATTTACAGCCAATATAAGTGACAATGCTATTCCATTTTTGGATGTCCCGTGTGGGACGTCTCCTGAGATGTGACTTATACAGTAAACTTACGGATCGCAACACGTTGCTGGATTTCCATAGTTTCCACCCTAAGAGACTTTGTTAAACTCTTCCTAAGTCCCAGCTCAAGAGAGTCAAACAAATCGTTAGTGATCCAAACACTTCATATTGTCGGTTAGAAATGATGTCTAGAAAATTTATCGATAGAGGATATCCCTCCAGTTTGGTGTGTCGCTTCAGGAATGAGGTAGCAGGGATGAGCAGGAGCTCTCTTTTATCCCCGAGAGTTAGCCGTAGTTCTACAGAGCGTGATGACAGGATGGTTCTCGCTACTACTTTTAACACACTGTCTAATCAAATTGCCTCCTTAGTAAAAAAAAACATTGGTATGTTCTGTCGGCCCTGAGTAAAGAAATTCCAGCCTTTAGGCAACCACCGATGATGGCATATAAAAGAGCCAGATCAATTCGTGACAAGGTGGTAAAGGCAGATGTTGGGCCCTCATTGAATAGATCAGAGTCGGTTGGCTCCATTGCGAGTAGGCACCTCTCCGTGTCTTCATTGTATTAACTGTCAATATGTGATCAAAGGTAAAGAATTTAATCACCCTATGAGAGGTACACCTATTAAGTTACGACACTGTGACGTGTGATTCGAGCTTTGTAGTTTATGGTCTTAAATGCCCATGTGGCAAATTTTATGTGGGAGAAACCACTCGTCCGGTTAAAGTACGTATTGGTAAACATCGCTCTAACACTAAGGTTGCCTTTAAATGCAATGGAGCCCACCCCACTTTAGTGTCCCCAGTAGCTCAACATTTTTGGGAAGCCAAACATTCCGCTTAGATTTTTGGTTTTGGAGGTTGTGGAAAGATCTAGAAGAGGAGGGGACCGTCAGGCTTATCTTTTGAAGAGAGAGGCGTTTTGGATAAAGTATTTGAACGCATTGGCCCCCCATGGCATGAACCTCGAGTATTTCCCATGATCTTGCATCATTCATTGTTATATTTATTGTTATTAACTGGTTTAATTAATGTCTCCTCTTTTTTTTCTCCAGCTTCTTTCTAGCCTTTAATATCTAATTGATGTGGATAGTTCTTCACCCACACACTCCTTTGGGTACAGGTAATTGTGCATGGGCTGTATGCATGGCTCTTCACTTTCTTTCTTTTTGGCATTAAAGTTATTGGCAGGACGCGTGGGGTCACGTTTTTTATTGTTGGATGCGTCCATCCTTCTGCGGTGGATGTGGAGATTTGGACGTTTATGTGGTTTATTTACATTTATTCGTTTTTGCCGGCTGTTTTTCCATGTTGGATACGAAGGAAGTGACGTGTGTGCCTATGCATTCCTGTTATAGGAAGTTTACTGGTAGGTTGTTTGCAGCTGTTTTTCCACGTTACATGTGGAGGAAGTGACGTGTGCACTCCAGGGTGGTTCCGATACAGGAAGTGAACTGCTAGCCGGCGTTTTATAATACACATCAGTTCCTTTACTTGGTTTGTGTATCTGCTATTGATTTATTGCATAGTCTAAATTGTGAACAGGTGTGGACTTTTATGAGCATGCTCAGTATCCCTCTGTGTAAGGTATTTAACCCATTCAGGTTCCGTGGTTTTCACGTGAGAAATGTTCACCTACCATTCATTAGCCTATAACTTTATCACTACTTATCACAATGAACTGATCTATATCTTGTTTTTTCCGCCACAAATTAGGCTTTCTTTGGGGGGTACATTTTGCTAAGAGCCACTTTACTGTAAACGCATTTTAACAGTAAGAATAAGAAAAAAATGGAAAAATTCATTATTTCTCAGTTTTCAGCCATTATAGTTTTAAAATAATACTGTAACGATTGTGGAACTTTCCCCGTGATCAGCGCACAACGCGTGTGCTGACACGGCGGAAATCCTCCACAAGCGTATAATTTGCAGGAACCCAGCAAAAGGTGCTACGCACCCATAGAGGGAAAATTCCTGTCGGCAGATGGCGCTGGGGAGTGCAGAGGAACCAATCCTCTGTACCTCCACAAATGCCAGACAGGAATTGTACAAAACGCAGAACGCAATCGCAAGAGAGGCGATTGCGAATGAGAATGAGCAAAGGGACAGGTTGTATGTGTGTGTGCCAATCCAGTCGCCGCCCCGCAACCGCACACACACAACAGCAGATATGAAATAGGAACGCGATCGCGAGAGGTGCGATCGCCAGACAAGACACAAGGCAGATCAGAACAGAATACGAGGTTAGCAAAGGCACAGCAAATAATACAATGAGGAGATACGGAAAATAACAAATGCTAGCTAACCGCGAACACCGCACTCATTCGCAACAGTGCACGCGGTTATGCGCGGTCTCCACGTGATAAGCACAATAGAGACAAGCACGCCTAACTAACCATTAACAGACAAACATGAAACAGAGGACGCGAGCGCTTGCTTAACTGTTACCTCACCGAGCCTCCAGCAAGCGTAGCAGACAGACACACGAAAACAGGGACAAGCGAGAGATAGGATCCACAGCACTAGCGAAAAGTGGCTAGCGCGATCCAAGTACAGAGTAGCAGAACAGAAGGATCCCCAGCGCCAGCGAAAAGTGGCCAGCGCGATCCCAGAAGACAGAACAGAAGGATCCCCAGCGCTAGCGAAAAGTAGCTAGCGCGATCCCAGGAGACAGAACAGAAGGATCCCCGGCGCTAGCAAAAAGTAGCTAGTGCGACCCCAGGAGACAGAACAGAAGAGATAGCTGGTAGCAACCGCTGCACCAGCTATACTCCAAGAACAGAGATCAGAACCATTTCCTGTCAACCACCATAGGGACAGGACAATGGCAAACAGGCAAGACAAGACAGAACAGGCAATACAGATAATACAATCCTAACAGCACTAGGGAAATTTGCCTAGCGCAGATTTAGGAATTACCCTAAGCTGATGTTCAAACAGAGAGCAAGGCTGACACCCCACCAGGAGTGTTACATAGGACGAAATCCTTATGAACAGCGAAGCATTGTGGGAAAGACATAGTACTTATAGTACATGCCTCCAATGAATGTGGCCAGGCAATTTGCATGACAACGTATGCAAATTCCTCTGCAAGCACAAGCTGCAAAACTGACAGAAGCTGTTCTTTCCAGAGTCCTGCAGCATGCAAACCTACACAATGGTCAAAAGGCTGGCTGCCTGCACAGGCAGCTGAGCAAATCATCACAAATACATGCCTTCATAATTAAAACTCACGTATTGTATTTCCCCATATGTCCCGGTTATTACACCATTAAAATTATGTCCCTATCACAATGTATGGCGACAATATTTTATTTGGAAATTAAGGTGCATTTTTTCCATTTTGAATCTATCACTATTAACAAGTTTAAAGAGGAACTGTAACGACAAAACGGCCCCTGGGGGGTACTCACCTCGGGTGGGGGAAGCCTCCGGATCCTAATGAGGCTTCCCACGCCGTCCTCCATCCGTCGGGGGTCTCGCTGCAGCCCTCCGTGCAGCGGTGACGTAATATTTACCTTCCTGGCTCCTGCGCAGGCGCTCTGACGGCTGTCGGCGCCGAAGTAGGCGGAAATACCCGATCGCCGTCGGGTCTGCTCTACTGCGCAGGCGCAAGTTTCCGGCGCCTGCGCAGTAGAGCGGACCCGACGGAGATCGGGTATTTCTGTCTATTTCCGTGCCGAAAGTCGCCACAGCGCCCCCGCTGGAGCCAGCAAAGGTAAATATTGAACTGACAGTCGGCACAGTCGCCGGCTGTTCGGAGGGCTGCAGCGAGACCCCCGTGGGACAGAGGACGGCGTGGGAAGCCTCATTAGGATCCGGAGGCTTCCCCCACCCGAGGTGAGTACCCCCCAGGGGATCTTTTTAATGTTACAGAGTCTCTTTAAAATAAAAAAAATATAGAAATATTTCATCTTTACATTGATATTTAAAAAGTTTAGACCCTTAGGTAAATATTTACATGTTTTTTTTTTATTATTGTAATGTTTTTTTTTTTATAGTAAACATTTTATTTGGGTAGTTTTGGGAGGGTGGGAGGTAAACAATAGATTTATAATGTAAATGTGTGTTCATTTTAATTTATTTTTAATTTCAGTTGTAGTATTACTTTTTGGCCACAAGATGGCGGCCATGAGTTTGTTTAAATGACGTCACTCTAAGCGTAACACACGCTTAGAGTGACGCATCGGGGAGGGAATGGCCAGAAAAGGCGCAGCTTCCGAGAGAAGCTGTCGCTTTTTCAGCGGGGGAGAGGAATCAGTGATCGGGCACCATAGCCTGATACATTGATTCCCTGGCTACCGAATCCGCGGCCGGGAGTGCGCGTGCACGCGCGCGATCGGCCGCGGGAGCGCGCATGGTTCCTGGACGTAGTTTCTACGTCCAGGAACCAAAATAGGTTAAAGAGAAACTCTGACCAAGAATTGAACTTTATCCCAATCTGTAGCCGATACCCCCTTTTACATGAAAAATCTATTCCTTTTCACAAACAGACCATCAGGGGGCGCTGTATGACTGATATTGTGGTAAAACCCCTCCCACAAAGAAATTCTGAGTACGTACTCTTGGCAGTTTCCTGTCTGTAAACCCTGTTGCATTGTGGGAAATAGCTGTTTACAGCTGTTTCCAACTGTCAAAACAGCAAGCAGCAGCTACATCACTTGCCAGCAGTAAAAATGTCACCATGTAGTAAATGTCAGACTATAAATCAGGGATTTAAAATACTTTACAATGGGCAAACACTGACTAAATCATTTATACATAATTATTGTAAAAATGAAGCACTTTTTTTATTACATTATTTTCACTGGAGTTCCTCTTTAAACCCAGCTCATTTGCCGATTAGTTACCACCCGGTTCGGATGTCCTGCTCCCATGCGGCTTCACTCTTGATATTCTATGTGGTAATATATAGATATTTTTTATTTGATTATACTTTTTACTTGATTATGCTTGTGATCCCTAGCTTAGTATTGAACTACTGGTACCCTTTAGGCTTTAACCTCCTTAGCGGTAACCCGGTGTGTGACACGGGGTAAGCCGCCGGAGGGTGCTGCTCAGGCCCTGCTGGGCCGATTTAAATAATTTTTTTTTGCTGGACGCAGCTAGCACTTTGCTAGCTGCGCCAGCACCCCGATCGCCGTCGCCGCGCGCCCGATCGCCGCTATCCGGTGCGGCGCGCGGCCCCCCCCCCCCAGACTCCTGCGCTGCCTGGCCAATCAGTGCCAGGCAGCGCCAAGGGGTGGATCGGGTCTCCCAATGACGTCCCGACGTTGCTGACGTTGGTGACGTCATCCTGCCCCGTCGCCATGGCGACGGGGGAAGCCCTCCAGGAAATCCCGTTCTTTGAACGGGATTTCCTGATCGCCTATCGCCGGAGGCGATCGGCGGGGCTGGGGGGATGCCGCTGAGCAGCGGCTATCATGTAGCGAGCCCTGGGCTCGCTACATGATTTAAAAAAATAAATAAAATAAAAAAAAAACTGCTGCGCTGCCCCCTGGCGGTATTTTTCATACCGCCAAGGGGGTTAATTGTAATGATTTTGGTTTCTGACTTTAATTCTGAATTTTTGGTGTTTGTTATTAGCTGATCATATAAGCTATCCCTCATTATTGATTGCTTACCTGCTTCCTGTATTGACTTGTGTAGGTGGTCTATCCTCCTGGCTTAGAGGTTGTCCAGATGAGATGCTACTGTGTACTTAAAGGGAACCAGAGAGGAATGGAGCCTGGAAATAGAAAGAGCTTTTATACATACCTGGGGCTTCTTCCAGCCCCATAAGCCTGGATCGCTCCCACGCCGCCATCCTCCGCTTCCTGGAACCGCCGGTACTGGGACCGTCACTTCCGGCGGACGTGGCCAATTGTCCGCATCACAGGGGCTCCCTCCATACCCGTACGCATGCAGCTGCGCAGTAGGCATCATGCGTTCTTGTATAGAGAGAGCTCCGTGTGATGCGGAGAATCGGCCGCGTCCGCCGGCCGACTGGCCGACTCGCGGCAATGACGGGACCCGGTACCGGCGGATCCAGGCAGCAGAGGACGGTGGCGTGGGAGCGATCCAGGCGTATGGGGCTGGAGGAAGCCCCAGGTATGTATAATAACTTTTTTTGAACCTCTCTGGTTCCCCTTAAACTGTGCAGGTATAGATTTTTTGGTTGTTTTTCTAATTTCTCTTTCCTTTTCACAGTATATCTCATCCTTCTTAATATTTCTATGGGGTGCTATTCTATGCAAACTACACCTTGCCTTGGTGTTCTCTGTCACGGTTCACAACTTAATGGTTTTGCTGTATGTGTAAAGACCTGAAGAAGGGTCTAGGACTTTTTCTAAAAGTTATATGCACTTTAGTATGTGATTGAAATTTTAAGGTTTTTTGCATACAATTTTCTGCACTTTTTTGAAATATTAAAAAGAAAAAGTATGTTTTGCAATTTTTTGGTTTCCTGTGTCTTTACTATATCCCTGATTATTAAAGAGGAACTTCAGCCTAAACAAACATACTGTCATTACGTTACATTAATTATGTTAATTAAAATAGATAGGTAATATAATCTTACCCAAAGAACAGGCAAACGTTTGATTTCATGAGGGCAGCCATCATTTTGGTTGAAAGGAGGTGACAGGGAGCATGGGACACAGTTCCAACTGTCCTGTGTGCTGATCACCCCTCCCAGTTGCTAGGCAATGTGAACAACATAGGAAATCCCATCATGCTTTGCACAGCATCAGGGAAAAAAGCCTGGGCAGCTTTCTTTGATGGGTGGAGCTTAGCTAAAAATGCAGCTAAAAATGATGCTTTGGTAAGAAAAATAAAGCTCTGTGACTGTGAAACTGTTAAAGACACACCAAGCCTTTTCAGTTCTGCTGAGTAGATTTTTAGTCTGGAGGTTCACTTTAACTAGTTCAGAGGGGAAGCTTTGGCAGGTGACAAATCAGGCGGGGGTGCTGGTACCAGACCAGCCAATGACAGCCACCCGCTGCTCCTTTTGCTAACTGGTGCCGATGGTCTCGCGGGCGGGACCACGGCACCATCATTGGGCCAATCACTGCACCTGATTAGTAGCAAAGACCTATCAGATGTCACTGGTCAAATGAGGGGATTCAGGGATGCATAGATGAGGAGGGTAGCGTGTGTGCCAGAAAGGCGGGCGGGAGAGCAGAGAGGAGGCAGTTGCCAGGCAGCTCAAAATGTTCGTCCAAATGTCCCCCCCCCCCCCCCCTAGATTTTGCCGCCTGAATCACAAGATTCAGGTGGCTTCATGGTAGGTCAGTTCCTGCTGAGAGCAGTTATGTCATGGAAGAACTAGGACTGCTTGGAGCACAGAGAGTAATGATGGAAGTGTGTGTGTGTGTGTGTGTGGGGGGGGGGGGGGGGAGAATTAGGGTTAGGCATCAGGTAGGAAGTTTGTATGGGGGGGGGGGGGAGTTAGGGTTAGGCGTCAGGGGGATACCACTTGCCTGGCAGCCCTGCTGATCTATTTGGCTGCAGAAGTGGCTGAATCACACCAGAAACAAGCATGCAGCTAATCTTGTCATATCTGTAAAAATGTCAGAAACACCTGATCTGCTGGATGCTTGTTCAGAGGCTATAGCTGAAAGTATTAGGCCACATACAGACATCAGACTATAGTCTTTGGAAAATGAAAGATCACAGACCAATCTTACCACCCTTCCTGTAGTATGAGAGCCATACTCTACACAGTCTATTCTATGGAGCTGAACTCCACATCAGAAAAAAAATCATTGCAAGATGCTGCACACACAGATGCTGTACAGACACAAAAGATCAGTATCTGCAAAAGATCTGTTCCTGCCAAAAATCCATTCCTGCATATTGCAATGATAGTCTATGAGATCTGCAGATCATCATACACACATGATTTAACTGACATTCATCTGCAGATCTGCAGATCTGAAAATCCATCCTGGTGGATCTGATCTGCAGATGAATGTCAGTTAAATCATGTGTGTATGATGATCTGCAGATCTCATAGACTATCATTGCAATTTGCAGGAATGGATTTTTGGCAGGAACAGATCTTTTGCAGATACTGATCTGGTGTGTCTGTACAGCATCTGTGTGTGAAGCATCTTGCAATGATTTTTTTCTGATGTGGAGTTCAGCTCCATAGAAAAGACTGTGTAGAGTATGGCTCTCATACTACAGGAAGGGTGGTAAGATTGGTCTGTGATCTTTCATTTTCCAAAGACTATAGTCTGATGTCTGTATGTGGCCTTAGAGGCAATGGATCAGCAGGATGGCCAGGTAATTGGTATTGCATAAATGGAAATAATTATGGCAGCCTCCAAACACCTCTCTTTACAGTTCTCCTTTAAGGGCTCAGACACACTATAAGCGCTTTTCTGAGCACTTTTTAGCCATCAGAGCTGTCTGAGAGCTTATTAAAAAATACTCTTATTGACTTACATTAAAGTCGTGGTAAAAACTTGATTGAGGTAAAATCGTGCATTTTGATGTGAGTCAATGGGAGTGCTTTTTAAAAAGCTCTCAGAAAGCTCTGATGGCTAAAAAGCGCTCAGAAAAGCGCTTATATAGCGTGTCTGAGTCCTAAAAATGCATTTCTGCCTCCCAAAAGACCACTTAATAGAATGTTTTGAAAACAAAAAAAAGACATTCATTCATCAAATTCAATCAGGAAAAATGGTAAGTATAGAGGTAGCAAAATGTCTTCTTTTTTTCCTTTAGTGGCTCTTTAAAGAGAACCTGAAGTGGGGTTCTGACAATGCTGCTATACACATAGAGAGGCTGGGTCTGCCTATACTGCCCAGCCTCTGTTGCTATCCAGATCCCCCCTAAGTTCCCCCTGCGCTCTGCTATCCCCCATAAACCACAGCCGCGCTGTGCGGGCTGTGTTTACCTCTGTACTGTCAGTCTCGGCTGCTCCCCCGCTTCCTCCATAGCTCCGGTCCCCGCCCGCATCCCTTCCCTCCAATCAGCGGGGAGGGAAGGGATGCGGGCGGGGACTGGAGCTATGCAGGAGGCGGGGGAGCGGCGAGACTGACAGTACAAGGTAAACAAAGCCCGCTTCAACACACTGTGTCGACAGCGCGGCTGTGATTTATGGGTGTTAGCAGAGTGCATGGGGGGATTAGGGGGGATCTGGATAGCAACAGAGGCTGGGCAGTATAGGCAGACCCAGCCTCAGTGTGCAGCTAGCATTGTCAGAACCCCACCTCGGGTTCTCTTTAAGCAGGATGATATCAGACTAATCTCTAATGACTGCTTAATAGCCACCGATCTGCATGAACATTAAAGAATTTTGTTGGCGTCGTGACTAAGTGGAGCTAATGCAGCCATGACAGTGTATGGAGAGGACAGGATATTGCAGCATTTACACATTTATATAAAAAACAAATGGCAACAGCGATTAGCATGGAGAAGTCATCTGCATAATTGAGGGGAGAACGCTTGCTTACCGCAGGGCCCGGGCCGTGCCGCACGCCGGCCACTTCTCATTAGCAGAATCAGGATGCAGATGAGGCGTCACGCCGGCAGCGCGAGGGGTCAGAACAAACATACAGACATAAACACCGGGGTGACACTAAACAGATCATGAAAACGAGGGATATGAGGAGATTTATGAGGCAATAAACATCCATTATCATCGCCGACCTCGTCTGACAGAATAATGTGCACCGGAAAATGCAAAATCAGCAGTCAAAAGTGCACAGAAATATGAGGAAAGTGTTCAGGAAACGGTCCAGATTTCTGCTGAACGTAAGGAGTTTTTCTAGGATAAGGTAAAGCTGGAGCCGCGATTCTGACCCCTGATCAGCTAACAGATGAAATCCTGTCTCACATGTTGTGGCTACAAACTGGTCGCTAAGCAACAACATCAGTTAAAGTACCACTCCAGCGAAAAAAGTAAGCAGTTAAAGAGGATTTTTAAAGTGAACTTCCAGACTAAAAATCTACTCAGCAGCACTGAAAAGACTTGGTGTTTCTTTAACAGTTTCACAGCATCAAAACTTTGTTTTTCATACCCAAGCCTCATTTTTAGCTGCACAGAAGCTAAGCTCCGCCCCATCAAAGAAATATGCCCAGGCATTTTCCCCTGATGCTGTGCAAAGCATTATGGGATTTCTGACTTTGTTGTTCTCATTGCCTAGCACGCAGCTGGGAGGAGTGATCAGGACACAGGACAGTTGAAACTGTGTCTCATGCTCCCTGTCACCTCCTTTCAACCAAAAAGATGGCTGCCCCCATGAAATCACAAACATTTGCCTGTTCTTTTAAAACAGGGTGGGTAAGAGATTATATTACCTATCTATTTTAATTAATATAACTAATGTAACTTAATGACAGTATGTTTGTCTAGGCTGAAGTTCCTCTTTAACCAAGGATTGAACTTCATTCCAATCAGTCGCTGATGCCCCCTTTCCCACGAGGAAGCTTTTCCTTTTCTCCAATAGATCATGAGGGGGTCTGTATTGCTGATATTGTGGTGAAACCCCTCCCACAGTGTGATGTCATGACCAAGGGACTGACAGCTACCTGTCTGTGAATCTCGTTGCATTGTGGGAAATATTGGCTTTTTCCATCTGCCTCTGTGCATAGAACTCTCAGTAACTAACACTCCGTACACATCACTTGGCAGAACTAAAGATGTTGCCACCCACCGGTGATACATTTCAGAATATAAATCAGGGAGAGGAAAGAGTTTACAATGGGCAGACACTGACTAATTTATCTATAAATGAATATTGTAAACAATAAGCAATTTTATTCATTATGTAATTTTCACTACAGTTCCTCTATAAAACCTGACAGAACCAACAGGTTTTGGACTAGTCCATCTCCTCATGGGGGATTCTCAGGGATTTCTTTGTTTTCAAAATCATTTCCTGAACAGCAGTTGCTCAGTCTAACTGACAAAATAGTGTGCAAGTGATTAGGGAGGCCGGCTGGTATCCTACTATTCTGGTAGATAAACTGACTTTCAGGAAATGCTTTTGAAAACAAAGAAAACCCTGAGAATCCCCCATGAGGAGATGGGCTTGTCCAAAACCACACCATACAATTAAAAGACCCAATTTTTCACCAATTCGATAATTACGATCGATTGTCGCGAAAAATCAAGAGCTTTTCTGTGTTTTCAATCGATAAATCCGATCGGATTGACCAATTTTTTTTATTTTTGGAGATTGGACATGTTGGACATTTCAGACCAACTTTATCAAGAATTGTATGGTGTGTGATGGATTGTCAATTACTTTATGTACAGTTTTAATCCATTTTTTCCTGAGCTTTCAATTATTTCATTCATGATTGGGGAACAAATGCACCGAGGCGTGTGGTACATTGGTCAGATTTGAATTGTTACAATCAGTCAGAGGAATTGATTGCTATTCTTGAATTGAACAGATATTTAAAAAATTGTATGGTGTGTGGCCACCTTTAGAATCCCCCATGAGAAGATGGACTAGTCCAAAACCTGTTGGTTCTGTCAGATTTTAACTGCTTACTTTTTTCCCTTTAGTGGTCCTTTAATTGTTTGGATGTTACTGTTATTTGTATTAAAGTGTAACTGTCGGGCATAAAATCAAAAATCAATTCTTTATTTTTATCTGGTAAACAAGTAATAAGGATGCTAATCAGGCAATCCAAAAGTTAAAATCTCTATTACTTTTCTTGTTTGTAAATGATTATTCCCCAGTTTACCTGACTTATTTGGTACACACAAAATTTGGTACACAAAAAGGAAGTTGCAGGGCATGGTGGGGTGGCATTTTTTGCTTCTGTACATTAGTTAAGTCTGAGGGGAAATAAAGAAGCAAAAAAAGACAACCCAACATGCCCTGCAACTTCCTTTGTGCGGCAACGTACCAAATAAGAGTCAGGTAAACTGGGGAATGAACAAGAAAACAAGAAAAGTAATAGAGATTTTAACTTTTAGATTGCCTGGTTAGCATCTGTATTACTTGTTTACCAGATAAAACTAAAGAATTGATTTTTGAATTTTATGCCCGACAGTTACACTTTAAGAAAAGACCACGAGGATGGATGCAGGTTTGCCTATACGAATGCATTGAGGAACTAATAGGCAAAACTGCTTCAGATTGGTTCTTGCCAATCACAGGCTACTCTTTTTTGCATGCCTGTTAAGTGTCTTGCGCTTGGTCTTGGACCCGCCCCTTATAGGTTTGTAAAGGGAATCAGAGTGTAAGGATGTGATTTTATGGACCCTCCCCCTTAGGTTGGTTACTAGGAGCTGGAGGCGCCCCAAAAATATAAAATAATAAAAAAATGTTAAAAAGATGTTCGGTGTTGGCTTACCTTCAATGATGACAACTGTTTGATAATTTAGGACAATTGATTGAAAGGACAAAGAACAACGTGTTTCGTGATCTGAAGTCACTTCCTCCAGGAAATACGTCTTGCCAACAGTGATCAAAGCTCGGAGTGCCTTTTACCATCACTAAGGGCTTGTTCACACCTAGGGCGTGCCGCGTTTTGCGTTTTTTGAGCGCTGGCGATTTTTACGCCCTAAAATCGCTTGTGCAATGAATCCTTATGGGATAGTTCATATTAGCGCGTTTCGTCTGCTTTCTGCTCAGCAAAGCTCTGCCTGTACCATTTTTAGGGTGATTTTGCTACAACGGAAAGTATAGGAAAAGCGCAAAACGCCCACAAAATCGCTTTGTGTGGCGATTGTGTTCGCGCTTTTAACAATAAATACATTGTATTTATTATTTTCCGGGTCAAATAGTTCACTTCCTGACTTGCATCAGGAAGTGAAAAAACAAATTGTCAGTGCTTGCCCATTGTAAAATCTTTTCTCTCCCTGATTTACATTCTGAGATTTATCACTGGCGGTGACATCTTTAGTCCTGCCAGGTGATCTGTACGGAATGTTCGTTACTGGGAGTTCTATGCACAGAGGGATATGCGACATGATACCCAAGGCGACATGTGACATGATGAGATGAACAGGTGTATGGTACAGTACAAAACATATTAATAACCAGGCTGCTTTTTTTGTTTTATTTTGCTGCCTTAAAGAGTTAATTTTCAGACATGGAAGTGACAGCTCCTGTCTTGTCACCTTGTCAGGAATACAGTAAATATCACTGATAAGCAAATTACACCCAGGCGTGTGAGAGGCAAACTGAAGCAGGGCGTCCCTTGTCAGGACACCCTCCACCCACCCATGGCCATTACCCCACTGCTCCCCCAGGGCCCTTACGTGTGAAGCAGCAACAGTAATTTTTCACCGGTCCCGGCGGACACTCTAGCCACACTGTCCTTCTCTATGACCCAGCGTGTGTTTACACATAGATAAGAAAGAAGACAGTGTAGCTAGAGTGCGAGCAGCATATGGCAGGGTCGGCGGCACGAGGCCCCTACAGAAGTCGGGGGCCCTGGGGCAATTGCCCCCTTTGCCTCTATGGCAGTGCCAGGCCCGATTACAGCCATAAAAGTCTTCCTGGCAGAATACAACTTCTGAGGGCAGGAGAGAGATAGAAAAAAGGTCAATAGTTCATGTATTTTAATTCTGAGAACCTTAATAGGCTGCCATTGAGCAGAGACTATGAAACATTCAATCTACTTTGTACATTTTTAAATATAAAATATATCTAAAAAAAGGTCATTTTTAGGAGTAGGAGGATTAATACAATTGTTGATCTCAAGTTTTATTTTCACCTTGGGTTCCCCTTAAAAGGTAATACATATGGCAGCCTCCATATAGCTCTCACTTCAGGTGTGCTGTAATACTTTTAAGGCAGCCATACACTGGTCGATTTGCCATCAGATTTGACCAACAGATAGATCCCTCTCTGATCGAATCTGACCAGAGAGGGATCGCATGGCTGCCTTTACTGCAAACAGATTGTGAATCGATTTCAGCCTGAAACCGTTTACAATCTGTGGTGGTGGTGGTGCTGCCGCTCCCCCCCATCCCGCATACATTACCTGCTCCGCCGGCGCAACTCCCCAGGTCTCCGCTGTCTTCTTCTCCGCTCTGGTCTGGTCTCTGGGTCCGGCTGGCTTCGCTTCTTCCTGTCTGGGGGAAGAACAGTAGAGCGCCCTCTACTGTTTAAACTTCCTGCCGGGACAGGAAGTTCAGTGAAGCCAGCCGGAGACCAGACCAGAACAGAGCGGAGAAGACAGCGTAGACCTGGGGAGTCGCGCCGGCGGAGCAGGTAATGTATTGCTGCTGTATTGCGTCGGTCGTCGGGCACTCGAACGCCACTAGCGACGCGTTCCCTACCCGCGGGCGATCGACGGTAATTTCCCGCACGGAGCGACCGACGGGATCGAACGATATCGGGCCGAAATAGATCGAAATTTAGCGTGTAGTATGAACGATGTGACAGCAGATTCGATCCCAGTGATCGAATCTGCTGTCGATCGGCGGGGAATCAGCCTAGTGTATGGCCAGCTTTAGTTTAACAAAGAAGGGAGTTTGTATTTCCGCCCCCCACGCTGAGTCCCACCACTGGGCTGTTACTGTCAGATAAAGCGCAGCTTTGTGTTCACAGGGCACCGGGGGCAGAACGGCGAGCTGCGAATATCAAAGCCTAGCGAGTGCGCAGCTCGACGGTGCACGCCGGAACAGGACGTGTCTACATTTATTATCAGAGAGATGAGTGGGAACGAGCGATTTCATATTCACATACATCCTGTTTCATGTATATTTCATCCTCGCTCCCCGTGCGACTTCTCCTCATTGATTTCCTACCTGTTCCAACAAATAAAAGTACTTTTGTTACACCGTTAACCATGGCAACAGAATTTCTAAACTCTGCTGAAGTATGTTTCCCTTTATAAAAGCCGCATTTACCGAGCGAGTACCCCCTGAAGGTCGCCTCGCCTCAAGTATTCCTGAATGTTTCAGACCATCTCCACCGGGGCCGCAAGGTCTTTTTTTCCCCCTTGGCTGTCAACCTCTTGAACTCCCTCCACCCCCCCCCCCCCCCACCAATGTCCCCCCCCCTTCCTCCCCTGGATGTAGGACCAGTTGCTGTTCCGTGAATACACTGTCTGCTAAGCTGGAACTGATCTGTCTTGTTTCCGTATACTGGGCTTGATTCACTAAACCGCGATAACGCATATCACGGCCGTTTTCATGCGCATTTTCGCGTTTGCGCGCGATTGCGAATTTGCGCACAATTGCAAATTTTTTACGCGAGAGCGTGGCCAATTTCATGCAAAAATTTGCAATTGCGCGCGAAAACTACCGATTGCGCGTGCAAATTCACGATTGCGCGAAAATGCACACAGAAACGCCCATGATATGAGTTATCAAGCTTACTGTGTGGTAAAGTATATTGTATATATTACATGCCTTATCTTCTACCTGAGATCTATACAGTATGTGCCAAAATCCAATTCCAGACCGGACCCAGTCATGCCTGCAAAATAAAGTATTCTGATTCATTTTAGTAAGGCCCAGTTCACATTAGCGTTCGCTATCAGGATTTTCCGGATCGGATCCGGAACGCATACTGTACAAACGGAACGTACGTTCCGCATAGCAATGTAATGTCTATGCGGACGTTCACACATGTCCGTTCCGTACAGTACGGAGCCGGATCGGATCCGGACTCCGGACTCTTTTCCAACATGCGCTATTTTTTGGGTCCGGATCTCCGGCCCACGCACCCGGACCGGAGCCGGACCTGAGCCTGACAGCACCATCCGGAACACAGAAACCAATGGGGAACGGAAGGCACAGAACACACTGCCTACAAAAACCTGACGTTCTACCCCACTTCCTATGCGTATCCAAGCGGCCATTTTGGATGGGGACACATGGGCCAAGCATGTCTGGAGTGGAGCAGCAGTGACAGACGTGCTGGAGCTGTTTGGCAGAATGTCGGAGGTGGAGGTGAGGCCTACAGCGGAGGAACCTGATTCTACACGTGCACCAGGTGCACCTTCTGCTGACCCCAACATTTTTTTATTTAATTTCGCTATTTTTTGCCCACGGATCCTGATGGCAGCCTGATGCATGCCTGATGCAAACGGACCGGAACTGTACGGTTCCAATCAGGATCAGGATCCGATCAGGATCCGGTCCGTTTGCAAGGCAAAACGCAAGTGTGAATGGGGCCTAATACTATATATCCAGCCATAGAAAAAGGACAAAATTACTTTCCATGTTGCCTGGCTGAAATCCAGCTGGCTATTATTTATACTAGAATGGTTTTGTTGTTGTTGTACAGTTTAATCTTGATCCTCAATTTGTTGCAGATGGAGGGGTATGCTCTCTCTTTCTGCTTGACCCCACATTCTGCCCTTTAGCCTTCAGAAAAGTGCAGGGGCAGATGTATGTAAAGCTTAAAGGATACCCGAAGTGACATGTGACATGATGAGATAGACACGTGTATGTACAGTGCCTGGCACACACATAACTAGGCTGTGTTCCTTTTTTTTCTTTCTCTGCCTGAAAGAATTGAATATCAGGTATGTAAGTGGCTGACTCGGTCCTGACTCAGAAAGGAAGTGACTACGGTGTGACCCTCACTGATAAGAAATTCCAACTATAAAACTTTCCTAGCAGAAAATGTCTTCTGAGAGCAGGAAGGAGATACAAAGAGGAATTTCTTATCAATGAGGGTCACACTGTATTCACTTCCTGTCTGAGTCAGGACTGAGTCAGCCACTTACATACCTGATATTTAACTCTTTCAGGCAGAGAAAGAAAAAAAGGAACACAGCCTAGTTATTAGTGTGCTTGGCACTGTACACACACATGTCTATCTCATCATGTCACATGTCACTTCGGGTATCCTTTAACCTCCCTGGCGTTCTGGACGAGCTAGGCTCGTCCAGAGATGCCGGAGGTCGCCGCTCAGGCCCCGCTGGGCCGATTCCTGATCGCCGCCGATCCGCCGCTACCCGCCGCAATACAGCCTCCCCCCCCAGACCCCGTGCGCTGCCTTGCCAATCAGTGCCAGGTAGCGCTGAGGGGTGGATCGGGACTCCCTGTGACGTAATGACGTCCATGACGTCACGACGTTCGTCGCCATGGCGACGGGGGAAGCCCTCCTGGAAATCCCGTTCAGGACGGGATTTCCGGACGGGTGATTGCGCTGGTGGGGATCGAAGGGGTGGGAGGGACGCCGCAGGGAGGGGGGAATCATGTAGCTAGCGCTAGGCTAGCTTCAAGATGAATTTTAAAAAAAAGGGGAAAAAAACGTTCCCGCGGCCGCAGGGCCGCGGGAATCAGAACGCCAGGCAGGTTAAAGGCCTGTACTCACCGGAAGATGGATCGGGGAACTCACAGTGGCTTGACAAACCAGCGTTCCCCAATCCATCATCTTACCCGCAGGAACATGCAATGTCACCTGACAGCACACGACAGGCATGAATAAGGGTTCAAACTGTCACGGCACTTTGCACGGGAGTCGTCAGCGATCTTACAGAGGAACTTTAACCAAGGATTGCACTTCATCCCAATCAGTAGCTGATACCCCCTTCCCTATGAGAAATAATCTTTACCTTTTCTCTAACAGATTATCAGAGGGGCTCTGTATGGCTGATATTGTGGTGAAACCCCTCCCACAATGTGATGTCACGACCATGGGCCTGACAGTTTTCTGTCTGTGAACCTCGTTGCATTGTGGGAGATAATGAAACTTGGGTCAAATGTAGCCCTGTTTTCTGAAGCACTTAAACAGCCAAGAAACAGTGAGAGACAGCTTGAGATAAGGTTTTACTTCAGGGAAGTTCAAGGGGTCATTATTTCTGCTCTGTTTTATAGCTTAAAAGACAGAGTGTGATTTTAAACTGCAAATGTGACAGAATGATGCAATGTTATAAAAAAAAAGCGATAGAACTGAAAATAAAAATAAGAGACTCTTTTCTTAGCTACTAATGTTCTATTCATTATTTGTGCTACACATACAATTCATTATATCATAAGTTTTTTTTTTACGTTTCAGGTTTGCTTTACCCACATTTGTTGTTGTTTTGTAATCTGTTGCAGTATCTGGTATAAAATAGTCATACTGGTTTTAGAAAACAGAGTGCAGCTGTAGTAAAAAGTTACCGGACCCAATTTACCTTTTGCAGACATGAGATTTCTGTAGTGGGCGGCCATGTGATCTTGGAGGAGGAACTGAGTGGACAAAGAGCATGAGGATCCCGGAAACAAGGCTGGAAAAAGAAATGGGAGAAAATGGTTAAGATCATCTGACAAGGCACAAAACACGTGAACCAGAGACGAAGCACCCTCATGTATTTTACCATATATATCAGTGGGAACATTAGAGAAGACACCTACCCTGCTCTCTGTTTTATCCTTCACTGCTCAGCCGGCTTGTTATCAGCGCTGATAAAATCCCCGACTGAGCATTCAGTTTGGCTTTGCTCAGGAATCATTATAGCTGAGTCATTATAGCAGAGCCACAATGGGGCAGGCTTGAGCTTGAAAAGACATCAGAGAAGACAGACTCAGCTATAATGATTCCTAAACAAAGCCAGACTGAATGCTCAGTCGGGGATTGTATCAGGGCTGATAACAAGCAGGCTAAGCAGTGAAGGATGAAATAGAGAGCAGGTAGGTGTTTTCTCTAATGTTCCCACTGATATATATGGTAAATACATGAAGGTGCTTTGTCTCTAGTTCACTTTAAAGGGCACCTGAGGCTAGATGCACACATAACATAACGTGAAAGGCTGCGTTTTATGTCATGTTGTATGTTAATGTTGTGTGCGTTGTTTCAGCGTTTTTACTGAGTTTTGGTGCGTTTGCGATGCGTTTTTCATGAATTTTGTGTGCGTTTTAATGCACTTGCGGGTTTGCATATACAAAACGCATATGCGTTTTTACACATGTAAGAGGGGGCTGCACTTTGAATGGGAGGGGCTACAGTACATGGATGATACACATGGAAGAGGGGGCTGCACATGGAATGGGAGAGGTCTGCAGTACAGGGATGATACACATGGAAGAGGGGGCTGCACTTGGAATAGGAGGGGCTACAGTACATGGATGATACACATGGAAGAGGGGGCTGCACATGGAATGGGCGGGGCAACAGTACATGGATGATACACATGGAAGAGGGGGCTGCACATGAAATGGGAGGGGCTACAGTACATGGATGATACACATGGAAGAGGGGCTGCACAAGGAATGGGAGGGGGCTGCTGTACATGAATGATACACATGGAAGAGGGGGCTGCACATGGAATGGGAGGGGGCTGCTGTACATGGATGATACACATGGAATAGGAGGGCTGCACTTGGAATGGGAGGGGCTACAGTACATGGATAATACACAATGAAGAGGCTGCACTTGGAATGGGAGGGACAACAGTACATGGATGATACACATGGAAGAGGAGGGCTGCACTTTGAATGGGCGGGGCTACAGTACATGGATGATATACATGGAAGAGCCCCTCAGGGGGCTGCACTTGGAATGGAAGGAACAGGGGCATAGCAATAGGGGGTGCAGATGTAGAGACCGCATCGGGGCCCTTGGGCCGGAGGGACCCTGAAGGGCCACCCCTCAACTACAGTATTAGCTCTCTATTGGTTCTGTGCTCAGAATATTCACTTCTATAGATACTTTGGGCTTGATTCACAAAGCCGTGCAAACTGTTTAGCACGGGCGTGCTAAACAGTTAGCACGTGAAGTGCCGTTCGCGGACTTTTGCACGCGCAAAGTGCAGCGATTCGCGCAATCGCGGACTTTTGCGCGCGTAATTTGTCGCGATTCACGCAAATCGCGGCAAATTGTGCGCGCAAAAGTCCGCGATCGTGGCACTTTGTGCGTGCAAAAGTCCGCGAATGGCACTTTACGTGCTAACTGTTTAGCACACTCGTGCTAAACAGTTTGCACGGCTTTGTGAATCAAGCCCTTTGAATAGTGGTAATCATTAACGAACTGCTCCCCCTCCCCTTCTTGCACCTCTGACACTGTAGTTGCCATTGGCAGGTTTTGGTGCGTCGTATCAATTGTTATGCATAGAGTGCTTGGGGGGCCCCAATGTAAAACTTGCATCGGGGCCCACAGCTCCTTAGCTACGCCACTGGGAAGGGGCACTGCTGTACATGGAAGGGGAAGTCCAACATACTTGGCCTAGGGGCACAAAAAGTATGAATCCAGCCTTGCCTATACCCCTCCGCTCCTCCATTGCAGCCCTCTGAAAATATTTGACATTCATGTTGAATATTTGGCTCGGCGCCGAGCTCAATCACGTTTGTAGCAACCAACAAACAAATATTCCTCCGTCACCCGTAACAACCTCCGCTCTGAGATACACACAATGTCCTCTCCCCAGCAGACTTATTTACATAATATGATGTATTTCCTTCATTACAGCCTGAACTTCTGTGTTATGACTTGACGTTATGATGTACGCTCTGATTTCGCATCCAGCTGTGATTCTTTATGAGCTGACAGAAGTGTTTTTTAATCTGGCATTTATCTCCTATAATGTGCTGGATTACATTCTGTGCTGATCAGCGGCCTTGAAAAAGCGGCAGACATATTGCGGTGTGGAGAGTCAGGCCAAGGCTGGAGTCGGTGGTGCACGCTTGATTTATGCCTCTCGTTTTCTTTAGGATGGTCTTTTAAGGAGCTCATCAGACGGCAGTGGGAGGATGGCCAGATAGACACGATTGGACCAACCTCAGGGAACTGAGTAGACCATTTGGTGTGAGGAGAGGACTGTTCCTCATGATCTTCAGTATGATGCCACAATTGTATTTGTAGGTCAGCACCACCAAAATCAGAAGTATTATATCTACTGTATATATATTTGTGGCCAAAAGGTAATGCAAGTATACAGTAAAGAAGGAAAGACCAAAAAGTCACACCAAGATATAGGGCTTGATTCACAAAAGCGTGATGACTGTTATCACTCCTAAAAACTCAGTTATCACGCCTAAAAGCTTTGCACGTGCAAACTAGGGTGCTAAGTAGTTTGCACCCTAGTTTGCACGTGCAAACTACTTAGCACCCTAGTTTGCACGTGCAAATCTTTTAGGCATGATAACTCAGTTATCACCCTTTGTGCATTTAAGACTATGGGCTTGATTCACAAAAGAGAGACAGAATCCCTTGGTATAGAAAATGCTATTAATCATACAAAAAAGGTTATTGAATGCTTAACCTTACTGGCGGTCTATTAAAACCGCCAGGGGGCAGCGCAGCACTTACATTTTTTTACATTTTTTTTTAAAATCATGTAGCTAGCCTGGCACTAGCTACATAATAGCTGCAGTGCAGCGGCATCCCGCCACCCCTTTCGATCGTTTCCGGCGATCAGAGCAAACAGGAAATCCCGAACAAACGGGATTTCCTGTTTGGCTTCCCCCAACGCCATGGCGACGATCGGGATGACATCATCGGCGTCATGGCGTCGGAGGGAGTTCCGATCCACCCCATAGCGCAGCCTGGCAGTGATTGGCCAGGCTGCACAAGGGGTCTGGGGGGGCCTCTAACACGGCGGGTAGCGGCAAATCGGCGCGGAGCGGTGGTGATTGGAACAAACACGCAGCTAGCAAAGTGCTAGCTGCCTGTAACAAAGTAAAAGGTGAGCAAATCGGCCCACTAGGGCCTGAGCTGTCCACCGCGGCGGCTTAGCCCACGCTCAGCTCAGGCTTACCGCTGAGGAGGTTAACAAACATCTAAAAACATTTAAAACCAAGATATCCATCCACAATACAATCATGTGGGAAGTATTAGCTATCTCGGTTCAAATGAACCCAGAATGGACTAAGTGGGACCCGGATCCTAGTGACAATAATCATGAAGAATGTGCCAATGTCTTGTGATATAGCTGGTTCAGAAAAGTGCATAGCATGAAAATCAGTGCATAGTATGAAGATAAATATGCTCATAAACATGAGAAATAAGTATAAAGTGCATAAATAGACAGGCTAGTGTGAACCAGGCAATACCAATGTACATGGTGATACATACATAGTTCTGGACAGGGTCCACAGGTGATAATGTATGGCAGCCAGAGGTGGTAAAGGCAGAGGGAGGCACAGCAAACACTCCACGCATGGCGTGGCCCACGTGACCACTTCGTCAGGCTCCTTTGGCCTACCACTGCTGGCCATTTGACTTTTTTGGGGGGTAAAGTTTGGTGCTGGAAGGAGTCAACCAGGCCCCTGGCATTCACCAGGTCCCTGGCACCTGCCTGAGTTGCCTCATGGATGATCTGATTCTGGTTGTACTTGCAACAGATAGCACGAAGCTGAAAGCGTTGTATTTCCCTTCAGCCTAAAAGTAGACTTTACAGGACAAGTGAATTTGCCTCCCTCAGAGTCTGGAGTTAGTCATCCGGTGAGCCAGTTCATATTGTACTCTGTCTTCCCCCCAGAGCGACACAATTGAATAAACGTGTGAGCCGCCCCGTATCAGGAACAGATCGCCATGATTTCATATCTTGTCACAGAGATCTGCTAATCCCGATGAAAACTTTATCGCTTTTTGAAAACATCGGCGGGGCGTAGGAGTTTTCTCAGTGCGGCGAGAGCCAAGGAGGAAGTGATTAAACGAGCGTGTTGGAAGCTCGATAAGGGGGAAAAGGCAATTAGGAGGTGAAAGGGACTACCTGGCTTCCTCCTCAGCCGCGTCTCCACGCACTGTACAAACACAGCAACCTCCCCTCCTGGCCTGAGGTGACACGAGTTATTCCCTGAGCTGTTTTCATGCCCCTTCTGTCACCGCCTGAGTATCTTCATGTCTGTTTACGACCAGATGCATAAAAACGCTGCGCTATTTCAGCCAAACGGAACGACACAATATTTTCTCCTGTTATGACCTTGGTTGCCTAGAGAGCCACAGGAAGTATTGTCTCCCTGGAGGATGCTACAAGCCCCGGTGCCAAGGATGTCTAACTATGGAAGATGCTCTGTTGGCTCTGCAGACAGGTTCATAGAATACAGCTCCCTTCTTAAAGTGTAACTGTCGGGCATAAAATCAAAAATCAATTCTTTATCTTTTTCTGGTAAACAAGCAATAAGGATGCTAACCAGGCAATTCAAAAGTTAAAAATCACTCTTAGTTTTCTTATCCATAAAACATTCCCCAGTTTCCGTGGCTCTTATGTGGTACATCTGACGCACAAAGGAAGTTGCAGGGCATGCTGGGTTGTCTTTTTTTTGCTGATTTACTTTCCCCTCAGACTTAACTAATGCAGCCTGATTGGCTGAAGCCTCTTTCCCTCCTGTTTTCCCCTCCCACACCTCTGTTCCTCTCTGATTGGCCAGTATTTCTCATGCTGAGACCATGCATTTTCTACTGCAGAGCTGAGTGGGAGTGCCTGAAAACTGGGAGGAGGGCGGGCAATGCATACAGAATCAGCCAGAGGAGAGTAAGGTGCATACACACATCAGACCATAGTCTTTGGAAAATGAAAGATCACAGACCTATCCTACCACCCTTCATATAGTATAAGAGCATTTCTACACAGTCTGTTCTATGGAGCTGAACTCCCCATCAGAAAAAATCCTTGCAAGGTGCTGCACACAAAGATGCTGAAGGAAGGGAGGGGGCATCATGTAGCTAGCATCATGTAGCTTAGCTAGCGGCTAGCTGCATGATTGAAAAAAAAATATTTAAAAAATAGCGCTGCGCTGCCCCCTGGCGATCTTTAATAGAACGCCAGGGAGGTTAAACAAGGTGTGTATGATGATCTGCAGATATCATAGACTATGAATGCAATTTGCAGGAACAGATCTTTTGCAGGAACAGATCTTTTGCAGATACTGATCTTTTGTGTCTGTACAGCATCTGTGTGTGCAGCATCTTGCAAAGATTTCTATCTGATGGGGAGTTCAGCTCAATAGAACAGACTGTGTAGAAATGCTCTTATACTATATGAAGGGTGGTAACATAGGTCTGTGATCTTTCATTTTCCAAAGACTATAGTCTGATGTGTGTATGCCCCTTAATGCTACGTACACACTTGAGATAAGAGTCTTTGGAAAAGTCAAGATCACGGACCAATTTTACCCCCTTCCATGTAGTATGAGAGCCATACTCTACACAGTCTATTCTATGGAGCTGCACTCCCCATCAGACAGAAATCTTTGCAAGATGCTGCACACACAGATGCTGTACACATGCAACAGATCAGTATCTGCAAAAGATCTGTTCCTGCCAATGATCCGTTCCTGCAAATTGCATTCATAGTCTATATGATATCTGCAGATCATCATACACACCTTGTTTAACTGACATTCATCTGCAGATCAGACAATCATCTGCAGATCTGAAGATCCATCCTGGTGGATCTGATCTGCAGATGAATGTTAAACAAGGTGTGTATGATGATCTGCAGATCTCATAGACTATGAATGCAATTTGCAGGAATGGATCTTTTGCAGGAACAGATCTTTTGCAGATACTGATCTGTTGCATGTGTACAGCATCCTTGTGTGCAGCATCTTGCAAAGATTTCTGTCTGATGAGGAGTTCAGCTCCATAGAATAGACTGTGTAGAGTATGGCTCTCATGCTACATGGAATGGGGTAAAATTGGTCTGTGATCTTGCCTTTTCCAAAGACTTTTATCTCAAGTGTGTATGTAGCATAAGGGAGGACATTGCATCAGGATTGGCTTCAAAATAGACACAGTTAAGATGTAGAATCCTAAGAAGGATTTTCCCTTTTTTTTACTATAGAAAAATCACTAAAATCAAAATGTGGACAGTGCAATACATGTGTTATGTAAGTAGAGCAAAAATGTATCTACTTATATATGGGTTTTTTTTCTGAGATAGTATGGCTATCTTCTTTAAAGCAGCAGGGACAGCCATGCTATCCCAGGGGAAAATAAAAAAAATCCTATATAAGTAGATAAATACTTCTTCTACTTACAAGACATATGTATTGTACTGTCCTCATTTTGATTTTAGTGAATTGTATATAGTAAATAAAGAGAATACTGTTCCAGGCATTTCCATCTTTACAGCCTCTGACTGAAACCAATCCTGATTTCATTTCCTCCCTTACTTTTTTTTCTCCTGCCTGAAATGGTGTATGCATTGCCAGCCCTCCTCCACACTGAGCTCTGTGTTAAAACTGCACTGTCATATCTAGCTTGCTTTGTAAACACATATGAGCACAGAATCTATATATATAATAGACTAAGTGCCTCAACCTTCGAGCAAGAAGAAGAAGTACTTTGCATGAGAAAATTTATGCGTGCTCAAACACCAAGTTTAAGGCCTCTTTTACACGGACTGTTGAGCTGTGTGCTCAGCAAGCAGTTACCAGGCAGCAGCAAGCAGTTTCCAGGCAGCAGCAAGCAGTTTCCAGGCAGCAGCAAGCAGTTGTAAGAGTTTGAGAGGCATTTTACTGCCTATCAACTGTCCGTGGAAAAGAGGCCTACCCTAGCAAATCTGGCTTTGCAAATCTGGCTTAATTGGCTATTCATGAGGCAATGCTCATGCAAATTTGCTTTTGCATGCCAAACTATGCAGGGTCAAAAAACCAATACCGCAAAGCGGTCGCCCTTCTACATGCCAGTGATGAGCAAAAATTTGCTTCGATAAATTTTTACCGAATTTTCCCCTAATTTTGTTTTGACAGGCAAATTTTCCTTCTAATTTTTTTACGTTAATTTTCGCCTAATGCCAGTCATTTTCGCATTACTTGCGTATGATTGCGGACATTTTCCACATAAGGGCATTAGCGCCCGCATTCAGAGAAGTTTCTTGCGCATTATTGTGGGCATTTTTCCGTATAAACGTCCGCATAGATTGAATTTCCATGCGGATTATTGTGGACATTTTTCCGCATAAGGGCATAAGCATCCGCATATAATGAATTTTCGATGCTGGTCAAAAACGCAAATATTTCTGAACATTTTCGTGAAAATTCGCCAAAAAACGAAAACGGGATTTTCGAGGCGAAAGTTCGCAAGCAACACTGCTACATTAGCACTATCCAGGAGCGCCACAGGGAGGATTCCCAATGCCCCCTTTTTAAACAACCGGGGGGACCACAGGGTCCCAGGCTCTCTCACTGCCTGGGAACCACAGCGACCCCCCCCCCCCCAAGCGTGGCCAGCGTCGGGGAGAGCCGTCCACACCCACCTCCCAATATTAAAAACAGGCACTTACCTTAACGTCCATTGCGTTCTGCTACATGCGCATTAACTTGGGGGCACCACATGAGAAAGGAGTGAAGCATGGGTCACCCCGAGCTTTAGAGCTCAGGGCTGGCTCACATACAGCACTCCAGGGGGGGGGGGGGGGGGGAGGACAGGTGCAGACAACTCACTCCAGGGCTCACACCATCGGAGCAAGCCATCCAACACCTGCCTCCAAAGGATACGCTTTCAATGAGAAGATTAATGCGCATGTAGCAGAACGCAATGGACGTTAAGGTAAGTGCCTGTTTTTAATATTGGGAGGTGGGTGCAGACGGCTCTCCCCGGCGCTAGCCACGCTGGGGGGGGGGGAAGAGTCGCCTGCGGCACCTAGCCTCCCCCTCCGGGGTGCCGCTGTGGTTCCCAGGCAGTGAGAGAGCCTGGGACCCCGCGGTCCCTCCGGTTGTATAAAAAGGGGGCATTGGGAATCCTCCCTGTGGCGCTCCTGGATAGTGCTAATGTAGCATGTAGCAGTGTTGCTTGCGAATTTTCGCCTAAGTCATTTTCGCATCGAAAATCCTGTTTTCGTTTTTTGGAGAATTTTCACATAAATCTTCAGAAATATTTGCATTTTCGACCAGCATCGAAAATTCATTGTATGCGGGTGCTTATGCCCTTATGCGGAAAAATGTCCACAATAATCCGCATGGAAATATAGACTATGAATGTATTTTGTAGGTACTGATCTTTTGCAGGAACGAATCTTTTGCATATACTGATCTGTTGCATGTGTACAGCATCTTTGTGTGCAGCATCTTGCAAATATTTCTATCTGATGGGGAGTGCAGCTCAATAGAATACACTGTGACGGTATGGCTCTCATACTACATGGAAGGGGGTAAAATTGGTCTGTGATCTTTGATTTTTCCAAAGACTTTTATCTGATGTGTGTACCCACCTTTATTCATTCTTGATTCAAGGTTGAGGCACATACTCTATTAGATAGATAGAAGATGCGGCGTATGCTACGACGCGGGACGGCTAGTAGATTGTATTTCAGTAGCTTCTGCAAAGGAGTCAGGTGTATTTCCCTTCTCAGCCTCCTGTCACACTGAACTGCCCTCAGCCAATTGGGGAGGATCAAGAATGTGGGAGGAGATATAGCAAGCTTCCTTCTCCTCCGCAATGTACCAGAGTAGAGTCAAGGCTGACTGAGATAAGATTCATTACAGAAGACACATTTAAGATTGTAATGGAATGTTTGCAATGCAGGGTCAGCATGTAGACTACATAATGAACATCGGGCAGTGGGTAAATGGAATTTGATTTTTATGGCTGTCAATAATGCTTTAAAGACACAACAGGGGGTAAGAGGCATCCAGAGGTATATACAATGTAGTTAAAAATAACTAAAATAACAAAAATAATAGGTGGTTTCCCTCAATAATGACAACTTCATATAGCAATTAAATGTATTAAGCACTGGCAGAGTGTTTCGTGGGTCTAAGCCCAAAGGAATCTGTTAAGACAAACAATGAGCGCTCATGGTTCAGCCCCTTATCTTTTAAAGAGACACTGAAGCGAAAAAAATGATGATATAATGAATTGGTTGTGTAGTAGGGGTAATTACTAGAACATTAGTGGCAAAAAAAATATTCTCATATTTTTATTTTCAATTATGCAGCTTTTTTTTTTATAACATTGCATCATTCTCTAATATCTGCAGTTTACACACTACTCAGCATTCTAAATGTTTTTATAGAACAGGCAGTGAACTTTTGACCTGTCCTGAACTGTTCTCTGCAAAAGAAAAAACAATACAGTTAAGATAACAGCCTTTAGAACACAGAGCTCTCTGCGACTTTGAAAGTCGTGGAGCTCAATGGCAATTTGCATAGATAACAACTGGAGTCTCTTATATCTTCCTGTACTGGAAACAATATTAGACTCATATATTTGCTCCTAATGCTTTATTTCTTAGCTGTACTACACATACAGATCATTATATCATCATTTTTTTCCGCTTCAGTGTCTCTCCCTTTGGAGGGGTGCTTTTGGTCCTATGGCTCTGCCACATCTGTTGCCAGTTGTGTTTTTCCCAAGACAGCAACAACATCCAGGAATATCTGGACACCAGAGTGGAGTTGGGTTTGTACATCTCCACCAGCATCAAGTGGTTGGTTGCCCCTCCGGGAACCTACCTTTGTAAGTACTATTTCTTTACAGTACTTCTACTCCATATTGTGGCTTATTGCACTATTTGGGCTCCCGCTGTCTATGTGCTTTCTTTTTTTTTAAGGTGTCAGGTCACCCCCCTCTCTGGTTCCCTTCTCCCATGTCTTCCTCCAAACCACTTCCACTGCCCAGAGGTCTTCCTTAGTGTTAGGTAGTCAGAGGTCTCCATAAGTATTAGGTAGCCAGGGGTTCACAGAGTATTAAATAGCCAGAGAGGTCTCCCTTAGTGTTAGGTTGCCAGAGGTCTAGTCAGAGGTGCCACACACACACCTAGGTAATCTCCCCAGCATAGACACACACCGTATAAACACACACACCGCTCTCCCCACTCCCAGGAATCACCAGCAGCCAGCCTGTTTTCCCCTCTCTTCTTCCTCCTCCTAGCAGAGCCAGAGCTCAGTGAACACGTGCAGGGGCGGGGCTAGCTGCTCCACCAAGTGAGGAGTGAAAAAGCACACAAGAAGCAGCTGGTTTGGGGAGGGGCATGCAAATTCAGGACAGTCCCACCCAAATTGGGGAAGGTTGTGAGGTATGAACATCCGGTCATCTCCTGAGCGCATTGTTCTCCACCTCATACCGCGTGCCAGAAGCCTCTCTATCATGTGCTGTGCGTTGTCCTTCCTCCCCCCTCCATAGCAACAGAACTAGAAGTTAGTCTACAGGCTAGCAAGGCATCTGTAAGTCACTTGACCCAGAATGGTCACCTGAAGGAACCGAGTCCCGATCAGTGCATGTGACAGTTCTCGTCAGTGGCGGCTCCAGCTTCAAATTTGGGGGGAGGGGACCCAAAGTGGGCACAATGGCTGCCTGGGGGGCCCATTCAGGTGATCAAAATCAATGTTTGCATGACAAGCTTTAGATTTTTTTTTGCCTAACTCAGGTGAGAAAATTGAGACTAGTATTCAGCAATGATAGGAACCAAATGTAAACATCACAAACAGAACTCTTTTGAGCAGAGAAGATTGTCCAAATGATGGTGCTTTTATTGAAGAAAATGTACCTACTGATGTACTTGGCTAGTTTAAAGGCAAGCTTTAATCCTTACTTGCTAGCAAGCTGATCTTGAGTGGACAGATCACAGACAAATCATTCCATCCCCTAGCCTGTGCCTCATGACTTTACAACCAAGGGTAGGGGAGAAGCAGGAGGCAGAGAAACAGTGTGTGCAATTCCTTATATTAGTAACTAAGCATAGCTGGAGACTAGAGGTTGCATTTTACAGACAGGACGTTTGAATTAGGATATGTGTATCAGGATTATTATCCTGGTTCAAAACTTCCTGTCTGTAAAATACAAGCTCTAGTTAATTAGCTAATTTAAACATTCATTCATAAGGAGGTAGAGAGATTTTATTTTGCAAATATAAGTGTCATTCTGTTACATTAATTACAAGGGATCTTGCAAGGATTGTGAGGTATTTATGGCACATAGATAGGACCCTTGGTTTATTTAACACCTACATAGACTCACTCTGACAAGGAGAGTTTTTTGCAGATCCTATCCTGTTCAGTGTATGCTGCTGGAGCCTGGAAACAGATATCTCTATGTCACTGAGCAGGGGGGCACTCAGAAGGGCGCATTGATATCCAAGGGGGGGGCAGTGCCCCAGTGTAGCGCTGCCACTGGTTCTCGTACGCGTGTCCGTGTATATGGGGCTTTAGTATAAGGCTTCATGTGCTTCTTTTGAATCATTTACAATTTTTTTCCGTGTCCATAAGAGCCGGTGTGCGATGGAGTTCATCACCCTCTGCAATAAACCCAAATGTTATTCTTGCGTTGTTTTCCATGGACATTTTGCCTCCTTTGAAGTCTGAATCGCTCAGACAGAAAAACATCCACTGCTTGCCATTCGGGGAGACTCTATTACCGGGATATGTTGGGTTTGGCTATAAAAGCAGCCCTTTTTATGCTATCTTTCCAGTTTATCTTAATGTAATTTTCTCTGAGACGTTTCTCAGAGCCGGGTTGTAACACCACTCCCAGGAATAACAAGTGTCTTCACCGAGTGTGAACCTGAGTTCCCAGCTCCTCTCCTATTCCTCTTCTGCTCATGTCTTAAAGGGTACTTGTTGACGGGGGTTTTCCTGGCCGCACTCCTTTACATAGACAATGAGGTGCAGGGTCAGTCCACCCAGGGCCAGTTCTAGACCTTTTCCTGCCTAATGCAAACTTGTGAGGATGCCCCCCCCCCCTTCCTGGAATGATTGCACAGCACCTGGCAATTTGCACCCCGCATTACAGCCATGGTGCCCCCCCCCAAAAAAAAAAAACACCCTCAGTGTAGGTAGGTAGTCAAGTATATTTGCCCCCAGTATAGGAATCCAGGTATAGGTGCCCACAGTATAGGTAGCCAGGTGTAGGTGCCCCACAGTATACTGTAGGTAGCCAAGTATAGGTACTCCAGTATAGGTAGCCAAGTGTAGGTGCCTCCAGTATAGGTAGCCAAGTATAGGTACTCCAGTATAGGTAGCCAAGTGTAGGTGCCTCCAGTATAGGTGGCCAATTATAGGTGCCCCTGTATAGGAAGCCAGGTATAGGTTCCCCCAGTATAGGTAGTCAGGTATAGGCGCCCCAGTATAGGTAGGTATGTATAGGTGCTCCAGTATAGGTAGCTAGGTATAGGTGCCCCCAGTATAGCTAGCCACGTATAGTTGCTCCAGTAAAGGTAGCCTAATATAGGTGCCCCAGTATAGGTAGCTAGGTATAGGTGCACCCAGTATAGGTAGCCAGGTATAGGTGCCTCCCAGTGTAGGTAGCCAGGTATAAGTGCCCCCAGTATATGTAGCCAGGTATAGGTGCCCCCAGTGTAGGTAGCCAGGTATAGGTGCCCCCAGTGTAGGTAGCCAGGTATAGGTGCCCCCAGTATAGGTAGCCAGGTATAGGTGCCCCCAGTATAGGTAGCCAGGTATAGGTGTCCCCAGTATATGTAGCCAGGTATAGGTGCCCCCAGTATAGGTAGCCAGGTATAGGTGCCCCCAGTGTAGGTAGCCAGGTATAGGTGCCCCCAGTATAGGTAGCCAGGTATAGGTGCCCCCAGTATATGTAGCCAGGTATAGGTGCCCCCAGTATATGTAGCCAGGTATAGGTGCCCCCAGTATAGGTAGCCAGGTATAGGTGCCCCCAGTATAGGTAGCCAGGTATAGGTGCCCCCAGTGTAGGTAGCCAGGTAAAGGTGCCACCAGTATAGGTAGCCAGGTATAGGTTCCCCCAGTGTAGGTAGCTAGGTATAGGTGCCCCTAGTATAGGTAGCCAGGTAAAGGTGCCACCAGAATAGGTAGCCAGGTATAGGTGCCCCCAGTGTAGGTAGCTAGCTATAGGTGCACCCCAGTATAGGTAACCAGCTATATATGCCCCCAGTATAGGTAGCCAGCTATAGGTGCACCCCAGTATAGGTAACCAGCTATAGATGCCCCCAGTATAGGTAGCCAGGTATAGGTGCCCCCAGTGTAGGTAGCCAGGTATAGGTGCCCCCAGTATAGGTAGCCAGGTATAGGTGCCCCCCAGCGTAGGTAGCCTGTCCCCCAGTATCTTTAACCAGCCTGTTCCCCAATATGGATACCCCTCTCCCCCCTCCACCAGCCACCACTCGTTCAACTGCCTCAGGTGGTCACCTTCTCCTCAGAGTCCAGATCCCCCTCACTACACTGCCTGGCGACATACTTCAGACCTCAAATCAGGACTGCCGGGCGGTGCAGTGGGATTTGGACTCTGAAGGAGGGGGCTGCCCAAGGCAGAGCAGGTGAATGGGTGGTGGCAGGGAGGGCAGGTGACATGGTGGCGCTTCCTGTCCTTGCCCGGTGCCGCCCCTTGGAAGATGCTGCCTGAACCTCATGGTTCAGGCTGTGTCATACAAGGTTTGCCTGAGTCCTCTAGAGCACCAGTCAGGACGCCAATACAAAAATTCACAAGGACCAGCACACTCCAACAATACTTCTTAAAACACGATTTCACTTTATTAAAAAATTCCTTCAGAATTTCTTTCAACATTTTACTGTGACACATCCAAGGAATAGCTGTTTTTTATTCAACACACTATGCATGTGCCAATAGCAGCCATGCCTTTATCTCTAATAGGTAGTGAGGGTTGTTTCGGCACGCCTCAAGTAGTCATCAGTAGGAAGTTCAAAGATGATGTTAGCACACACAGTAACCACAGTCAGAAGATCAATGCAAATCTGAGGGATTTTCTATGCGGGGGACCGTTGTCTATGGGGGGTTGGGCTTGGAAGGTATTATTTCTGAAGATAATCTCACTAACATTATAAATGCATACGTTTGGGTGTTTGTTACTCGATCACGCAACAACGGCAGAACAGATTTGAATGAAATTTGGCACACACAGTACATTACCTGGAATAACATATAGGATAATTTTTATCCCCAAAACCAAAACGTGGGTGGAGACAAGTACGAATTTCACTGAGAGAATGTAAACTGCAGCCATTCTAACACTGTTAATGGCTGGGTTCTCAAACTTTGCACAGTTGGTCACTGGATGACTGCGATTAATATTCAGAAAAGTGTGTGAAGCCTACTGTAAAGATCAGTGGTAGCTCTATCAGCACAATAGTCAGTACTTTATTAGATGTGTAGCACAGGTGATTGGTGCACACTTTGTAAAGACAATAAACAATGACACTAGAGAAGTGCTACCCTCCAGTGGCGAGGACCCACCGGTGGGATCTAGGTTGGACAGGCAGAGGTCGGCAGCAGATCAGAATGGCAGTAGTACAGAATCGTGAGGCAAGAATCAGAGTCAATATATAGGCAGAGGTCGGCAGCAGATCAGATTGGCAAAGGTACAGAATCAAGAGGAAGAAGAGTAGTAAGAGGGAAGGCAAAGGTCAAAAATACAATCACAATAATATGTTTTCTCCTAAGCTAAGTGCGAATCCCCGGGGTCCTGCCGGTTCAAGCACACACGGATCTGACTAAAGTCTGAGCGCTAACACTGTGAAGTATTCGCAACAACAGACAGTGAGCTACTGACATCCCCAGGTTTAAATACAGACAGGCAATTCCAAGGCTCCCGCCCAGAACACTTCCACCAATCAGTGAGGAGATGCAGCAGCCAGATGTCAGCTGACCGGCAGGTCAGCTGACTCATCTCCTGAGCCCATAAAGATTCTGCCGCTCCCTGCGCTAGCGTGTCAACCTCTGCTCATGCGCTGCCGAGAGACCAGCGCGAGATGAGTGCGATGATGCGGCGGCGGCTGCTGTGACGTCAGACCCGGAAGCGGCGCTCGCGTTACAGTCCGCAGCGGAGGTAAGACCGTTTTCCCCGACACCTACAAAGGCCAATCAAAATTCACTTATTGATTTTCAAGGGGTATATTTCATTGCTGCCATTCTTGCACTGTTAATGGCACAAGCCTCAAACCTGGTACAGTTGGTCATTTGGTAACTGGGGTTCAAATCCAGAAAAGGGGGTGGAGCCACACACAGCCAATCAGATTTTATTTCATTTCAATGCAAATTATTGATGCCAAAGACCTCTAAGGTCACAAACTAGGTAATTGACTAATTGAGTAATTGTGTGTTAGGGTTAGAAAAAGTGGACAGAGCCAACACCAGCCAAATACATATTTGGGCAACGCCGGGCCATCAGCTAGTGTAAAACATATTTTTTTTATATTTATACTAAGGCTGTTTCCACATGGATATTACATTTTGCATGCTTTTCACTGTATGCAATTTTTTGTCTAGTTGAAAATCCTTACATGGGAAGTGGATACGGTGTCTGAAAAAAATGCAGCATGCTGTCAATTTTTGTCCCGCACCAAAACACATGTAGAAAATCGCATTTTATCAAAAACAACCCATACACTTGCATAAGTGGAAAAGAGCCCTAAGGCTAAAATGATTATGAGTCTTGATCCTCCTACTGGACTCTACATGGGTAAAAACAGTGTTGTATTAAGAAGTCGCTCTCTGGTAAGATGGGCCAACAGTAACAATAGTGTTTTGTCAGGCAGAACCCAAAAGGAAGTGCTTGAAAGAGGCACCTTGTTTTTCCAGGGTAAGAAAAGTCATCTGATGTTGCCTGAACTAATAAATGTGACGTTTGAGGGCAGCGTTGGCGCTACCTGGAGAGTCGGCGCACGCGGGAACGCTTCCTATCAGGAAGGAATGCCCACCGTGGGTTGGGAGGATGAGATGAAGATTGATTTCTGTTGTTTTTTTTTTTTTTTTTTTTAACATCCATTAGCACCTATTCTTGTTCAGTGACTGTAACAGCATTTAAGTGTTTTGCTGTCACAGCCATGGGCAAATTCATTTAAAACAGATCTAGATTCACTGGTGCAGCAGCCCTAGGAATATCACTGTATCCTGGTAACAGTAAAAAAGGGCGCAGGAGGCTAGTGGACAAATTGGGCGCCGCCATTCACTCCCATAATAAATATCGTTTAATGGTCGCCCGATAGGAAAAAAGGGCGCAGGAGAAAAATAACGTTTTAAAAGCGGCGCCCGGAGACTTAATGTTTTATTACTGCTTCTCATGATTACACATTATTTAATGATTTATACATTTTTTAATATTATTTTTAAACGAAAAACAGTACAATATTTTTTTTCAAACATTATTTTTAAACGAAAAACAGTACAATTTTTTTTTTTTTACATTATTTTTAAACGAAAAAACCGCACAATATGTTTTTGAAACGTTATTAATGCTTATCACAGGGGGGTCTTAGGTTTAGGCACCAACAGGGGGGTCTTAGGTTTAGGCACCAACAGGGGGGTCTTAGGTTTAGGCACCAACAGGGGGGTCTTATGTTTAGGCACCAACAGGGCGGTCTTAGGTTTAGGCACCAACAGGGAGGTCTTAGGTTTAGGCACCAACAGGGGGTCTTAGGTTTAGGCACCAACAGGGGGGTCTTAGGTTTAGGCACCAACAGGGGGGTCTTAGGTTTAGGCACTAACATGGGGGTCTAGGGGTTAGGGGTAGGTACAGGGAGGGTTACTTAGGCACCAACAGGGGGGGTCTTAGGTTTAGGCATCAACAGGGGGGTCTAGGGGTTAGGGGTAGGTACAGGGAGGGTTACTTAGTAATTTTTTAAATAAACGTTATTATACGTTTCACTATTTAAACGAAAGATTAACGTTTTTACAATTGCCGATTTAATGCACATTATTTAATGATTTATAACTTTATAAAACATTAATTTTAAACGAAATACAGTACAATACATTTTTAAACGTTATCCATGCTTATCGTTTAAAACCCCGCGCCCTTTTTTCCCAGCGCCCCTTTTTAACGTACGCCTGTATCCTATACAATAACATGCAAGTGTCCCTGCATCATCAACTGAATGGTTGTGTGTCCCTGGCTTTTTTGTACTGAGCATGTGCGCAGCCAGGGCAGTTAGGACACAGGGCCGGATCTGACAGTTTGCTGTGTGTGGTTCACAGAGGTTCTCACTGCATTGTGGGAAATAACAGCTTTTTCCAACTGCCAAGCAAACAGCTCCCTGTGTGCATATACTTCAGACAGTGGTGGGGAACGAGCAGGCGGGACGTGTATGTGCGCGCATTGCGGGGGGTGGGGTGGGGGTGGGGGTTAGCGGCTGTGACCTAGCGCCCATTTTTTAACGGGCGGGCCTTTTTACTGGTAGTCTATAAATTTTGTGTAAGAGATAATGGCCCATATGCAATTTAACTTTTCTCCTGAGTTTTCTCCTAGGAGATAATTTTTTATCTTTGATTTAGAATAACTTTTCAGCATTTTGCAATGGAAAAAGTACCAAAAAGTAGGTGAAAAAGTACTGTCAAAATTATTTTGAGTGTTTTTTTTTTTTACTTGCTGATGGTTTAAAATGCATTTTATTTTAACGTTTAAAAACATCACCTAGGAGAAAAGTCAGGAGAAAAAGGGAATTGCATATGGGCCATTTTGTGTCTTTCCGACTCAAAAGGACAAACCAAGTATTAGGTGGATAATATTTATTTATGCACATGGGACAATGCGTATTAAGGGTTGTAGCCCGCTTCCTAAGGTCAATAAAAAGTACCTTGGGAGTTCTGATCAGAGGCGTTCATGCACATGTCCTATTGCTCCCAAGGCACTTTTTATTGACCTGAGGAAGCGGGCTACAACCCATGAAACGCATTGTCCTATGTGCATAAATAAATATTTTTCTACTAAAAACTTGGTTTGTCCTTTTGAGATTGAAAGACACAATGGGGCTCGAGTTACTAACCAGTGATAACTAAGTTATCACGTCTTAAGGCTTTGTACGTGCAAACTAGGGTACTAACTAGTTTGCACTGCAAAGCTGTTGCTGTTCGCGTGCTATTTTAGCACCTGTACGGCACTACGCGTGCAAAATCAGCTGCTTTGTGTGCAAAGTATGCTTATCATGCTACTTAGCATGTGAAGCTGCTGATTTTGCCCTTGAAGTGAAAAACAGAAACTTTATGCGCAAACTCTTACGCGCATATTAGCGCGTGGAGAGCCAGTTTGCACGTGCTAAGCAGCTTTTCACTGGCGTGCTAACACTTAGCACACTTTTGTGAATCAAGCCCAATAGCTCTTACCCAAATGTATAGTCTATACCAGGCATGGGCAAACTTGGCCCTCCAGCTGTTAAGGAACTACAAGTCCCACAATGCATTTGCCTTTATGAGTCATGACTGTGGCTGTCAGACTCCTGCAATGCATTGTGGGACTTGTAGCTCCTCAACAGCTGGAGGGCCAAGTTTCCCATGCCTGGTCTATACAGTGATATTCCTAGGGCTACCAAGGACAAGAAGATTGACCAGCAGCATCTACAGCAGCAGTCCTGGGACACCGAGCGGGGAGAGTAAATTTACCGCAGGCTCTGACAGTGGTTGAAAGTTTTTGCAACCCACCTTTGTGAGTATATATACATCTATTCTGAGTGTATCCACCTATTACAGTGATATCGCACCATTGTGCTCCTGATCACTTCCATTCTTTCAGAAACTTGGAGGTTACGCTAATCAAAAAGAGTCACAACCCAGTTAATCTAAAACAGGTATTTTAAAGAACATAACCATTAATGTTATTACTTTAGTATTTATATAGCGCCTACATCTTCTGCAGTGCTGTACAGAGTATACAGGGAGTGCAGAATTATTAGGCAAATGAGTATTTTGACCACATCATCCTCTTTATGCATGTTGTCTTACTCCAAGCTGTATAGGCTCGAAAGCGTACTACCAATTAAGCATATTAGGTGAGGTGCATCTCTGTAATGAGAAGGGGTGTGGTCTAATGACATCAACACCCTATATCAGGTGTGCATAATTATTACGCAACTTCCTTTCCTTTGGCAAAATGGGTCAAAAGAAGGACTTGACAGGCTCAGAAAAGTCAAAAATAGTGAGATATCTTGCAGAGGGATGCAGCACTCTTAAAATTGCAAAGCTTCTAAAGCGTGATCATCGAACAATCAAGTGTTTCATTCAAAAGAGTCAACAGGGTCGCAAGAAGCGTGTGGAAAAACCAAGGCGCAAAATAACTGCCCATGAACTGAGAAAAGTCAAGCGTGCAGCTGCCAAGATGCCACTTGCCACCAGTTTGGCCATATTTCAGAGCTGCAACATCACTAGAGTTGGGCCGAACCTCCGATTTTAGGTTCGCGAACTTCCGCGAAAGGTTCGGTTTGCGAAAAAGTTCGCGAACCGCAATAGACTTCAATGGGGAGGCGAACTTTGAAAGTTTAAAAAAATTCTATCAACTGGAAAAATGATAGAAAACATGTTTCAAAAGCTCTAATACCTGGAGCCACACCTAATTGAGTGAAATACACATCACTGCTGGAGGACCCGCCCACCCTCCCTCCTACAAGCAAGGTCCTTTATACCATTTGCCTGCCTACACTAATTAGTTATGGGACAGCTACTACACACTCTGCTAGGGAGATTTTAATTGGCCTCCACCCTCCAACCTCTACCCTTCTACCTATTCCCTCCTCCCTCCTACCGGAGGGAGGAGGGTCTCTTCTGCCAGGGAATTATACTATTTTAAAAACCAGTATACATCATACCATAGCTGGGAATACATACACGAGTATACATCATACCATAGCTGGGGATACATACATGAGTATACATCATACCATAGCTGGGAATTGAACCCAGATCTCACTGTGTGGTGGGCACATCACCCTAAGCACTGTACCACTACAGAAGTAAGTGAAGCTAGCCTAAAATTTAACATTTATGCTCAATGCAATAGAACCATTAGGTTGCTTAAAGAGAACCTGTACTGAGTAAAAATATTTAAAATAAACACATGACGTAACTTCAAATGAACATTGCATAGTTACCTTGCCGTCAGTTCCTCTCAGAAGCTCACCATTTTCTTCTGACAATTATCCCTTCCAGTTCTGACAATATTTTGTCAGATCTGAAATATATCAGTTGCTGTCAGTAAAATATCAGTTGCTGTCAGTTATAGCTGAGAAGAAAACTGATGTACCAGGTAATGTCCATGTTTCCCTATGGCTCAAGTGGGCGATGATACAGTTTAACTGTGTGCTGACCAGAAAGCTGTTATGGGTAATGGCCATTTTCAAAATGGAGGACGGAAAATTCCCTTGATCACAGTGGACAAACCGGACGCGGGACAGAAGAAAGACACTGAGGAGTACACTACATGGAAGGTAAGTATGACTTGTGTATGGTTATTTTGACTTTTAATTTTCAGTTCAGGTTTTCTTTAAAGGATAACTGTAGTGAGAGGTATATGGAGGCTGCTATATTGATTTCCTTTTAAGCTATACCAGTTGCCTGGCAGCCCTGCTGATCTATTTGGCTGCAGTAGTGTGAATCACACCAGAAACAAGCATGCAGCTAATCTTGTCAGATCTTACAAAAATGTCAAACACCAGATCATACCATAGCTGGGAATCGAACCCAGATCTCACTGTGTGGTGGGCACGTCACCCTAAGCACTGTACCACTACAGAAGTAAGTGAAGCTAGCCTAAAATTTAACATTTATGCTCAATGCAATAGAACCATTAGGTTGCTTAAAGGAGAACTGTAGTGAGAGGTATATGGAGGCTGCCATATTGATTTCCTTTTAAGCTATACCAGTTGCCTGGCAGCCCTGCTGATCTATTTGGCTGCAGTAGTGTGAATCACACCAGAAACAAGCATGCAGCTAATCTTGTCAGATCTTACAAAAATGTAAAACACCAGATCATACCAGTTGTGTGCCCACCACACAGTGAGATCTGGGTTCGATTCCCAGCTATGGTATGATCTGGTGTTTGACATTTTTGTAAGATCTGACAAGATTAGCTGCATGCTTGTTTCTGGTGTGATTCACACTACTGCAGCCAAATAGATCAGCAGGGCTGCCAGGCAACTGGTATAGCTTAAAAGGAAATCAATATGGCAGCCTCCATATACCTCTCACTACAGTTCTCCTTTAAGCAACCTAATGGTTCTATTGCATTGAGCATAAATGTTAAATTTTAGGCTAGCTTCACTTACTTCTGTAGTGGTACAGTGCTTAGGGTGACATGCCCACCACACAGTGAGATCTGGGTTCAATTCCCAGCTATGGTATGATGTATACTCATGTATGTATTCCCAGCTATGGTATGATGTATACTGGTTTTTAAAATAGTATAATTCCCTGGCAGAAGAGACCCGGAGGGAGGAGGGAATAGGTAGAAGGGTAGAAGGGAGGAGGGTGGAGGCCAATTAAAATCTCCCTAGCAGAGTGTGTAGCAGCTGTCCCATAACTAATTAGTGTAGCCAGACAACTGAGTCAAATGGTATAAAGGACCTAGCTTGAAGGAAGGGAGGGTGGGTTCTCTAGCACTGAAAGCAGTGTGTTTGACATTAACATGTCTGCTGACAGTGAAATGGAGGCTAAACATTTTGCTCAATACAGCATTATGGGGCGAATCGAACTTCCGCAAAAGTTCACCTGATGCAGGCGAACGCGAACCCCCAAAGTTCGCCTGGAACCGTTCGCCGGCGAACTGTTCGGCCCATCTCTAAACATCACTGGAGTGCCCAAAAGCACAAGGTGTGCAATACTCAGAGACATGGCCAAGGTAAGAAAGGCTTAAAGACGACCACCACTGAACAAGACACACAAGCTGAAATGTCAAGACTGGGCCAAGAAATATCTCAAGACTGATTTTTCTAAGGTTTTATGGACTGATGAAATGAGAGTGAGTCTTGATGGGCCTGTGGCTGGATTGGTAAAGGGCAGAGAGCTCCAGTCCGACTCAGACGCCAGCAAGGTGGAGGTGGAGTACTGGTTTGGGCTGGTATCATAAAAGATGAGCTTTTGGGGCCTTTTCCGGTTGAGGATGGAGTCAAGCTCAACTCCCAGTCCTACTGCCAGTTTCTGGAAGACACCTTCTTCAAGCAGTGGTACAGGAAGAAGTCTGCATCCTTCAAGAAAAACATGATTTTCATGCAGGACAATGTTCCATCACACGCATCCAAGTACTCCACAGCGTGGCTAGCAAGAAAGGGTATAAAAGAAGAAAAACTAATGACATGGCCTCCTTGTTCCCCTGATCTGAACCCCATTGAGAACCTGTGGTCCATCATAAAATGCGAGATTTACAAGGAGGGAAAACAGTACACCTCTCTGAACAGTGTCTGGGAGGCTGTGGTTGCTGCTGCACGCAATGTTGATGGTGAACAGATCAAAACACTGACAGAATCCATGGATGGCAGGCTTTTGAGTGTCCTTGCAAAGAAAGGTGGCTATATTGGTCACTGATTTGTTTTTGTTTTGTTTTTGAATGTCAGAAATGTATATTTGTGAATGTTGAGATGTTATATTGGTTTCACTGTTAAAAATAAATCATTGAAATGGGTATATATTTGTTTTTTGTTAAGTTGCCTAATAATTATGCACAGTAATAGTCACCTGCACACACAGATATCCCCCTAAAATAGCTAAAACTAAAAACAAACTAAAAACTACTTTCAAAAATATTAAGCTTTGATATTAATGAGTTTTTTGGGTTCATTGAGAACATGGTTGTTGTTCAATAATAAAATTATTCCTCAAAAATACCACTTGCTTAATAATTTTGCACTCCCTGTATATACTGTAGTCATCACTGTCCCTCGGAGGAGCTCACAATCTAATCCCTACCATAGTCATATGTCTATTGTATTCTAGGGCCAATTTTTTTTAGTTTTTTTTACGGGGAAGTCAATTAACTTATCTGTATGGTTTTGGGATGTGGGAGGAAACCAGAGTGCCTGGAGGAAACCCACACAGTCATGGGAAAACCATACAAACTCCTTGAAGATGTTGACCTGGCTGGGATTCGAACCGGGAACCCAGTGCAGCAAGGCGAGAGCGCTTACCACTATATCACCATGCTGCCCCTAACTAACTACCAAATAATTGCCGTTGGGCACGTGCCTGTCCACAGCTAAGCCTTAATGTGAACATATGTAAGTAATGAGACTGTTCGCTACCAAAATGAGACTGATTGAACACTAAGGATGGGGAGCCGCGTTAGACTGCTTGCACATGCTCAGTAACGTTGGGGAGGAGCGGAGAGCGGCCAGGCACATGGCTAATTAATATTCACTGCACTCAGTGACGTGCAGTGTTTACTTCCTTGAGCGGCCGCTCTGTGCGGCGATTGGCCGGGCGGGACCACGTGATGCCGCATGCGTCCAAGAGTACGCATCACGGCATCACGGACGCCAGAGTGAGCTGCACAACGCAGGTCACTCTGACGTTTACATCAGAGAGCACCAGGCGTTGCGTTAGGGGCACGTTATGCGACCTTAACGTCCCCTAAAACGCAACGTCCTGGTGTGAAACCAGCCTAAATTAATATTGCAAGTTGTATGCAATATTAATGTTTTTTTGCTTGACTATACTGATTGTATGTTCATTTCACACTAAAGGTGCCTATTAATGGTACAATTTTTTCAACAAATGCGATCTTTCGATGGGATTTTTAGGATCAAGTTGTATAGAAAATTCGCCATTTATGAAGGCAACCGATTAGGAACGATTCTTTGGTCGATTGCTAAATTGGATAAAATCCATCCGCAAGTTGGATTTTATGCCCGAATTTGAAGAAATAATCGTTCAGTAAATGTGAACAATCGACAATTACCTTCCAAATAGTTCTGATCATTCAAATCACATTTAACCTCCTTGCCGGTTATCCCGAGCTCAGTTCGGGGTAACCTGCGCAGGAGGATTTCTCAGGCCCGCTGGCCCGATTTTCACAATTTTTTTTTTGTTACATGCAGCTAGCACTTTGCTAGCTGCTTGTAACATCCGATCACCGCCGCTCACCGCCGATCCGCCGCCATGCGACGCGCCGCCCCCCTCCAGACTCCTTGCGCAGCCTGGCCAATCAGGGCCAGGCAGCGTTGAGGGGTGGATCGGGATTCCCTCTGACGTCCCGACGTCCATGACATCGGTGACGTCATCCCGCCCCGTCGCCATGGTGACCGGGGAAGCCCGTTCTGAATGGGATTTCCTGCTTACTCTGATCGCCGAAGGCGATCGGAGTGGCTGGGGAGCTGCCGCTGCTGAGCGGCTATCATGTAGCGAGCCCTGGGCTCGCTACATGATTAAAAAAAAACCCAATAAAAAATAAGTGCTGCGCTGCCCCCTTGCCGGCGGGAATTAGACCGGCAAGGGGGTTAATATTAAATAGCACTGTAATGTGCACCTTTAGAATGAGGACACTATTATCAGATTTATATTTACATAATCTATGAATAATGCAAGTTGTATGCATCAGGGAGTGACAGAAATGGGGCAGTGGTGGCACCAAACCACCATGGAGTAACAGGGTGGGGGAGGGAGCACTACACCCTTCCCACCCCATAGGATCAGGTGAGCTATTTGCGATGCAGTATTTTGCAACCCCCAATATGAATTAGCCAGAGGTGGCCCCCAGTATTAGGTAGCCAGATGTAGTTTCCTCCCAGTATAGGTAGCCAGGTATAGGTGCCTCCAGTATAGGATGCTAGGTATAGGTGCCCCCTGTATAGGTAGCCAGGTATAGGTGCCCCCAGTATTGGCAACCAAGTATAGGTGCCTTCAGTATAGGCAGCCAGGTCTAGTTGCCCGCAGTTTAGGTAGGTAGGGGAGGGTTAGTGTTAGCAGCATAAAATACTTACCGAGCCTCCGGGTGGTGTGGTGTCTTCTAGCTTTCCTGTAGCTCTTAGCGGCCTTCCGGCATCCTCTGTGTGCAGCTTTCGGCATCCTCTGTGTGCAGCTTCCCGCATCCTCTGTGTGCAGCTTCCCACATCCTCTGTGTGCAGCTTCCCACATCCTCTGTGTGCAGCTTCCCACATCCTCTGTGTACAGCTTCCCACATCCTCGGTGTACAGCTTCCCACATCCTCTGTGTACAGGTTCTGGCAACCTTTGTGTGCAGCTTCCCGCATTCTCTGTGTACGGCTTCCAGCATCCTCTGGGTACACCTTCCCACATCCTCTGTGTACACCTTCCCACATCCCCTGTGTACAGCTTCCGGTATCCTCTGTGTACAGCTTCCCGCATGCTCTGTGTACAGCTTCCCGCATCCTCTGTGAACAGCTTCCCACATCCTCTGTGTACAGCTTCCTGTATCCTCTGTGTACAGCTTCCGGCATCCTCCGTGTACAGCTTCCGGCATCCTCTGTGTGCAGCTTCCGCATCCTCTGTGTGCAGCTTCCGGCATGTCACCTGACCCACATTGGGCCCTGCATGGACGGCCGGAAAGCTATTAGGAGCTACAGAAAGGTTAGAAGACTCTGCCCAGAGGCTCGGTAAGTATTTTACCCCCCAAACCACTGTCCCCGTTATCCCCTGCCAGTTAGATGAGACTTTGGATTGCCTGAGTTCTGGATAATGGGCACTTTGCCGTACTTGTTATCTCTCTGGACCATGAGGATTTTGAACGGAAGCACATTGATTTTTGATTGGTAACTGCTGCCCTTTCACTTATTGTTTTTTTTTTTAAAGTGAACCCGAGGTGTAAACTGAAGTTGAGATAAACAATTGTATTTATCCTCCTACTCCTATAAATTACTTTAAGTATCCCAGGGCTTTCTTTTTATTTAAAGAGAATCTGTATTGTTAAAATCGCACAAAAGTAAACATACCAGTGCGTTAAGGGACATCTCCTATTACCCTCTGTCACAATTTCGCCGCTCCTCGCCGCATTAAAAGTGGTTAAAAACAGTTTTAAAAAGTTTGTTTATAAACAAACAAAATGGCCACCAAAACAGGAAGTAGGTTGATGTACAGCATGTCCACACATAGAAAATACATTCATACACAAGCAGGCTGTATACAGCCTTCCTTTTTAATCTCAAGAGATCATTTGTGTGTTTCTTTCCCCCTGCAGCTATCTTCCACTGAAGTGTCAGGCTGTTTCTTCCTGCAGAGTGCAGACAGCTCTGCCTGTATGTAATTCCTCATTATGTGAAAGCCCAGCCAGCTCAGAGGAGGATTTATCCAGCTTGTAAAAGATAATAGAGCAGAGAGAAGCTGCCCTAATCTAAATAATACACAGGCAGTGTGCAGAGAGGGGCCTGGAGGGGGGAGATGCATCACAGAACCACAACACTGAAGAACTTGGCAGCCTTCCAGACACAGGCTGACAAGTCTGACAAGAGAGAGAAAAGTTGATTTATTACAGAGACTGTGATAGTACAAAGTGCTGCAGTAAGCCAGAACACATTAGAATAGCTTTTGGAAGTTGTAGGATGATAAAAAACAGGATGCAATTTTTGTTACGGAGTCTCTTTAAACATTCACAAAGTAGGTTGAATATTTTACTAATAATCTAACTAAACTAATCAGTGGCAGCCTGTTAAGTGTCCCAGAGTTAGAAAAGGGTCAATAGTTCATGTATTTTATCTCTCTGTGCCCTCAGAAGTCGAATTCTGCCAGGGAGACTTTTGGCTGTAACTTGCTTATCAGTGATGTTTACTATATTCCTGACAAGGTACTGACAAGACAGATGCTGTCACTTCAATGCCTAGAAATTAACTCTTTTAGGCAGCAAAATAAAACAAGTAAAACAACCTGGTTATGAATGTTTTGCACTGTGTATACTCTGTGTATCTCATCATGTCACATGTCGCCTCGGGTACACTTTAAACGTATGCCTCTGGCTGAGTCTTCAGGACCACGGGCCAGGGACCATCTCGGTGACCCCTTTTCCTGTACCCCTGTATTTACTGGTTTTCAGTGGTTCTAAAATCCTGCACAGAAGCGCTTACCTCTGTGCTACATCGCATTAAATCATCTCAAAATGTTTAAAAGATTTCTCTTCCATCTCCATTCACTCTACATTCAGCGCCTCAGGCCCATTCTCTCATTCCACATTCATGGCTGCCACCGAGCAGAAGATATCTGTGCAGGAATGTCCCTGCGAGAGCAATTCCTCTGCTTGTTAAACAGCCGCTATTTGTCAATTATCGCCAATGTTTATCACAGCATGTGCTCTGCTGTGGCCAAACGCACAGGAAGTGACCGAGCCAGACGGCTTTTGCCACAGTCCAATACAGGAAATGTCTGTGCTTTCCTGTGTGGAAGGAGAACACAGATTTTAAGCGCACCTGAAAAATTCATAATAAAAATAAAGAGAGAGAGATGAATTCCTTCAAGTTTTCTCTGGATTGAGCAATGCATAAGGATGCAAACCTACTGTGCATGTGTTTGTATTAAATGTATTTATATTTTCAAGGCAAAGATTAATTAACCAGAGCTATATCTCTGCGGTGAGAGACATCAGCTCTTCTGCAGGGGTGCAGCTTAGGTTTTTGTGGCCCCAAGCAACTCTTCTGAAGCACCCCAACCTACCCCCCCCCCCCTCCTCCACACACACACACACACACACCACACACACACAACACACACACCACACACACACCACACACACCACACACACACCACACACACCACACACACACACACACACGTAAAGGAAAAATGGGCATGGTCCCAAATCAGGGTGGGGAAATGGGCGTGGCCATGACATGATGTGGGTGGAGCCAACTGCATGATGCTATTACGTCAATATGGGCAGCACGGTGGCATAGTGATTAGCGCTCTCGCCTTGCAGCGCTGGGTCCCCGGTTCGAATCCCAGCCAGGTCAACATCTGCAAGGAGTTTGTATGTTCTCCCCGTGTCTGCGTGGGTTTCCTCAGGGCACTCCGGTTTCCTCCCACATCCCAAAAACATACAGATACGGTAAGTTAATTGGCTTCCCCCTAAATTAGCCCTAGACTACACCACACGATACATACATAGACATATGACTATGGTAGGGATTAGATTGTGAGCTCCTCTATGGGACAGTTAGTGACAAGACTATATTCTCTGTACAGCGCTGCGTAAGATGTTGGCGCTATATATATATTAAATAATAATAATAATAATAATAATAATAATAATAATAATAATATGGACCAAAAATCTCTGAAGGGTGCCATGGGAGATTCAGGCAGTCCTGATGGCAAAAAAAGGTAATAATAATCAGTACTAGAAAGATGTACCTAATAAAGTGACTAGCGAAATACAGGTAGCTCCTGGTTAACTAATGAGAAAGGGTCTGTAAGTCCATAATGAACCAGAATCCATTCTCTTTAGTCCCCCTCTGTGTCACCTCAGTTCCCAGGTAGCACAGGAGCAGCAGGACAGTGAGGCCCAAAGCAGGGACGTGCCTCACTTGTACGCTGGCAGTGCCCCTGCTCTTCTGATAACTAATTAGAGATCATAAAACGTCTGTATGTCTGTACAAATACTTCTCATAGCAAGATAGTGTCAAAAAGTTCAACAGATCATCAGGGCCGGATTTGTACTTTCCAGTGCCCTAGGCCTGCTGTCACCAACCGCCTCCACACCACCATCAAAAAACATTCTGTCCAACACTCTGACTAGCGATCACTGGTTTGAATGGGCTTCATTTCAGTTGTGCTGCTCTGCCCCCCAGTTAACAAATAATTCCTGTAATTTGCGCTCCTGCCCGAATGTGCACAGCAGCCGATAGTGTTCTGGGCATGCATACTTGAGAAATGACGCTGATGTATGACCGGTACTTGTCAAGAATGCATAACACTGTACTGGCCTCAGTTGCTGCACATCTGGGCAGGAGCGAGAAATTACAGGGAGTGCGAGTGGCCAGAGCATGCGCTGCTTCTTTTTCCTCTGTGCGACTGGCTGCAGTCGGAGCCACAGGCAGGTGACAGGGAGCGCGAGTGGCCAGAGCATGCGCTGCTTCTTTGTCCTCTGTGCGACTGGCTGCAGTCATAGCCACATACAGGTGACAGGGAGAGTGAGTGGCCAGAGCATGCGCTGCTTCTTTGTCCTCTGTGTGACTGGCTGCAGTCGGAGCCACAGGCAGGTGACAGGGAGCGCGAGTGGCCAGAGCATGCGCTGCTTCTTTGTCCTCTGTGCGACTGGCTGCAGTCAGAGCCGCAAACAGGTGACAGGGAGCGCGAGGGGCCAGAGCATGCGCTGCTTCTTTGTCCTCTGTGCGACTGGCTGCAGTCAGAGCCACAAACAGGTGACAGGGAGAGTGAGTGGCCAGAGCATGCGCTGCTTCTTTGTCCTCTGTGCGACTGGCTGCAGTTGGAGCCACAGACAGGTGACAGGGAGCGCGAGTGACCAGAGCATGCGCTGCTTCTTTGTCCTCTGTGCGACTGGCTGCAGTCAGAGCCACAGACAGGTGACAGGTAGTGTTGGGCGAACACCTAGATGTTCGGGTTCGCGAACGTTCACCGAACATCGCCGCGATGTTCGGGTGTTCGCGCCGAACTCCGAACATAATGGAAGTCAATGGGGACCCGAACTTTCGTGCTTTGTATAGCTTCCTTACATGCTACATACCCCAAATTAGCAGGGTATGTGCACCTTGGGAGTGGGTACAAGAGGAAAAAAAATATTTGAAAAAGAGCTTATAGTTTTTGAGAAAATTGATTGTAAAGTTTCAAAGGAAAAACTGTCTTTTAAATGTGGAAAATGTCATGTTTCTTTGCACAGGTAACATGCTTTTTGTCGCCATGCAGTCATAAATGTAATACAGAGAAGAGGTTCCAGGAAAAGGGACCGGTAACGCTAACCCAGCAGCATCAGCACACGTGATGGAACAGGAGCAGGCCAAGTGATGGACAAGTGACCAAGTGACCAAGTGACAAGTGACCAAGTGACAAAGTGAAAAGTGACAAAGTGACCAGTGACAAAGTGACAAGTGACAAAGTGACAAGTGACAAAGTGACAAAGTGACAAAATGACAAAGTGACAAAATGACAAAGTGACAAGTGACAAGTGACAAAATGACAAAGTGACAAAGTGACCAGTGACAAAGTGACAACTGAGAGGTTGTTCTGGGGAGCTCCACTGCACTCAGTCGCATATGAGGAGAGGTCTCGTCGGGACTGCTGATCCTCCTCAGCTTGCTCAAAGCCTTGAGGGTTCCTGAAGATCCTCTGCTTGGAGTTCGCCGGGGTTCAGCTTGGTGTTGGGGTCGGCGGCGTCCTCCTCACTCCAACGTGGCAGATCTTCTGTTGAAGGAAAAAAAAAAAAACATTGTTAAAAGTCCAGTACCGCTTCTGAAGGACTCACCAAGAGATGCAGGAGCGCTTCAATCTAGCGCACCATCGCTCGCTGGGTGATGTCCCTCCCTACGCGCTGGAATTCTACGCTGCACATGCTAGCACGCTTTTGCGCAGTGCCGAGGCGCATTCCAGCAGCTAGCTACCAAGCTTCTGTGGATCTGATTGGGCCACCATGTTGGATCTCTGCCAAGTACTCCAAAATTTTGAGCAATCCACGTTGCGTGACTGAGCAGTGACAACTCTACAGTCAGCATTACAATACCACTTCTGTGTTTACTGAAGAAATCAATGTTGAAGATGGAAAACCGCTGGCATGATGCAAGTGGGGGATTCTGAAGATGAAAACGATCAGCGTGATGATACCAACATCAGGCAACCTGCCTCAGGAAACGCTGGTACCAGCTATGACAAAGAACAGGACGAGGAACAGCTGGAGTTGGAGCAGGAATTGGATGCCCCCACTGCCGAGGGACAGAGCGGTGCACGTTGGACTTCCACAATTTAGCGGGAATGGACAGCAGAAGAGGAAGAAAGTGATGCTGGTGACGAGTATGGTGCATCACAACAATCACAACACTCACAACACTCACAAGAACATGAAGACAGAGGAGTCTGGCAGGACTCTCTGGCACACATGGCTCAATTCATGCTAGACTGCATTGAACGCGGCCCGCGCATTATTCACTATTCATTATTCTGGAATCTGGACAACACCAATTACTGGGTTTATACCCAGTTTATACAAACACAATGTTAAAAAACTGATTGAAGAAAGTGTCAGACAGGTCAAAAATGGAACAATTCCAGCAGGCCCTTGAGGATGGAGACTTTAGAGAGGAGATTGACATCCTCCTCCTTCTCTAGCCAGTTGTACGCCGACAGACTGACTTCAGCAAACCCAGGAGGACCAGGAGGGCAGCAAAGAACACAAGCTGCTGCTAGTGCCGAAAAGGGAATGGTATTGGCAGTGTCCTTGGAGTGGGAACATTTTCTGACACCCATGCAGCAGCCCACAGAACAGCAATCGGGCAGTTCCACGTCCTCCAACACCAATCGCCTGGAGAAGATGGTCAAGGTCCAGGACTACATGTCAGATGGCGTGGCTGTGTTGAACAATCCATCTGCAGACAGACGGTGAGTGTGACAGGCAGCACAGAAGGACCATGGCAACTCACTCATAGTACCACAGTTTGATAGTGCTGCCCAAAAAATTATATGGATCCGTGGACCCGGGCACTGCGGGCAGTACTGGGAAGTGGGAACGCAGATTTTAGTACCTAAACACACGATACAACATGTTTTCCGGGGTCGGACTCTGAGGCACATACAGATGGTCCCGATCATCATCCTCATCATACAACTCTTCTCCTGAGTCTGACCCACCCACCACCTCTGCCACCCCAACATCCCCAGACACAGACCCCTCATCGTCCTCAACATTAACTTGGGATGCTGGCCTGAGCCAGACCTCCTCCTCCACATCAGGCCCCATCATCTCCTCAATGGCAGCCCTCATTAATCGCTCTGGCGACGGACCGATGGACACAACGTTCTCCTCCGGGGAGGGCTGCTGCTGACCACTGCCTGCTGGGGTGGATGTTATAGCTTGCGTGGGGCGTTGGCTGTTGCTGTTGTTGGGAGTGCTGCTCACAGCGGAGGTCTCTGAGGAACTCATGGTGAGCTCATATAGTGGTTGGCGGTGAGTGGAGTATTACTGATCCCAGCAATATACACACTGACTGGCAGAGTACGCAATGCTATATAGTCTGGCTGAGCGGTGTACACAGAGTGGCAGTACACACAATGCTATATAGTCTGGCTGAGCGGTGTACACAGAGTGGCAGTAAACAATGCTATATAGTGTGGCTGAGCGGTGTACACAGAGTGGCAGTAAACAATGCTATATAGTCTGGATGAGCGGTGTACACAGAGTGGCAGTAAACACAATGCTATATATAGCGTGGCTGAGCGAGGTACACAGTGGCAGTACACACAATGCTATATAGTCTGGCTGAGCGGTGTACACAGAGTGGCAGTAAACACAATGCTATATATAGCGTGGCTGAGCGAGGTACACAGTGGCAGTACACACAATGCTATATAGTCTGGCTGAGCGGTGTACAGAGTGGCAGTAAACACAATGCTATATATAGCGTGGCTGAGCAAGGTACACAGTGGCAGTACACACAATGCTATATAGTCTGGCTGAGCCGTGTACACAGAGTGGCAGTAAACACAATGCTATATATAGTGTGGCTGAGCGAGGTACACAGTGGCAGTAACCAATGCTATATATAGTGTGGCTGAGCGAGCGGTGTACTACTGTTCCCAGCAGCGACACACAATGACTGGGGGGGACCCTGGCTAGCGTGGCTGGAGAGCGAACTACCCTGCCTGCCTACCCAAAGCTAAACCCACAGACAAATGGCGGAGATATGACGTGGTTCGGGTATTTATTTACCCGAACCACGTGACCGTTCGGCCAATCAGAGCGCGTTCGGGTCCGAACCACATGACCCGTTCGGCCAATCACAGCGCTAGCCGAACGTTCGTGGAACGTTCGGCCATGCGCTCTTAGTTCGGCCATGTGGCCGAACGGTTTGGCCGAACACCATCAGGTGTTCGGCCGAACTCGAACATCACCCGAACAGGGTGATGTTCTGCAGAACCCGAACAGTGGCGAACACTGTTCGCCCAACACTAGTGACAGGGAGCACGAGTGGCAAGAGCATGCGCTGCTTCTTTGTCCTCTGTGCGACTGGCTGCAGTCGGAGCCACAAACAGGGGACAGGGCAGTGCAATGGAGAGAAGCCCATCCAAAACAGAGAACAGGTTAGTAGCAAACATCCTATCAAGACCCACTTTGGATGTTCTGTTGTAATTAGAGTGGACCTAAACTCAGAACTTCATCTCTGCTCTAAAAGATATGCAACAACATAACCTTTAAAGAAAAACATATCTTTGTTACAACTGATACAAATCCTGCAATTAATCTGCAGTGTGTCTACTTCCTGCTTTCATGGAAGCAGACATATTGTTAACATCCTGTGCTTTCAAATGAGCTTAGATGTTGTGGCAGTCAGGTGACACAGGGTAGAGATGAAATTAAAACTTGTGATTAGACACAGAGGAGGGGGAATTAGACAGGCTCTCTAAATACATACATGGTACATTTCTATGTTTTCCTTCTGTCCTGTGCAAGAGTTCAGCTCCACTTGAAAGCATCTGAATGACATTTATTTATATTTGCTGAACAATCTATGCATCTCTTTTGAATGCTGAATGTACATATGGCGGTGTGCTCTAACATACGGACAGTATACAGGAACAAAGTCTGAAGAAGGCTTATTAGCAGAAAGCTTACTCTTTTTCTTTTAAACCAATAAATGGTATCATCCTGATCCTCAAAACTCTCTGCTTTCGCTGATGGTTAAGAGGGTACAATGCTCTACTGCTACAGGAAAGGAAAAGGATGCCAAACCAAACACACTAGCATAGACTTGCCAAAGGTCTCCTACTGAATAGGTGCTGGCTTACTGAACAGGCAGAGCCAAGATCCGAACCCTGGTCTCCTGTGTCAGAGGCAGAGCCCTTAACCATTACACCTTCCAGCTACACCTCTGGGCATGCACAGTAAGTACTCATCTATTGCTGGTGCCTACGCAGTTTGTCCTGTGGACATCAGCGACCGAGATCCTGCCAGCCTCCTCCCAGCGGATCACAGACAGCTGTTTCGTGTTACATTAACGCTTCATCAGGTAAAAAAAAAGAAAAAGGTTTTATTTGAGGGGTCAGCGGAAGAAGAAATTAGAAAGATGGGAAAGACCTGGAACGAGATCCAGAGCTGGCACTGCCATTAAGGCACAGAAGGCAATTGCCTCAGGGCACGACCACCCTGTGCTGCCGGGCCCCGCAGGTGGTCTCCCCGGATTTCTCCCGAGTCCTTGGGGCAGAGATGGATTAAGGGGGCCCTAGCAAGGTAGTAGATTTGGGGCCCCTTGTGGTCCTTTTGGTAAGCGGAAGTGGAAAGAGATCAAAGAAGGGTGGCAGGAGGGCCCCTTAAAACCCACTAGGCCCCCCTAAGCACCTGCCTAGGTTGCCTGGTGGATGATCCTGCTCTGCGCTGGGGCCCGTGCACTGGGAGTAAAAGGGACAGATGAAGATTTGTTGTTTTCACTGTAGAAGATTTACCTGCATGTATCAAAAAAGGGCGCCTGGAAAAAAGGGCGCGGGGTATAGGCGAAATTTTAAGTTTTAATGCAAAACCATATTTTTCGTTTAAGTGCTAAGTTTCATTTAGTGCTAAATAGGTTAAATAAACTGAAATGAAATGGCAAAATACAGTCTAAAACAACAAACGAATTATGAAATGTCAATTGTCAAATAGCGTCTATAACAAAAACGATATTTACACTTGTATTAAGCATAGCAATGCAATGGTAGATTTTACAGATATTTTACTGCAATTATACCTAACTGTAGGCTCACACAGATCTCTCCCTATCCCTAACCCCTAGACCCCTCTCTTTGTTTAAATATACATAATTTAATAAATTGTACATATTACATATATTGTGCTGTAACTATACCTAACCTTACTCTCACACAGAGCCCTCCCTGTAACTATCCCTAACCCCTAGACCCCCCGTGGTGATGCCTAACCCTAACCACCCCCCTGGTGGTGTACTATATTGTACTGTAACTATACCTAACACTACTCTCACACAGAACCCTCCCTGTACCTATCCCTAACCCCTAGACCCCCCCTGGTGGTGCCTAACCCTAACCACCCCCCTGGTGGTGCCTAAACCTAAGACCCCCCCTGGTGTTGCCTAACCCTAAGACCCCCCTGGTGGTGCCTAACCCTAAGACCCCCCTGGTGGTGGCTAACCCTGAGACCCCCCTGGTGGTGCCTAACCCTAAGACCCCCCTAGTGGTGCCTAAACCTAACCACCCTCTGGTGGTGCCTAACCCTAAGACCCCTCTGGTGGTGCCTAAACCTAACCACCCTCTGGTGGTGCCTAAACCTAACCACCCTCTGGTGGTGCCTAAACCTAAGCACCCCCCTAGTGGTGCCTAACCCTGAATCTCCCCTGGTGATGCCTAACTCTAACCATATACACCTGGTGGTGTATATTGCACTGTAACTATACCTAACCCTCCCTGTACCTAACCCCTAGACCCCCCTGGTGGTGCCTAACCCTAACCACCCCCTGGTGGTGCCTAACCCTAACCACCCCCTGGTTGCGTATATTATACTGTAACTATACCTAACCCTCCCTGTACCTATCCCTAACCCCTAGACCCCCCTGGTAATGCCTAAACCTAACCATACCCACCGCACAAACACCCTAAACACATCTAAACAATAATATATTTAATCCTTAAAATACTTCATTACAAATAACATAAATAAAATAATTTATATATTTGTAATAGAATAAATAGCCTTAAAATCACGTATACATTAATATTATAAATAGAGAAAAGTATATATAAATATATACATTACAATAGATAGCCTTAATGTACGCATTAGAAATCTTAAAATAACAGTAATATTAAAAGCGATATTTTAGTAACTATAATCAACGCATTATAAGTGTAAAAACAAAGTTAATACCAAAAGCGATGTATTTCTAATACAATAAGGTTGAAAACGGTATTTAAGCATTATACATATGAAAACGAATTTTTAAATGATCAAAGAAGTATAAACGAAAATTTAGTTGTAAAAAATAAGTAAAAACTGCTATAAGCGAAATTTAAAAACGCAAAAAATAAGTATAACACCAAGTCAAAACTAACTTTATTTGTTATAAACCTTATTCTGTAAACAAAAACTTTTGTTACCATGATCCCTGCAACCGCTATTTCTCGGGCGCCCTTTTTTCCTGTAGGGCGCTCAATAGCCGATATTTTGCATTGCAGTCTATGGCGGCGGCCTTTTTGTCCACTATCCCTGTGCGCCCTTTTTTACTAGCACCGATTTACCTACTTCCTGCTAGGACTTCCTGTGAAGTAAAGTTCTCCGAACGTGGACATAGGCTACATTAAAACCATAAACGGTGTCCCAAGCCCTTTCAATACAATCCAGAACTAATAAAACCTTGTGTCGGAGTCGCTCTTTATCTTACATCTCCTATACGCTGCCCATGCTAAGAAAGAATTCTGCTACAGACATAATCTATTTATTTCTGCTTGAAGCTATTTTACAAAAAAAAAAAAAAAAAAAAAACACATACTGCGAGATTATTTATACTCCGAGCCGCACGGTGCATTATATTATAATGATAGATCTGGGCTGTGTGTGTAACCTGTCAGAAATCATTTTACACCGCTTCAAAGTGAAGCCGGAACCTCGCGTCACGTCAGGGGAAACGAGCCCACGGCGGGAGGAGGAACGTGGCCACGCTGCATTACAGGCAGTTTCACTTCTCGTTTTTTTATCCACTCGTACTGCGCCGCTGGAGTCATCTGTAATTTGTGAACAAAAATCTTGCCAGAGTTTTCAGAAGCTGAAAAGACTTTTGTATAAAAATCTGGGGCCAGGCCTGATAAGAGGGTCAGGATGGGAGCTGGGCCGGAATTTTTGGAAAGGTCACAAAGGCCCTGGCCTTGGGCGGCTGCAGCCCAATGAACAGGCACCTGAACATGAAAGAAGGGATGATACATTTGAAAGAGGAGGCTGAAAATGGGGAAGAACTCATTAAAAAGAGAAACTGATGCCCAAGGGAGCTGTTCATGAAAGAGCTGGGCTACAGCACATGGATGATACACATGGAAGAGGGGGCTGCACATGGAATGGGAGGGGCTGCTGTACATGTATGATACACATGGAAGAGGGGGCTGCACATGGAATGGGAGGGGCTGCTGTACATGTATGATACACATGGAAGAGGGGGCTGCACATGGAATGGGAGGGGCTGCAGTACATGGATATCACGCATGGAAGAGGGGCGTAATGGAAAAATCGGTTTCGCAAAAAAAATTGAAATTTTGCATAATTTCATCCTTACACGAATTGTCATAATTACTATTGTTTTCATGACAACATTTTCGGAATTACGAGTATTTTTCAGGATGAATATTTGGGTAAAACACGAAATTACAATTTTACAACACAAAACAGGTTCTCACTTTTCAGCACTACAAAACAAAATGGCCTTGATTAACTGAGTGGATGTCTGCTATTCCAGTAGCACACAGTGAAGTATATGGAGAAGTTTAGAGCAGTTATCGGGATATTGGGATATTGGCCACTGGCCAGCTGCTTTTTTTTTTTCACTTGCTAGAGATATCTGAAGGATAAACCTGGACTAGTTGCGGATGGCCACAAAGCTGGGACCTCATGTAATTTTGCAGTGGCTGGATAGTGTAATGGTTAAGGGCTCTGTCTCTGACACAGGAGACCAGGGTTTGAATCTCGGCTCTGCCTGTTCAGTAAGCCTGCACCTATTCAGCAGGAGACCTTAGGCAAGTCTCCCTAACACTGCTACTGCCTATAGAGCGCGTCCTAGTGGCTGCAGCTCTGGTGCTTTGAGTCCGTGAGGAGAAAAGCGCTATATAAGTGTTTGTCTTTTGCAGGCTGTGAGCTATGTGGTTCTAACATGGATGGTTCTCCACTGTCACCAGCTGAAGAAACATACTGGAGATAAGTTGACTGCAGGCCCCAACTTTGCCGCTGAAGAAGATAGAAGACTATATAAGAATCAAAAACTTTCCCAAAAAGGCTATTGATGGAAACATCCTGAACTCACTGTTGGCTTAGGTTTGCACAGTGGCATCTGAACAAACGACAGGACTTTTGGAGCAATATCCTTTGGAGATGTTGTAGTGTTGCAACAACTGTTGGTAATGCACAGTGATACTGTTGTAGGTAACACAAACATCTTATAGCAACTGTGAAGCATGGTGGTAAAGGGGTGGCGATTTAGGCTTCTTCTGCAACCACCCTGGACCTGGGTACCTTGTAGTCATTAAGTCGACCCTGAACGTGTTTGTACACCAAAGTATTCTAAAGACAAATGTGAGTCCATCTGTGGGACAACAAAAACTTGGCCTAATTGGGTCACACAACTGGCCAAACACTCCAGCAATCTTACAACAGAATGGCATGAACTGGTCGCATCAGGAAACCATTTTGCTCAATGAATATTGAAATTGACTAATTTTAGCCACTACTGGTGGTAATAGTAATGTATTTATTGAGATCACATCTAACATTGCAGCAATCAGAATTACATTTTTCTATTAAAAGACAACTTTTTTTCTTCAAATGGTGTCATTAGGGAACCTCTTCCTGCAAAGGTAATTAGAATTTCTTAGCAGAAGTCCAGAGAAGTGCCCCAACACCCCTGCTGTGCCACTGGCCATAAATCGTCACTCCACTGTGACCAGGTATCATAAAAACAGGGTCTCTTGAAGAATGCTGTTAGCTATATCCTCACTCCGACCCAGTGCACACCAAAAAACCTCTAGCAGATCCTCAAAACGCTAGAGGTTTTCGAAGCAGATTTCAGAGCGATTCTAGGCATGTTTTCTAAACATGCCTAGCACTTTTTTGGCGCGTTTTTGTGTAGTAGATTACAAATATTGTTACAGTAAAGCTGTTACTGAACAGCTACTGTAACAAAAACGCCTGGAAAACAGCTTTTATCTAGCGTTTCCACTTTCCTATACTTTAACATTGAGCCAGAAACGCCTCAGAAATCAAAAAAATGCTGCAGCCCCCGAGTTTGCGTTTGAGGGAAAAATGAGCCGCTCTGGTGTGCACCATCCCATTCACTTTCAATAGCCAAGCGGTTTTCCCCCTGCAAGTGTTTTAAAAAATGCTTCAGAACCGCTCTGGTGTGCACCAGCCCTTCCAGAGGAAGCTCTGGCTTCACAGACCCTTTATCTGATCTAGGTTCCCTCAGCTGAAAGATCAAAGGAGGCCATCTCCCAGCTGGCTAAGTTCAAAGAGCAGATGGCCCAACCGTAACCCTTAAATGTCTATAATAATCCATAAACTGCTATATTTGTCATATTTCCTGTGTTGCAAAGCTGCCAGGCTCTTCCAACTCGCAGAGTGTGTCGGACCTTACCTGGCACTGGTACTGAGAAGATTCCAGAACAATCCGAGTTATGGACTGTAATTGAGACAGGTCCAAAGAACCCATTGATACTACAGAGGTCGTGTTTGGAATCATTGCTCTGGATAAATCCTGACTGACCTAAAAATGTTCTTAAATCTGCCCTGACCTGTACGGTTCTGGGAGATAGAGCCCATATATAGTTTAGATATGGTTTTCTGTCTCCATGAGAAGGAGGATGGCTCATCTCAGGTTCCAAGGGATGTGTGGTCCCCGCCCTCACTCCTCCTTACTGTGTCAGGAGTATAACCAGAGCAGAGGACCCAAGATCTATGTCCTCCACCTTGAACATCATCCGGATTACATATTGCCAGCTTGAGGACATGCTGACATCCCTCCTGTTTGGACTTTAATGCTGAGTCCCCTGATCCGGAAACAAAGGAACTTAACTTGCTTTTCCACAAAAGGACATATTTCATAGGAACCTTAAGTATTTGTTTATTTCTTTCCCTTTTATTTTTTATACTGGGTTACTTGTCTCTTTAATTGTTGATTTTAATGATTTTCTGTATATATTAATTATTTATATTGCATTTAATAATAAACAACTCCAAAGTCATTTATTGATTTCTCAGCATACCTACTACTCAGCCACACAGAACTTAAAGCGGAATATAACCCTGCATTTCAACTTTGCTCTAAAACATTATTTACAGCATATTATATGCAAAAAGCATTTTTTTTTTACTAGACCAGCATTAGAATAGTTAAACACAGAGGTTTAAAGTTCCATGGAGAGATATGCAGAAGTTCAGATTGTTACATTCTATTTAGTTATATGTATCTATTGAGAAATGTTACACACTCTTTGGCTGTCCTCCAACTCCTCAGTCAGAGAAAGTGAGTCACATTCAACACTTAGATACATTTATGTAAACAAAATGTATCTATGTCAGCTTCGGATGCGTCTGCAGAAATCTCCAGGAACTTTAAAGCTCTGTGTAACCCTTCCAATGCTGGTCTAGTAAAAAAAAAATGCTGGTTGCATATAATATACTGTAAATAATGTTTTAGAGCAAAGTTGAAATGCAGGGTTATATTCCGCTTTAATCCTAGTTTTCTGAAGAGTCGCTACCACTGTTCATATAGCCAGATAAAATAGAGTGTGTTTTAACCGTTTTTATCCGCAGGTCTTAGAATCAGTCAGAGTGGGCTTCTCTTTCCCATTTAAAAAGAGATGGTGGCTGCCTAGTATTTTTGTGTTTTATAGTTTGCACGCCTCCTTCTGGTCTGTCTTCTGCCAAAATTCCAACTGTTTCAGCTCATCGATTGCATCCACAGGTTGAACGGTCTGTGGGCTGAAATACATTGGAAGGCACAGAGTGGTCCGGCCACTAGGGGGCCTGTGATAGTCTGTGATAGTTCAGCGCTGCATAATTTATTGGCGCCTTATAAATACAATAAATAAATAACTGGAGGCTTTCGGGTGCTCCTAAGAGGACAGAACAGCAAACATGCTGATCACCATGGAAGACCTTGCATGCGTCTGATGTGTGTACGTAGCTTAAGATGATATTCAATAATTGGTTGTGAGGCATTGAACATGACAAACATGCTGTGTATGCCTTTCTGTAACCTGGGGGTAGGAGCACACTAGGCAGAAACGCTAGCGTTAATGCGTTTAATGTTAGCCAATGAGCCGCATGAAAAACGGCATGTGTTTGTGTTTTTCAATACGCGGTCTTAAAAATGCTGGTCTTGTTGCATATTTTTCCAAAACGCACATAAGTCAATGGTGACGCAGAGGTTTTGCATTTTTTTATGCGTTTTCCAAAAATCCCCAAAAAACTAGTTTGATATATGTATTTCCGCTTCCTGTTGACTTCCTAGTGATTTGCATAACCCCCCCCCCAAAAAAAAAACGCATACAAAATGCATATGCAATCTATATATGTGTACTGCGCGCATGCAAAACGCAACAACACATGAAAAATGCATGTGTGAAACAAAAACGCAGAATACAAATGCACAGAAAACGCACTTAAAAAACGCACAAATGCATATGCAGCAAAATGTGACCTTTCCCGCACTGCCTAGTGTGTTCCTACCCTCAATGTTACTTCCAAAGAATATTGATACAATGAAATAATCATCTGTTTGCAGTTAGAAGTACTTACGAGTACTTTTGATACTCCGATGCCCCTTGAACGGACCGACCATGGAATGTTTAGGAATCAACACAACCGGATCCACTAGAGAAACAAGAAAATAGAAATATATTATGTGCCACAAATTAACTATCCATATATTATTTTTCACTTTAAAGGATACCCGAAGTGACGTGTGACATGATGAGATAGACATGTGTATGTACAGTGCCTAGCACACAAATAACTATGCTGTGTTCCTTTTCTTCTTTCTCTGCCTGAAAGAGTTAAATATCAGGTATGTAAGTGGCTGACTCAGTCCTGACTCAGACAGGAAGTGACTACAGTGTGACCCTCACTGATAAGAAATTCCAACTATAAAACACTTTCCTAGCACAAAATGGCTTCTGAGAGCAGGAAAGAGGTAAAAATGGTCAATTGTTCATAGATTTTAGCTCTGGCACACTTCAATGAATGCGTCATTGAGCAAAAACAAGAAAGCACTAAAAACTTAAAAAGTAGATTTAAACATAAAATAACACTGGAATATCTTAAAAACTATTTTTAGGAGAAGGAAGATAGATACAATTGTCTTATTTGTTTATTTTCGCTTCGGGTGTCCTTTAAGTGCTAGTATAGGATAAGGTGGATAGGGATAGTCAATGAGATGCAAATAATTTTGAATTGATGCAGGATAATGCCAATTTTTGTATGCAAATTTATGCAGCTTGAAAATGGACTAATCGAATTTTACCTCTGCACTCTGCAGGATCTGATTGGTTCATTTTCCAGCTGCATAGATTTGCATACACAATTTGCATAATGCTACATCACATTGAAATTATTTGCATCTCATTGACCATAGAGGTGACCCTGTCCTCACCACAGATCAGAACATTAAACCTCTCACTGATACATTAAAGGAGTTATCAGGGAGAGATGAATAAAACAAGTGCTACTTACCGGGGGCTTCCTCCAGCCTCAAGCACCCAGCATGTCCCTCACTGCAGCTTCGCTGTCAGCCATTCGCCGCTGCTGCCTCTCGGTCCCCGCCCCGGCGATGACGTCAGGCCGACCTCCAGGTGTCAATCACCGCCACGTGGGCCAGAGCAAACTGCGCAGTCCGGTAAGTAGCACTTATTTTGTTAATTTCTCCCTGATAACTCCTTTAAAGGGGCACTACAGCGAAAAACTGTAAAATGTAAAATATGTGCAAGCATTTACAAATAAGAAGTACATTTTTTCCAGAGTAAAATGAACCATAAATTACTTTTCTCTTATGTTGCTGTCACTTACAGTAGGTAGTAGAAATCTGACAGAAGTGACAGGTTTTGGACTAGTCCATCTCTTTATAGGGGATTCTCAGGGATATATTTATTTTAAAAGCACTTAGTGAATGGCAGTTGCTCCGTCCAACTGCCAAAAAACTGTGTAGGGAGCAGGGAAGCTGGCCAGCATCATTGTTTAAATCCTTTTTAGGGAATATCTTTATGAAGATTAACCATCTTAGCGGTATGGACGAGCTCAGCTCGTCCATCACCGCCGGAGGTCGCCGCTCAGGCCCTGCTGGGCCGATTTTGTTGAAATAAAAAGCAGCACACGCAGCCGGCACTTTGCCAGCCGCGTGTGCTGCCTGATCGCCGCCGCTCTGCGGCGATCCGCCGCTAGCAGCGACGAAAGAGGGTCCCCCCAGCCGCCTGAGCCCTGCGCAGCCGGAACAAAAAGTTCCGGCCAGCGCTAAGGGCTGGATCGGAGGCGGCTGACGTCAGGACGTCGGCTGACGTCCATGACGTCACTCCGCTCGTCGCCATGGCGACGAAGTAAGCAAAACACGGAAGGCCGCTCATTGCGGCCTTCCGTGTTACTTCTGGCCGCCGGATGCGATCAGAAGAACGCCTCCGGAGCGCCCTCTAGTGGGCTTTCATGCAGCCAACTTTCAGTTGGCTGCATGAAATAGTCTTTTTTTTATTTAAAAAAAACCCTCCCGCAGCCGCCCTGGCGATCTTAATAGAACGCCAGGGTGGTTAAAAGCCTTGCTGAGAATCCCCTATGAAGAGATGGACTATTCCAAAATCTGTCACTTCGGTCAGATTTCTACTACCTACTGTAAGTGACAGCAACATAGGAGAAAAGTAATTTATGTCTCGTTTTACACCGGAAAATATGTACTTCTTATTTGTATATGTTTGCACATATTTTACATTTTACAGTTATTCGCTGTGGTGCCCCTTTAAGGCCTTGTTCACATCATAAATCGCCAGAGCTATCGCAAGTGCTGAGCAATTTATCGAGAGTTTTTTTCAGCGCTTTTCCCTGCGCTTTTCCAGAGCGATTCATTTTTTTTACTTCCTAACGTCAGTCAGAAAGTGAACTCCTTCACCCGGAAATTAATAAATACATTTATTAATGAAAGTCCTGGGGAAATCGCTATACAAAGCACTTTTTCAAATGCTTTGCGATATACCTTCCATTGAGCCAAAACACTCAGAAAATGGTACAGGCAGCGCTTTGGGGAGCGAATCAAAATAGAACCGCTCATATGTAAACACTCGCATAGGGAATCATTAAACAAGCGCTTTTAGGGCGATTTTGAAAAAACATGAAAGCGCCCTTAGTGTGAACAAACCCTAAGGGGCTATTATAGCAAGATTTTTTTAAAATGTAAAATAAAGGTGTACACATAATTACCATAAGTACATTTCTCCAAGAGTAAAATACACTATTAACCACTTTACCCCCACGCGTACGGATTTCTCCGCCCCTTTTTTCCCTCCTAAAAAACCAGGGACGGAGAAATCCGTACCTTCCGCGCTACCGCCGCTGTCCGCGCTCCCGCCGCTCGTGCGCGCGCACCCGCCGCTCGTGCACGCCGCCGCCCGCTCGCCAGGAGATCAATGAACGGAAAAATCCATTCCCGTTCGTTGATCTAAGCCCCCGCAATGATCTGCTGCTTCTTTCAGAAACAGCGAGATCATTGTGAGTCTCCCAGCCTCCTACTGCTTCCTGTAAGCGTCCTTCCGGACGCTTACAGGTCGCATGTAAACAAACACTCTGTGGCCATCTTGTGGCCAAATAGTAAACTACACCCTAAAAGCATTTTACATATACAAACATTACATTTACACAATAAATTAACTCATTACCTCCCACACTCCCCAATTTTTTTTTTTTTTTTTGTAATTAAAAAAAAAAAATACAATAAAAAAAAAAAAACATAAATAGTTACCTTAGGGACTGAACTTTTTAAATATTTATGTCAAGAGGGTATAACACTGTTACTTTATAAACTGCGGGCTTGTAATTAGGGATGGATGCAAAACTGAAAAAAATGCACCTTTATTTCCAAATAAAATATTGTCGCCAAACATTGTGATAGGGACATAATTTAAATGGTTTTATAACCGGGATAAATGGGTTAATACATTTCATGGGTTTTAATTACAGTAGCATGCTTTATTTAAAAACTATAATGGCCGAAAACTGAAAAATAATAATTTTTTCCCACATTTTTTCCTATTTCCCCATTAAAACACATTTAGAATAAAATAATTCTTGGCATAATGTCCCACCTAAAGAAAGCCTAATTGGTGGCGAAAAAAACAAGATATAGTTCATTTCATTGGGATAAGTAATAATAAAGTTATAGACGAATGAATGGAAGGAGCGCTGAAAGGTGAAAATTGCTCTGGTGGTCAGGGGGTAAAACCCCTCAGTGGTGAAGTGGTTAATTGCTTTTCTCCTACTGTGTGTTGCTATGGCTTACAGTAGGCTGCACAAATCTGACATGTTTTGGACTAGTATAACTCCGTGTGGAGGATTCTCTGTATTTCCTCTGTTCTTTACAACAGCACTCCATGTAAAGCATCCATACAAAGATGCATAATAACCTTAAAAGTAAAACATTTCTTTGTTACAGCTGATACAAATCCTGCAAAAAAATCTGCAGTGTGTCTACTTCCTGCTTTCATGCAAGCAGACATAAGGTAAATATCCTGTGTTTACAAATTAGCTGCTCTGCCGAGGCAGTCAGCTGACACAGCTGAGACAGCTGAGAGATTAAATTACAGTTGTGATTAGTCACAGATGAGGGGGAAATTAGACAGGCTAAACTCTCTAAATACATACAGGGTGTATTTCTCTATGTTGTCCTTCTGTCCTGTGCAAGTGTTCAGGTCCACATTAAATATGTTCTAGCCATCTAGTTGCTCCTATAAATACCTGATCCAAATGTGGTCTCTCACATATTGAGGCTGATTTACTATGAAAAACTGGCCTCACGATCTCGAAAAAGTGAAGCAGGCAGATGACCTGTAGTGACACACTGAAGACTTACCGTATAGAGTAATCCCCAACCATTGCAGCGCTGCTGGTGACAGCTGCGGGGATTGCAAGCTAATACCGGGCCAGCCTAGTAATCTGTATAGTAATAAGAAATATTGTTTTATGTTATTTAGGAGAGCAACCCTCCCTCTACACACACCTACACACACACACACACACACACACACACACACACACACACACACACACACACACGTTTCTAGGATAAATCGCCCCCTCCGTGGAGCCAGTTATAGGTGTCTGCAGTATGTTAGCCAGGTCTAGGTCCCCCCAGTATAGGTAGCTAGGCATAGGCGCCCCCAGTATAGGCTATCCAGGTAGATGCCTCCACTTTAGGTAGCCAGTATAGTTTCCCCCAGTATAAGTTAGCTAGGTAGGTACCCCCAGTACAGTATAGGTAGTTAGTATAGTTGCCCCCAGTATAGGTTAGCTAAGTAGGTGCCTCCAGTATAGGTAGCCAGTATAATGCCTCCAGTATAGGTTAGCAAGGCAGGTGCTTACAGTATAGGCAGCCATGCATAGGCACAGCGGCGGGGGAGAGCGGGCATAGCACAGAACAACTCACCTTCCCGGTTCCCAGCATCCTCTATCTTCTTCCTCTCCCAGGTTGGTACCAGCGCTCCCAGTGATGACATGCGGTTATGTCATCACAGGGGCTCTGTAACCAATGCAACAGATGCCAGGGAGAGGGAGAAGAACGAGACTGCCATGGATCACGGAAGGGGAGTTGTTAACCTCTATGCCCGTTCTCACCCGCTGCTGCAACCCCCTTCCTGCCGCTCTGCCACGGTGCTCCAGGTGGTCACCTGGTCTGCCCACCCCTAGAAATGGGGCTGCGTGCACACACACACACACACACACACACACACACACACACACACACACACACACACACACACACACACACACACACACATACACACACATACACCACAATCTCACACACACCACAATCACACACACCACACACACACACCACACACACACACACACACACCACAATCACACACCACACACACTACACACACTACACACCACAATCACACACACACACACACACCACACTCATACACACACACCACACATACACCACAAACACACACACCACAATCACACACACCACAATCACACACACCACACACACACACACACACACACACCACACACACACACACACACACACACACACACACACACACACACACACACACACACCACAATCACACACACACACACCACAATCACACACACACACACACACACACACACAGTACACACACATACACCACAATCACACACACACACACCACAATCACACACACTACACACACACACACACACACACTACACACACACACACACACACACTACACACACACACACACACACAGACACACACACTACACACACACACACACACACACACACACACACACCACACACACACACACACACACACACACACACACACACACACACACACACACTACACACACACACACACACACACACACACACACACACACACACCACTCATACACACACACCACACATACACACACATACACCACAATCACACACACACACACACACACACACACCACAATCACACACACACACACACACACACACTACACACACACACACACACACAGACACACACACACACTACACACACACACACACACACACACACACACACACATACACACACACACACACACACACACACACTACACACACACACTACACACACACACACACACACACACACACACGTGTCTTCATTTTGTGCAAAGACTCTTTCTTTACATTTAGCTGTTTAGAAAGACTTTTTAAAAATGTAAAAAAACAAAGACAAGCGATAATGGTTTTGTTTCCGGACCAATTCCTTCCACTGAGGAAGCTCATCTCACAGCCGCCCGCGATTGCCTCTGATATACGGTGGTTTCTCGCAGACGGCACATTTTACATATGGCCACGGACGGTTTGTTTTATTAGCCGGTATTAATGACTTTAATTAACACAGGCAAACTTTCAAAACTTCCTGAAAGCAGTTAAGAGATATTTACGGCCTCCTTTTTATCTCCCTCATTAAGGTGAAACTGTAGAGAAAAGATATAAAACTGTAATCTTACAGTAGAGAAGTTACCCAGGCATAGAGGTTATTCCATTGTCTATCATTCCAGTCCGGTTTCACAGCCCCCCAAAGTGCCATCAATGTTTTAAAGAGGGGAACAGAAGCAAGCCACCATCTACAGTGCATCCGGAAAATATTCACAGCACATCACCTTTTCCACATTTTGTTATGTTACAGCCTTATTACAAAATGGATTGAATTTTTTTTCCACAGAATTTTACACATAACACCCCTTGATGACAATGTGACAAAACGTTTACTTCAAGTTTTGGCAAAAATTTACTAAAACTGAAAAAACTGAAAAGCAACATGCACATAAGTGTTCACAGCCTTTGCCATGAAGTTCAAAATTGAGCTCAGGTGCATTCTGTTTCCCCTGATCATCCTTGAGATGTTTCTGCAGCTTTATTGGACTCCATCTAAATTCAGTTGATTGAACATGATTTGGAAAGGCACACACCTGTCTATATAAGGTTCCACAGTTAACAGTTCATGTGTGAGCAGCAGCGAAAGGTAGCGTTTCTCAAGACAAACTATATCGGAATAACTAGCTGCAAAAGTGTGTAGAGCCTACTTATAGGCAACATGCACACCTTACATTCAAACCCGATGCAAAAAATTACCATTATTAGAGGATGTTAGTTTCCAAAATAGTTTGCATGCAAATTACTACTTGTCCCTCCCACCACGACAAGGTTGTCCTCTGCGGGAGGGGCCCTAACCTCCAACTAAATTAAAACACATGGAAGTTTGTCCGAATGGTGCATGTGGTGAATGGCAGTTGTTCAGTCCAACTGAGTAGTGTGCAGACACGCAGGGGTGGGCTGCATCTTTGTATACATCCTTTCCAGAGAGTGCTTTCGTAAAGAAAAAAATGAAATACTGAAAATCCACCATGAAAGGTCAGTTTTCTACTGTACGTGACAACAACATAGGAGAAAAATAATTTATAGCTCATTTTACTTTGGAAGAAACAGATTTCATATCTGTATGTGTTTTGAAGGGAACATGAAGACAGTTTATAAAAAAAAAAGAGTTTAATGTACCTGGGGCTTCTGGCAGCCTCCTGCAGCCACCCTGCGCCCACACCGGTCCTGAATGATACTCCGATCCCCCCCCCCCCCCCCCGTTTTTTCATTCGACAGCCACCGGGCCTGTATGACCCTTGGCGCGCGGGTTGTCGGTCTCCTCGCCGGGAGCGTCCTACAATGGCACAGTAAGAGGTTTTCTCATACTGCACCTGCGCAGGATGATCCCGACACCTCTAGCGCAAATGAGGACTCACATGGCCAAGGCTGCACAAGCGCAGTGGCCGTGGACTTGCAAGTCGGCGATACCGAATCTGCGCCGCGCCAGAGGACCGGAGGATCGTTCAGAGATGGCACAGGGCGGCTGCAGGGGGACTGCCTGAAGCCCCAGGTAAGTGAAACTCTTTTTCATGAACTATCTTCAGGTTCCCTTTAAATTTTACAATTTTTCGAGACAGTGGTCCTTTAACAACAAAATGGAATTCAATTTAAGCCTCCTTTATGCTGGGAATACACGGTTTGTTTCTGGCGCTCAATTCTCCTCTCAATCGTTTTTGCAGCTCGATTCTGCAATCGATTCTCTTATCGTTTTTATCTTTTTCCATTCACTTCTCTCAGAAATTAAGCGGCAAAAGGATCGAAAGGGAGATCGGACACGTCGGAAATGATCTATCGAACCCTCTAATCACCTCAAAAACGAACCGTGTATTCCTAGCATTACTTACACAAATCTCTTCCCTCTCTGTCTCTGCCTCGCACCCTCTCTTTTCTCTGCCCTGCAGCTGAAGAATACTCTGATTAAATACCTGGGATAAATATAAGCTCAATATGCATTCAGCCAAGTGCACCACGCTGAGGTGGAAAATAGACTCAAGTAGGTCAGTATCTGCTCACACGGCGCGCGCTTCTCCCGCACTGTCCCCTGATAAGAGGCTTAACAAGCAACCGAGCGAGAGGACTGCCTTATTTATGAAGGAGAGAGAAGCTAATGAACATTCTCTCCAGCGACAAGCAGAGGTTTATGGCCATTCACGTAAACTCCGCCAACCCTACAATCAATTTACGTATAAAAGCAAACATGCAGTGAAAATAAACTGGCAAGACAAACAATTGTACTTAAATGGGTCTGTTCTAGAATCAGCATAAGGCACGCTTAAAAAAACCAAAACCTGAACTCTGAACTTCCGTTTTGCTCTAAAAGATAAGCAATAGCATAATAATATTTACAGAAAACATTTCTTTGTTACAGCTGATACAAATCCTGCAATAAATCTGCCGTGTGTCTACTTCCTGCTTTCATGGAAGCCGACTTAACCATTTCAGCCCCAGGGTATTTTTCACCTTATGCATCAGAGCAATTTTCACTTCCCATTCATTCACCAATATCTTTATCACTAATTATCACAAAGAATTGATCTATATCTTTTTTTTTCCGCCACCAATAAGGCTTTCTTTGAGTGGTACATTTTGCTAAAAATTATTTGTTTCTAAATGCATTTTAACAGGAAGATTAAGAAAAAATTGAAAAAAATCATTATTTCTCAGTTTTCATCCATTATAGCTTTAAAATGATACATGCTACCATAATTAAAATCTATGTATTTTATTTGCCCATTTGTCTCGGTTATTACAGCATTTAAATTATGTCCCTATCACAATGTATGGCGCTAAAATGTTATTTGGAAATAAAGGTTCATTTTTTCAGTTTTGCGTCCATCACTATTTACAAGCTTATAGTTTAAAAAAAATGCTTGTAATATACCCTTCTTCACATGCATATTAAAAAAGTTCAGACCCTTAGGTAACTATTCATGTTTTTTTTTTTAATTGTAATTTTTTTTTTCATTAATTTTATTTGGGTAATTTTTGGTGTCGGAGGTAAACAGTTAATTAAAAATTTAATAATGGCCTCAATTCACTAAGATCATGCTGGAGATAATAAGGCAAGAGAAAACTTACCACCTCACATCGATTGTGCCTTATTAAGGTGTAGAGATACGTTTTTTTCCACAGTTAGAGAGTTATCTTATCACTTCGGTCCTTAAGTTACCTCCTATGTAGTTATTTTCACAGGCAGTTAATTAACAGCCTGTCTTAAACTTTAGAATTCTGGAGTTATTTTAAGGATTGAAGAGTTAACTTTAGAGATCTCTCCTTTACTTAACCACCCTGGCGTTCTGATTAAATCGCCAGGGTGGCTGCGGGAGGGTTTTTTTTAAATAAAAAAAAAACTATTTCATGCAGCCAACTGAAAGTTGGCTGCATGAAAGCCCACTAGAGGGCGCTCCGGAGGCGATCTTCCGATCGCCTCCGGCGCCCAGAATAAACAAGGAAGGCCGCAATGAGCGGCCTTCCTTGTTTTGCTTATATAGCGGAGTGACGTCATCGACGTCAGCCGACGTCCTGACGTCAGCCGCCTCCGATCCAGCCCTTAGCGCTGGCCGGAACTTTTTGTTCCGGCTACGCTGGGCTCAGGCGGCTGGGGGGACCCTCTTTCGCCGCTGCTCGCGGCGGATCGCCGCAGAGCGGCGGCGATCAGGCAGCACACGCGGCTGGCAAAGTGCCGGCTGCGTGTGCTGCTTTTTATTTGATGAAAATCGGCCCAGCAGGGCCTGAGCGGCGACCTCCGGCGGTGTTGGACGAGCTGAGCTCGTCCAGACCGCTCAGGTGGTTAAAGACAGAAAAGTTGACTTTAGGTTTGCCTGAGGTAAAATGTTTCCTGAATACTGCTTGTCTTATCACCATAGTGATAACTCTAGAAACATTATTAAAGTCAGGAGATAACCTTAGTGAATTGATTGTAGAAGAGGGAGGGGGGACACCAAGAGCCCAATAGTGTGATATTGTATAGATGATAATTAATAATGAGTAATATAACAATTTAATACTCACAAACCAGGGTTACCATTAGGCAACCACTGTGAAGGCAGGTGGGGAGATTAACCTGACCCCACTCAGGATTAAAAGTCGCTCTCTGTAGATGGGAAGAAGATGGGTACAACCCTCCACCAAGGGTGGACTTAGCAATATGTAGAAGCTTGCCAGAGGCGCCAATAGAATAAAAGTCACTTAAACAAGCTTAAAACCGATGGGGCAGTGGTGGGCCTATCCCATCCATGCAAACAAAGCAAACAAAGGAAGGACTGTGGCATCAACAGTCAAACAACAATTTTATTTATACTCCACAGTAAAAATAGGCAACGCGTTTCACGGGCTCAATCCCGCTTCATCAGGCCAATCAAAAAGGAGCATACAGCTTAACAGCATCAAAACCACACTGAGCGCCTCTGTGTGGTTTTGATGCTGTTAAGCTGTATGCTGTATGCCAATGGCGCCTTTGTTCTCTTCTACAATATATTTAATATCCACCCTGGGTGGAGGGTTGAACCCCCTTTTTTCACATCTACAGAGTGCGACTTCTTAATCCTGAGCGGGGACAGGACAAACTCCCCGCCTGCCTACATAGTGGTTGCCTAATGGTAACCCTGGTTTGTGAGTATTACTCTATACTCGTTTCATTTATCAATTTACTTGACTTACTACACTATATTGGGCTCTCGGTTCTTTTTTACATATTAGTGAATTGAGGCCAATGTGTGTTTATTTTATAAAAAAGTATGTAGATGTAGTTTTACTATTTGGCCACAGTTAATTTTTTTTTTTTTTTGAAGTCCTGGAAGTTTCCAGGAAGTATAAGGAGGACGGGAAACTTTTTTTTTCTCAGAAAGACCGCGGCCTCTGAAAAGAAGCCGCCAGTCTTTCTACCGGGGACTTAGATCACTGCATGGGAACTATGTTCCCATTCATTGATCTCCGAGCTAACGGGGGGCAGCATGGGAGCGCGCCGGCGCGTGTGCGCTGCAGCAAAGCAACAGCCGCCTGAACGTGACAATCACGTCCAGGCGGCATAAATGGTTAAAGGACAACCGATGTGACGGTGTGACATGATGAGATAGCCATGTGTATATACGGTGCCAAGCACACAAATAACTATGCTGTGTTCTTTTTTTATCTCTCTGCCTGAAAAAGTTAAATATCAGGTATGTAAGTGACAGTGTCTGTCCGGGTCGGTAGCTTAACCCTCACGGATAAAAAATGACAGCCATAAAACACTTTCCTGTCAGTAAATGGCTTCTGAGAGCAGGAAAGAGATAAAAGGGTTAATAATTTATAGATTTGAGCTCCGGCATACTTCAATGAAGGTGTCATTGAACAGAGACAATGAAACAGTAAAAACTTAAAAGCTAGATTTAAATATAAAATAAAACTGTGGGATATCTAAGAAAGTAATCAGTTCATTTCAGGAAATAAGAATGTGTTTGTATTTCGTTTGAGCCTACTAGCTCCTCTGGAAAAAAAGAACAAGCTTGTTAATTCATTATATATATATGGACTTATCAATATAACACCTTGATCAAACCGGTCCCCACCCCCTTTGTATATAAAGCTAAGCCCTCACCACAATAAAGCAGAACTTGAGAAGTTACTTACTGAACTACAGCCTCTGTGGGTTTCTTCCACATGCATGCATGCTGATATATTTTCTGACTAATTGGGAGCAGTGAGGTAACACATCAGTAGTGTCTGAATCTCACACCTGATACAAGCATGTGGCTAATCTAGTCAGACTTCAGTCAGAATCAGAAACACCTGATCTGCATGCTCGTTCAGAGTCTATGGCTAAAAGTATGAGGCAGAGGATCAGCAGGACTGCCAGGCAACTGGTATTGCTTAAAGAGACACTGAAGCGGAAAAAAAAAAGATGATATTATGATTTGTATGTGTAGTACAGCTAAGAAAAAAAAACATTAAGATCAGATACATCAGTCTAATTGTTTCCAGTACAGTAAGAGTTGAGAAACTCCAGTTGTTATCTCTATGCAAACAAGCCATTACGCTCTCCGACTAAGTTAGTCGTGGAGAGGGCTGTTATCTGACTTTTATTATCTCAACTGTAAGTGAACTGTTTACTTTTTCTCTGCTAGAGGAGAGGTCATTACTTCACAGACTGCTCTGAAAGAATCATTTTGAATGCTGAGTGTTGTGTAATCTGCACATATTATAGAATGATGCAATGTTAGAAAACACACTATATATCTAAAAATAAAAGTATGAGAATATTTTCTTTGCTGCTAATCTTCTAGAAATTATTCATAGTACACAACCAATTCATTATATCATATATTTTTTTCGCTTCAGTGTCTCTTTAAAAGGAGATAATATGTCAGCCTCCATATTCCTCTTCTTCAAGATACAATCTGAAGATATTTGTCTTTAACCACTCGAGAACCGTGGGCTTACACCCCCTAGTGACCGGGTCATTTTTTTTTTTTTACAAAGAAGGCCACTGCAGCTTTAAGGCCTCACTGCAGGGCCATACAACTCAGCACACAAGTGATTCCCCCCTCGTTTTCTGCCCACCAACAGAGCTTTCTGTTGGTGGGCTCTGATCCCTGCCAGCATGTTTGTCTGTTTGTTTATATGTGTATTTGTGGGTTATTTATTAAATGTTGCTGTTTTTTCTTTTCTTTTCAGCTAGTCAGCGCGATTGGCTTCATAGGCTTCAGCATGTGACAGCGAATCGCTTCCTTGCCGCCCAGGGGGACAGCCGTGTCACACGGCTGTCCCCAGTACAGCACTGCCGTAGATCGCAGCGCTGTACAGTGTAAATAGACAGCGGTTTTGCCGTCTAATAGTCTCCTAGCAGTGATCGCCGCTGGGAAACTGATGACGGAGCTGAGCTCTGTCTTCCAAGCGGAGATGCGCGCGCATCGGCGTGCGCAATCTCTTGCAAATCCCCGCCCCAGGACTTTACACCGATCGGTATAAGGCGGTCCTGGGTCTGCCACCACAATCACACCTATCGGCGGGACACAGTCGTATAAGAGTTAAGTTGTCTGGCAGAGGAAAATATTCTACAATCTTCAAAAATAATCTGCACTTTGAACTGTGATCACAAATGGTACCAAAATCAGGGGCGGATTTCGGGAAAGGCTATCAAGGGCCAGGGCTTTGGGCGGGTGAAGGCCAAGGGGGCATCTGAACATGAAAGAGGGGTGGCAACATATGAAAGAGGAGGCTGAAAATGGGGAGCAACAAATTAAAAAGGGAAAGTGAGGTCCAAGGCGGCAGTTCATGAAAGAGAGGGGCTGCTGTACATGGATGATACACTTGGAAGAGGGGGCTGCACTTGGAATGGGAGGGGCTACAGTACATGGATGACACACATGGAAGAGGGGGCTGCACTTGGAATGGGAGGGGCTACAGTACATGGATGATACACATGGAAGAGGGGGCTGCACTTGGAATGGGAGGGGCTACAGTACATGGATGATACACATGGAAGAGGGGCTGCACATGGAATTGGAGGGGCACTGCTGTACAGGGATGATACACATGGAAGAGGGGGCTGCACATGAAATGGGAGGGGGCTGCTGTATATGGATGATACACATGGAAGAGGGGGCTGCACATGGAATGGGAGGGGCTGCTGTATATGGATGATACACATGGAAGAGGGGGCTGCACATGGAATGGGAGGGGCTGCTGTACATGGATGATACACATGGAAGAGGGGGCTGCACATGGAATGGGAGGGGCTGCTGTACATGAATGATACACATGGAAGAGGGGGCTGCACATGGAATGGGAGGGGCTGCTGTACATGGATGATACACATGGAAGAGGGGGCTGCACATGGAATGGGAGGGGCTGCTGTACATGGATGATACACATGGAAGAGGGAGCTGTACATGGAGTGGGAGGGGCTACTGTACATGGATGATACACATGAAAGAGGGGGCTGCACATAAAATGGGAGGGGCTGCTGTATATGGATGATACACATGGAAGAGGGGGCTGCACATGGAATGGGAGGGGGCTGCTGTACATGGATGATATACGTGGAAGAGGGGGCTGAACATGGAATGGGAGGGGCTACTGTACATGGATGTTACACATGGAAGAGGGGGCTGCACATGGAATTATTATTATTTAGTATTTATATAGCGCCGACATCTTCCGCAGCGCTGTACAGAGTATGTAGTCTAGTCACTAAGTGTCCCTCAGAGGGGCTCACAATCTAATCCCTACCATAGTCATATGTCTATGTATGTATTGTGTAGTGTATATATTGTAGTCTAGGGCCAATTTAGAGAAGCCAATTAACTTATCTGTATGTTTTTGGGATGTGGGAGGAGTGCCCGGAGGAAACCCATGCAGACACAGGGAGAACATACAAACTCCTTGCAGATGTTGACCTGGCTGGGATTCGAACCAGGGACCCAGCTGTGCAAGGCGAGAGCGCTAACCACTACGCCACCGTGCTGCCCAACATGGAATGGGGGGGGGCCTGCTGTATATGGATGATACACATGGAAGAGGAGGCTGCACATGGAATGGGAGGGGCTGCTGTACATGGATGATACACATTGAAGAGGGGGCTGCACATGGAATGGGAGAGGGGTGCTGTACATGGATGATACACATGGAAGAGGGGGCTGCACATGGAATGGGAGGGGCTGCTGTACATGGATGATACACATGGAAGAGGGGGCTGCACATGGAATGGGAGGGGCTGCTGTACATGGATGATACACATGGAAGAGGAGGTTGCACATGGAATGGGAGGGGCTGCAGTACATGGATGATACACATTGAAGAGGGGGCTGCACATGGAATGGCAGGGCTGCTGTACTTGGATGATACACATGGCAGAGGGGGCTGTACATGGAATGGGAGGGGCTGCTGTACTTGGATGATACACATGGAAGAGGGGGCTGTACATGGAATGGGAGGGGCTGCTGTACATGTATGATACACATGGCAGAGGGGGCTGTACATGGAATGGGAGGGGCTGCAGTGCATGAAGGGGGAGCCCCAACATACTTTTCCTAGGGGCACAAAAAGTATAAATCCGGCCTTGACCAAAATTACTTTGAAATGAAAAATAATACAAACGTTTCCAGGAACTTTTTATATGAAACACAGCATTTATTACTTCTAAGTAACCTTTAAAGTTTTTTTTTTTTATTTTGTAAAAACTTCCATTAAATGACTTCCCTATTCTATGTTTAAAAGTAGCCAGACAGCGACTCCTCTGCTGAGCCGACTGACTATCGGCCCATCCGTGCTGCAAATACTGCTCCACATCACACAGGAATGAATAAAAAAGAAGTCATTGAAAGATGTTTGGCATCTGCCGGGGCAGATTAGCCATTCCTCAGAGCTCCGGCTGCATCAGACGTATGGATACATTAAATACGTTTAATGTGTTTAGCAAGATATATATTAATGTTGATGTCCATGAGACTCAATTTACTTTTTCATTAATAAATTATTATCCTTGAAAGAAAGATTAAAACCACATCTATGGATGTGTTTAGCCTGTTAATGGCCAGTTCTTAACTAACTGTAGCACAGAATCATCGCACATAAAAGTAATTTAAAGGGAACCAACCACATATATGTCATTTATAATATCTTCATATATGACATTTATAATAACTTCACTTTAAAACTGATCTCATGCTGGCCGCACAGGCCCGTTCACAAAGAATCCTTTCATAAAATACAACAGATCCATCTGGCCTAATTTACTAAGGCTTCTCCAACCATCTCCTGATTTATTAAGGTATTTCCAACCAGCTCCCGGCAGCCATTTCTGGACAGGCCCAGGGAGAAGAGCCGGATGGACGCCGTGGGACCTCCTAACCTACGGTGGGCTGCAGAAAGCCCCAGGTGAGTACCAATTTTGTTTTTATTCAAAGCTTTGAGTTCCTTTAATAAGGGTTCTTTAAAGAGTAACTGTCAGGCTGCAGAAGCTAATTTAAACCTCTATTCTCCTGTGTTAAACAGTTTAGAAGGAAGCCAAAAAGGCATTAGTGAAGATAAAAATCTCTCTTACCTTTGATGTGTGCTTATCAGAAAAGCTGTTAGACCTAAGAGGACGCAAGCCGCATACTATACTGCAAAGCATTCTGGGGCCCTCCCCTCGGCTGCTAATGAGACGTTACAGCAGCTTGTAATCAGTCCAGCGCGTAGCACTGATAAATCTCCGGGCAGAGTACACTGCAGGAGTCAGCTATTGTTCCTAGCCACATGGCTCATTAATATTCACTGCACACTGTGTTATTCAGTACGAGCTTTTCTGTGATCAGGAAGCAGGCAGGACATGACGACACATTTGACAGAAAAACATGGAACCTGCCATGAGCTGTCAGGAGCATCTATCTCTGCATATACTATATAAAAATTCTGTGAAGTACAAACGTGGACAGTGAAATGCATATGTAATGTGAGTACAGCCAATCTTTAACTACTGATATATGTGTTTATTTTCTCTGAGACCTTATACCTAACAGCTCCTCTTCAAGCATCTCCCAGATTACTAAGGTTTATCCATGCATTTCCTCATTTACTAAGGCATCTCCAAACATCTCCTGATTTTCTCAGTTCTTGCCGAACCTCTCCCAATTTACTAAGGTTTCTCCAAGCAGCTCCTTATTAACTAAGGTTTCTCTAAACATCTATTGATTTTCTAAAGCTTTGCCAAGCCTCTACCAATTCACTAAAGTTTCTCCAAGCAGCTCCTGGTTAACTAAGGTCTCTCCAAACATGTTCTGATTTACTAAGGCATCCCGAAGCATCTCCTGATTTAGTAAGCCATGCCCATCCATCTCTAGATTTATTAAGGTTTCTGCAAACATCTACTGATTTACCAAGGCATTTCCAAGCATCTACTGATTTACTAAGGATTCTACAACCATCTCCTGATATTACTAAGGATTCTACAGCTATATCCCGATTTAATAAGGCATCTCCAAGCATCTGCTGATTTACTAAGATGTCGCCAAACATTTCCTGATTTTCTAGGACTTCTCCAAACATCTGATTTACTAAGGTTTGTCTAAGCATCTCCTAATTTGCTAAGGTATTTCCAAGCAAAGCATTAACATATCTCCAAGCATCTTCTGATTTAATAAGGCTTCTCCAAGCATCTCCCGATTACTAAGTTTTCTCCAAGCATCTCCTAATTTACTAAGGCTTCTCCAAGCATCTCCTAATTTACTGAGGCTTCTCCAAGCATCTCCTGATATTACTAAGATTTCTCCAAGCATCTTCTGATTTACTGAGGCATCTTCAAACATCTCCTGATATTACTAAGCTTTCTCCAAGCATCTCCTAATTTACTGAGGCATCTCTAAGCTTTCTCCAAGCATCTCCTAATTTACTGAGGCATCCTTACGCATCTCCTGATTTGTTAAGGTTTATCCAAGCATTTCCTGATTCATTACGGCATCTCCAAATATCTCCCGATGTTCTAAGGCTTCTCCAAGCATCTCCTGATTTACTAAGGCTTTTTTTTAAGGATCTCCTGATTTCTTTAAGCATATTCTAATTTTCAAAGGTATTACCAAGCATCTCCTTAATTATTAAGGCATCTCTAAGCATGTCCTGATGGATTACAAGCATCTTCTGATTTAATAAGGCTTTGCCAAGCCTCTCCCAATTTACTAAGGTTTTTCTAAGCAGACCCTCATTAACCAAGCATTTGCTGATTTCCTAAGTTTTCTCCAAGCATCTTCTAATTTACTGAGGCATCTCTAAGCATCTTCTGATATACTTAGGCCTTTTCAAGCCCCTCCTGATATCACTGAGGTTTCTCCAAGCATTTCCTGTTATTACAAAGGTTTCTCCAAGCATTTCCTGATTTCCTAAGGCTTCTCCTAGCATCTCCTGATATTACCAAGGTTTCTCCAAACACCTCCTGATTTACTAAGGCTTTTTCAAGCATCTCCAAATTTACTAAGCTTTCTCCAAGCATCTCCTAATTTACTGAGGCATCTCTAAGCTTTCTCCAAACATCTCCTAATTTATTGAGACATCCCTAAGCATCTCCTGATTTATTAAGGTTTTTCCAAGCATTTCCTGATTCATTATGGCATCTCCAAATATCTCCTGATTTTCATTTTCTAAGGCTTCTCCAAGCATCTCCTGATTTAATAAGGCTTTTTCTAAGGATCTCCTGATTTCTTTAAACAAATTCTAATTTTCTAAGGTTTCTCCAAGCATCTCCTGATTTAATAAGGTTTCTCCAAGCATCTGCTGATTTACTAAAGGTTCTTCAAGCATCTCTCGATTTACTAAGGTTACTCCAAGCATTTTTCTGATTCAACAAGGCATCTCCAAACATCTCCTGATTTTCTAAGGCTTCTCCAAACATCTCCTTATTTACTAAGGCTTCTTTAAGGATTTCTGGATTTAATAAGATTTCTTTAAGCGTCTTCTAATTTTCTAAGGTATTTGCAAGCATCTCCTGACTTATTAAGGCATCTCCTAATTTATTAAGGCATCGCCAAGCATCTCCCAATTTACTATAATTTCTCGCCAAGTCTCTCCTCTTCCTCCAAGCAGATCCTGATTAGCTAATGTATCTCCAAGTATTCCTGGTTTACTGGGGCATCTCCAAGCATCTCCCGATTTACCAAGTTTTCTCCAAGCATCTCCCAATTTACTAAGCTTTCTCCAAGCATCTTCTAATTTACTGAGGCATCCCTAAGCAACTCCTTATTTATTAAGGTTTATCCAAGCATTTGCTGATTCATTACAGCATTTCCAAATATCTCCTGATTTTCATTTTCTAAGGCTTCTCCAAGCATCTCCTGATTTACTAAATCTTTTTTAAGGATCTCCTTATTTCTTTAAGCATATTCTAATTTTCAAAGGTATTTCCAATCATCTCCTGATTTATTAAGGCATCTCTAAGCATGTCCTGATGTATTAACGTATCTACAAGCATCTTCTGATTTAATAAGGCTTCGCAAAGCCTCTCCCAATTTATTAAGGTTTCTCTAAGCAGACCTTAATTGACTAAGGTATCTCCAAGCATTTGCTGATTTACTAAGTTTTCTCCAAGCATCTTTTAACTTACTGAGGCATCTCTAAGCATCTTCTGATATACTAAGGCCTCTTCAAGCCCCTCCTGATATTACTGAGGTTTCTCCAAGCATTTCCTGATATTACGAAGGTTTCTCCAAGCATTTCCTGATTTACGAAGGCTTCTCCTAGCATCTCCTGATATTACTAAGGTTTCTCAAAACACCACCTGATTTACTAAGGCTTTTCCAAGTATTTCCTGATTTATTAGGGCTTCTGCAAGTATCTCCTGATTTACTAAGGTTTCTCCATGCAGCTCCTGATTTACTAAGGTTTCTCCATGCAGCTCCTGATTTACTAAGGTTTATCCAAGCATCTCCTGATATTACTAAGGTTTCTCCAAACACCACCTGATTTACTAAGGCTTCTCCAAGTATTTCCTGATTTATTAGGGCTTCTGCAAATATCTCCTGATTTACTAAGGTTTCTCCATGCAGCTCCTGATTTACTAAGGTTTCTCCATGCAGCTCCTGATTTACTAAGTTTTCTCCAAGCATCTCCTGATATTACTAAGGTTTATCCAAGCATTTCCTGATATTACTAAGGTTTCTCTAAGAATATCCTCTCCTGATTTGCTAAGGCTTCTCCAAGCATCCCCTGATTTAATAAGGCTTCTCCAACCATCTCCTTATTTACTAAGATTTTTCTAAGAATCTCCTAATTTTCTAAGGTGTTTCCAAGCATCTCATGATTTAGTAAGGCATTTCCTGATTTATTAAGGAATCTTCAAGCATCTCCTCATTTATTAACATATCTCCAAGCATCTTCTGATTTAATTAGGTATCTCCATCCACCTCTAGATTTATTAAGGTTTCTCCAAGCACCTTCTGATCTACTGAGACATCTACAAGCATCTCCTGAACTACTAAGGCATTTCCAAACATTTGCGAGTTTACTAAGGCTTCCCGAAATATTTCCTGATTTAACCACTTGAGTCCCAGAGGTTTATACCACCTTAGTGACCAGGTCATTTTTTACAATTTGACACGTCACAACATTAACAATTTACTGTTCGGTCATACAACTTAGCACCCAAAGTTTTACCTCCTTTTCTTCTCACAAAATAGAGCTTTCTTTTGGTTGTATTTGATTACTGCTATTTTTAGTTTTTATTATTTTAATCAAAAAAGACAGAAATCTTGTAAAAAACAACAACATACAGATAAGTTAATTGGCTTCCACCTTAATTGGCCCTAGACTAAGATACATACTGTAACGATTTGGGTCAGCAAAGAACAGATTTCTGATTATTAGGTGATCTGCAGTATCACCTATAATGCAGATATATTCCTGATTATATGGTGATCTGCAGAATCACCTATAATACTGGCATATAAGAAGCTGATGTGACAACAAATAGCAATGAGTGATTGGTGCAACAGTAGTACTGATAGCTTTGGCAATACCTCACCAGAGGAGCTGGTGGGTACTAACAGTACAGTGTCCCTCACCAGAGTCAAGGGCCCTCTGGTGAGAGTAGAGTGATCAGACAGATCGAGTTTGGCAACAGTAGTACTAATAGCTTTGGCAGCACCTCACCAGAGGAGCTGGTGGGTACTATCAGTACAGTGCCCCTCACCAGAGTCAAGGGCCCTCTGGTGAGAGTAGAGTGGTCAGACAGATCGGGTTCGGCAACAGACAGACAGAGGCAGTACAAAATCAGGAGGCAGAGACAGAAAGGTTTAAGCAAGCAGAGTCGGAAGCAAGATCAGATGAGCAGAGGTACAAAGTCACTTAGCAGAAGAGTAGTCAGAACGAGCCAGAGTCATACACAAATAATAACACAGTAATGTAAATCTTTAAGGCTATCAAACAATTCCTATCTTGTGTGAAATCCCCGGCTTCCTCCCGGATCAAAGCACACCGGAACTATCTAAGGGTCTGAGCGCTAACACAGAGTATTCGCAACAGCAGACAAGTTGCGAGTGATTCAGCTAGGCTTTTGAAGCAGAGGAGACCCTTCAGGCACGCCCTCCTCCTATCAACCAATGAGTAGCAGCGAGCGTCTCCTCTGATGTCAGCCGACCGGCCGGTCAGCTGACGCGCCTCCTCCCTGCATAAAGGTCCTGTCTGTGTGCGCGCGCATGCGACAAGGCAACCCTATGTGCAACAGACAGACCCGTCCTCGGCGTGCTAGACGCCTGAGGCACGGATACATTGCTAAACAGGGAGCTGGAGGCAGCTGCGGTGGTAGCGCTGTTCACCGCCGCTCTCTCTCCAGCGTTTGTTACACATACACTACAGGATACATACCACATATGAATATGGTAGGGATTAGATTGTGAGCCCCTCTGAGGGACAATTACTGACAAGACAATATACTCTGTACAGTGCTGTGTAAGATGTCAGCGCTATATAAATACTTAAATCAATAATTACCACAAAAAAAAAAAACAGCCTGCCAAGGCTGATCATTGGCTGGCAGGCTGATTGCTGGGGCTGTTGTTCACACTGACGGGAGGCGGGAGCGCGTGCTCGTAGAGCTCTCGTCAAATCTTGTTCCTCGTGAGATGACGCATATATGCGTCACGGAGGAACCAGAGAACTGTGGACCCGCTGCCATTCTGCGTTAGGCGGTCCGCAAGAAGTTAATAAGGCTTCTCCAAGCATCTCCAGTTTAGTGATGATCATGTCTAGGAGAACTGTGAATTGTTTGATCAGCTGATAGATTTGCAAAGCTCTGATTTGCTGCGATCACATCCTGCTTTAGCACATGGTCATGACTAGCAAATCAGAGACTTTGGATTTAGGCCAGGGCCACCTAGGCTATGGCCTAGGGCACCACAGGAGCATGGGCACCAAAGCAGCAGACTGAACTTATGCAGCATTTGCAAGCTTGCAAATGCTGCATTGCAGGGAGATCATGCAAGTGCCTGACTACGGTACCCTGCTGCCAGTGGGCACATTGCTCTCTGTGCACGCTTGCATTGTGGCGGGAGGCTACGGACTTGGGCAGCAATGGAGAGTGAGGGGAAAAGTTAGGTTCAGCACTGGAGATGAGCCGAGAAATGAGTGACACTGATGGCTGCTGCGGTGTGAAGGTGAGCTGGCTACTTATACTGAAACGGGGTGGGAAAAGGAGGGATTAAGGGAGTCATCTGGCTACCTATACCGGAGGGAAAGGGGGGAGGAGTCATCTGGCTATCTATACTGGAGGGAAAGGGAGAGGAGTCATCTGGCTACCTATACTGGAAGAGGGGAGGGGTCATCAGGTTACCTATACTAGAGGGAAAGGGGGAGGGGTCATCTGGCTACTCATACTGAAGGGGGGCGACTGGTGACAGTGGCCTTGGGTGGTAAAAAGTACAAATCCGGCCCTACTTACATATCTGTTACCTGACCAAACTTATCACATGCTTCTCCTTGAGTTCTCCTACTCATGACCATCACTACTCCTGATTTAATAAACATCTACAAGCATCTCCAAATTTATGAAGGGATTCCAAGCATCTCCTGATTTACTAAGGCACCACAAATCATCTCACAATTTAATAGGGCATCTCCAAGCACCTCTTGATCTACTAAGGATTCTTGAAGTAATTTCTTATTTACTTAAGGTGGCCATACACTCGTTAGATTTGCAGCAGATAGATCATCAGATAGATTTCTGATCTATCTGATGTGTTTTAGGAATTTTTTTTACTAGGAACAGATCTCCAATAGATTTCAGTTTGAAATCTATTGAAAATCGATCTGATGGCATTTTTTTGCCATCAGATATCCATTAGGGCCAATGCAAAATGATAAGCAATCTCAACAGATTGACCTAGATTTTCCAGCATGTCAGATCGATCGAAATCGGCCGCAAATCGGTCGATTGGTCAATCGATTTGCAATCGACCAGTCGGTCGATCGACTTTGATCGATCGGCCAAAAATCAGCTGAGTGTATGGGCCCCTTAAGGCTTCTCCACGCATCTCCTGATTTAGAAAGACAACCCCCACCATGAACGCTAATTACACAGCAGCCAGCCTATTACGGCGTCCAAACTACTAGACGCGCTCCACGCTCATCTCACCTCCTTCACCGGATGACGGTAAGCTGATTTAGGAGCGTTTTCGTAATAAACTCTCCATGGCAAATTTCATTCACAGATTTCAAAATTATTGCCTGGATTTTGCAATAACAACACAGCTCTCCTGAAAAGTTATAAGAATGTATTTTTTTTTTTTCGTTTTTTACTCACCTTGTCCCGAAAACATTTTTTTTTCCCAGAAACCAGTCCTAGGTATTCGCGGGTGATCATCAATCACAGTCGTAATGCAGGTGAATGGAGTTCAGTGCTATAGAGCTCAGTGCTGGCTGATTCCTGTACACACTTATCCAGGGAGTGGTATCAGAGAGTATCATTACCATAACAACTGGAACATGACTCTGTAAACTCACACAGCACAATGCCCTGCTGGTGACGCCAATGTCACACACACAGGTGGAGTATGTAAACATTAAGTGCGTAAGCTGCTTTCATTATAAAAAGAAACTAAAAAGATAAATATTTTAACTGTAGTCTTACTAACTGGCTCATTATCTCACTGACAAAAAAACAGCACTTAACAAGTGATTAATGGTAAGGGGCAAAGTCTCCATTAAAGTGTATCTGAACTCTTGCACAGGACAGAAAGAAAATATAGAGAAACGCACCCTGTGTGTATTTAGAGAGTTTAGCCGGCGGATCAGTGAAAAATGGCACACAGCGCCTATGCATAAAAAAGGCGCAGCATTAAAAAGATACACTTATCACTATTTATCGTTAGTACTGCATAATAATGGCGCACGGGGAAAAAATAAGAAAAACGGCACACAGTATTGTTATTTATCAATAGCGCAGTTCATATTCCAAACAGCAGACGTTATTGCGCACAGTAACGTTATTTATCAATAGCGCCCTACATAAGCCAAACTGCAGAAGTTATTTAACTGCAAAACGGTGAATGGATTTAATGTAACACTGTTAAAAATTCTAAAGATGTTGCAGATTGAGGATTTAAAAAAACAATATTAACATTAATACACTGTGACTGTGCAGGATTGGAGTTTTTTTTTTAAAAAATCATAACGATATTAATGTTAGCTAATTTGTACCTTTAAAGTACAGTACTCTTAACATTAACTAACTATAATACACGTTGTGCAGGATCAGACTGCGTACTGCATTACATTTTAAATATAACAAAAATGTATTGTACTACGATGTGTTTATATGTAAATATCAATGCTTTGAAAATAAAAAATAGCAATTAATCCAGTTAAAAATAATAACATTTAAAGCGGAATATAACCCTGCATTTCAACTTTGCTCTAAAACATTATTTACAGTATATTATATGCAACCAGCATTTTTTTTTTTTACTAGATCAGCATTGGAAGGGTTACACAGTGCTTTAAAGTTCCTGGAGATTTCTGCAGACGCATCCGAAGCTGACATAGATACATTTTGTTTACAAAAATGTATCTAAGTGTTGAATGTGACTCATCTCTCTGACTGAGGAGCTGGAGAACAGCCAAAAAGTGTGTAACATTTCTCAATAGATACATATAACTAAATAGAATGTAACAATCTGAACTTCTGCATATCTCTCCACGGAACTTTAAACCTCTGTGTTTAACCCTTCCAATGCTGGTCTAGTAAAAAAAAATGCTTTTTACATATAATATGCTGTAAATAATGTTTTAGAGCAAAGTTGAAATGCAGGGTTATATTCCGCTTTAATGAAGACTACTATGAGGAGCGTTAGAGTTATTAATATAAATTAAAAAGTTATTTAACCTTTTTAAGGAGACAATTTCTTAACGGTAATTAACGTTTAACTGTTAACGTTAAATAACAATAAGCGGAAGACAGATTAGCGGCATAACCATGCGCTAATATTCGCAGGCGCCATTTTCGTATGGATCCTTAGCCGGTCTAATTCCCCCTCATCTGTGACTAATCACAACTGTAATTCGATCTCTCAGCGGTGTCCACTGGCTGCCGCGGGCAGAGCAGCTAATTTGTAAACACAGGATGTTAACAATATGTTTGCTTCCATGAAAGCAGGAAGTACACACACTGCAGATTTATTGCAGGATTTGCATCAGCTGTAACAAAGAAATGCTTTTCTGTAAAGGTCGTTATGCTGTTGCTTATGTTTTAGAGCAGAGAGGAAGTTCTGAGTTCAGGTCCGCTTGAAAGGTATGCTCGCAATTAACAATCTGCCATAAATCCAAAAAACATCTCAAAGATCAGCTGTTGGTGTCAAGTCGTTCAGATGAAACTGAAGGTTCAACGTATACAATCTTCGCAACTTCAGTGCTGCTCAGACGAGACAACGTCACCGACTCACCAAAATCTAAGAGGCTTACAAGACAGACCGCGTCATAAAAGACAGACCGAGGTTATTATTAGGTCAAATCGCATAAACCTGGAGTTCCCCTTTAACACAAATCCTGTAGCTTCTGTTAACCCCGAATCCCCATCCTCATTCGATCGGTGGCTCCTGCCACCCTTCCCTATGACATCATAAGCAGGTGAGGTGTCAATATGTGCCTCTAATGGAGGCATACTACGGTAAAACCCCATCACCAGGGCCGGTTCTAGACTTTTTTGCTGCCTGAGGCAAACTTGTGAGGATGCACCTCCCCTCCCCCATTTGGAATGATCACACAACACCCGACAATTTACTCTGCTTTATTTAATGTTCTCATATGACATGCGGCAGCTCAACACAATAGCACACTGGCTGGCTGCGAGTCTGTGAGAAACAAACTGCTCACCCTCAGCCACTCCATTCCTCCTCAGGAAGGTACAAAAATGTTGCCCCGGAAATCTCTGCGCCTGAATGCCAATGTTTCACCTTGCTTCATGAGAGAACCGGCCCTGACCAGTGAGAGATCACCATGGTCAGTCAGAGGGGAAGCTGCGGCACACGACCAATCAGGCGGAGGTGAAGGCACCAGACGGGCCAATCACAGCCACCTGCTGCCGATGGTCTCCAGGGCAAGACCACAGTACTGTCATTGGGCCAATCACTGCACTAGTAGTAGTAACAGCAGTGACATCTGACACAGGATTACAATCTTTACGCTCGGACATCACTCAGGCACAGCCGGTAAACGAAGTTGGCAGTAAATCCGGAACGATGTGAGATGATAAGAAGCTCGCACATGTTGGGTCAGCGATGACATGCAATTACCTCCCTATTTAAGAAGGCGTTATTATATTTTACCGCTAAGGGCTTATTTACCGTTCTATTAAGAGACATGAAATATGCAGAAGATAACAGCGCATTGATCTCATCGGTAATCCACAAGGAGTACGGCGGTCGGTTCTTCCGGGCCTCGTGTTTATAGTAACATTATTATTTTACATTAGCTAGATCATTAATATTTAATGTGTTTATGTTACACAAGCCCCAGAGGTGTGGTTCTTTCCCGGGACTCTGAAGATTTGATAATTGTTTGTTTACTCTCGGTTTTGTGATTGGCTTAAAGGGGTTCTGTGGAATTATAAAAATCAAACAAGCTGACACTTACCTGGGGCTTCTATCGGCCCCCTGCAGCTGTAATGTCCCGCGCCGTCCTCCTCCGATCACCCGTTCCCTGCTGCCAGTCCTGGTTTAATATCCGTCTAAGCAGACGAATAATGCTCGCTCCCGCTGGCGTCATCTGGAGCTTTCTGTTCAGGCGCAGTACGAAGTTTTCTTGTACTGCGCCTGCGCAGTATGCTCACAATGACGCGCACGGGAACGCGCACAGGAGCGAGCACGTGCGCACAGCCGCAGTGTCATCACTCGTGTGATTACACGGGGACCGGCGGCGGGGAACGGAGCATGGGAGGACGACGGCGTGGGACATTACAGCTGCAAGGGCCAATAGAAGCTCCAGGTAAGTGTCAGCTTGTTTGATTTTTATAATACCACAGAACCCCTTTAAGCGAACGTGATGGAAAATTTCCCCTGAACATTGAGATATGAGAATGCTGCATTTCTGAACAACACAATGATCCCATGCACTGACTAAATCGGACCTGTACTCAGAACTTCATCTCAGCTCTAAAAGATAAGCAACAGCATAATAATATTTACCAAAAAAAACAACATTTTTGTTACAGCTGATATAAATCCTGAAATAAATCTACAGTTTGTCTACTTCCTGCTTTCATGGAAGCAGACATATGGTTAACATCCTGTGTTTATAAATGAGCTACAATATATCCTGTGGCAGCCATCTGACGCAGCCTAGGGGATTAAATTACAACTTGTGATTAGTCACAGATGAGGGGGATTAGACAGGATAAACTCTATAAATGCATACAGGGTGCATTTCTGTATGTTTTCCTTCCATTAAGTGTAAAAGTTCAGGTCCACTTTAAAGGGAACCCGAAGTGAGAGGGATATAGAGGCTGGCATGCTTTTTTCCTTACAAGAAATGCCAGTCGCCTGGCAGCCTTGCTGATCTTCTGGCATAAGTAGTGTCTGAGTCAAAACCCTGGAACAAGCATCAGTAAAACCTGAGTCAAAGAAGGCAGAGTACCTGATCTGCTGCATGCTTGTTCAGGGGCTATGGCTAAAAGTATTACAGACAGGATCACTAGGACTGCCAGGCAACTGGTATTGCTTAAAAGAAAATAAATATGGCAGCCTCCATATCCCTTTCACCTCGTGTTCCCTTCAAGTAAATTTAGTGCTGAATTGATTGGCGGAAAAAATCCGGATCAACCGCAATTGGTTAGCAAGTAGGGATGCTCGCCACATTCCGCGGAATTCACTTTTCCGCAATTCCGGCCGGAATTTGGTGGTTTCGTTCCGTCACATTGGAACGGAATTGCTATAGCGCTATAGCGGAAATTCCGCTGAACGTTGCGTAATTCCGGTGGAATGCGGAATTTTGTAAGCCAATCACAAGGAAGCCCCTAGAAGAAGCTTAAAGTGAAAACAACAGGATTTCTTCATGAAAATAGGAATTTCTGCACCAATCAGAGGCTTACAAAAACCACCCAAACGGATCTCTGCATGAAAATCGAAATTATTTCAGCACCAATTACAGTGTTAACAAAAACCAATCAATCCTATGTTAGCAACCAGCTCCCTAGCTATCTCACCTATCCCAACCATTTTGTATAGGTCCCATAGCTTACGCGACACCTCCTGCGGCGCCAACACCACCGCCATGGGACCACCGGCAGGTCCCATAGCTTACGCGACACCTCCTGCGGCGCCAAAACCACCACCATGGAACCACCGCCAGGTCCCATAGCTTACGCGACACTTCCTGCGTCACCAACACCACCGCCATGGGACCACCGCCAGGTCCAATAGCTTACGCGACACCTCCTGCGGCGCCAACACCACCGCCATGGGACCACCGCCAGGTCCCAAAGCTTACGCGACACCTCCTGCGGCGCCAAAACCACCACCATGGAACCACCGCCAGGTCCCATAACTTACGCGACACTTCCTGCGTCACCAACACCACCGCCATGGTACCACCGCCAGGTCCCATAGCTTACGCGACACCTCCTGCGGCGCCAACACCACCGCCATGGGACCACCGCCAGGTCCCAAAGCTTACGCGACACCTCCTGCGGCGCCAAAACCACCACCATGGAACCACCGCCAGGTCCCATAACTTACGCGACACCTCCTGCGGCACCAAAATGACCGCCATGGGACCACCGCAAGGTCGCATGGCGTAAGCGACACCTCCTGCGGCGCCAAAACGACCGCCATGGGACCACCGCCAGGTCCCAAAGCTTATGCGACACCTCCTACGGCGCCAAAACCACCGCCATGGGATCACCGCCAGGTCCCAGAGCTTACGTGACACCTCCTGCGGCGCCAAAACCACTGCTATGGGACCACCGCTAGGCCCCAAAGCTTATGCGACACCTCCTGCAAAAATGAGGTTTCATTTGTGATTAGTTTAATTTTTCCGCTGGAATGCGGAATTCCGCGGAAATTCGCAAAATTACACGGAAATGTAATGGTGATGGAATTTAGCACTGGCGGAATTCCGCAATTCCGTCGGAACGGAATTTGCTCTTTTCGATCATCCCTATTAGCAAGCACAGTAGACCCACCGACTGAGGCTTGCAACTGACCGGCGACTTTTTGAGCGATGACGAGTAGGGATGCTCATTCGAATTCTGGGGAATTGAAATTTAGAAATTAGATTTCGGCATAAATACCGCATCACCACAACTTTGTAATTTCAGACCAAATCACAGAACTCGGAAGCATTGGACCAATCAACGAATGCAGACAGTGACGGATCTATGGGAGGGGGGGTGGGGCTGGGGGTGGCAAGCGGGTCTCTTGCCCCAGGCGCAGTTTGTTGAATTCTTAAAAAGGCGGCAAAATTTTGATGGGGACTGGCAGTTTAGGCGCCAAAACCTGACCTTGCCCCAGGCGCAACTTGGGGCAACTTGGTCTAGATCCGTCCCTGAATGCAGAAACAACTCGGAAGTATTTGGCCAGTCAGAGAAGGCCAAAAATAACCCCCAGAAAGGCTACTCAGAAATCGAAAAAATCAATCGGAAATCCACGTAATCGATAACTGACATTGGCAGAAATCAGATTTTCCATGGAAGTGAAAATTGGCATTTACGACCACCCCTAGCGAGGAGTGGTCATTTCCACAATCAGGCAACACGGGTATTGGTGCGTGCTTACACGAAAGATGTCTGGCAATAACGACGTCACATCACATCGGATCTTTAAGATCGCTGACGACTCCCGTGCAAAGTACCTCTATGTAAATTTGCATAAAACGTGCATCATCTAAGAATTATTAGCATCTCGCTGACCACCTCTAGTGATGAGTGTTGATCGGAGGTTTGAATTTCCCATCCTAATGCGTTTTTTTGGCGTCCCTCATTTGGGATTGAGAAAGGCCAGGAACTGTAGTCTAGATACGTAGAATACTACATGATTTTTTTTGTCTTATTTTCTTCTATCTGTGGTTAGAGGCGTATCTACAGGGGTACAGGTATGGCATGTGCCATGGGCACCTCGTACTGGGGGCACTGCTCCATGGCATTCCGGACATTCTCCATCTAGATTAGTACAAAGAAGTTGGTCCAGGCACTGTCCCTTTAAAGGCTTTATTCAAATCACCATATGTCCATAGAACAATACATTCCCATACATACAATTGCGCAGGGTACATCTGACCTGTATCGTAGAATGGTGGAGGGGTGGTGGGGAAGATGGTGACCAGGGGATGCAGTGCCGTCCTGCATCCCCTGGGGCCGAGTAAAACCCTCTCTCAGGTGTAATTCTCCATCTAGAGCCTAATTTTTTTCTGGGATGCATTCTTCTGCCTGATTACGGTATTTGGGGGACAAGCTGCCCGGCCGTTATTTGGGAAATATGTACAAGCGGACCTATTGCCAATTTGCCATACTTCATTCTTACAAGTCATGCTTCACGTCAACTTGGACTCAACCAATTCAACTGAGAGTACATCTTACAATTTTTGGACGCTGACACCTTCTCCTCCTTCACTACCCCAAGGCGGATTTCAGTCTTAGCCTTAGGCGCTGTTTTCCATAGATAAGCCAACGTCTATGTTTCTTATCTTTATTAGTCTAACATATTCGGATCCTTATTGCCACAGGAAGTAATTACTTATCTAATATTGGCAATATTAGGACATTTACCGGAGATACAATAAGCCATACAAATCCATGTGTTCTATTTCTGTCGACTTTCCTCCCGTCCTTTTCTTATCAGATCTTTTTATGTTGCTGAACTGCTGTTAAACTGTTAAGCTGTGTTTACCCAATCAATAGAGCGCTGTGTAACATCCCTGTGGGACTGCAATATTCACTGTCTATTGTGCAAACCATCTCTCGACATCCTCTATAGCCCTTCCTTTCACAGCGGGCTTAGCTACTGCGGAGCAGACTGCCAGGAGTTTGTTTTACCACCCAGTCAGACAAACCCCTTGTGATCTGTCCCTTCAAATTCACTTTGAGCTCCGGGCTACGGACTTAGCCAATCACAACGCCCCCACCCCCACTTACTTGGATGCACGCCCCTGGAATTTTGCCTCCCACGTACAGCCCTCATTTAAAATTTGGTGCTATTAAAGCAAGCCAAAAACAAATAAAAATGTATCATATAATGAATTGTACAGTGGGTTGCAAAAGTATTTGGCCCCCTTGAAGTTTTCCACATTTTGTCACATTAGTGCCACAAACATGAATCAATTTTATTGGAATTCCACATGAAAGACCAACACAAAGTGGTGTACACGTGAGAAGTGGAACGAAAATCATACATGATTCCAAACATTTTTTACAAATAAATAACTGCAAAGTGGTGTGTGCATAATTATTCGGCCCCCTTTGATGTGAGTGCAGTCAGTTGCCTATAGACATTGGCCTCAATTCACTAAGATCATGCTGGAGATAATAAGGCAAGAGAAAACGTACCTCCACACAAAGGCCTCAATTTACTAAGCTTATCTCCTGTCTTTAATAACTCTTCTAGAGTTGTTACCATGGTGATAAGGCATGTAGTATTCAGGAAACATTTTACCTCAGGCAAGCCTAAAGTTAACTCTTCTGTCTTTAAGTTAACTCTCCAATCCTTAAAGGATACCCGAACTGAAATGTGACATAATGAGATAGACATGTGTATGTACAGTGCCTAGCACACAAATAACTATGCTGTGTTCCTTTTTTTCTTTCTCTGTCTGAATGAGTTAAATATCAGGTGTGTCAGTCCTGACTCAGACAGGAAGTGACTACAGTGTGACCCACACTGAAAAGAAATTGCCATTTTTATCTCTTTCTTGCTCTCAGAAGCCATTTTCTACTAGGAAAGTGTTTTATAGTTGGAATTTCTTATCAGTGAGGGTCAAACTGTAGTCACTTCCTGACTGAGTCAGGATTGAGTCAGCCACTTACATACCTGATATTTAACTCTTTCAGACAGAGAAAAAAAAAGGAACACAGCATAGTTATTTGTGTGCTAGGCACTGTACATACACATGTCTATCTCATTATGTCACATTTCAGTTCGGGTATCCTTTAAAATAACTCCAGAGTTAAAGACAGGCTGTTAATTAACTAAGTGTGAAAATAACTACAGAGGAGGTAAATTAACTACAGAGGAGGTAAATTAACTACAGAGGAGGTAAATTAAGGAATGAAGAACTAAGATAACTCTCTCACTGTGTGGAGGTAAGGGCCTTTTTCCACTAGCCTGCGATTTGCTTCTGACTGCAAATCGCAAGGTACATTAAAATAATGGAAACTGCAGCAGCAATTTCCATTAGTGCGATCCGATTGCGATGCGATTTTGGTCAAAGCGCAATCGTCGTCCTGCCGCGTTTTGTATGCGATTGAGCTGGACTATAATGAGTATAGTAGTTCAATCGCAATCGTAATCGCATGGTGGAAATTGAAACGCGATTGCGATCGCGATCGTAATCGCAATCGTAATCGCGATCGCATTTCATAGTGGAAAAGAGCCCTAAGTTCTCTCTTGCCTTATTATCTCCAGCATGATCTTAGTGAATTGAGGCCATTGTCTGATGAGTGCTAATGACTAAATAGAGTGCACCTGTGTGTAATTTAATGTCAGTACAAATACAGCTGCTCTGTGAGGGCCTCAGAGGTTGTCTAAGAGAATATTGGGAGCAACAACACCGTGAAATCCAAAGAACACACAAGACAGGTCCAAGACAGGTCAGGGATCAAGTTACTGAGAAATGTAAAGCAGGCTTAGGCTACAAAAAGATTTCCAAAGCCTTGAACATTCCACGGAACACTGTTTAAGCGATCATTCAGAAATGGAAGGAGTATGGCACAACTGTAAACCTACCAAGACAAGACCATCCACCTAAACTCACAGGCCGAACAAGGAGAGCGCTGATCAGAAATGCAGTCAAGAGGCCCATGGTGACTCTGGACGAGCTGCAGAGATCTACAGCTCAGGTGGGAAACTCTGTCCATAGGACAACTATTAGTCATGCACTGTACAAAGTTGGCCTTTATGGAAGAGGCAAGAAGAAAGGCATTGTTAACAGAAAGCATAAGAAGTCCCGTTTGCAGTTTGCCACAAGCCATGTGGGGGACACAGCAACCATGTGGAAGAAGGTGCTCTGGTCAGATGAGACCAAAATGGAACTTTTTGGCCAAAATGCAAAACGCTATGTGTGGCAGAAAACTAACACTGCACATCACTCTGAACACACCATCCCCACTGTGAAATATGGTGGTGGCAGCATCATGCTCGGGGGGTGCATCTCTTCAGCAGGGACAGGGAAGCTGGTCAGAGTTGATGGGAAGATGGATGGAGCCAAATACAGGGCAAGCTTGGAAGAAAACCTCTTGGAGACTGCAAAAGACTTGAGACTGGGGCAGAGGTTCACCTTCCAGCAGGACAATGACCCTAAACGTAAAGCCAGGGCAACAATGGAATGGTTTAAAACAAAAACATATCTATGTGTTAGAATGGCCCAGTCAAAGTCCAGATCTAAATCCAATCGAGAATCTGTGGCAAGATCTGAAAACTGCTGTTCACAAACGCTGTCCATCTAATCTGACTGAGCTGGAGCTGTTTTGCAAAGAAGAATGGGCAAGGATTTCAGTCTCTAGATGTGCAAAGCTGGTAGAGACATACCCTAAAAGACTGGCAGCTGTAATTGCAGCAAAAGGTGGTCCTACAAAGTATTGACTCAGGGGGCCAAATAATTACGCACACCCCACTTTGCAGTTATTTATTTATTAAAAAATGTTTGGAATGATGTATGATTTTCGATCCACTTCTCACGTGTACACCACTTTGTATTGGTCTTTCACGGGGAATTCCAATAAAATTGATGCATGTTTGTGGCAGTAATGTGACAAAATGTGGAAAACTTCAAGGGGGCCAAATACTTTTGCAACCCACTGTATGTATAGTATGGATAAGGAATAGAACATTGGTAGCAAAGAAAAGAGTCTGTCATTTTTATTATCAGTTACATACAGTGTTTCCCCGAAAATAGAATCTCCCCCGAAAATAAGGCCTATTTTATATTTCAAGCAAGCTTGAAATATAAGGCATCCCCTGAAAATAAGACTTAGCGGGGCCACGTTATGTCCCCCCTCCCCTTTTGCTCCCTCCCTCCTTCCTCTGTAGAGTGGCGAGCGGAGCATTAATAGTAAACTCACCGCCTTCCGACGTGTCAGCGGTAATGTCTCTCCTCAGCAGCGTCCAGCTTCCTCTCCTTGACAACGGCGGCTCTCGTCATTTGATGCATTCACGTTTGTAGCTTTATTTGTAACATTGTATCATTCTGTCATATTTGCAGTTCATAAACCACACTTCGTATTTTAAACTATAAAACAGACCAGAGCTAATATCCCTTTGAACTTCCCTGCAATAATACCTTATCTCAAGCTGTCTCTTATTATTTTATGGATGTTTTAAGTGCTTCAGAAATCGGGACTGTATTCGACCCGAGTTAGGTCGGAGAGCTCAGAGAAGCTCTTTTGCATAGATAACAACTGGAGTTTCTTAACTCTCCTTGTATTGGAAAATAATATGAGACTCTTTTCTTTGCTATCAATGTTCTATTTCTTAGCTGTACTACACATGCAATTCATTGTATCACAAGTTTATTTTTCGCTTCAAGTTTGCCTTAAAACTTGTTTAGGCGGAGTCCTCTTCTGAGGGACAAGTCCTTTCAGTGTCATCTCTTTGGCACATAGGTAGTTTAGTGCTGGTTCCTTCGCTTGTTTTACTGCAAGATACGTTCCCTAGTACAGCAAGACAGGGCCTGATGCAGTAAAATCAAGTAAATTCTACTGACACTAGCACAGGGGGAGCACCGGGTGTTAATGCATGTTACTATAGCAATGTGCACTTTATTGCAGTAATGCACGTACAGAGCCGGTTCAGTAAAGATGCTGACTGGTAGGCTCATTGGGAATCAAATAAAATGAATGAATAACACTGTGAATATCAAACATTTCTTGATCTATCTTCTTTTTTTTTAAAGCGGACCCAAACCAAACATTTTTTAATTAAAAATATTTAGTTGCACCACTCTGACACCTACAAAGATAAACAAACACTCCTTCAAGCCTATGAGCATTTCAGCGCATGCTTTTCACCCTTCTCTTTTCATAACTACAGTTATACAGGTGGCAGCCATTACTTTTGAGCTTAGTATGAGGTTTTATATCATGGGTGGGTTTGTCATTAGAGATGGGCCGAACCTCCGATTTTTGGTTCGCGAACTTCCGAGGAAGGTTGGGTTCACGCGAACTTTCGCGAACCACAATAGACTTCAATGGAGAGGCGAACTTAAAAATTTTGAAAAATTTCTACTGGCTGGAAAAATGATATAAAACATATTTCAAGAGATCTAATACCTGGAGGAAGTCCCTCCACCCCTTCTACCCTCCTACCGGAGGGAGGAGGGTCTCATCTGCCAGGGAATTATAGTATTTCAAAAGCCAGCTTACATACCGTGGCTGGGAATTGAACCCAGGTCTCAGTGTATTGTAGGTAACTATACCACCAATACCACCAACACTACTAGCTGAAGCTAGCCTAGCATGTACAATTTATGCTCAATCCAAGAGAAAAATTGGACAAGACAAATAATATTTATATCACACTTGTCTCCTGGCAGACTCAAAGCGCCAGAGCTGCAGCCACTAGGGCACACTCTATAGGCAGTAGCAGTATTAGGAAGACTTGCCTAAGGTCTCCTACTGAATAGGTGCTGGCTTACTGAACAGACAGAGCCGAGATTTGAACTCTGGTCTCCTGTGTCAGAGGCAGAGCCCTTAACCATTACACCATTCAGCCCACTGCTTAAGGATTTGTAGCCAGGCATGGCCTTGCCTTTTGTGTTCAACAGTTGTCCAAAGAGAACCCCAGATAGCCAGGTAGATTCATCTCTCTCTCTCTCTCTCTAGTAGGGATGGTCACCTCTTTCCGCGGAATTGTATTTTTGAGCATAAATGGATTGAGCATAAATGGTACATGCTAGGCTGGCTTCAGCATGTAGTGTTGGTGGTACAGTGCGTGCCACCAACACTACATGCTGAAGCCAGCCTGGCATGTACCATTTATGCTCAATCCATTTATGCTCAAAAATACAATTCCGCGGAAAGCGGTGACCATCCCTACGAGAGAGAGAGAGAGAGAGAAAGAGATGAATATACCTGGCTATCTGGGGTTCTCTTTGGACAACTGTTGAACACAAAAGGCAGGGCCATGCCTGGCTACAAGTCCTTGAGCAGTGGCTGAATGGTGTAATGGATAAGGGCTCTGCCTCTGACACAGGAGTCCAGGGTTCGAATCTTGACTCTGTCTGTTCAGTAAGCCAGCACCTATTCAGTAGGAGACCTTAGGCAAGTCTTCCTAACACTGCTACTGCCTATAGAGCGTGCCCTAGTGGCTGCAGCTCTGGTGCTTTGAGTCTGCCAGGAGAACAGTGTGATATAAATGTTATTTGTCTTGTCTAATTTTTCTTTTGGATTGAGCATAAATGGTAGATGTTAGGCTAGCTTCAGCTAGTAGTGTTGGTGGTATAATGGATATGCTAGTTACCTATCATACACTGAGATCTGGGTTCAATTCCCAGCCACGGTATGTAAGCTGGCTTTTGAAATACTGTAATTCCCTGGCAGATGAGACCCTTCTACCTCCGGTAGGAGGAAGAAGGGGTAAGCCTACAAGAGGCTAATTAAACTCTCCCTAGCAGAGTGTGTGTAGCAGCAGTCCCTTAACTAATTAGTGTAGGCAGACGAGTGAGACAAATGGCACAAGGACCTTGACTTTTATAAGGGGGGGGGGGGGGCTCTAGGAGTGAGTGCAGTCTGATTGGCAACAATGTGCCTGCTGACTGTGATGTAGAGGGTCAAAGTTCTGCTCAATAGAGCATTATGGGGTGAATCGAACTTCCGGGAAAGTTTGCCTTTGGCAGGCGAACGCGAACCACCGAAGTTCGCCGGCGAACCGTTCGGCCCATCTCTATTTGTCATCAGCTACCCTCCCTCACAGGGGCGTCATCTATGTGAAATCTCACACAAGCTTAGATCACCTCCCCTGTGACATCATCAGTAGCAGCCTGTGTTTTATTTTTGTTTTTTATCCCCTCCACCAGTCTGCCAGATTCTGTCCTGGCAATAGGTAAAAAAGGGATGGGTTCCTTCAATAAATGTAAAATATTTTATATTTGTCATCATGCAGCTGAAAAAAGGCTGGTATTTATTATTATAAGTTAGAAAATAGATTTTATTTCTGAAATCTTGTATTTTTAATTTGGGTCCACTTTAACGTCTCACTTTGCAATGTATTGATTTATTGTTTTCCCTCTACTACTATCTTTCGTTAAAGTTCCTCTTTAAGAATCCTCATGCAATATGATCAGTTGAAGATTAAATGTGGAAATTGAAAGGGAACCTGAACCGAATAAAATGATTTAAAATAAACACATGATGTACCTGCAAATAAATATTATCTACTTACCTCGCCATCAGTTCCTCTCAGAAGCTCACCAATTTCTTCTAACAACGATCCCTTCCAGTTCTGACAAGATTTTGTCAGAACTGAAATATATCAGTTGCTGCCAGTTATAACTGAGAGGACAACTGATGTGCAAGGTAATGTCCATGTTTCCCTATGGCTCAAGTGGGGGATATTACAGTGTAACAGTGTGCTGACCTGGAAGCTGTTATGAGGTAATGGCCATTTTCAAAATAAAGGACAGAGAATTCCATTGATCACAGTGGGCAAACAGGACGCAAGAGATGAGAAAGAGATCAATGAGTAGACCTCAGAGGAGGTAAGTATGACGTGTGTATGTTTATTTTGGACTTTTCATTTTCAGTTCAGGTTTGCTGTAAACTAGTACTGATCAGTTCACGTCTATCCACTTTCAGATCAGTTGTGAATACCAGCCAGGGTCTTTTCCATAACGGTAAACATTTCTACTGTGCACATCCACGGTTTAACCTTTCAGAATATGCAGTGGTTATTAATATGTGGCCTTCACATGTTGTAATGGATGTAGAGATCTAAAGGGCAGAATGGTACCTTGTTAGAATGTATCTGCTATATCTAGTATTAGATGTGTAATTGTGCGTTTCCTCTTCTCCCAACCAGAACATGGCAAGTCTTTGTCAGAGAACTTGACAGCTAGTTTGGTTGGGAGAAATGTATTGGTTTATTATGACTCCCTCAGACTATTGCTAGACCTCTACAAATGGACACAATGTAACACTGTTGTTACAAAGGTCACACCAAGAAGAGCAGTGGTGTAACTACAATTCATGGGGTCCCCCAGCAAAGCTTTGATTCCCCCCATGTTCCTTTGCCTCGCTTTCATGTCACTTACGTCCTTGGAACCCATACCGTATTTTCCTGACCATAAGACGCACCTAGGTTTGGAGGGCAAAACCAGGGGAAAAATATACTAAACCTGGTGCATTCATGGTGAAAGGGCATCTTGTGGATCATGCTCTTTTTGTACCTCATGCCCCTTGTACCTATTGTGTCTCCATGTCCTCCTCTGCCTTCCTTGCGTCCTCCCGTTTCCCCGATGTGTCCGCCTCTTTCCTCCATGCTCCTTTGTGTCCTTCTCTGTCCTCCTGTGTCCCCCATATGTCGGCCTCTGTCCTGCTTGTGTCCTCCTCTATGCCCCTTTGTGCCCTCCTCTATGCCTCTTTGTGTCCCTCTGTGTCCTCCGTTTATCCCTGTGTCCTCCTGTGCATGAGCACAGTACAGGGAGTCCCCTAATTGCGGCGGGTTGGAGGTTCATATTGGGAGGCGTTCACAATCAGGAACTCCCTGCATTTGGACTATAAGACGCAGTGAGTTTTGGGGGAGAAAAAGTCAGTCTTCTAGTCCAAAAAATACAGCAGTTACTTGTATCTGAGGAAAGGAAGATTAGTAGATTGGGCTCCCCACTGCTCTGGACCCCCTGCAAAGACAAGGGCTGCTCCCCTCTAGCTATGACCCTGACCAAGAGCAAGAAATGTAAAACTCCACAAGTGCTCAAAGAATCCAAGGTCAATGTCTAAAAAACTAAAGACAAGAGATTGATAGAAGTTTGCACCACCTTGGTCAATCACAAATTCTCCACTTGAAGAACTACCAAAAGGTAATCACGGGAAAAAAAATCATGCTTTCTATCACAAGAGATTGCAAATGCAGTTAACAAACCAGCCCAACTGTTCCGCACAGTGGAAAAACTCTGCAACCCGGCATGTCAAAAACTTAATATAGAGTCTTCAAAGGACCTCTGTGACCAATTTGCCCATTTCTTCACAGACAAAGTCTCCGCTATAAGGTCCGCCATCCAACTTACAGCATTTGAGCCTAATATAGCACCGAAGACCATTAGCAGAGACAACGTAACACCTTGGTCAAACTTCAAAGAAATTGATGAAGAAGTCACGTCAAGCATCCTCCTTCACCTCCGCCTAACTACCTGTGACCTAGATCCTGGCCCAACACAGTTCATGTTTAACTGCCCCGACCTGTTTGTACCGGTATTCCTCAAAATTGTTAACTGTTCCTTACAATCAGGGATATTTCCTGCTTTACTGAAGGAAGCAATCATCAGGCCTCTCCTCAAAAAACCCTCCCTGGACCCAGATGCAATGACCAGCTACAGACCTGTCTCTAACCTTCACTTTCTGGGTCAGCTAATTGAAAAAGCTGTATACCTCCAGCTAGAAGCCAAAATCCTACAAAACAACAGTTATGACCCATTCCAGTCTGGCTTCAGGAAACACCACAGCACTGAAACTGCCCTCATCCAAATATGCAACCACCTGCTCATGGCAAGAGACAGCGGAGAGTGCTCGATCCTCATACTGCTAGACCTTTCTGCAGCCTTTGATACAGCTGACCATGACATCTTGATAAACAGGCTACAGGAATACTGCGGCTTTGATGGCATAGTTCTTCAGTGGTTCCAATCCTTCTTGAGTGGCAGAACCCAAAAAGTGTCTATGGGGCCCTTCCTGTCCACCCCTGTTCCACTTAAGTATGGGGTGCACCAGGGCTCAATCCTCTCTCCCCTGCTTTTCACGATTTACATGTTACTGCTTGGAGAACTAATCCAAAAACATGGCCTGACATACCACTGCTATGCGGACGACACCCAACTATATCTTTCCTTCAAGTCTGGTGTGACAGACCCAACTCTAACTATAAACGCCTGCTTACGTGAATTACAGCAATGGATGAATGACAACTGGCTGAAACTGAATGCAGACACAGAGGGCAGCGCATGACAACAAAACAACTTAACTTGCAGTCTTCACCACTGGGAATAGGAGGCACGGACCTACGCAGCTCTGAGCATGTGAGTAGCCTGGGAGTTCTAATTGATGAGGATTTAAACTTCAGAACTCACATCTCTGCTGTGGTGAAATCATCCTATTTTCACCTTAACAGCGCAAAAATCAAGCACCTCATCCCCCCAGAAGATCTACCAACTTCATGCCTTCATTACCTCCCGACTGGACTACTGCAATGCTCTACACTGGCCTTCCAAAAAAGTTCTTATACCGCCTACAGCAGACTGAAAACCCACCTGTTCAGTTTGGCATTTACAGAAATATAACTTTTGTTGTGTGAATACTTCATCCTACTACCAATTACTGAATCTGTGAGAGCCTAAGCGCTTTGAGTCCTATGGGAGAAAAGCGCTATAGAAATGTTATTGTATTGTATTGTATTGTATTGATAACCACTGTGAAAGCAGGTGGGGAGTATATAACCTGACCTCACTCAGGTTAAGAAGTCACTCTCTGTAGAAAAGAGGGGAAACACACCCCTCCACCAAGGGTGAACAAACTATTTTATAAAATAACTGGAACAGAGGCGCCAACAGAATAAAAGTAATTGCTTTAAAATTGATGAAAGAGACAATGAAGCGAAAAAAATGTATGATATATAATGAATTGATTGTGTAGTACGTATAATTACTAGAACATTAGTAGCAAAGAAAATAATATATATACAGGATCTTCTAAAAAAAATTAGCATATTGTGATAAAGTTCATTATTTTCTGTAATGTACTGATAAACATTAGACTTTCATATATTTTAGATTCAAATACACACAACTGAAGTAGTCCAAGCCTTTTATTGTTTTAATATTGATGATTTTTGCATACAGCTCATGAAAACCCAAAATTTCCTATCTCAAAAAATTAGCATATTTCATCCGACCAATCTGGACTGTTGCTCAGTGGTCCAAAGTACTTTTTTTCAGATGAAAGCAACTTTTACATGTCATTCGGAAATCAAGGTGCCAGAGTCTGGAGGAAGACTGGGGAGAGGGAAATGCTAAAATGCCTGAAGTCCAGTGTCAAGTACCCACAGTCAGTGATGGTCTGGGGTGCCATGTCAGTTGCTGGTGTTGGTCCACTGTGTTTTATCAAAGGGAGAGTGAATGCAGCTAGCTATCAGGAGATTTTGGAGCACTTCATGCTTCCATCTGCTGAAAAGCTTTATGGAGATGAAGATTTCATTTTTCAGCATGACCTGGCACCTACTCACAGTGCCAAAACCACTGGTAAATGGTTTACTGACCATGGTATTACTGTGCTCAACTGGCCTGCCAACTCTCCGGACCTGAACCTCATAGAGAATCTGTGGGATATTGTGAAGAGAAAGTTGAGAGACGCAAGCCCCAACACTCTAGGTGAGCTTAAGGCCGCTATCGAAGCATCCTGGGCCTCCATAACACCTGAGCAGTGCCACAGGCTGATTGCCCCCATGCCACGCCGCATTGAAGCAGTCATTTCTGCAAAAGGATTCCCGACCAAGTATTGAGTGCATAACTGAACATAATTATTTGAAGGTTGACTTGTTTTAAAAACACTTTTCTTTTATTGGTCGGGTGAAATATGCTATTTTTTTTAGATAGAAAATTTGGGTTTTCATGAGCTGTATGCCAAAATCATCAATATTAAAACAATAAAAGGCTTGAACTACTTCAGTTTTGTGTATTTGAATCTAAAATATATGAAAGTCTAATGTTTATCAGTACATTACAGTAAATAATGAACTTTATCACAATATGCTATTTTTTTGAGAAGATCCTGTATACTATATATAGTTTTTTTTATAACATTGCATCATTCTCTAATATTTGCAGTTTACACACTACTCAGCATTCTAAACGATTTTACAGAGCAGGCACGCAAACTTTTGAGCGTACGTTAAAAAAGGGCGCCGGGAAAAAAGGGCGCAGGGTTTTAAAAGATAATCATGAATAACGTTAAAAAAAAATTGTGTTATATTTCGTTTAAAAATAATGTTTTATAAAGTTATAAATCATTAAATAATGTGTATAAAATAGGCAATTTTAAAAACGTTAATCTTCCCTGTTTAAAAATTGAAATTTATAATAACGTTTTATAAAACATTAATAAGAATTTTACTAAAGCTATACCTAACCCTACTCTCACACAGAACCCTCCCTGTACCTATCCCTAACCCCTAGACCCCCCTGTTGGTGCCTAACCCCTAGACCCCCCTGTTGGTGCCTAACCCTAAGACCCCCCTGTTGGTGCCTAAACCTAAGACCCCCCTGTTGGTGCCTAACCCTAAGACCCCCCTGTTGGTGCCTAACCCTAAGACCCCCCTGTTGGTGCCTAACCCTAAGACCCCCCTGTTGGTGCCTAAACCTAAGACCCCCCTGTGATAAGCATTAATAACGTTTTAAAAAATATGGTGCGGTTTTTCGTTTAAAAATGAAAAAAAAAAAAAAAAAAAAAAAAATTGTACGGTTTTTCGTTTAAAAGTAATGTTTTAAAAAATATTGTACTGTTTTTTCGTTTAAAAATAATGTTTTAAAAATTATAAATCATTAAATAATGAGTAATCATGAGAAACAGTTATAAAACATTAAAAGTCTCCGCGGCGCCGCTTTTAAAACGTTATTTTTCTTCCGGCGCCCTTTTTTCCTGTTGGGCGCCGATTTTAAACGATATTTATTATGGGAGTGAATGGCGGCGCCCTTTTTGTCCACCTGCCTCATGCGCCCAAATTTCCTGCTTCCAACTTTTGAACCCTTCTCTGCAGAGAAAAAGAAAATACAGTGACTGACAGTTGAGATAACAGAAGACTGAGCTCTCTGCGACTTTGAAAGTCATGGAGCTCAATGGCTCTTTTACATAGATAACAACTGGAGTTTCTTAAATAGAGCCTGTAACAAAAAAAGTTCCTCTGGGGGTACTCACCTCGGGAGGGGAAAGCCTCAGGGTCTCAATGTGGCTTCCCCCCACCCCTGTAGCTGCAGGCAGTCCAGTGCTGGCTCCCCCGAAGTGTCCCGGAATCCTCCCTCGACAAGGCTGACAAGCACTGATAAGTGCTGATTTATTTACCTTTCCTGGTTCTAGCGGGAACGCTGTTGCGGCGTTCCGCACAGAGATGGGCAAAAAACAGCCGATCTCTGTCGGGTCCGCTCTGCTGCGCAGGCGACTTGCGCAACTGCGCAGTAGAGCGACTCAAAAGCAATCGGCTATTTCCTTCTATCTCCGAGGCGGAGAGCCGATACTGCGCCTGCCTGGAGGCGGGAAGGTAAATATTTACATCCCTGTTGTTCAGGGGAGCTTTATCTCTGCCGCCGTGGGACCGAGGAGGACGGGGGAAGCCTCAATAGGATCCGGAGGCTTCTCCCACCCCAGGTGAGTACCCCCCTAGGTGAGGTTTTTCTCAGTACTGATTTTCTTTAACTCTTCATGTACTGGAAACAATATTAGAGTTATGTCTCTGCTCCTAATGTTTTATTTCTTAGCTGCACTACACATACAATTCATTATATCATAAATTTTGTTTTTGCTTCTGTGTCTCTTTAAATTGGGAGGTAGTGGGTGGACTTACCTCGCCAGAGAAGACACAGGTCTAGATGAGTGTAGTTCAAAAAACTTTAATGAATAACTCCACAGTGCAACGCGTTTCGCTGAATAATTCCCGCTTCATCAGGCAAATAAGGCGTGCCTCTGTCAGTCTTGTAACTGGCCAAGTGCCTCTGGGGATCAGCATGTGGGAAATGAGTGTTAGTGTTGGGGGTCCCCATCAACCTTTTTCTGGGGGTCCCGTGATTTGCGGCAATGTCTCTGCACTTTAGGCCATATTTATGTAAAATTATTCAAAATTCAAAACAGTTTACTAACTTTCAGGCACCAACGTACAATATTATATTGCAACAATAAGAGATTTACAAAATCTACTTGTTTTTTTTTACTCTAAAGCCAAACTTTGTGATAACTAAGAGAAAATGAAAAAAGGACAAAGAGAAAACAAAATCCTTATTTGCTCTTTTGTTGGAGTTCTTCTTATTCCTAAACTTTTTGCTCTAGAACATTCACTGATGTGTTGCTGAGGCCATAACTGAATAATCTATGAGTGATTATTGATTTTTTTTACGTAGAAGTTATTCTCGCTGAATATACCTGTCGGTCATTCAGAATGGGCCTGAAATATTGATGGACTCGGTAACCTATGCATGGTAGGTTTCTACAACGAACTAACATGGGTCACCAAAACATGAAATAATGAGATTCCGAAACGGTAGATGCTACTGATTTTCCCCTCAAATACAATATTTATTATGACCAGTTTTTAACTACTTGCGGATCCTTGGTAAGGTTATCTACGCTACCCTCTGTACTTCATCTCTGGATCAGGGGCGTAGGTAAGTGACTTATGTTTGTTAGCACCATGGGCACGATTGCTCTATTTACGTGCGTGCACCCAGCTCCATCCCGTCGATCTGTGATCGGGGAACGGGAACAGCCATTCTCAAACCTGATCGCAATGCCTGTGATAAATTAAAGCCGCCGTTAGTGAGACACCAGAATTCATTAACTAAGTGAAAGTAAAACTTTACAACATAATACTTCCTGTATACTGTTAACCTTGTGGACAAAAAGTAAAAATGCACCCACATAATATATGTTTATTATTTTTAACCCCTTTTACCCCTACCCCATAGGTACCAAAATAAACCATTTGTAAAAAAAAAAAAACGCAACTGCGTTGTTAATGACGGCAATCATGCATCCTCCACAGCAGTTACAGAGAATTCACCATGCACTTCATCAGAGCCGAGCAGTGTAATTCAATTATAAGACCGCTGATTCTTTCCTTAAGGAATTAATCAGGGTCAAGATGCCCTTGGTAAACATTTCCTAGTAGGGAATGCATTTCACAAGGGGTGGTAGAACAAGGAACTCTAAACACCAGGTGACTGGAGCAAAGTCATGGCGACCTCCTGGTAGCACTGCTCAGATGAAGCACGGTACGTTGTGTGCGTAATCGCACACAGTGCAGATGGGAACAGCATGAAGGCCGGTATTCATTGTACAAACTGCATTCCAGCAGAGATCGCAAAACGAGAGACTAGTACATACTCGACCAACAGATAGATCCCTCTCTGATCGAATCTGATCAGAGAGGGATCGTATGGCCACCTTTACTGCAAACAGATTGTGAATCGATTTCAGCCTGAAACCGATCACAATCTGTGGAGCTGCCGCCCTCCCCCCCCCCCCCCCCCCTGCATGCATTACCTGTTCCGGCCGGTGCGAGTCCCCTGGGGCTTCCTCCAGCTCCGTGCTGTCTTCTCCTCTCCAGGCTCCAGACTGTTCCTGCAGCTACTGAACTTCCTGTCCAGGGGAAGTTTAAACAGTAGAGGGCGCTCTACTGTTTAAACTTCTTGCCGGGACAGGAAGTTCTGTGTAGCTGCAGCCGGTCTGGAACCCAGCTCGGAAAGAAGACAGCGGGGACCAGGGGACTCGCGCCGGCCGGAACAGGTAATGTATACCCGCTGTATTGTGTCGGTCCTCGAGCATTCGAACGCTGCTATCGTCGCACTCCCGACCCGCCGACGATCGAAAAAATTCTTCCTCACGGACGGATCGACGGGAACGATCAATTTCGGACGGAAATCGATCGTTCTGTCAGCGGTGTGTGCGGCGATTTCACACAGCCGTATATCGGCGGAAAAATCGTTAGGTGTATGGGCCCCTTTAAAGAGTACAGTGCAGCAGCTTTTGTTTATGCAGTTTGCCCTGGTTTTTAATAGCTATAGCAGCTGCTCGGGGGGAGCAGCTGCTATAGCTATTAGAAACCAGGATGAAAGGAGGGGGTCCTTCCATCCGCCCTTATTAATCCAGGGAAAGGTGTGAATGTAATTAAGTGTGACTTCTCTAATCTATTTGAAGTACAGTGTCTTATCCCCCCCTGCTGATGAAAGCTTTTGTTTGCTCATTGCTACTGCCAGTGGCGTACATAAGGAGCTATGGGTCCCAGTGAAAGTTTTACATTGGGCCCCCAAGCGCTTTATACATAGTAATTGATATGGCGCACCAAAACCTGCTAAGGACAACCACAGGGTTAGAGGTGCTAAAAAGGGGATGGGTAACAGTTTGTTAATGATTACTACTATTCAAAGCATCTATAGAAGTGATCATTACCAGCACAGGACCAATAGAAAGCAAGGGCCCCGATGCAGTTGCAGCCTCTGTGTCCCCTATTGCTACGCCACTGGCTACTGCTAATTACAGCAGTCCTTACCTGCCTGCTCTTTCTGGACGGCAGGCCGCAGAAGAAGGGCAATAAAGCCTCTAACAAACATTTAAATGTAAAAATAAGAGGTAGAATGGATTTTTTTTGTATTGAGCCACATTGTTAGCATGCATTTTTAATGTACTATTGAGATGCCCTGGGGCTAAAAAAATGCTGCTCTGTTCACTTTAAAGGGAACCTTAACTGCTGCGGAAAAATAAATTCACTTACCTGGGGGCTTTCCCAAGCCTCCTGCAGCCGTCCTGTGCCCGCGCCGGTCCTTCGGTGCCCTCCGGTCTCCCTCCGCCGCTAAGTTTCGATTTCGGACGACTGCCAGTCGTCCTCGGGCCTCTTCCGCATTCCTTGTCGTAAACTGCAGTAAAGCGCGTCCGCATGACGCGTTTGGCGTCATGCGATGACGCGTTTGGCGTAATGCGGACGCGCTTTACTGCAGTTTACGACAAGGAATGCGGAAGAGGCCCGAGGACGACTGGCAGTCATCCGAAATCGAAACTTAGCGGCGGAGGGAGACCGGAGGGCACCGAAGGACCGGCGCGGGCACAGGACGGCTGCAGGAGGCTTGGGAAAGCCCCCAGGTAAGTGAATTTATTTTTCCGCAGCAGTTAAGGTTCCCTTTAATGAGTACCAAGAGTTAAATAAATAAAACAGTTAATGTACAGATCTGTATCTCTGCTGCCAGGATTGGCGGGTGATAGGGTTAATAACTCACCTGCACGCCCATAAATCTTTAGATTCGTGAAGCTCTGCCCCCTCAGCAAAACTGCCGTGGCGTTTTTTTATTTTTGCTAAAGTTTTCCACCCCAACCTGCTTTGCCGTGGCCCGCCCCCAGCTCGACAGCTGCTGCCTAATTGGTGTCTGCCAAACTGGGAGGAGGCTGAAGCAACACAGGTGGGGATGGCTGCAGAGCTTTCAGAAGACTTTGGCCAGTCAAGGGAAAGGGGGTGGAGTTTATGATGTCTGTCTAGTGTGAGTTGTTAACCATCTGCCGATCCTGGTAGCACAGACACAGAGCCTTGCGTTATTGGCTCTGTCATACACACATTTTTCACTCTTGGTTTTCTTTTACACCTGGTACACACAATGCAATTTCCAGTCAGATCGATGGGTCGAATCCTGTTCAGTAACGCCATTGATTTTTCAGTCACTACTGCACAAAATCGATTGCGTTATTAATCGGCAGCTGATTGGACTTGTTGGAAATGTATCGATTCGACCCTTTGTTCTGACGGGAAATTGCATGGTGTGCAGATCCCACTTCATCACTCATGTTCTCCAGTGTATTACATACAATGAACAGAGGCGCCAAAAGTATAAGATTAGATTAAATGAGCTTAAAAACCAACTTAAATGGCAAAATTGAAGGAGGAAGTGGTGGTCTTACCTCCCTCAAGCAGACATGACAACGACTGCGATTCAGACAGTAAAACACATTTATTAGGAACTCCAAAAAGAAATGCAACGCGTTTCGCAGGTTCAACCCCGCCTCATCAGGCAATATAGGGAGGAGTATCAAACAATCTGCACAAGGATTCAAATTAAGCGCTTAATATGAATTCTTGTGCAGATTGTTTGATACTCCTCCCTATATTGCCTGATGAGGCGGGGTTGAACCTGCGAAACGCGTTGCATTTCTTTTTGGAGTACCTAATAAATGTGTTTTACTGTCTGAATCGCAGTCGTTGTCGTGTCTGCTTGAGGGAGGTAAGACCACCACTTCCTCCTTCAATTTTGCCATTTAAGTTGGTTTTTAAGCTCATTTAATCTAATCTTATACTTTTGGCGCCTCTGTTCATTGTATACAATTTTGATTCCACCCTTGGTGGAGGGTTGCTACCCTTTTTTCCTGTCTACAGAGGGCGACTTCTTAATCCTGAGTGGGGTCAGGACAATCTCCCCACCTGCCTTTACAGTGGTTGCCTGCTGGTGACCCTGACTTGTGAGTATTTAGCAATACAAACTTATTGCCACCTTGTCCAGTACGAATTACACTATTGGGGCTCTTGGTGTTCCCTGTTTTTATCCAGTGTATTACAGTCTTTGTAGGTCTTTCACACAGATAGTTACATTTTAAGTCTAGTTACATTTTAAGTCTCCTGGCAGGCCTCTTACCGAGAAGCCCTTGCTTGCCCGCAAAGAACATGGGTGCCATAGTATGGGACCATTGAGTAGAATACGTAAGGGCAACATTTGTTGTGGTTATCAAAGCACAGTCCCAAGCTGAATAAAATCTGCACAGTAATCAGAATGTTTAGTGTGTCACTGGCCACATGTATGGCCCAGAAATGAGCCTTCCCAAGGAGGCCTAGTCATCTGGAAGAATCCAGAAACTTGGATCTCAACTTCCTGTGTACTGGAGCTCCTGACAGGAACCCTGACTTCCTGTCAGAATCTTTTAGCAGTTTCTGGTAAAAGTGGCAGATTTCTGGCAACACTACAGGACAGTTACCTGACTCAAATGGTAACTGAACCAACTAGGGGGAATGCGTTACTGGACATGATCATTTCAAATAGACCAGATAATGTATCAAATGAGCAGGTTCAAGAACATTTGGGAAATAGTTCTGGGCACCACATTACAGGAAAGATATTGCAGTTTTAGAGCAGGTGCAGAGACGGGCACCTGGAGACGGGCAACAAAATTGCTACGAGGGATGGAAGGTCTCACTTACCAAGAAAGGTTAGATAAACTGGGTTTATTTAGTCTAGAGAAAAGACGCCTTAGAGGGGATCTAATTAACATGTATAAATACATCAGAGGGCAATATACTAGCTTGGCGGATGAGCTTTTTGTCCCTAGGCCTTCACAAAAGACTAGAGGACATGACCTGCGCATAGAGGAAAAATGTTTTAGCCATTTATTTAGTAAAGGGTTCTTTACAGTAAGAGTGATTAAGATTTTGAATGCATTGCCACAGGAAGTAGTTATGGCAAATTCTATACCTGCATTTAAAGGGGGCTTAGATGCTTACCTTGCGTTGAAAGACATCCATGGCTACAATTACTAGGTAATGCCCAATGATGTTGATCCAGGGATAATATCTGATTGCCATCTGGAGTCGGGAAGGAATTTTTTCCCTTTTGGGGCTAATTGGACCATGCCTTGTAAGGGTTTATCGCCCTGCTCTGGATCAACAGGGATATGTGAGGGAGCAGGCTGGAGTTGTACTTTGTTGTTTTTGGGATGTGGGAGGAAACCAGAGTGCCTGGAGGAAATTCACGCAGAAACGAGGAGAACAAACTCCTTGCAGATAGTGCCCTGGCTGGGATTCAAACCAAGGATTCAGTGCTGCAAGGCAAGAGTGATAACCACTAGGCCACCGTGTTGCCACCAATCCATACCTTTCTCCTATCTATCTATCTAGATAGGTGGCGTTAAAGGGAACCAGAGATGAACGTTTCACACAAAATAAACATATCAGTCGACGGCTTGTAAAGAATAAATTCTCTACCTGATAATTTCACCGCTCTGGTGTGCCTTTTTTAGTGTTTTTTATTGCTCCAGGAAAAATCAAATATGGCTGCCGGCTCATATCCCTTCTCCTTCCGGGTTATGAGTTGTTCTGGATGTGCTGTCTAGGCTATATGAGACTAGGCTGCTGTCTAGGCTATATGAGAAAGGCTGCTGCAGCCTTTCATCTGTGTGCTTTCATTTTGGTATGATGTACAGCTGCCTGTAGGAAGTGTCTCTCATAGGAATGAAACTGCAGTCATCATTAGTATCTATGCTGAGAGCACACAGATCATATTGCAGCCACAGAGCTTCTCTCGCAGCAGGAGCAGCCCCTCCCATGTCATCACAGCTCTCAGTATGCAAAGCAGGAAATCTGAGCCAGGAGGTGGCAGACTTGGGCATGAAAAGACTCCATAAAAGAGTGACTCAGCTATAATGATTCCAGGTCAAACCTAGACTGAGCCAGTCAGGGATTCTTATCACAGCTGCTAATAAGACTAATTAAGCAGATAACAATGAAACTAAAAGCAGGGTAGGTGTTTACTGTCATGTTCCCTTCCGAGTCATAGAAGTTTGGAGGGAGAAGTAATTTTAGGTCCAGCAATCGCTGTCACCCGAATTACGCATTGATCGGGTCACAGACTATTGCACTAGTGCTATAAAGGCGCCTAACTCAGGCGCTGTGCACCGAAACCTCCTGCTTCTTTTTTTGCCCTGCAGAAAAACAGCATTAAAATGCACAACAAATGTTATACCAATTCCATTGACTTGCATTAGATGTGCGACAAACGCACATTATATGTGTGAAAGGTGCCTTGTGGGAGCTGTGGCCGCTTCTACCACATAAGGCGCCTGTAGGCACAAGCCTACATTGCCTTATTGAAAGTCCAGGCCTGGCCTTATGCTGAAAGATGATGAGTGTAGCATTGGAACTGTCAGTGTGCACCTATACTCTCACATCAGGGGTGTAACAATAGAACCTACAAGGGATGCAGCTGCAGGGGGGCCTAATAGCAGCAGAAGTTTATTTTTCCTGTCCTGAAAGACTGACAACTAAGGACACGGAGAGAAAAAGAAAATATTTTTGCTTTCTGCATACTTGTTCTAATGACTGCACTTGCTTAGCCACTGATAAGGAATCATACGAAGATTTGTAGACAGTCCTTATTCAGTGTGCAGCAGAGTCTTGTGTACAGTGCCCAGCCCCCAACCTCTCTACCCTTCCCCAAGTACTGTGTACTGTAGTGATGCTAAAGGAGTCTGCATAGCCAGTTCTGCTCCATCACAGATGGACAGAGTGAGTGTAATAAGCTGAGGCTGGGAGCACACGCGTCTGTCGGTTTCCTGTATGCGTTTTCTGCACACCATGCGTGTCTGTATGTGTGAAAACATGCATGTTTTATCACAGAAGCGAATGCGATTGATAAAGAAAATGCGTTCTGTGCGTCACTGCTGTCTGTTTTTATCTGCAGGGGGGGAAACACATTCTGGTGCTCACTAGCCAATTGAATAACATTGGTTCATAGTTTACCTGGGCAGAAAGCGAGGGGGGGAGAGGGCCCAATCCAAACTTTTGCATGCGCCCAAATTTCCTGCTTCCAACTTTTGAACCCTTCTCTGCAGAGAAAAAGAAAATACAGTGACTGACAGTTGAGATAACAGAAGACTGAGCTCTCTGCGATTTTGAAAGTCATGGAGCTCAATGGCTCTTTTACATAGATAACAACTGGAGTTTCTTAAATAGAGCCTGTAACAAAAAAAGTTCCTCTGGGGGTACTCACCTCGGGAGGGGAAAGCCTCAGGGTCTCAATGTGGCTTCCCCCACCCCTGTAGCTGCAGGCAGTCCAGTGCTGGCTCCCCCGAAGTGTCCCGGAATCCTCCCTCGACAAGGCTGACAAGCACTGATAAGTGCTGATTTATTTACCTTTCCTGGTTCTAGCGGGAACGCTGTTGCGGCGTTCCGCACAGAGATGGGCAAAAACAGCCGATCTCTGTCGGGTCCGCTCTGCTGCGCAGGCGACTTGCGCCTGCGCAGTAGAGCGACTCAAAAGCAATCGGCTATTTCCTTCTATCTCCGAGGCGGAGAGCCGATACTGCGCCTGCCTGGAGGCGGGAAGGTAAATATTTACATCCCTGTTGTTCAGGGAGCTTTATCTCTGCCGCCGTGGGACCGAGGAGGACGGGGGAAGCCTCAATAGGATCCGGAGGCTTCTCCCACCCCAGGTGAGTACCCCCCTAGGTGAGGTTTTTCTCAGTACTGATTTTCTTTAACTCTTCATGTACTGGAAACAATATTAGAGTTATGTCTCTGCTCCTAATGTTTTATTTCTTAGCTGCACTACACATACAATTCATTATATCATAAATTTTGTTTTGCTTCTGTGTCTCTTTAAATTGGGAGGTAGTGGTGGACTTACCTCGCCATAGAAGACACAGGTCTAGATGAGTGTAGTTCAAAAAACTTTAATGAATAACTCCACAGTGCAACGCGTTTCGCTGAATAATTCCCGCTTCGTCAGGCAAATAAGGCGTGCCTCTGTCAGTCTTGTAACTGGCCAAGTGCCTCTGGGGATCAGCATGTGGGAAATGAGTGTTAGTGTTGGGGTCCCCATCAACCTTTTTCTGGGGGTCCCGTGATTTGCGGCAATGTCTCTGCACTTTAGGCCATATTTATGTAAAATTATTCAAAATTCAAAACAGTTTACTAACTTTCAGGCACCAACGTACAATATTATATTGCAACAATAAGAGATTTACAAAATCTACTTGTTTTTTTTTACTCTAAAGCCAAACTTTGTGATAACTAAGAGAAAATGAAAAAAGGACAAAGAGAAAACAAAATCCTTATTTGCTCTTTTGTTGGAGTTCTTCTTATTCCTAAACTTTTTGCTCTAGAACATTCACTGATGTGTTGCTGAGGCCATAACTGAATAATCTATGAGTGATTATTGATTTTTTTTACGTAGAAGTTATTCTCGCTGAATATACCTGTCGGTCATTCAGAATGGGCCTGAAATATTGATGGACTCGGTAACCTATGCATGGTAGGTTTCTACAACGAACTAACATGGGTCACCAAAACATGAAATAATGAGATTCCGAAACGGTAGATGCTACTGATTTTCCCCTCAAATACAATATTTATTATGACCAGTTTTTAACTACTTGCGGATCCTTGGTAAGGTTATCTACGCTACCCTCTGTACTTCATCTCTGGATCAGGGGCGTAGGTAAGTGACTTATGTTTGTTAGCACCATGGGCACGATTGCTCTATTTACGTGCGTGCACCCAGCTCCATCCCGTCGATCTGTGATCGGGGAACGGGAACAGCCATTCTCAAACCTGATCGCAATGCCTGTGATAAATTAAAGCCGCCGTTAGTGAGACACCAGAATTCATTAACTAAGTGAAAGTAAAACTTTACAACATAATACTTCCTGTATACTGTTAACCTTGTGGACAAAAAGTAAAAATGCACCCACATAATATATGTTTATTATTTTTAACCCCTTTTACCCCTACCCCATAGGTACCAAAATAAACCATTTGTAAAAAAAAAAAAACGCAACTGCGTTGTTAATGACGGCAATCATGCATCCTCCACAGCAGTTACAGAGAATTCACCATGCACTTCATCAGAGCCGAGCAGTGTAATTCAATTATAAGACCGCTGATTCTTTCCTTAAGGAATTAATCAGGGTCAAGATGCCCTTGGTAAACATTTCCTAGTAGGGAATGCATTTCACAAGGGGTGGTAGAACAAGGAACTCTAAACACCAGGTGACTGGAGCAAAGTCATGGCGACCTCCTGGTAGCACTGCTCAGATGAAGCACGGTACGTTGTGTGCGTAATCGCACACAGTGCAGATGGGAACAGCATGAAGGCCGGTATTCATTGTACAAACTGCATTCCAGCAGAGATCGCAAAACGAGAGACTAGTACATACTCGACCAACAGATAGATCCCTCTCTGATCGAATCTGATCAGAGAGGGATCGTATGGCCACCTTTACTGCAAACAGATTGTGAATCGATTTCAGCCTGAAACCGATCACAATCTGTGGAGCTGCCGCCCTCCCCCCCCCCCCCCCCCCTGCATGCATTACCTGTTCCGGCCGGTGCGAGTCCCCTGGGGCTTCCTCCAGCTCCGTGCTGTCTTCTCCTCTCCAGGCTCCAGACTGTTCCTGCAGCTACTGAACTTCCTGTCCAGGGGAAGTTTAAACAGTAGAGGGCGCTCTACTGTTTAAACTTCTTGCCGGGACAGGAAGTTCTGTGTAGCTGCAGCCGGTCTGGAACCCAGCTCGGAAAGAAGACAGCGGGGACCAGGGGACTCGCGCCGGCCGGAACAGGTAATGTATACCCGCTGTATTGTGTCGGTCCTCGAGCATTCGAACGCTGCTATCGTCGCACTCCCGACCCGCCGACGATCGAAAAAATTCTTCCTCACGGACGGATCGACGGGAACGATCAATTTCGGACGGAAATCGATCGTTCTGTCAGCGGTGTGTGCGGCGATTTCACACAGCCGTATATCGGCGGAAAAATCGTTAGGTGTATGGGCCCCTTTAAAGAGTACAGTGCAGCAGCTTTTGTTTATGCAGTTTGCCCTGGTTTTTAATAGCTATAGCAGCTGCTCGGGGGGAGCAGCTGCTATAGCTATTAGAAACCAGGATGAAAGGAGGGGGTCCTTCCATCCGCCCTTATTAATCCAGGGAAAGGTGTGAATGTAATTAAGTGTGACTTCTCTAATCTATTTGAAGTACAGTGTCTTATCCCCCCCTGCTGATGAAAGCTTTTGTTTGCTCATTGCTACTGCCAGTGGCGTACATAAGGAGCTATGGGTCCCAGTGAAAGTTTTACATTGGGCCCCCAAGCGCTTTATACATAGTAATTGATATGGCGCACCAAAACCTGCTAAGGACAACCACAGGGTTAGAGGTGCTAAAAAGGGGATGGGTAACAGTTTGTTAATGATTACTACTATTCAAAGCATCTATAGAAGTGATCATTACCAGCACAGGACCAATAGAAAGCAAGGGCCCCGATGCAGTTGCAGCCTCTGTGTCCCCTATTGCTACGCCACTGGCTACTGCTAATTACAGCAGTCCTTACCTGCCTGCTCTTTCTGGACGGCAGGCCGCAGAAGAAGGGCAATAAAGCCTCTAACAAACATTTAAATGTAAAAATAAGAGGTAGAATGGATTTTTTTTGTATTGAGCCACATTGTTAGCATGCATTTTTAATGTACTATTGAGATGCCCTGGGGCTAAAAAAATGCTGCTCTGTTCACTTTAAAGGGAACCTTAACTGCTGCGGAAAAATAAATTCACTTACCTGGGGGCTTTCCCAAGCCTCCTGCAGCCGTCCTGTGCCCGCGCCGGTCCTTCGGTGCCCTCCGGTCTCCCTCCGCCGCTAAGTTTCGATTTCGGACGACTGCCAGTCGTCCTCGGGCCTCTTCCGCATTCCTTGTCGTAAACTGCAGTAAAGCGCGTCCGCATGACGCGTTTGGCGTCATGCGATGACGCGTTTGGCGTAATGCGGACGCGCTTTACTGCAGTTTACGACAAGGAATGCGGAAGAGGCCCGAGGACGACTGGCAGTCATCCGAAATCGAAACTTAGCGGCGGAGGGAGACCGGAGGGCACCGAAGGACCGGCGCGGGCACAGGACGGCTGCAGGAGGCTTGGGAAAGCCCCCAGGTAAGTGAATTTATTTTTCCGCAGCAGTTAAGGTTCCCTTTAATGAGTACCAAGAGTTAAATAAATAAAACAGTTAATGTACAGATCTGTATCTCTGCTGCCAGGATTGGCGGGTGATAGGGTTAATAACTCACCTGCACGCCCATAAATCTTTAGATTCGTGAAGCTCTGCCCCCTCAGCAAAACTGCCGTGGCGTTTTTTTATTTTTGCTAAAGTTTTCCACCCCAACCTGCTTTGCCGTGGCCCGCCCCCAGCTCGACAGCTGCTGCCTAATTGGTGTCTGCCAAACTGGGAGGAGGCTGAAGCAACACAGGTGGGGATGGCTGCAGAGCTTTCAGAAGACTTTGGCCAGTCAAGGGAAAGGGGGTGGAGTTTATGATGTCTGTCTAGTGTGAGTTGTTAACCATCTGCCGATCCTGGTAGCACAGACACAGAGCCTTGCGTTATTGGCTCTGTCATACACACATTTTTCACTCTTGGTTTTCTTTTACACCTGGTACACACAATGCAATTTCCAGTCAGATCGATGGGTCGAATCCTGTTCAGTAACGCCATTGATTTTTCAGTCACTACTGCACAAAATCGATTGCGTTATTAATCGGCAGCTGATTGGACTTGTTGGAAATGTATCGATTCGACCCTTTGTTCTGACGGGAAATTGCATGGTGTGCAGATCCCACTTCATCACTCATGTTCTCCAGTGTATTACATACAATGAACAGAGGCGCCAAAAGTATAAGATTAGATTAAATGAGCTTAAAAACCAACTTAAATGGCAAAATTGAAGGAGGAAGTGGTGGTCTTACCTCCCTCAAGCAGACATGACAACGACTGCGATTCAGACAGTAAAACACATTTATTAGGAACTCCAAAAAGAAATGCAACGCGTTTCGCAGGTTCAACCCCGCCTCATCAGGCAATATAGGGAGGAGTATCAAACAATCTGCACAAGGATTCAAATTAAGCGCTTAATATGAATTCTTGTGCAGATTGTTTGATACTCCTCCCTATATTGCCTGATGAGGCGGGGTTGAACCTGCGAAACGCGTTGCATTTCTTTTTGGAGTACCTAATAAATGTGTTTTACTGTCTGAATCGCAGTCGTTGTCGTGTCTGCTTGAGGGAGGTAAGACCACCACTTCCTCCTTCAATTTTGCCATTTAAGTTGGTTTTTAAGCTCATTTAATCTAATCTTATACTTTTGGCGCCTCTGTTCATTGTATACAATTTTGATTCCACCCTTGGTGGAGGGTTGCTACCCTTTTTTCCTGTCTACAGAGGGCGACTTCTTAATCCTGAGTGGGGTCAGGACAATCTCCCCACCTGCCTTTACAGTGGTTGCCTGCTGGTGACCCTGACTTGTGAGTATTTAGCAATACAAACTTATTGCCACCTTGTCCAGTACGAATTACACTATTGGGGCTCTTGGTGTTCCCTGTTTTTATCCAGTGTATTACAGTCTTTGTAGGTCTTTCACACAGATAGTTACATTTTAAGTCTAGTTACATTTTAAGTCTCCTGGCAGGCCTCTTACCGAGAAGCCCTTGCTTGCCCGCAAAGAACATGGGTGCCATAGTATGGGACCATTGAGTAGAATACGTAAGGGCAACATTTGTTGTGGTTATCAAAGCACAGTCCCAAGCTGAATAAAATCTGCACAGTAATCAGAATGTTTAGTGTGTCACTGGCCACATGTATGGCCCAGAAATGAGCCTTCCCAAGGAGGCCTAGTCATCTGGAAGAATCCAGAAACTTGGATCTCAACTTCCTGTGTACTGGAGCTCCTGACAGGAACCCTGACTTCCTGTCAGAATCTTTTAGCAGTTTCTGGTAAAAGTGGCAGATTTCTGGCAACACTACAGGACAGTTACCTGACTCAAATGGTAACTGAACCAACTAGGGGGAATGCGTTACTGGACATGATCATTTCAAATAGACCAGATAATGTATCAAATGAGCAGGTTCAAGAACATTTGGGAAATAGTTCTGGGCACCACATTACAGGAAAGATATTGCAGTTTTAGAGCAGGTGCAGAGACGGGCACCTGGAGACGGGCAACAAAATTGCTACGAGGGATGGAAGGTCTCACTTACCAAGAAAGGTTAGATAAACTGGGTTTATTTAGTCTAGAGAAAAGACGCCTTAGAGGGGATCTAATTAACATGTATAAATACATCAGAGGGCAATATACTAGCTTGGCGGATGAGCTTTTTGTCCCTAGGCCTTCACAAAAGACTAGAGGACATGACCTGCGCATAGAGGAAAAATGTTTTAGCCATTTATTTAGTAAAGGGTTCTTTACAGTAAGAGTGATTAAGATTTTGAATGCATTGCCACAGGAAGTAGTTATGGCAAATTCTATACCTGCATTTAAAGGGGGCTTAGATGCTTACCTTGCGTTGAAAGACATCCATGGCTACAATTACTAGGTAATGCCCAATGATGTTGATCCAGGGATAATATCTGATTGCCATCTGGAGTCGGGAAGGAATTTTTTCCCTTTTGGGGCTAATTGGACCATGCCTTGTAAGGGTTTATCGCCCTGCTCTGGATCAACAGGGATATGTGAGGGAGCAGGCTGGAGTTGTACTTTGTTGTTTTTGGGATGTGGGAGGAAACCAGAGTGCCTGGAGGAAATTCACGCAGAAACGAGGAGAACAAACTCCTTGCAGATAGTGCCCTGGCTGGGATTCAAACCAAGGATTCAGTGCTGCAAGGCAAGAGTGATAACCACTAGGCCACCGTGTTGCCACCAATCCATACCTTTCTCCTATCTATCTATCTAGATAGGTGGCGTTAAAGGGAACCAGAGATGAACGTTTCACACAAAATAAACATATCAGTCGACGGCTTGTAAAGAATAAATTCTCTACCTGATAATTTCACCGCTCTGGTGTGCCTTTTTTAGTGTTTTTTATTGCTCCAGGAAAAATCAAATATGGCTGCCGGCTCATATCCCTTCTCCTTCCGGGTTATGAGTTGTTCTGGATGTGCTGTCTAGGCTATATGAGACTAGGCTGCTGTCTAGGCTATATGAGAAAGGCTGCTGCAGCCTTTCATCTGTGTGCTTTCATTTTGGTATGATGTACAGCTGCCTGTAGGAAGTGTCTCTCATAGGAATGAAACTGCAGTCATCATTAGTATCTATGCTGAGAGCACACAGATCATATTGCAGCCACAGAGCTTCTCTCGCAGCAGGAGCAGCCCCTCCCATGTCATCACAGCTCTCAGTATGCAAAGCAGGAAATCTGAGCCAGGAGGTGGCAGACTTGGGCATGAAAAGACTCCATAAAAGAGTGACTCAGCTATAATGATTCCAGGTCAAACCTAGACTGAGCCAGTCAGGGATTCTTATCACAGCTGCTAATAAGACTAATTAAGCAGATAACAATGAAACTAAAAGCAGGGTAGGTGTTTACTGTCATGTTCCCTTCCGAGTCATAGAAGTTTGGAGGGAGAAGTAATTTTAGGTCCAGCAATCGCTGTCACCCGAATTACGCATTGATCGGGTCACAGACTATTGCACTAGTGCTATAAAGGCGCCTAACTCAGGCGCTGTGCACCGAAACCTCCTGCTTCTTTTTTTGCCCTGCAGAAAAACAGCATTAAAATGCACAACAAATGTTATACCAATTCCATTGACTTGCATTAGATGTGCGACAAACGCACATTATATGTGTGAAAGGTGCCTTGTGGGAGCTGTGGCCGCTTCTACCACATAAGGCGCCTGTAGGCACAAGCCTACATTGCCTTATTGAAAGTCCAGGCCTGGCCTTATGCTGAAAGATGATGAGTGTAGCATTGGAACTGTCAGTGTGCACCTATACTCTCACATCAGGGGTGTAACAATAGAACCTACAAGGGATGCAGCTGCAGGGGGGCCTAATAGCAGCAGAAGTTTATTTTTCCTGTCCTGAAAGACTGACAACTAAGGACACGGAGAGAAAAAGAAAATATTTTTGCTTTCTGCATACTTGTTCTAATGACTGCACTTGCTTAGCCACTGATAAGGAATCATACGAAGATTTGTAGACAGTCCTTATTCAGTGTGCAGCAGAGTCTTGTGTACAGTGCCCAGCCCCCAACCTCTCTACCCTTCCCCAAGTACTGTGTACTGTAGTGATGCTAAAGGAGTCTGCATAGCCAGTTCTGCTCCATCACAGATGGACAGAGTGAGTGTAATAAGCTGAGGCTGGGAGCACACGCGTCTGTCGGTTTCCTGTATGCGTTTTCTGCACACCATGCGTGTCTGTATGTGTGAAAACATGCATGTTTTATCACAGAAGCGAATGCGATTGATAAAGAAAATGCGTTCTGTGCGTCACTGCTGTCTGTTTTTATCTGCAGGGGGGGAAACACATTCTGGTGCTCACTAGCCAATTGAATAACATTGGTTCATAGTTTACCTGGGCAGAAAGCGAGGGGGGGAGAGGGCCCAATCCAAACTTTTGCAGGGGGGGGGGGGGCAGTGATTTCTAGTTACACCCGTCTCGCATGCCTGTTGTGTTTACATGTGCTTTTGGAACATGACACGTGTTGATTCACAAGAGCAGGACCTCCTAACGTTTATTAGCTCCATCAGCACGGAAATGTGGCTGTGCTGTACTCATTTCCTAAAGGACAGCTGGGAAGAGAGAGCTGCAAATAGCTGCTAAAGATCTACAAAGCATTTTTGGTTAAATGAAACGTCTGTATGAGCGAGTTCTTCCTGCACGATGAGTGATGTCATGCTGTCATTACGCTCTCCATGTTTAAACAGCATTTATAAGCTTGTGTGAATCCACTGAATCTCAAAGCATTCTCTTGACACAAGGAGAGCTGGATGAAATAATAATCGTTGATGAAATAACAATCGAGTAATGTTCAGAGCGCAGCTTCTTCAGAATTAATAAACGTGTGTCTTATCAAAGCACAATCACCCCAATTCATATACAGAGGGATGCAAAAGCTTGGGCGATGTTGTTAATCGTCATGATTTTCCTGTATAAATCGGTGGTTGTTACGATAAAAAAGTCAGTTAAATATATCATATAGGAGACACACACATTTGAGAAGGGAAATTAAGTTTATTGCATTTACAGATGCAGTGCAATTGCACAATTGTTTAAATAAAATTAGGCAGGTGCATAAATTTGGGCACTGTAGTCATTTTGTTGATTCCAAAACCTTTATAACTAATTATTGGAACTCAAATTGGCTTGGTAAGCTCAGTGACCCCGGACCTACATATGCAGGTGAATCCAATTATAAGAAAGAGTATTTAAGGGGTTCATTTGTAACTTTCCCTCCTCTTTTAAATTTCTCTGAAGATTAGCAACATGGGAGTCTCAAAACAACTCTCAAATGACCTGAAGACAAAAATTGTTCACCATCATGGTTTAAGGGAAGGATACAGAAAGCTGTCTCAGAGATTTCAGCTGTCTGTCTGCACAGTTAGGAACATACTGAGGAAATGGAAGACCACAGGCTCAGTTCAAGTTAAGGCTCGAAGTGGCAGAACAAGAAAAATCTCGGATAAACAGAAGCGACGAATGGTGAGAACAGTCAGAGTCAACCAACAGACCAGCACCAAAGACCTACAACATCATCTTGCTGCAGATGGAGTCACTGTGCATCGTTCAACCATTCTGAGCACTTTACACAAGGAGATGCTGTATGCAGAGGAAGCCTTTTCAGAGCCGCTTGAGGTATGCTAAAGCACATTTGGACAAGCCAGCTTCATTTTAGAATAAGGTGCTTGGACTGCTGAAACTAAAATTGAGTTATTTGGGCATAACAATGGACGTTATGCATGGAGGAAAAAGAATACAGCATTTCAAGAAAAACACCTGCTACCTACAGTACAATATGGTGGTGGTTGCATCATGCTGTGGGGCTGTGTGGCCAGTGCAAGGACCTGGAATCTTGTCCAAGTTGAGGGACGCATGGACTCCACTCAGTATCAGCAGATTCTGGAGATCAATGTCCAGGAATCAGTGACAAAGCTGAAGCTGCACAGGGGCTGGATCTTTCAGCAAGACAACGACCCTAAACACTGCTCAAAATCCACTAAGGCATTCATGCAGAGGAACAAGTACAACGTTCTGGAATGGCCATCTCAGTCCCCAGACCTGAATATAATTGAAAATCTGTGGTGTGAGTTAAACAGAGCTGTCCATGCTTGGAAGCCATCAAACCTGAATAAACTAGAAATGTTTTGTAAAGAGGAATGGTCCAAAATACCTTCAACCAGAATCCAGACTCTCATTGGAACCTACAGGAAGCGTTAGAGGCTGTAATTTCCACAAAAGGAGGATCTACTAATTACTGATTTAATTTCTATTTTGTGGTGCCCACATTTATGCACCTGCCTAATTTTGTTTAAACAATTATTGCACACTTTCTGCAAATCCAATAAACTTCATTTCACTTCTCAAATATCACTGTGTGTGTCTCCTATATGATATATTTAACTGACATTTTTTATCGTAACCATCTATCCATCCAGCCATCCATCCATTAAGGTTATTAAGGTTTGCTCAAGCTGGAATCTTTGGAAAAGATGTGATTGTACAGCCCTGGCCTTGACTTAAGGTGGCCACTAACGGTCCAATTTGTAGCGAAAAATCGTTCGAGCGATCAGAAATTCTGATCGGATTGGTTGAAAATAATCTCAGTTGATGGGCACAATCGATTATGAACGATTATAAAAAAAAAAATCGTCCGACTGGATTTTTGTCAAACCAAAATTTGGATTTTCTTGATTGGTTGTGATAGACAGGAAGCAAAGATTGGTTCGTTGATGATGTAGTGAACGATTTTTCTTCCGATCAGAATTTCAGATCGCTCAAACGAATTTTCAATAGAAATAGGACCATTAGTGGCCACTTTTATTAAAAACTGCTTTGGTAATATTCTCCTGGACTGGATGATGTAGGAAAACTCATGTGATCCAACCACATCCCCTCCTCTCACTTCACTTCCCCATCATCTCTAACCACCCATCTGTATATCGACCACTCTATTGTTAATTTATACAGCATATAAATGATGTAAATTAACACATACTCGTTATGTTAATTTACACAGTGGTAAAGAGCACTCTGTACTATGTCTGCCTATAGAGGAAGCAGCAGCAAACTAGATGCAGTGATACCAAGACATGGGCCTCAATTCACTAACAATTTAAACTACTGATGGTTTTTAGTCTACTGATGGTTTGGTCAGTTGCCTCAAAGGGGAATTCACTATTACCAAATGTTTTAGACCTGTTTTTAGACCTGGTCATTCGGTAATTAGATGGGTAAAGCAGGGGAAATGATCAAAAGATGCAATTCACAAACGAGTAGCTGTGACTAACACCCTACTCCTCTGATGAGCTCTCCTCTGCATACAATTAAACTCCTGCATAATCAATTCAAAAGGTTTCATCCTCACATCTAAAATACCTCACAGAATGACTTTACCTACAGAAATCAGCTAGTCTAATCTCTGTCAGAAAAAGTGGGCGTGGTTACTCATTGTTTGCCTTAGTGAATTGAGTAATTACTAAATGTTAGATCGGGTCTAAAAACAGGTCTAAAACATTACACCAAACCATCAGTAGACTAAAAACCATCTGTAGACTAGTCTAAAGTAACTGCTTAGTGATTAGTGAATTGAGGCCATGGTGGGGAACCATGGAAGATCATCATTCTGATGGAGAGAAGGCGTTCACCTTGGAAACGCGTTACAACCTCTCTCCTCGGTATAGTTTGTAAATTCCTTGATCTGTGAAATTAAATCATTATTATTAAGTATTTATGTGACACTGACATCTTCTGCAGCGCTGTACAGATATAACAGTATATTGTCTTGTCTCTAACTATCCCTCAGAGGGGCATATCATTTAATCCCGACCATAGTCATATGTCTATGTATGTATTGTGTGGTGAGTATATTGCAGTCTAGGGACAATTTTAGGGGGAAGCCATTCAACGTATCTGTATGTTTTTGGGAGGTGGGAGGAAACCAGAGTGCCCGGAGGAAACCCACACAGACAGGGGGAGAACATACAAACTCAGTGTAGATAGTGCCCTGGCTGAGATTAAAACCAGGAACCCAGCACTGCAAGGCAAGAGCGCGAACCACTACACCGCCGTGCTGCCCAGAACGTATTATTTATTCACTCCGATCCATTCATGTTTTACCTGGAGTTACTTGTTTCCACCAGGTTCGAAACTTGGAAGTGCAGCAGAAACCGGAGACTGAGATAACCCACGGAGGAGTATTACAACTGAGTGCCAGCTGATACTGAATAGAGTGCCAGTGCTGGAAGTACAGAGCAGGGGCAAACCCAAGATTTTCAAGGGGGGGGGGGGATTCCTGAAAGGTCTCCCTCAGCCACGCACAATACAGTATATTAGTATGGTAGAACCTCATGCTAGGTACACATAATGCAATTTCCTGTCCGTCTGACCTACCAACAACAGGATTGATCAGGAGCAGTTTGGATACAGATAATGAGGACAGCCGACATGGGTAATGAAGGGGAAAGTGAAGCATTCACACAGCAGGGCACAGGGCTGTGCTCATACCTGACTCTGTTAAGTTCCCCAGAGCTGCTCCATGCTCTGTACACATGCTGCTGCTGCTGCTGCTACATCCAAAGTCAACTGTAGCAGGAAAAGAAAGGGGGCAGTGCTGTGAGCTGCAGGATGCCTGTAGATATTCTGGTGTCTAAACTTGTGCCTGTCCCCAGACACTGCACCGGCCTCGGTCTGAGGGGGATTCTGGGCCGCTGTAATCCCCCCCTGTGTTTGCCTATACAGAGAGGTACCCACCATCAACACTGGTAAGAGACTTAGGGCTTGATTCACAAAGCTGCGTTGTTACAGCAGCACAGCTTAATTAGTGTAGAAAGATTTAGAATTGCCTGCGCACGCTATGCAGCCATAGCCTGCGGCCCTGTGCAGTGAAATTACGCTGTGATTAGCTATTGTAAAGGGCGCTTAGTTACTCTCTCGTATTTTGTAGCTACTGGACCGCTCGTTAAGAGTAACTAAGCGCCATTTACAATAGGTAGCGTAATTTCACTGCATAGCATGCGCAGGCAATTATAACTCTCTCTACACTCATTAAAGAGGAACTCCAGTGCAAATAATGTAATGAACAAAAGTGCTTAATTTTTACAATAATTATGTATAAATAATTTAGTCAGTGTTTGCTCATTGTAAAATCTTCCCTCTCCCTGATTTACATTCTGACATTTATCATATGGTGACAGCTATACTACTTATACTGGGGAACTATACTACCTATACTGGGGCAACTATATTACCTATACAAGCCCACTTTCCAGTGCATAGACACGGCCCTTTTTGACCACGCCCCTGTTTTTGGCCACGCCCCCCGAGTTCACAGCTACCCCTACAAAAGATCCAGCACCTGCATAGCAACCCCTAAAAAAATTTCCTGGAGCCGCCCCTGTATGGTGACATTTTTACTGCTGGCAGGGGATGTCACTGAAAGTAGCTGCTGCTTGCTTTTTTTGGCAGTTGGAAACAGCTTTTATTTCCCACAATGCAACAAGGCTCCCACAGTGTGATGTCAGCACCATGGTCCTGACATCACACTGTGGGAGGGGTTTCAACACAATATCAGCCATACAGAGCCCCCTGATGATCCGTTTGAGAAAAGGAAAAGATTTCTCTTGGGAAAGGGGGTATCAGCTACTGATTGGGATGTTCAATCCTTGGTCAGGGTTTCTCTTTAAGTGCAGCTTTGTGAATCAAGCCCTTATTCTTTTATTTGAACTTTCAGTGCTAGAGGTTACACTTAGGCCTTGTAGGCATGTGTGAGAAGTGTTGACTGCAGGGATCAGGATTTGACCCTAGAGATGAGCGTAATTACTTAATTACGATTTCGCGAAATTTCGCGTAATCAGTGTAATTACGATTATGGCCGTAAGTACATAATCGTAATGAAGAAGGATTTCGCGAAATTCCGCGTAAGCGTAAGTTTCGCGTAATTTTCGCATTACAGTGGGTATCGCGAAATTATGTTTGCCTTGCATGCAACCGTTTGTAAGCGTAGTTACATAACGTAATTTCGCGATAGTTCATATTACTGTAAGCGTTCATTTTCGCATAGTTTTCGCATTATGGAATGCTGAGTTGTTTTTCGAGACTTCGAGAAGCGAAAAGTTCGGCGAATATCTTCGCGTTAATTTTCGCATTACGAGGAGTATCGCGAATTTACGTTCTTTACGTTTTTGCATCGAAAATGCCTTTGGCGAAAATTCGCGAGCAACCCTGCTAACAAGTAATTACGGAATTAGCGAAATTACGAAGAAATGCGAAATTACGTTATGGTTTAACGCAAAATTACATTATGGTTTAACGTGAAATTACGTTATGAACGAAATGCGAAATTACGTTATGAACGAAATGCGAAATTACGCGTTGAAAATTACGCTTACGGTATTTTCAATTACGATTTTAATGGCAATTACGCTACCATAATTTCGCATCGTAATAGCAAATTTCGCATGCGTAATTATAGTAACGCGAAATTTCGAAAACTTCGGCTCAACACTATTTGACCCCTCGTGCAATAGACAAGGGCATAACTATAGCTCCCGTGGGGTAACGGAAGCCTGGGGCTACAGGGGCCCACCTCTCCCTCCCCAGGTGAAAGGCGGTATAGTAAAGCTATTGAAAACACTATAATATACTTGCCTATCATGAACTACATTTGTTATATGGCATGCCCCCCTGGCTGTGGGGCTCACCAAAGGGAGTTAAAGAGGAACTCCAGCCTAAACAAACATAAAGTCATTAAGTTACATCAGTTATGTTAATTAAATAACCCACACTGTTTTAAAAGAACAGGCAAATGTTTGATTTCATGAGGGCAGCCATCTTTTTGGTTGAAAGGAGGTGACAGGGAGCATGAAACACAGTTCCAACTGTCCTGTGTCCTGAGCACCTCTCCCAGTTGCTAGGCAATGTGAATAACAACACAGGAAATCCCATCATGCTCTGCCCAGCATCAGGGACAAAAGCCCAGGCTTTTTTTCTTTGATGGGTAGAGCTTAGCTAAAAATGCACCTAAAAATGATGCTTTGGTAAGAAAAACAAAGTTCTAATGCTGTGAACCTGTTAAAGAAACACCAAGCCTTTTCAGTTCTGCTGAGTAGATTTTTAGTCCGGAGGTTCACTTTAAGGAAAGGGTTTGGAATGTTGGGTGGGCCCCATCAAAATTTTGCTGAGGGGCCCCAATTATTTGTAGTTACGCCCCTGTTTGGGAGATAATACCACTCACTGGTTCAAAAAGATCCATTGGAACAACGACTTATAAAAGCAGCAAAAAAATGTATTAGGACAAACAGTATTTAAAGAGAACCTGAGACGAAGGATGTAAAAGAATTGATACTTGCCCGCGGCTTCTTCCAGCCCCATGACCACCGTTGCCTCCTTCGTCGTTCTCCCAAGTGGCTCCGTTTGCCTGCTATCGGCTCCGGTAAAATTCTTTCAGTCTCGTCAGCCGGGCTCTTCTGCACATACACGGCCCAGCCACGCTCGCCCATTGCGTTCACAACAACAGGAGCATTCTGTGCCTGCTCAGGAGCAGAAGGCTCCACTCAACGTCAAGTGCGAATAGCCTAGCCACGCATGAGCACAACTGATGTGACTGAATGAATTCTATCGGGGCTGATAGTGGGCAAACTGAGCCACCCAGGAGGCTCAAGGGAGACAACGGTGGTCATGGGGATGGAGGAAGCCTTAGGTAAGTATTCGTTCTTTTATATCCTTCGTCTCAGATTACCTTTAAAAATGGAGAACACATTTTCCAATAGCTATGTTGCAATTCTTATGGGTGTCACCCATAAATCTAGAGGTAGCTGAGAAGCCCGGCAGCCTTTCACCCACCATATCCATTCCCTTGCTTTGCTGCCCTTCAGTGATTAGAGTCCTGTCCCACCCCCAATTCCCTCCTCCTCTGATTGCCGAAGGGAACTAAAAAGGAGGAGGAGTATGAGGTAGAGAAAACATGAATCATGAAAGGAGTTGGGTTCTCTATTGGAGGACAACTTAATACATACTTCAGCTGTCATTTGAATGGTTACAGGATGGCGTGTGAAGAACGTCCTTATAATCCTGTCTGGCACACTGTTTTACATTTTAAGATTTTTGCGATAGCTCTGAAGTGTTAAAAGTTGAGAGGTTTGAAATGAAGTTGAATGAGGTTTAGAAAGCTTTTTGGCAGAGCCTCAAAAAGTTTTAACTGGAACTTCCCAGCGGGGGCTGTATTGCTTCTCTTTCATCCAAACCACTGAAGCCGAAATCGTGATGTTGCACTTGATAGAAATGCATCTTTCTTTCATCCCTTTTAATTCTGATGACTAATAATGCTGAAAAAACAAACCTGAAACAGGCAGTGACCTTCTCAAGTGAAGTGTAAAAATTTAAATTCATTTTATTAGCCTCCGGCTTGGCGTTTTTCCCCTGGACACTTTGGACAAATCAGTGATGATATGGCAAGCAACATAGCAGGAACTGATTTCTCAAAAACAGAAAAACGCCCACCTCTGTTGTAAGACTGACCACCTGTCCGTCCGAAACTTCCGATAGTCTTTCGCAAATGTATACTAAGTATGGTAAAATTCTCAGCTAAAATGTGAAAATTCTATTATCTATATAATTACACAAGATGTGCACTAGTTTCACACTAATCATAATTCTTCTTATACTCAGATGGGTAGAGCAAGAGCAAGTGCTCTGTACCAAGCAACACTCGTCCTATACATGGGTGAACAAAAGACTCCGCCTCCTGCAAATGCACAGATCAGGCTTATGCCCTCCTCAGCCCATATACACAGGTGTTGAGAACTTCCTGCAATACGGACATCAGAAAGACTCCGCCTCCTGCAAATGCACAGACTAAGCTTATGCACTTTTCAGCCCGTATGCACAGGTGCTGAGATCTGCATACAACAGACACATCCAAAAGTCTCCGCCTCCTGCATATGCACAGACTAAGCTTATGCACTTCTCAGCGCCCACATACACAGGTGCTGAGAACTGCCTGCAATAGAGACATCAGAAAGATTCCGCCTCCTGCAAACGCACAGACCAAGATTATGCACTCCTCAGCCCATATACACAGGTGTCGCAAACTGCCTGCAATAGAGACATCACAAAGACTCCGCCTCCTGAAAATGCACAGACTAAGCTTATGCACTCCTCAATCCATATACAAAGGTGCTGAGAACTGCATACAGCAGACACATCAGAAAGACTCCGCCTCCTGAAAATGCACACACTAAGCTTATGCACTTCTCAGTCCAAATACACAGGTGCTGAGAACTGCATGCAACAGAGACATCAGAAAGACTCTGCCTCCCGCAAATGCACAGACCAGGCTCATGCACTCCTCAGCCCATATACACAGGTGTTGAGAACTGCCTGCAACAGAGACATCAGAAAGACTCCACCTCCTGCAAATGCACAGACCAGGCTTATGCACTCCTCAGCCCATATACACAGGTGCTGAGAACTGTTTGCAATAGAGACATCAGTTCCACATAAATGCAATACGTGTTAGCAGGTACACCTCGTGCAGGCTTCTCTCATGGTCCTCACCCTAACCTCTCTCGAGCATTACCCAATTTACTTAGGGGAACTAGTATGCTATGTGGACTTGGGAGCGACCTGCAGAAAGAAAGACAATTGTATACTCACATAGGTAGAGAAAGAGCAAGTGCTCTGGACCAAGCAGCACCTGTCCTATATATGGGTGAACAAAACACTCTGCCTCCTGCAAATGCACAGACTAAGCTTATGCACTTCTCAGCCCAGCACCTGTGCATATGGGCTGAGAAGTACATAAGCCTGGTCTGTGCATTTGCAGGGGGCGGAGTATTTTGTTCACCCATAAATAGGACAGGTGCTTCGTGGACTAGAGAACTTGCTCTTTATCTACCTGTGTGAGTGTATAATTCATCTTACGCCTATTGCAAAAACATATTTGCAATGAATTACAATTTTGTGATTCAGCTAGCTGACCATTTTGAGCATGCTCAGCTAGCCTAATAGGTGCTCCAAGCTATCTACCTGCCACACAAAGATACTCACTTTTACCTGAGAGGGAGGGATCTAGCCCACAAAACGCATCCCCAAGAAACCATCATCTGTCGTGTTCCCAATAAACTTTGTTTACGTCAGACATTTGGCTGTTGGTGACCTCTTGGAGGAAGGCCACCTGTCCTTTAAAATGGCTCTTAGATGTTTTGTTATACCTGAGCTTACCTGAGTAATAAATCCAGACCAAATGGCATCCAGTCTGTTGGTTCTCACATGACACACCATAAGACGCACCTAGGTTTGAAGGACAAAAACCAAGAGAAAAAAAATATACCAAACCTGGTGCGTCCATGGTGCTGGGACGTCTTGTGGACCTTCAAGCTCCTGACCTGAGGTCAGTGATTAGGCGAGGAGATACCCTATATCCCTGTCAGTTTTATGGTACTGGGGGGAGCGGGAAAAAAAGGCGCATGTGGCAAATGGACTAAATGGGCGCCGCCATAGGCGCCTATACAAAATAGCAGCCTTTGGGAGGGTGGTACAGCACCCACTATATATCCGACATCGCGGGCGCCCAAAAGTCGCTATTCTGCGGCGCCTGATAACTTCTTGATAACTTTTTATGCAGTGTGATCCTTACACCGTGTAAGTTGAGGCAGGAGCTGGGAGCAGCATGGGAGGAGTGGACCAGAGAGCAGATGCGGAGGAGGGCCACTGCAGCGGCGAGGCCGGGATACCCGCAGGGCTGAGGCAGGAGTCGCGGGGATGGCCGAGTAGTGAAATGTCCTCTGAGATGGATGTGGCGGCCGAGACTTCCTCTGGTGGATGCCGGCTATTCTTACCGCTTATCACAAAACTTAGATTATGTTCCGGTCACAATTTATGGGGAAGATATTTGATTCTGAAATAATGCTACAGAGTGTATTTTTCACTATGAAATGAGAAAAGAAAAGTATTTTTAATGGTAAAAATCAATCTCATTAGCTCAGGAAACATATATTCCCGTTCACCAATTAGTGCTGCATCAGATAGTGCCAGAAATGTGCACAGGAGCAAGCCCAATCCTGCACAGCGCTGCTTCTGTACAAGATGTATATCTACTGACTTGTGGCTTAGATGAAGTCACAGAGGACGTATACAGGGATGGTCGTAGTCAGCCAACTTCGCTACGCTAGAACTACGCATAATTTTACGCAATTACGCTTCACCAAACTACGGCTTTGAAATCAAATATTCCCTTCGTATGCATTTCGTAGACTACGCGTTAAAATACGCAATTACGCATAGTGCGAAGCGTAGTGTATGCGGATGCTTATGCCCGTATGCAGAAAATTGTATGCATTAATTTCTCTTTAAATGCTTGTACCGGGAACTCTTCTATGCGTACATTCCCTTTCCAATGCGTAAATTTGTAAGCATACAATCGCACACAGAAAATTAGACGCGAGTAACGCAATACACATGTTAACTACACATAGTGGGCATAAGCTACGTGTAACGGTACTTCGCTACGCGTACATTCGTAAGCGTAGTTTTGAAACTTCACCTACGAACTACGATGCGTAGATGCGAACTACGATGCCTAAATTCACACTGGCGTAGTTTCTGCTCATCCCTGGATGTATATATCTACTGACTTGTGGATAAAGTGGTTACGTTAAGCTACAACAAGTTACTGTGCGCCCTTATTTCCCCGTGGCTTTATTTAATGTATCCCCCTAGGCTCCCCTCCCCCTTGAATAATTGTATCCCTGTGGCCCATTCCACTCAGTGTCAGTGTTCCCATCTTTGCTCCACTCCTCTCCCTCCGATGCACAGTTTAGGCTGCAGAAAGGTGCAGGAAGCATTGTCACTCACCCTCTGAGCAGTAGCTCTGCTCTCCATACACCGATGGGCTTTCTTCTGTATTGCATCTTTAGTGCATTATTACAGCTTGGTTTTGGTTTGTGTGCAAGAGGTGGTGTGTTCACATGTTGCATTAAAGAGGAACTCCAGTGAAAATAATGTAATAAAAAAAGTGCTTCATTTTTACCATAATTATGTATAAATGATTTAGTCAGTGTTTGCCCATTGTAAAATCTTTCCTCTCCCAGATTCACATTCTGACATTTATTACATGGTGACATTGTTACTGTGGGCATGTTATGTATCTGTTTCTAGCTGTTCTGGCTGTTAGACAGTTGTAAACAGCCATTTCCTGTGTGTGAAGATTGTTACAGTTGCCAGGAGTACCGCGGTATTCAGAGCCTCTAGTGGGAGTGGTTTCAGCACAAAATCAGTCACACAGCGCCCCCTGATGGTCTGTTTGTGAAAATCATTCTATTTCTCATGTAAAAGGGGGTATCAGCTACTGATTGGGATAAAGTTCAATTCTTGGTTGGAGTTTCTCTTTAAGGTTGTTTTGATATCGTTGCCAGGTTACTCAGGTATATAGTACAGCCCCTTCTGTATACGTGGTGTATTGACGTGGTACAGAGTACACAGCAATTATACCAGTACTTCCAACAGTAAAATAGTGGGCACTGGTCATTTTACAATTAGCATGACCCACATTACCTAGGTACTTTGGTAGGGTGCCACGCGTTAGTTAATTGGAATAAGTAACATTAAAGCAAACCTCTAAGTTTGGCAAAGGGAAAAGTTAGATACTTACCTTGGTAGATCCTCGTCCTTCCACGTCCTCCTCCAGACCACCGCTTCACGCCGGGACCTCGCATTGCACAGGCGCAGGACGGCTCGCTCTTGTGCGGGGACATGGAGATGCTTGGGCTCGGTGGAATAAGCAGAGCCTGATCAGCTCTGTGCTACTGCACAGGCGCTAGCCATTTGCACAGCTCTCCGTCGACAAACTCAGTTGAGAAGGTTCAGGTGGGACCCAGAACTAACAGCAAGGTGTGGATGGCATCTACTGAGGTAAGTATCTGAATTGCACAATTTTCCCTACAGGTACTATCTAAAGCATTCATGTCAAACTCCGGCCTTCGGGCCAAATCTGTCCCTCAGAGCCATTACATTTGGCCCTCAAGTGGTTTCCCCACTTTGCATTATGTTTGGCCCACTCTAGACCACCAGGCAATCTAGACTGGGGGTGAAGCCCTAGAACACCTGGGAAGCCATATGGATGTGGTAGGGGGAAAGCATTAAACACTAGGAAACTCTATAGGGTAGGTTGGGGGCCTCTAGACACCAAGGAACTGTATTGGGGAGGGAGGACCACTAGGCACCAGGGAGCTGTATAGGAGTTGGAGGGGGGGCATTTGACACAAAAGAACTTCATAAGAGAGGAAGGTGGCCGGTGGACATTGAGGTTGGCCCGTGATTAGGTTCCAGTGTACAATTTTGACCCACTTTGTATTTGAGTTTGACACCCCTGCTCTAAAGGGTTCCTTAAAGGAAAACTTAAGTAAAAAAAAAAATGACATTTACTCACCTGGGGCATCCCTCAGCACCCCGAAGCTGGATGGTGCCCTCGCAGCCCCGCTCCGATCGTCCTGTCCCCGCCGGCGGCTACTTCCGGTTCGGCGACAGCCGCCGACAGGCTGGGAACGCGGCTGTTTTTCCGCGTTCCCAGCCGCTGCTATCACCCTCTATGCTGCTATAGCAGCATAGAGGGTGATAGCAGCGGCTGGGAACGCTGGGAACGCGGAAAAACAGCCGCGTTCCCAGCCTGTCGGCGGCTGTCGCCGAACCGGAAGTAGCCGCCGGCGGGGACAGGACGATCGGAGCGGGGCTGCGAGGGCACCATCCAGCTTCGGGGTGCTGAGGGATGCCCCAGGTGAGTAAATGTCATTTTTTTTTTTTGACTTAAGTTTTCCTTTAAAGAGGAGCTGTTAGGTATAAGGTCTCAGAGAAAAAAAACACATATATCAGTAGCTAAAGATTGGCTGTACTTACATTACATATGCATTTCTCTGTCCACGTTTGGATTTCACAGAATTTTTATATAGTATTTGCACAGAATGATGCTCCTGACAGCTCATGGCAGGCTCCATGTTTGTCTGTCTCCTATGAAGCCAATTGTGATGTCATGTCCTGCCTGCTTCCTGATGATTCACTCACACAAAAGATCCATAATGAATAACACTACTGTGCAGTGAATATTGATTAGCCATGTGGCTAGGAACAATAGCAGACTCTTGCAGTGTACTCTGCCTGGAGATTTTTCACTGCTATGCTGTTGTAACATTGTAACATGAGCCTGTACTTTCTCCCTAGCAGCCGAGGGGAGGACCCAAGCAGCCCCAGAATGCTTTGCAGTATGGTATGCGGCCTGTCCTCCTTTTGAGAGCTTGTGTCTAACATCCTTGCTGTTCAGCACACATTAAAAGTAAGAGAGATTTTTAACTTCAGTATTGCCTTTTTGGCTTCCTTCTAAACTGTTTAACACAGGAGAATAGAGGTTTAAATGAGCTTTTGCAGCCTGACAGTTACTCTTTAACCATTTCAGCCGCCCAGACGTGATCCTCCCATCCAGGCGGCTGCTCTGCTGCGGTGCCTCTCCTCAGCACGCTCCCGTGGGCGATCACGGGCGCGCCCCCATGCCTCTGTGCTGTCCCCCGGTAGCCCTGGGTTCAGTGAATGGAAACATGGTTCCCGATCCGTGTCCCCAGCAGAAAAACCGAAGTGCTCTTACAAGAGGCTTAAGTCTTTCTGCAAATAAAATTTTCCACGTCCCCCTTGTGCTTCCAGTTAGTGAGAAGCAAAAGGAGGAAAAAAAACTCAAGGTGGCCACCTTGTGGCCAAATAGTAAAACTACATCTACATATTTTTTACATTACAATTTACAGATATAATAACATTAAAAATTAACTGTTTATTTCCCACACCAAAATATTACCCAAATACAATTTTTAATGGAAAAAAAAATTACAATTAAAAAACAAAAAACAAATAGTTACCTAAGGGTCTGAACTTTTTAAATATGCATGTGAAGGGGGTATACTACGAACATTTTTTAAATTATAAGCTTGTTGTGATGAAACGTGGAAAAGCCGCTGTCTCTCAAAGTGAGGCGGCTGTTTCCGCGTCCACTTGTTCCTTGTCTGGCGTGCGATCACATACGTGGGAGCACCCAGATCCGTAGTCAGATCCGTAAGTGTGCCGGGACCAGCTGGAGCTGTAATCCTACACTTAGCTAGATTCTGTTGATAGCTAAAGTACTAGTTTGATTGTGATTATCTGTTATGACTTCCTGCTTGCCTGACTATCCTCCTGAACTCTGATCTTGTACCTCGATATTTCTGATACTCTGTTGCCGAACCCCGGCTCGTCCTTAGACTCTGCTTCTGCCTCCTGATCTTGTACCTCGATATTTCTGATACCCTGTTGCCGAACTCTGCCTGTACCTAGACTCCGCCTCTGCCTTATGATCTTGTACTTTGTCTGTCCGTGTGTGTACGACCTGGCTTGTCCGACCTCGAGAACCGACCTTACGCTTGGAGGCGGTTCCTCGTCCTGTCAGTGACATCTCCTCCTGAGTGTCACTCTCAGACTATCCTTCCTACTGTCAGTCTGACTCCTCCCGTTTCGGAGAGCTCAGGTCTGCGGAAGGAATCTGTGCAGTACTCCTTGCTGCACTGAGGCCTAGTCCTCTAAGTGTTACTGTTACACCAAACATCACACTCTACTCAGGTGAACAGAGGTTAGCTAGTATATTGGATTATCGGTGAGACTGCAGATCACTTATAATCTGGTATACGTCTGTATTCCCCGTGATACTGCAGATCACCGGTAATCAGACCTCTCTGTGCTTCACCGATCGTTACAGAACGCCAGACCAATAAACTGATGGACGCACGCGCTGACCCTCTGACCGTGCTTGCCACTACGGTGGATACTATCCATCAAGCACTGGGCCAGCACAAAGCTTTGATTGATGCCCTAACAGGCTCTGTGCAAACCCTTCAGACGTCAGTTGATTCGGTGCGATCCCCTCCTAGTGATGACATACGTATGCCCATACCTGATAAGTTTTCCGGCCACAAGTCTGACTTCCGGAATTTTAGGAGTAGAGTGTTGTCGTACTTCGAATTGAGACCCCGATCCTCGGGGACTGAGACCCAACGGGTCATTTTTATTAAAACATTGTTAACCGGTGACTCCCAGACCTGGGCATACAATCTGCCTCCCACCGATACTGCTCTGACCTCGGTAGAGGAATTTTTTAAGGCTATGGCCATGATATACGACGACCCTGACCTTGCGGCAACCTCTGAGCGGAAGCTCAAATTTTTGCGGCAAGGCAGAGGGTCGGTTGAGGATTACGCGGCAGAGTTTCGTAGGTGGTCTATTACCGCCAGATTTGACAACTTTGCTCTGATGGATTATTTCTTGTCTGGGTTGTCGGAGGAGGTCTCCGATTTGATGTTAACCTTACCCGAGCCCAAGACAGTCGATGAGGCCATATCATCGGCCATCCGAGTCGATCGTCGACTTCGCCATCAGAGGCAGGCTAGGGGCAGTCACCGTGTCAGGGTGACTTCGTATGCGGTACCTTCTGCTGCATCCTCCGTTACGGCATCCCCGCCTGTTTCACCCTCTCCGGCCTTGCCTCCACCCGAGCCAATGCAAATTGGTAGATCAAAACTGACCCAGGTGGAGCGGAGGCGGAGAATGACAGAACGTCTGTGCCTGTACTGTGCAGAGGCAGGACATAGGGTGCAGAATTGCCCTAACAAGTCGGGAAACGAGTTTGCCTAGGAGTAGTGGGGGGTGACACCCTAGGCACACAATTTTCACCCCTTAAAGAGAAAAAATTGCTTCTCCCCTGTACGATTACATGGGAGAATAAGTCAGTAGCCACTGAAGCGTTTGTCGATTCAGGCTCAGCGGCTAATTTTATGAACCTTGAATTTGCTCAGGAGTTGGGTATTCCCCTCATTCCAGTGAGTCCCCCCATTCAGGTCACGGCAGTGGACGATTCCCCTCTGCAACGGGAGCGCCCACTGTCACAGACCCCGGAGGTGAAAGTCGCCATAGGGGTACTGCATGGGGAACAGTTACGGTTTTATGTGTTACGTATGTCCACCTCCACTATTATCCTAGGCATGCCGTGGTTGCAAACTCATTCACCTCAAATAGACTGGGCCACGGGTCAGTTAACTACCTGGTCACCTCATTGTTTCCGACGGTGCTTGGGAAAGTTGACATTGGGGCAAACCAGTGTTCAGGTGGGAGGTGTGCCAGATTAGTACTCCGAATTTTCTGATGTATTCTGTCCCAAGGCAGCTGACAAACTACCCCCACATCGCCCTTTCGACTGTCCCATCGATCTCCGTTCAGGTTGTGTACCTCCCCGGGGACATTTGTACAATTTGTCGGGGCCCGAGAAATTGGCCATGCAGGATTATATCCGTGAGAATTTGGCCAAGGGCTTCATTCGGCCGTCCCGGTCACCCGCTGGGGCAGGTTTCTTTTTTGTTAAGAAAAAAGATGGGGGCTTACGGCCATGTATCGATTATCGGGGGCTTAATAAAATTACTGTGAAGAATCGCTACCCGCTGCCATTAATAGATGACCTATTCACACAGGTCACGGAGGCTAGGATATTCTCGAAACTAGATTTACGAGGGGCATACAACCTGGTGCGCATCAGAGAAGGCGACGAATGGAAAACGGCCTTCAATACTCCGGACGAGCATTACGAGTACCTGGTAATGCCCTTTGGGTTATGTAATGCCCCGGCCGTTTTCCAGGAACTCATTAATGAGGTCTTTAGGGAGGTGTTGGGGAAGTTCGTTTTAGTTTACCTTGACGACATCCTTATCTTTTCTAACAACCTCTCTGATCACAGAACTCATGTCAGATGGGTTTTGAACAAACTGAGGCAGAATTTGTTATATGCTAAACTGGAAAAGTGCATTTTTGAGGTCACGTCAGTGGCTTTTCTGGGATATATAATCTCCACCTCGGGCCTATCTATGGACCCTGCCAAGGTCTCTGCGGTCTTGGAGTGGCCGCAGCCGGTGGGGTTAAAATCCTTACAACGCTTCTTGGGTTTTGCAAACTACTATAGAAGGTTTATTAGGGGATACTCCACAGTAATTGCACCCCTTACCAGTCTTACAAAAAAAGAGGCAGACACCACTCATTGGCTTACCGAGGCCTTACAAGCATTCGCTACTTTAAAGGGGTTGTTCTGCTCAGCACCCATATTGAGGCACGTGGACACTTCTCTCCCGTTCATAGTTGAGGTAGACGCCTCAGAGATTGGAGTGGGGGCTGTGCTGTCTCAACGTTCAGGTCTTCAGGGGAGTTTACACCCGTGTGCCTATTTTTCACGAAGGTTCTCTCCGGCAGAGAGAAACTACGATATAGGCAACAGGGAGCTCCTAGCCATCAAACTAGTCTTCGAAGAGTGGCGTCATTGGCTGGAAGGAGCGGAGCACACGATCACGGTTTATACCGCTCACAAGAATCTCGAGAACATCGAGGGGGCTAAAAGGTTAAGCCCTCGGCAGGCTCGATGGTCGTTATTTTTTTCGAGGTTCACATTCTTAATTACGTACACTCCAGGTAGTAAGAATACCAAGGCGGATGCACTCTAGGTGTTTCGAGCCAGAGACAGCACAGCCCTCTGTTCCTGAGACCATTGTTCCACGAAAGTTGGTGTTAGCCGCTACCGAGACTTGGAAGGATTGGAGGGAAACTTTGGGTCCTTTTCAGCAGGATGTCCCGGAAGGGAAACCTGAGGGGGTTTTGTTTATCCCGTTGCCCTTCCGTCTCCAGATCTTGGAGATGGTGCACTCACACAAGAATGCGGGACATCCTGGGGCGTCTAGAACGCAGGATTTAGTGACCAGGTGTGCGTGGTGGCCTTCCCTAGCAGCTGACTGCAAAGAGTTTGTCAGGGAATGTGCGGTGTGCGCAAAAAGCAAGCCCTCCCGGCTGGCATCTGTAGGTACTCTGCAGCCTTTGCCCACCCCGAGCGAACCATGGACCCACTTGTCCATGAATTTTGTGGGGGAGCTTCCTAGGTCGGAGGGCATGTCGGTCATCTCGGTGGTAGTCGACCGCTTTAGTAAAATGGCCCATTTCGTGCCCTTGAAAGGACTCCCCTCGGCCCAGGAATTGGCCGACCTATTCATCACCCATATCTTCCGGCTGCATGGCATTCCGGAAGACATAGTATCCGATCGGGGAGTCCAGTTTGTCTCAAAATTTTGGAGGGCATTCTGTCACCAAATGGGCATGGGACTGTCATTTTCTTCGGGCTACCACCCACAGACAAATAGCCAAACGGAGAGAGTCAACCAATCATTAGAGCAATTTTTAAGATGTTACGTTGCTGAAGCGCAGAGTGATTGGGTCAAATTTTTACCGTACGCAGAATTTGCGCACAATAACTTAAAGAGTTCTTCCTCGGGTTTCTGTCCATTTCAGATAGTGACCGGGAGATTACCTAAATTCTCTCCGTTACTGATTGCGTCCAACCCATTCCCAGCCTTGGAGGCCTGGCAGAGGTCATTTAGGGACATGTGGTGGACCATAAAAGATAATCTAGTAAAAGCATTTCAGAGTCAGAAAGGTCAAGCAGACAAGAGACGCTCTTTAGAGTGGATGTTTCAACCAGGAGACTTGGTCTGGGTGTCCACCCGCCACTTGACCTTGAGACAGCCCTCAGCTAAGTTGGGGCCTAGATTCGTGGGCCCATTCCGGGTAGCAAAGAAAATCAACAATGTCACATATGCCATTGATCTCCCTACGAGCATGTGTGGCGTTAGGTCCTTCCATGTATCCCTACTGAAACCTGCAGTTCATGTGGGTCTCAATCCTCCTCCTCCGGTAATAATTGATGATCGACCGGAATATGAAGTCGAGAAGATTTTAGATTCTCGGGTAGTACAAAATTCTACACAGTATCTGGTACATTGGAAAGGGTATGGCATTGAAGAGAGGCAATGGGTACCTGGGAACCGCATGCATGCGGATGAGTTAGTGAGGGAATTTCATGTCTTACACCCCGAGAAACCTGGTAGGAGTTGTCCGGAGTCCACTCCTACTGTACTGTGATGAAACGCGGAAAAGCCGCTGTCTCTCAAAGTGAGGCGGCTGTTTCCGCGTCCAGCAGGGCATCACAACGCGGAAAAACCGCCGCATGCCGCTTAGGCAGAGCGGCGGAATCCGCATTGAAAACGGCGGAATCCGCATTGGAAGCGGCCCCCACACGCGGTGCTCAAGATACATTGCAAGACAGTTCTGGTGTGGCTGGGACTGATAGTCCACCAGGATTCAGAGTGACACGCGCGCGCGCACAGAGACAGAGCTTATATAACAGCCAGAAGTAGTCAGCTGACCAGGCTGGTCAGCTGACATTTTCCACAACTTTCATTGGTCCAGCAATTAGGGAGGTCCTGGAAAGGTCCTTGAGTATATATACTGCTGGCTGTTCACTTGTTCCTTGTCTGGCGTGCGATCACACATGTGGGAGCACCCAGATCCGTAGTCAGATCCGTAAGTGTGCCGGGACCAGCTGGAGCTGTAATCCTACACTTAGCTAGATTCTGTTGATAGCTAAAGTACTAGTTTGATTGTGATTATCTGTTATGACTTCCTGCTTGCCTGACTATCCTCCTGAACTCTGATCTTGTACCTCGATATTTCTCATACTCTGTTGCCGAACCCCGGCTCGTCCTTAGACTCTGCTTCTGCCTCTTGATCTTGTACCTCGATATTTCTGATACCCTGTTGCCGAACTCTGCCTGTACCTAGACTCCGCCTCTGCCTTATGATCTTGTACTTTGTCTGTCCGTGTGTGTACGACCTGGCTTGTCCGACCTCGAGAACCGACCTTACGCTTGGAGGCGGTTCCTCGTCCTGTCAGTGACATCTCCTCCTGAGTGTCACTCTCAGACTATCCTTCCTACTGTCAGTCTGACTCCTCCCGTCTCGGAGAGCTCAGGTCTGCGGAAGGAATCTGTGCAGTACTCCTTGCTGCACTGAGGCCTAGTCCTTTAAGTGTTACTGTTACACCAAACATCACACTCTACTCAGGTGAACAGAGGTTAGCTAGTATATTGGATTATCGGTGAGACTGCAGATCACTTATAATCTGGTATACGTCTGTATTCCCCGTGATACTGCAGATCATCGGTAATCAGACCTCTCTGTGCTTCACCGATCGTTACACTTGTAAATAGTGATGGACGCAAAACGGAAAAAATGCACCTTTATTTCCAAATAAAATATTGGCGCCATACATTGTGATAGGGACAAAATTTAAATGGTGTAATAACCGAGACAAATGGGCAAATAACATACGTAGGTTTTAATTATGGTAGCATGGATTATTTTGAAACTATAATGGCTGAAAACTAAGAAATAATTATTTTTTTCCCATTTTTTCTTATTAATCCTGTTAAAATGCATTTATATAAAACATAATTCTTAGCAAAATGTACCACCGAAAGAAAACCTAATAAGTGGTGGAAAAAACAAGATATAGATAAAAAATAATTTGTTAAGAAGTGATAAAGTTATTAGCGAATGAACGGGAGGTGAAAATTGCTCTGATGCATAAGGTGAAAAATCCCCGCGGGCTGAAATGGTTAAATGTAACCAAGGTGCCCAATTTACTTTACCTGGGGCTTCTTCCAGCCCCCTACAGTTCTTCAGGTTCCTCCCTGACGTTCTGGTTTGATCCGTTCAACAACAGCTGTGCCCCCTAAAAGAAGGTCGACTGAGCCAGTTGTGGGCTACTGTCCGTTCGGCACATGCCCAGTTGCAAATTTCATGAACTGCGCAAGTGCAAAGCGCTCCCGGCTGTGGAGAACGATCAAGAAGACGCATAGCCTGGGGACAGCTGCTGATCAGAACGAGAGCAAGGGACCAGAAGCCCCAGGTAAGTTAAACTGGCGCTATTTGCACACAGCAATTTTAATGATGCTTTGTGAATATGCCCTATAGTGTGATGAGTACTGCCCAGGGAGAGGAAAGGCAAGCTATCAGGACACAGTGTGAACTAGGCTCATAAGCTTTGCCACTGAGTGCTGCACAGGGAGAGTAAAGCAATCAGGACACGGTGTGAACAAGGCACAAAAGCTTTGCCACTGAGTGCTGCCCAGGGAGAGTAAAGCAATCAGGACACAGTGTGAACAAGGCACAAAAGCTCTGCCACTAAGTGATGCGCAAGGCTAGATAAACAATTCAATCTTGAACCTCTTGTAGATTCTCTGTGCTACACTATTCATGCTCCTGGCCTTTGAAGAGGCATGAAAGGTAATAACATGACAGCAGATGTACATAATGTGAATCAGAAGACACCACTTGTTCTGGCTCCATGCTGTAAGGGAACTCTTCTCTGTTCCGCTGTTACTATGGAGATACAAATGTCAATCTCGGCTCTACTTTGTAGAAACAATTGCCTTCCTTTGAAGTTAACCATCCATTGGAAAAATAACAGAGCCTCATTGTAGGGGGATTAGTCAGAAAATATTTATTTAGTAAACATGTACTAGAATTGCATGACACAACTTTGTATTTATATTATACACACGCAGCTGCACCTCAAACGGGTATACTCCGGAGCATAGCACCACTGGGGGGACATGGCTATTCTAGGGAGTATGGGAGCATAGCACCACTAGGGGGTGCATGGCTATACTAGGGAGCATGGGAGCATAGCAATACTGGGGGGTGGGGGCATGGCTATGCTAGGGAGTATGGGAGCATTGCACTACTGGGGGGGGGGAGCATAGCTATACTAGGGAGTGTGGGAGCATAGCACCACTGGGGGGACATGGCTATTCTAGGGAGTATGGGAGCATAGCACTACTGGGGGGGCATGGCTATTCTAGGGAGTATGGGAGCATAGCACTACTGGGGGGGGGAGCATAGCTATACTAGGGAGTGTGGGAGCATAGCACCACTGGGGGGACATGGCTATTCTAGGGAGTATGGGAGCATAGCATTACTGGGGGGACATGGCTATTCTAGGGAGTATGGGAGCATAGCACTACTGGGGGGGCATGGCTATTCTAGGGAGTATGGGAGCATAGCACTACTGGGGGGGCATGGATATTCTAGGGAGTATGGGAGCATAGCAATACTGGGGGGGGGGGGTTGCATGGCTATACTAGGGAGCATGGGAGCATAGCACTACTGGGGGGGAGCATGGCTATACTAGGGAGTGTGGGAGCATAGCACTACTGGGGGGGGGGGGTGCATGGCTATACTAGGGAGCATGGGAGCATAGCACTACTGGGGGGGGGGAGCATGGCTATACTAGGGAGTGTGGGTGCATAGCACTACTGGGGGGGGGGCATGGCTATACTAGGGAGCATAGCATTACTAGGGGGGGGGGCATGGCTATACTAGGGAGTGTGGGAGCATAGCACTACTGGGGGGGGCATGGCTATACTAGGGAGTGTGGGAGCATAGCACTACTGGGGGAGGGGGGCATGGCTATTTTAGGGAGCATGGGAGCATAGCACTACTGGGGGGGGGGGGGCGTGGCTATACTAGGGAGTGTGGGAGCATAGCACCACTGGGGGGGGACATGGCTATTGTAGGGAGCATGGAAGTATCGCATTACTGGGGGGACGTGGCTATGAGCGCATAGCACTACCAGGGGGACATGGCTATACTAATGAGCATGAGAGTATAGCAGTACAGGGGAGACATGGCTATACTAAGAAGCATTGGAGCATAACACTACTCAGGGGGACATGGCTATACTAGGGAGCATCAGAGCATAGCACTACTAAGGGGGCATAGGAGCATAGCACTACTGGGGAGACATGGCTATAGAGAGCATAAGAGCATAGCACTACTGGGGGGGGGGGGCATGGGTGTAGTAGGGAGCAATAGAGCATAGCACTACTGGGGAGGCATGGCTATAGAGAGCATGGGAGCATAGCACTACTGGGGGGGGGGGGCATGGCTATAGTAGGGGGTATGGGAGGATAGCACTACTGGGGGGGGGGAAAGGCTATAGTAGGGAGTATGGGAGCATAGCACTACTGGGGGGGGGGGGCATGGCTATAGTAGGGAGCATTAGAGCATAGCACTACTAGGGAGACATGGCTATAGAGAGCATGGAAGCATAGCACTACTGGGGGGGGGGGGGGGGGTTTATGGCTGTACTAGGGAGCATTAGAGCATAGCACAACTTGGGGACATGGCTATACTAGGGAGCATGGGAGCATAGCACTACTGGGGAGACTTGGCTATACTAGGAAACATGAGAGCATAGCAATACAGATATGGCTATACGGGGGGGGGGGGGGATGGCATGGCAATACAGATATGGTTATACTGGGGGGATGGCAATACAGATATGGCTATACGGGGGGGGGGGGGGGGTGGCAATACAGATATGGTTATACTGGTGGGAAGGCAATACAGATATAGTTATACTGGGGGACGTGGCAATACAGATATGGTTATTCTGGGGGACGTGCAATACAGATATGACTATACTGGGGGGGGGCAGGGCATTGTTTGGATGGAGACATGGCTATACTTGGGAGCACAGCACTACTGAGGGACACTGGAGGAAAAAAATGAAGCAAATACTTACCTAAGGAGAGGGAAGGCTCTGGGTTGTATAGAGCCTTCTTTCTCCTCTCTCGGTGCCCTCTATCCTGTGCTGGCTCCCCCCCCCCCTTTCAACCACCCACCGAAAGGGTATTTGGAGGTCTTCGGGAGCCGAGTCCTCCCGAAGACGTGCGGCTCCATACTGCACAGGCGTGAGCGTGCAAGAGAGCGTGCTTGCGCAGGCGCAGTACAGGGCTGCCCTTCTTCAGGAGCCCTCGCACTCCCTGAAGACTTCTGAAGCCTCCTTCGGCCGGGTAAAGCAGTATTTGACTAAATTAGTCAAATACTGCTACCGGGCGAGCCAGCACCAGAACGAGGGGACCAAGAGAGAAGCGTCAAGGCTTTATAGGACCCAGAGCCTTCCCTCTCCTTGGGTAAGTATCTGTCTTATTTTTTTTAAATGCGGTTCCCATTCACTTTAAAACAGAATTTTTGTATTTGATAGATATTTTATACTCTCCAGCAGCTCAAGAGAACCTTAGTAATTTAGCATCACATCTCCTTCGTGGCGTAGTGAAAAAAATCTATGCCGTCTCTAATCAGCGCTAAGTTGACAAACGTAACCTGAGCCCGGTTACGTAACTAGATAACGGAAGACAAGAGCCAACTCCCGATAGATTTGTGTGTTGCCCTTTTAAATCCGGCATTTAACAATTTATATTCAGCTAGCTTAGTGCGGAGGTTCTGCAAGAGAAATGAGACATTGGCAAGATTTCCACCACTGGCGCTCACGCAAATTCATATTCAGCAAGTGCTGCGAATCCTGCAGAGTTAATATGCCCTTGCCTGGAGTGTGATGTAGTGTTAATGAGCGCAGCTGCTGCGCCGCTATCAGCTGCCCCGAGACTCGTCTGTCCATGATGCCGAGGACGAAGTTGGTCACGTCAAGTTTAAAAGACAAGGCAAAAATCGTGAGCAGACGTGCGCGGTATCCATTTATGTCAATCATACTGATCATCAAATCTACCAGGGACGCCCCATCAATCCACCTTCTATCAACCCCGGGAAAGTTTGTTGATTGAGAGGGTGATTGAATATGTTGGGAGATCATCAATGGGCAGGTGAGGGGAGAAGCAGTGAGATACATCGATGGCCACATGGCCTATGACCTATGGCTTTCCTGAATCTAGCGCAATGGTTGTGCTCATTAAAGTAAACCTGATAGGAAGGATAATAAAGTCCAACCCCGATTTTAATAAAGCACAAGTACCCCTCATTATCTGGCTGAAGCAAGCTGGCGCTGGCAGTGGTCAGCACCAGAACCCCCTCTGCCTCTCCTGCCGACACTGAGGCCTGTTCAGGCAGCCAGTCCTGACTCCTCAGTGCCCTCCTCTGCTTCCTACACCGCTTCTCGCGCAAGGAAAAAACTCCGCCAGGGCGAGTCTTTCCCTGTTGTTGGCAAGAGGGGGACATGAAGTGGCTGGGAATCAGTATGCCTGCCTTACCACCCTTTACCACCACCACCACAACCCTCCTGGCTCCTCCTGATTGTTAACTATTACTAACTAAGCCGCCTGGTTCACAATTTTTTTTACAGCCGTGGTACCAACACTACGTGCCACGTACACATGCCACGGACATGTGCCACGTCCGGCATGCTCCTGGCCCACGTTACACCACAGGTTTTCTCGCCTGGAGTGACAAAATGGAGTGACAAAATGGCCAGAGGCATCCCTGGGCCCTCTTACAGCTCTGCCCCCCCCCCCCCCCCAGCGGTCACAAGGGCTGCTCCCCTGTAGTTAAGCCCCTGCAGTCTGACATACGGCAGCAAAAACTTTAGAACTGGCCCTGTGTAAAACCAATCTGAAACACACCCATAGGCCTCTTACACAGTAAGAAGTTGCGTTTGATGCGACGTTAAGGTCGCATAACGTGCCCCAATTAGAGTTGGGCCGAACCTCCGATTTTAGGTTCGCGAACCGGGTTCGCGAACTTTCGCGGAAGGTTCGGTTCGCGTTAAAGTTTGCGAACTGCAATAGACTTCAATGGGGAGGCGAACTTTGGAAAAAAAAAATTATGCTGGCCACAAAAGTGATGGAAAAGATGTTTCAAGGGGTCTAACACCTGGAGGAGGGCATGGCGGAGTGGGATACATGCCCAAAGTCCCGGGGAAAAATCTGGATGTGACGCAAAGCAGCGTTTTAAGGGCAGAAATGACATTGAATGCTAAATGACAGGCCTAAAGTGCTTTAAAACATCTTGCATGTGTATACATCAATCAAGTAGTGTAATTAAGGTACTGCTTCACACTGACACACCAAACTGTTCACTGAACAGAACAGGTATGCAGTGGCGGGTTCACTGAACAGAACAGGTATGCAGTGGCGGGTTCACTGAACAGAACAGGTATGCAGTGGCGGGTTCACTGAACAGAACAGGTATGCAGTGGTGGGTTCACAGAACAGAACAGGTATGCAGTGGTGGGTTCACAGAACAGGTATTCAGTGGTGGGTTCACAGTACAGGTATGCAGTGGCAGGTTCACTGAACAGGTATGCAGTGGTGGGTTCACTGAACAGGTATACAGTGGTGGGTTCACAGAACAGGTATGCAGTGGTGGGTTCACAGAACAGGTATTCAGTGGTGGGTTCACAGTACAGGTATGCAGTGGCAGGTTCACTGAACAGGTATGCAGTGGCGGGTTCACTGAACAGGTATACAGTGGTGGGTTCACAGAACAGGTATGCAGTGGTGGGTTCACAGAACAGGTATGCAGTGGTGGGTTCACAGAACAGGTATGCAGTGGTGGGTTCACAGTACAGGTATGCAGTGGCGGGTTCACTGAACAGGTATGCAGTGGCGGGTTCACTGAACAGAACAGGTATGCAGTGGCGGGTTCACTGAACAGAACAGGTATGCAGTGGCGGGTTCACTGAACAGAACAGGTATGCAGTGGTGGGTTCACAGAACAGAACAGGTATGCAGTGGCGGGTTCACTGAACAGAACAGGTATGCAGTGGCGGGTTCACTGAACAGAACAGGTATGCAGTGGTGGGTTCACTGAACAGAACAGGTATGCAGTGGTGGGTTCACAGAACAGGTATGCAGTGGTGGGTTCACAGAACAGGTATGCAGTGGTGGGTTCACAGAACAGGTATGCAGTGGCGGGTTCACTGAACAGGTATGCAGTGGCGGGTTCACTGAACAGGTATGCAGTGGTGGGTTCACTGAACAGGTATGCAGTGGTGGGTTCACAGAACAGGTATGCAGTGGTGGGTTCACAGAACAGGTATGCAGTGGTGGGTTCACAGTACAGGTATGCAGTGGCAGGTTCACTGAACAGGTATGCAGTGGTGGGTTCACAGACACAGTACAGGTATGCAGTGGTGGGTTCACAGAACAGGTATGCGGCCAGGAACAAGCTAAGCCTAACTAATCTTTCCCTATGAGAGACAGTGCAGCAGCTCGCCCTACTCTCACTAATGCAGGCAGGCACACGAGTGACCGTAATGGCCGCCGCTGCCTGCCTTATATAAGGGGGGTGGGGCTCCAGGGGCTAGTGTAGCCTAATTGGCTACACTAGGCCTGCTGACTGTGATGTAGAGGGTCAAAGTTGACCCTCCATGGTGCATTATGGGGCGAACCGAACTTCCGAAAACGTTCGCCTGCGGGACGCGAACGCGAACCACGGAAGTTCGCATGGAACCGTTCGCAGGCGAACCGTTCGGCCCAACTTTAGCCCCAATGCGTTGCGCATTAAAAGACTATAACTTGGACGTTATTTAGCCCTGCGTTTGGTGCGCCGTTTTCATCGCACAGTGATATAACGAAAACGGCACATACGTAAAAAAAGAAAAGAAAACATTACTGAGCATGTGCAAACAGTCTAACGCAGCTAAAAACATGTATAACGCATAGCATGCAGCACTTTCATTTAACGTGCAGCGTTAGACACCAACGCAATGTCTGCACTGTGAACAGCCCATTGATTTTTCATTGCTGTAAGTTATTGTGCGTTACATGTGATGAGCCGAAATTTCACATAGGTGTAATTTCACATCGTGATTTTTAATTACAAAGCAAAATCGTAATGTGTGATTTTTAGTAAACTCATAATAAATGTAACAGTCATTTGTAATTTTGCAGTGTAATTTATTATTAACTCATAATTATGTGCAATTTTGCATAGTTATGAGTATTTATGCAAAATTGTACGAGATTTAGCATTTACTCGTAACTACGATTTCGCGTAATTATAAGTAATTTTCATCATTACGAATTAGTTATTATGATCATAATCATAATTACAAAATTACATTGCGATTTCCTTGTTAGGCTTACACTTGTAATTACTCTAAATTTTGGGCAATTATGTGTAATTTATCTATAAATTTCGAAACTGTGAATGAGCTATTACGCTCGTAATTACTGGTCACCATTGATGAGCGAAAGTGAAAAAGAATTTTCTTTTTGCATGAATTTTCGCGAAAATAAAAGAATTAGATTTTAAAAATAATTTTGTAATTATCACTTTTTTTTTTGCAAAAAAAAAAAAAAGTGATGCGTATTTTGCTGTTACCTCTTGTATCACGCACACACGATATGCGTCGTGGATCATGACTGGCTGCCTACCAAAGTGAAAGCGGCAGTAGAGTGCAAACTTTTTGTCTGCAACCAGCCAGCGTGTGATAGCATTTATGCGACTACTTTCTTATATCAATTTTCAGTGACCGTATTGCGAAAATACTATTCTCTATGCGAAAATAACTTTGGTGAATATTCATGAGCACCTCTGCTCATTATTAATTATGGCTAGGGCTGCTCAAATCCGGATCCGGGAGACACCCGGATAGTTGCTATCCGGATGTCTCCCAGTAAACCTGTGCGGGGTGGGCGGGGGTCAAGCTTACCTGTCTGACGTCTCCTTCGTCCGTCTCTGGCGCCTCCCACGATGCGCTCCACGCTCATCACATGACTACAAACACTTCCTCCTTCAACCCGGAAGAAGGAAGTGTTTGTAGTCACGTGACTGCCGCTTGGAATGCATCGTGGGAGGCTCCGGGGACGGATGAAGAATACGTCAGACAGGTAAGCTTGACCCCCCAGCCCAGCCTGCACAGGTTTACTGGAAGATATCCGGATAGCAACTATCTGGGTATCTCCCGGATCCAGATTTGAGCAGCCCTAATTATGGCATTGGGGTTTACATGATCACAACCAGCCAATCAGAGATTTACAAATCAACCACATGCTTCCCTTTGAATTGCCTCAGAGATTTTCTTTAAAGTTACACTGAAGCGAAAAAGGCCTTATGATAAAATAAATTGTATGTGAAGTACATATAATGAATGGAACATTAGTAGCAAAGAAAAGTCTCATATTTGTATTTTTAATTCGTTTTTTTTTAAATAACATTGCATAATCCTGTCATATTTGCAATTACTAGCCATACACTGTATTTTAAACTAAGAAACAGAGCAGAGCTATTTGAACTCCCCTGCAGTAAAACCTTATCTGAAGCTGCCTCTCACTGTTTCTTTGATGTATACATGCTTCAGAAAATAGGACTGTATCCCACCAAAGTTGGGTCGAAGAGCTCATAGAAGCTCTTTTGCATAGATAACAAATTCAATTTCTTAAGTCTTCCTGTATGTTCAATTTCTTAGCTGTGCTACACATGCAATTCATAAGTTTATTTTCACTTCAGATTACCTTTAAAATAAATTGATTATACAGTAAATGATCCCTTTTATCTTTTAAAGAGAATCTGTATTGTTAAAATCGCACAAAAGTAAACATACCAGTGCGTTAGGGGACATCTCCTATTACCCTCTGTCACAATTTCGCCGCTCCCCGCTGCATTAAAAGTGGTTAAAAACAGTTTTAAAAAGTTTGTTTATAAACAAACAAAATGGCCACCAAAACAGGAAGTAGGTTGATGTACAGTATGTCCACACATAGAAAATACATCCATACACAAGCAGGCTGTATACACCCTTCCTTTTGAATCTCAAGAGATCATTTGTGTGTTTCTTTCCCCCTGTTCTCATGCACTGAAGTTTCAGGCTGCTCTTTTCTTCCTGCAAACAGCTTTGCCCTTGTCTGAATTTCCTCAGTATGTGAAAGCCCAGCCAGCTCAGAGGACACTTTATCCAGCTTGTAAAAGATACGAGAGCAGAGAGAAGCTGCACTAATCTAAATATCACACAGGCAGTGTGCAGAGAGGGGCCTGAAAGGGGTAGTTCATAGCAGAACCACAACACTGAAGAACTTGGCAGCCTTCCAGACACTGGCCGACAAGTCTGACAGGGGAAAGATACATTGATTTATTACAGAGACTGTGATAGCAGAAAGTGTTGCAGTAAGCCAGAACACATTAGAATAGCTTTTGGAACTTGTAGGATGATAAAAAACAGGATGCAATTTTTGTTACGGAGTCTCTTTAAGCACCATACACACGCTCAACAGCGGTCTTTTATGCAGCACAATTGTTGAACAATTTTGTTGTAAAAAAAAAGTCTTTTGCTATTGTTCAAAAAGCTGATAAGACTGATAAGAAGTCAATCCAACTGTTGAATTGACTTGAGCTGCGTCTTATCAGTTGTTTGAACAATAGCAAACAACTGTTTTTGGTTGTTTCAACAACAAAAGTAGTTTGATAATTGTGCATTTAAAAGACTTTTGTTGAGCGTTTGTATGGGGCTTTAGTGATAACGATGGTTAAATGATCATGTATCGTCTTCATAACCTTAGAAGAAGCATCTGTTACTGGATCAGCAGAGGCGGGCCTGGACATCGGAACTTGATGAGGTCAAGTTTTGTGTGCGTCCAAAATTTTCCTATGGAAAGGTAATGATCTGTTTTTCTGGCTAATGAAAATGAACGATCTCATCTAAAGACATGACTATTCCTTGTGTTTTGCCAGTTTCGAAAATACATCCAGTTAGTATTAGGTGTGTCCTTTTTCCAACCCTGAAGAACCTTCTGAACTCAACCATCTTTTAGAGGACTATTAAAAACAGATGAAAAAGGAGGAAGAATGGTGGACCTCCCAAAGTAAGAGACCACAGGAAAGGTCAAAAATATATCAAAATGCAATGCGTAGGAAACATGTTGTCATAGAGTTTTGATTCATTTTCTTTACCTTGTTTTTAAAAGTTTTAATGAAATCTGGCAACTTCTGCTTAAATAGTTTAGTAGAGTGGCCCACCTGTTGGTGGAAGGTTTGTTTTTTAACCCCATGCCTTATAATTTATTGAAAGGCTGTCGGTCTGACTTTGACTTAATTGCTACTTAGTTTTGTTTTTGCTCTCAGTTTTGTTTTTGAGATCCTCAAGGATGTCGTAGTGATATTTTTCAGATGAACACGTTAGATCAAATGTACTAAGGCATCTATAGAGATCTCTTGCCCAATGATGAGCAAAAATGCCAATATTGTTTTTGCATGAATTTCCACGAAAACAATGTAAACTTTGATTTTAGAGCGAAAATTCCATCGAAAATACATTTTTATATTTTTTGCAATTTTTTTGTGAACTTTCGCGGTAAAATATGGTTTTTGTGGAAAACAAGTTGCAGTAAAAATATAGTTTTTTACGTTTTCGCAGTAATAATATCGACTTTCTGTGTTTTTGAGGTAAAGCACTTCTCCGCAAATATTTTCTTGAATCGAAAATAGGATTTTAAATACAAAAATGACTTTGGCAAACAAAATTTTCGCATTTCAGCACTCCTCCCATTCATTCACTAATCATTTTATTACTACTTATCACATCAAAATGATCTGTATCTTGTTTTTTTTTGCCACCAAGTAGGGTTTTTTTGGGTGGTACTTTTTGCTAAGAATTATTTAATTCTATATGCATTTTAACAGGAGCAATACGAAAAAAAAAAAAGGAAAAAAAAATGTTATTGCTCAGTTTTCAGCCATTTTAGTGTTATAATAAAAATGATTTTCTGTGGATAAAACCCACACTATTCATTAGCCCATTTGTCCTGGTTATTACAAAATGTAAAATATGTCCCTAGTACAATGTATGGCGACAATATTTTATTTGGAAATAAAGGTGTATTTTTTTGTTTTCTTTGTTTACATTGTATCACTAATAACAAGCCCGTATTTGCAAAAATAACAGTAATGTACCCGCATACGTTAATATTAAAATAAAAGTTGAGTCCCTAAGGTAAATTTTTATGTATTTTTTTTTAAATGTCACTTTTTTTTAATTTAGGTTTTTTCCCCTTTTGCACCAGAGCAATCTTCACCTTTTATCGCTCCTTCCATTCATTCGCCAATAACTTTATTACTATTTATCACAACAAAACAATCTATAGTTTGTTTTTTTTGCCACCAATTAGGCTTTCTTTAGGTGGTACATTTTGCTAAGAATTATTTTATTGTAAATGCATTTTAACGTGGGAACAAAGAACAAGATGGAAAAGATTCATTATGTCTCAGTTTTCGGCCATTATAGTTTTAAAATAATACATGCTACCATAATTAAAACCCACGTATTTTATTTATCCATTTGTCCTGGTTATTAAAACATTTAAAATATTTTCCTGGTACAATGTATGGCGCCAATATTTTATATGGAAATAAAGGTGTCTTTTTTAAAATTTTGCATCCATCACTAATTAGCAGCCCATAATTTCATAAATAACATTAATATACCCTTTTGACACACATATTATGTATAGTTCAGTCCCTAAGGTAACTATTTATGTATTTTTTTTAAATGCATATAATTTATTCATGTATTTATGTGAGAGTGTTGGAGGTAAGGGGTTAATTTTAAATAGAATTGTGGGAATTTTTTTTTTTTTAAATGTATTTAGGTGTAATTTTACTATATGGCTACAAGATGTCCTCGCACATTATTTCCTATTCAAGTACTATATAAGTATGTGAATAGGAAGTAATGTGTGGACGTGTTACTGTGGAAGATACAATGACTCAAGCATCTCATTGCGATCATTGACACGGGGACTTAGATTAATGAATGGGAACTGGATTCCCATTAATTGATTTCCCCTCTAACGGGTGGCGCCGGGTACCCACACGGGAGCGAACGGTGACTGTACGCGGCAATAGACATACATCTATGCCCCTGGGCAGGAACTGAAATCCTAAGTGCTAGGGCGTTGATATACTGCCACGAATGGCATAAGTGGTTAAAGTGTTTTATTTTGGTAACTATGGGAGGGGGGGAGGGGTTAAGGGGTTAATTAGTGGAGGATTTTATTTATTTAAAATTTTATGTATGTAGGTGTAAATTTACAATTTGGCCACTAGATGTCCCCCCACTTTATACACAGTACACAGGAAATGCTTTGTGTGTGGTTTTACTTTCATTGATCACAGGGACTTTGATCTATGGATTGGAACATGTGTTCCCATTCACAGGTCAGTTTACTAATGAAAGGCGACCTGAACGCGAATTGAGCGCGTGGGAGAGCATGCACTAGTGCACACGGCTGGCGATTGTGTCAAGGTATGTATATCTATGCCCCTGGAGCTAAGATGAAGTCTCAAAGGGTGTGGGTATACTGCCGTGGGAGGCATCACTAGCATCGTGAGGGGGGGCGGGGAGTGTGACCGGCACCAGGTGGGGTGACAGATTGGCAGGGCAGGGGTAATATATGGACAGGCCCGTTTCAAGGGGCGCGCGGCCGCCCTAAGCGCTGAGTAAGGGGGGGGCGCTGTAATGGAGGGGGGAGTCCGCTGCCCGCTGCTGGAAGAGCAGCCCGACCTCTGCCTCCCTTCCTCTCCCCGGGCCGCCCTCCGTGCTCTCCCCTCCGACTGCAGAGTTAGTGCAGGGAAGCGCTGTTAATAGTCAGTAGCTCACCTCCCCGGTTCCAATCACCGCTCACTTGCCGCTGGTCTTCTCCTCTGCATAGATGCTTATACACACGCTGCTTCCTGCTAAATAGGAAGTATAGTGTGTATAAGTGTCTATGCAGAGGAGAAGACCAGCGGCAAGTGAGTGGCGATTGGAACCAGGGAGGTGAGTTATTGACTATACGCTTCCCTGCGCTAACTCTGCATTCGGAGGGGAGAGCACAGAGGGCGGCCCGGGGAGAGGAAGGGTGGGAGAGGTCGGGCTGCCCTCCCCGTGGCTGACTCCCCCCTCCATTATGGGGGGGGAGGCACCTATCTACCTAACCTTTACTGGAGGGTAGCTACCTATCTAATCTATACTGGGGGGCAGCTAACTACCTAACCTAAACTGGGGGGCAGCTACCTATCTAACCTATACTGGGGGGCAGCTACCTACCTAACCTATACTGGGGGGCAGCTACCTATCTAACCTATACTGGGGGGCAGCTACCTATCTAACCTATACTGGGGGGCAGCTACCCATCTAACCTACACTGGGGGGCAGCTACCTATCTAACCTATACTGGGGGAACCTACCTATCAAACCTATACTGGGGGGCAGCTACCTATCTAACCTATACTGGGGGGCAGCTACCTATCTAACCTATACTGGGGGGCAGCTACCTATCTAACCTATACTGGGGGGCAGCTACCCATCTAACCTACACTGGGGGGCAGCTACCTATCTAACCTATACTGGGGGAACCTACCTATCAAACCTATACTGGGGGAACCTACCTATCAAACCTATACTGGGGGGCAGCTACCTATCTAACCTATACTGTGGGGCAGCTACCTATGTAACCTATACTGGGGGCATCTACTTATTTAGCCTGTATTGCGGGGAACCTACCTACCTAGCTAGCCTATACTGGTGGCAACTATAGTGGCTACCTATATTGGAGGCACTTACCTAACTAACCTATACTGTAGGCACCTACCTGTCTAACCTATTCTGGCTACCTATATTAGCCTACTGCCTTACAGTTACATTACAGTTAGCTCCGTCTATGTGATGTTATGGCCACACCATTTTTTTTTTGCTGCGGCGTGCTTTTTTTGGGGGGGGGGGGGTTGTCGGTAAATTATCCGCACCGGGTGTCAAATACGCTAGCTACGCCACTGGGAGGCATAACTGCTTAATGACCCTGAAAGGGCTGCCGACATCTTACAGAGGGTCATACGATAAGGGTGAGTGCCCCCTTCTAGGGGTGAGGTGTTGGTATTCACTCAAAAGGAGAGCCTTTGTTTGTCACGTTTCCTTTTTGGAACACACACACAGTCTTGAATTTGAGAGACTTTGTACATTCTACTCTTCTCTCTGGACTTTCTCCACTGAGCGCTGTTCCTGTGTTTCTATTACAGAATGTATTAGTGCTGGTTATTTCCACTTACACCACAGAAACACACACTGTTCTGCTTTTATAGAAGAGACACGTAAGGTCAGGCACATTCAGCTTCTTAACAAATAATGTCCCCCAAAAAGGGTTCAAGAGGCTGTTAGAGCCTTCATAACAATATTATCTCAGGAAGGGAACATATGCCTTCTGAAGGTAGCATTGAAAAATCACCGGGTCGCAGTCCAGGAAGTCGGTGAAAGAGAAGCTTGGATTAAATAATTGGGGTGCAGGCGGGTCAGAGTTGTTTTCACTCGCTGGTCTGTCCTTTCCTGAACTTCAGCCCTACAGGTTCTTGAGTCAGATTTTTCTTTCTTTTAAAGTACAGAAGATGGAAAGAGGAATTGTGGGGGGAAGAGAGGGGGAAAGGAGTGGGAGAGGGAGGAGGGGCTGAAAGGGTGAGAAGAAGAAAGAGAGGTTGAGAAAGAGGGATGGATATATATATATATATATATATATATATATATATAGATAGATAGATAGATAGATAGATAGATAGATAGATAGATAGATAGATAGATAGATAGAGGAGGCTACCATCTGGGGCTCAAGGGAATGGGGAGCGTAGTGAGGGAGGGGTGAGCCGCAGATGAACAGGGAATCAGCCGCGGGGAGAGGCTCGTTATTACTGGGGCCCCCCTCCATGCTCCCTCCTCCATTGCAGCGTAAGCACAGCGGGAAACCTAAAATAGAAACAACTTGCCTCCTTCTGGGCTCCATGCGACCATCACTTGCCGCTGGTCTTCCTCTGTCTGCAGCATTGCTTACTCTGAATACTTCCTGCTAATCAGAAAGTAGTAAGAGTAAGTGATGCTTCAGACAGAGGAGCCCAGTGGCAAGTGATGGTCACATGGAGCCCAGAAGGAGGTGAGCTGTTTCTAACTGAGGCTTCCAGCTGCTCTTACTCTGCAGGGGGGAACACGGAGGGGGCCCCGGGGAGAGTGAGGGAGGGAGAAGTTGCCCCCCCCCTGCCCCACGGCTGAGTGCTAGTGTGGCCACGGCTCTACCTCCATCACTTATACTGGGGGACCTTATATATGATTAACCTATACTGGGGGCACCTATGCCTGGCTACCTATACCTGGCTGCTTATACTAGAGGCACTTATGCCAGGCTACCTGTACTGGGGGCACCTATGCCTGGCTTCCTATACTGAGGGCATGGCTACCTATACTTCAAACACATATGTAGCACATATGTCTGGCTACCTAGTTTACCTTGGACATGTCCCAGAATTAGGGTCCCCCATTCCAGGCACAAATATGTTGCAGCCAATGTATTAGGTGGGCAGCTGAATGTTCCAGGTGGGCCGCCAAATGTCCCAGCCTCTGAACTCTTGTGTTAGATGTCCGCCCCCTGAAAACATTGGCCCACCCACGGATCAGAGACGTAGCTGGGGAGGGGGGCAAGGGCCCGGGCTAACAACCCCACCGTCTTCATTTGTGCCCCCTACTTTGCCGTTTCTGGGCAGCATAATTAAAATTGTGATGATGGGCTCACACTGCTTACATGTAGGAGGGGATTCTGTCTAATTATATTTTGAGTCTAATTATATCTTCGACCAGTCAATTTATGGGAGGACATCTTGCAAGCTTCACTGGCTGACTCGTAAATTTCGCTTTCTTATCCCTATTTGTAAGTTCTTCAAAGGAGAAAGAGACTTTTTTTTCTGGGGAATTGTTGTTGGTTTCCTTTGACAACCGAGATTGTGTAGTTTTTGTAAATTATTCAGTTTTTTTATGGCCGTCTTCAATAGTTGAAAATGTTGCTGCTGCCTTGCACTGCAGGCCTGGCCAGTACTGTACATTGGTTCAGCACACAGCCCCACAGCGTGAGTTTGAAGTTGTGGAGTTTCACAGAAGTCTTTGGGAATGTTGCCAACTGCTAGCCCACTGCAGAGAAGCACTACTGAACTCCGAAGTTTACCTGAAGCCAAAACACAACTTACAAAATTATGATTTTCAACTAACAGATTTCTAGATGGTTTCACAGAGTTTCCTTGTTCCTTTCCCTGTTCTCCTCTGAAGGATGCATGCTCTGTCCATTCCAAGCACCCCATTAGTGCACTGCTCCCCCACCATTGTGTACAGTAGCCTCATCTGGGAGGAGGGATGTTTTTTCAGCAAAGAAACTCCAGACAGCAGCCTGGAGCACCATTTGCTCACAAGGGCGCCCCTTAACTTGTCACTGACTCAATGAGATCATCACCCTGACTTTGGTCTTCAGCGCTGGTGCTCAGCATGTACGGACTTTGTGTATTGTCTCACTTGGGTTATTCAGCTGAAAGATTAACTCTTTAGCAGTCAATTTATTTAGAGGCTTGCAAGTGTTCCCGGCCAATTAATTTTAGCAAATTTTTTACATTTCTTATTGGTTACATAGAATATTTGGGTTGAAAAAAAGACATACGTCCATCGAGTTCAACCAGAGAACAAAGTACAACACCAGCCTGCTCCCTCACATATCCCTGTTGATCCAGAGGAAGGCGAAAAACCCTTACAAGGCATGGTCCAATTAGCCCCAAAAGGGAAAAAAAATCCTTCCCAGATGGCAATCAGATAAAATCCCTGGATCAACATCTTTAGGCATTACCTAGTAATTGTATCCATGGATGTCCTTCAATGCAAGGAAAGCATCTAAGCCCCCTTTAAATGCAGGTATAGAATTTGCCATAATGACTTCCTGTGGCAATGCATTCCACATCTTAATCGCGCCCCAGTACAGACCCTCGTGTGACCCTACTGCTTACAGTCACCCATTTTGAGTATGATCCATTGACCAAAAATCTTTGTTTTCTGTCCATTAGCCAATTCCCTATCCATGCACACAGACTCTTCCCCAGTCCTTTGCACCAGACATTTGTGGGGAACAGTGTCGAAGCAAAGTCCAAGTATATCACAACTACAGGATTCCCAATATCCACATTAGCGTTCACTACCTCATAAAAGCTGAGCATGTTAAGTCAAACAGGACCTGTCTTTAGTAAACCCATGCTGATGCTGAGAAATAAGATTATTTTCTACTATGAAGTCATGTATAGTATCTCTCAGTAACCCCTCAAATAGTTTACATTTCCCTGTTTCTAATTAGGACTGCTGGAATGTGTATTTATGGCCACCTGTCACCAGGGGGCAGTGTGAGACAATAACAGAGGACTTCTGCTTTCAGTTTCTATATTTTCTGCTAGTAGAGGGGGATCAAAGCATTCCAAGAATTTACAGCACAACAAGTTCTGCCGACTCAAAAGCAGTGCACTTATCTCAAACAAGAGAACTCTATTGTAGCTGCAAATGCGTTAAGCACAGATCCTTTAGTGTGTGCATGTCCTAAGGAAAAAATGTTAAAATATTTTGTTTTAAAAATGTCCTTCCTTTCTTGATGCACACAACATGGGTGCTCTGATGCAGGTTAAAAAAACAACAAAGTGAAAAATTATACTTTAATGCGGTTAAGTACATAACATCTTCCCGTGAAGCATGGCGATGCAATTTATGACAGTCCCTCCTTTCAAAATGAATTTGTTTTTCTAAGTAGAAGCGGCGGACCCACAGCTGACAAGTAATAAATAACAACCAGCCTTAGATGATGTTCAACAGTGAGTAAACTAATTAAACTGTGTTGCCCAAGACAGATTTATTTCTGGAGAGATTAGCTGCTACATGCGATGCTGCCGGAGCCTGCAGAGTCATAGCCAGGCGGATAGTTTGTGCTGTATTGTTGGTGTTGCACCATCACGCTGGCACTGTGACAGACCACTGTTTGAATAGCAAGGAATAATACGGTTTTACTGGAGAGGATACTTCGCTGGAATCCACAAATGGCATTTCCGATGGTCTGTTGAAAACAAAAACACGGTGTTGGCAGTCGTTGAAATTATGCTCCGGGCAAAATAGGACATATTTTCAGCAACTTATTCAGATGACGGCTGAAATATGTATCAAGTTGACCACAGACACCGGAAAAATCACCCAAATAAATCTGCCTCCCATGATGCATTGCACACGCTGATCAAATGAAATGATGCAGGCTGGAGAACGCTCTGTCTCGGGGTCTTTTTTCTGTCAGCTTGCCCTGACAATCAGTCAGAGAAGGAGGGAGGAGAGGTAGTGAAGGAGAAGCAGTTCAGCTCTATGCAGAGTGCTGTGATTGGCCCAGAGGATAAATACAAATAGTGTACAATAACTTATGTCACCTACATGACATACAAGAGGGAATGGGTGTGGTCAGGAGATGCTACCCAGAGACAGATGAAGGATAAATGTATCCTAGGTACCGCATAGTGGTGGCTATCCCTGCTTTGCTCTCGGGGTTTGGGGGGCCGATGTTCAGAGTAGGTGGGAGGCATGACATCCACCAGGCCCTAGGTTGTCTTATGGATGATCAGGGCCAGATTTCTGGAGAGGCCACAAAGGCCATAATGTTGGGCGTTGAAAAAGCAGAAGGGCGGCAGGACTTGGGAAGAGATATAAGGCCACATGTCAAAATAAGTCATCTCTCCTGCTCCGAAGCCCGCCCTGCTTTGCTGCTTACACACTACACAGCTTGAATTCCAGAGCTCAGTACATCTTCCTTACTTCCTGGTGTGTGATGAGACAGTTCTATCTCCTGATGATTTAGGAACATACAAGCTTCAGTTTAGTGCCAGAGTTGTAGAGAAGAATTTCTGATCCAGTAAGGTTTACATTCACGGGAATATCAGGTCCACTTTACAACTCAAGCTGAGCTAAACAGTACAGCAGTATAGCTGGTTACACTCTGTTAATGATGACTTGAGCCATTCCTTCTTCTCTCCCTCTTGACTCTTAATTCTTAACCACTTTAGCCGACAGGATGTAGCGCCTATGTCCAAATATGCATGCTGGACGTAGGAGCTACGTCCATAAAAAAACGGAACAGCCGGGGTTCGCAGGGCCACAACCGCCTGGGTGCGCAGGCCGCCCCTTAGCCCAGAGATTAATGAATGGGAAAGCAGTTTACATTCATTGATCCAAGTACCTTAGAACGATCGCTGGCTTCTATGGAGAAGCTGTGATTGTTTTGTTACACATCCCCTCTTCACTTCCTGTAAGTAGGCTTACAGGAAGAAAAAAAAATTGACTGTAGCCATCTTGTGGCCAAATAGTAAAACTACATCTACATACATTTTTTTAAAAAAATGAAAAGACATTTTTACATGTAAAATTAACTGTTTACCTCCCACACACCCAAAAATACTGAAATAAATTTTTTAATTAGAAAAAAATTACAATAATAAAAAAAAACAAATATTTTTTAAAATACACAGTTGTAGCGCTCTGCTTAAAATTAGTTTTAGAGTAAGGCTGCAAAGTACAAGGGGTTAACACTCCCGTCCCCTTCGAAAAACAACAAAAACAGTGACAATGAATACTTGCGCCAAAACTGCAGTAAATAACTGAAGTATTTAATAGTAGTTCAAATTATTAAAAACACACAATAAAACAGTATTCCTGTTTACTGGTTACTGATAAAAAGCAAAGTCAGCACTTGCATGTGATCACAGCAACATTCATTCCTCACACATTCAAAGCGCTTCCTCTCTAGCTCCCATGCAATATCAATAAAACCTGTATACTTTCTCCCTCTCTACTTTTTTGCAACCCTCCTATTGGCAGGATTGAAGGATAGTTTTTAGTATTCCTCTTCTGTCAAAGAAACATCAAATGTTGCTCTCATATAGATTCAAGACAGTTCACTTAGTCCAGGAGGGGGGAGAGGGGTTCCGGACTTGTTATCACCATTAACACTCCACTCTTACCACCAACAGTGAGTAGTGGGCTTCCTATGTCTGCACTCCGTTCGTGCAATGTAACGGTAAGTGATGCGCCCCGGCCGAAGGCTCACTTCCTTACACAGTCCTCACAATCCTCGCTGGTTTCCGCGTAGCTGGCCCGAACTTTAGATCGGCATGACACTCCGGCGTACTCTTCCGGGTGTCCTGGTGACGTCACCTTCCTGCTACCAATCAGCTGACATGTTTCGGTGGGCCCGCCCACCTTCCTCAGAGATACTGTTTTATTGTGAGTTTTGGCACACAAAAAAAACAAATAGTTACCTAAGGGTGTAAAAATTTTTTAATATGCATGTCAAGAGGTTATAATACTAATATTTTTTAAATTATATTGTGATGGACGCAAAACTGAAAAAATGCACCTTTATTTCCAAATAAAATATTGGTGCCATACAATGTGATAGGGACACAATTTAAATAATGTAATAACTGGGACAATGGGCAAATAAAATACGTTGGTTTTAATTATGGTAGCATGTATTATTTTAAAGCTATAATGGCTGAAAACTGACAAATAATGATTTTTTTCCATTTTTCTCTTAACATTCCAGTTAAAATGCATTTAGAATAAAATATTTCTTAGCAAAATGTACCACCCAAAGAAAGCTTGATTGGTGGCGGAAAAAAAACAAGATATAGATTATTTCATTGTGATAATTAGTGATAAAGTAATTGGTGAATGAATGGGAGGTGATAGGGTTTTTGTTCCCCTAGAGAAATCTATGGCAGCCCTTTCTAAGATCATTTTAAAGGTAGCAGTACTGCAGCAATTGTACCGTGTTAGCCATCAGTAAAAAAAAAAAAAATCAGTAAAAGAATCAGTAAATGCATGAAGTCTGAAGAATGCTTAGCAATAATCAGATTTTTCACACATGCATTTTGGTGCCTTCTCGTTATTGGCAATTTATAACAAATATTGACTGCAACTAATTTTTTTTTTAATAAATATTGATTGCACCTGGAAGATGGCGCCTTAATTGGCAGCCACGGCCACAGGACTCTTGCTTTTTCTTGTTTTTCTTCCCTTTTTCCTACCAGTTCACCTAGTCCTCCCCCCCCCCCCCCCCCTGAAGATGTGCAGTGCGGTCCGGTGTAGCCTGGGACACTGGTGCAGGTTGTGAGGAGTTCGGGACCTGGAGTTGCCCTGGTCCGTTGTCTGTACAGGTACAGGCCTTGTGGAGTCCATTGCGGCTACCCAGGAGACCAGGGCTCCACTGAGGTAGGACACTGCGCTGATTGGGAAATCTTTGGCTTCGCTGGATGCCGGCTCCATCCATCCATTGGCTGCTGCTGTTCCACCGCAGCAGGGACACCTCTGGTTCAGCCCCTCTATAATGCCAACCTCTACACTGGAAGTAAAAGCTGCCGCAGCCTGATGCTTCTGTGACAGCCAGATTATCTTGACCAGCTCTGCTGAATGCTGCCCGGGAGTCGAGACCCACCACAGAAATTAACACTATTGTACCTTTTGAACTGGAACACCTTGGCCAGCACTGCCAGATGTCAGCAACCGGGATCCTCAGCAGCGTCAGACATCACCGCCGGTTTCTTTCATGAAGAGCTGGGTCATCACTGCTGAACCTTGGCCTCCCTCTGTCCCTCTCCCCCCATGTCTCCTTAGGGATGACAGATGATGCAAAGTGCGACTGGTGCTGCCATAGTATGGCAGTGTTGGCTCTTGACTTTCGGACATTACCCCCCCATCCTTCCAGAACCTGTATGAGCCAAAACCAATTCCGGCTACAACTCCCCGTTTGTACTTGGAAAAATAAATTATTCTGATTCTTTTTCGGTGCACAACACTCAGCACAGTATGTACAGTATATGTACTGTGCAGAGTACTGTACTCTTCACAGTACATATACATACTGTGCTGAGTGTTGTGCACTGAGTACTTCTGCAAGTGGTCTCTCTGTATGTGCTTGTATTGGGGTAAATTCACTAAACTGCAGTAAGCAGCACAATGTGCGTAAAGTACAATACACGCAATGCATTATGCTTTACTCATCATGCGTAATGACTTTGATTACCAGAGGCGCCAGCAGAATAAAAACAATAATTAAAAGTTTTAAAATATGCTGGGGAGGCTTACCTCTGAAAGCAAACTAGACTACTTGTCTGACATAAATAAACACTTTATTAGTACCCCAATAGATGTAACGCGTTTCGCAGGGCCAAGCCCGCTTCATCAGGCAATAAAACAGGGGACAAACAGTAGCTCCCAGGTAGCACGTATAGCAGCTCTGTTGTTGTTAACAGAGGCGCTATACGTGCTACCTGAGAGCTAGCTACCTGAGAGCTACTGTTTGTCCCGTTTTATTGCTCACAAACTCCCCCCTTAGGACTTTAAAAAAAAAGAGAAATAGTGACAAAAAAACAAGATATAGATCATTTGGGTGTGATAATTAGTGATAAAGTTATTGGCGAATGAATGGGAGGAACATAATATGTAGAAATTACTGTGGTTTTTAAACAGAAATAACCTGTGGTAGGGTAAGAGCTTAAACCCCACCCATACGTTTTTGGGATGTGGAAAGAAACCAGAGGGCCAGGAATAAACCCATGCAAAAATTAGGAGAACATACAAACTCCATGCAAATGGTATCCTGACCCTGATTTACACTAGGAACTCAGCACTATATATGCGGCTGGACCAAATACAGGCAACAGTTATTATATTATTCTGTATATGGTGGCAACAGAGCGTCAGCAAGATCACCCACAGGTGTGTTTATGCTAAGCAGAATTATATTACACAACAGAAAATTCTCAGAGGTGAATTCAGATATTCATTCTTGGATACCTTGCTCCAAAAAAAGGCCTACGAAAACAAGATTTGTAGCCATGCAGGAGGAGAGAGGTCACTCAGCATTCATGGCAGGATGTCTGGAATGGCCGCATAGGCCCAGGCTTTGGGCAGCTGCACATGGAAGAGGCGTGGCTACATATGGAATATGAAGGTTGCAAACAAGGTGCAACGAATGGAAATAGGAATCTGCTGTCCAAGGGATCTGAATATAACCCAAGGGGGTTACTGTACATAAATATTACAGATGGTAGGGGAGCCAGAAGAATGTTGGCCTAGGGGTGGACTGGTGTGATTCTTGGTGGTCTTGATTGCCCCCAAGTATCTAGATAAGAGAGACCAGGAGCCCAATGGTGCAGTATCGTTTATAAAGATGGAATATGCAATAACGTAAGTATAGTACTCACAAGGATGGGTTGCAAAGATCTGCCACCACCATTCAGACTTACGGGAGAATAACCGTTCCCCCTCGGTATTCCAGGTCCGCTTGGCCGGCTCTGGTCAGTCGCTCTCCATGGGTTTATTGAAAACACTAATGTTTGCAATATACGACCCCGAAGGGCAAGACTAGTCTAAAAACTGTGTTGGAGGCACCTGAGGAAGCAGTCCAGCAACCATGAAACGCGTTGTCCTATGTGCATGAATAAATACATATACTTACCTCTGTGGTTTGTCCTTGAGGAGGTAAGATCCATGTACTCCTGGGTAAATATACCTGTTTTTGGACTAGGGGTGGGAAAAGTATAAATCCGGCAGTGTCAGCAACAGGCTATTATAGGCTACTGGATTTCCGCCTAGCCAGTGCCACATGAAAGACAATGCTGCTGTATTCCGATAACAACAGATATCCCTTCCTCAAAGGGCTTGTAGACAAACAAGCACATGCTGAGCGTCTCCCCAGGACGAAGAAAAACATCACTGCCTGGTAATTGGCTCTACCTGTTTTCAAACACAAAAAAACACAAGCCACCTGCTGATCACACAGCCCGTCATAAATGACTTCCATTAATCTGAGATAGCCGAGGAGCGGCAGATGGAAGCAAGAATGCACAAGTGCGGCTCCTATTCCCGTACAATGGAAATATCTCGCTCATGCTATAAGTGGGAGGCAGCTGCTGGCTGCTCCGTAATAAGCATGTGGGGGGATTAATCTGCACAGCTGTACTCAATACTTATTTATATGGGTTCTATAAACATCGCCCTCTGACCGTGCGCCAAGCGGCCTCACGCGTTGGACGATAATGACGACTGCCGTGACCTCTCCGTTAAGTTCAGCGTCCTGCGGGAACTCGATCATTTCACATTACAGCTCAGCACCGTTTACCTGCACCGCGGCTGGCGGCAGAACCCCGTACACACCGCAGAAAAACGTACAGCGGGGTGCTGCCTTATTATAGCTTCTCTGTGGGCCTCATTTACCAAAGTTAAAGGGGAACTGAAGAGAGAGGTATATGGAGGCTGCCATGTTTATTTCCTTTTAAGCAATCCCAGTTGCCTGGCAGCCCTGCAGATCCTCTGCCTCTAACACTATTAGCCATAGCCCCTGAACAAGCATGCAGCAGATCAGGTGTTTCAGACTTTAAAGTCAGATCTGACAAGACTAGCTGCATGCTTGTTTCTGGTGTTATTCAGATACTACTGCAGAGAAATAGACCAGCAGGGCTGCCAGGCAACTGGTATTGATTAAAAGTAAATAAATATGGTAGCCTCTGTATACCTCTTACTTCAGTTCCCCTTTAAAAAGGAACTTTACTGAAAGAAAGTAGTAAGAGAGGGAAAAAAAGTATACCAAGCAAGAAAATACTCAGAATAATTTTGATAGTACTTTTTCACAGACGCGTAGCTAGGGGGGGTCAGAGGGGTACATTTGCCCCCGGGCGGGAGGAGAGCAAGGGCGCAGAATCCTAAGTGCAGAGCTGGCAACAGACTGAGCAGAGTGACTGTAATAACAAGTCTCCGCACACTCGCACAGTCATTCTCCTCCAGACTCTGCACTTTCTCTCTCCTCGTGAGCGGCTGAGCGCCCCCTCCCCTCTCCAGGGGCGGGGCTGGCTGAGCAGAGGAGACCGGGTAATTCAAGGGAGTGAGCTCTGTGGATGGACAGGTAGATATGCGGGAGGGGGGAGTGTGGGGTGGGATGTATCTATGTACATAGCTGCACGCAGCATGTATAGGGGTTCTGCTCTGTCCTGTCAGTGTGCATCTCTCTCTCCCTCAGCTGCCAGGCCAGCTCTCTACACTAACACGCTGATGTTATGCTTTCCCCTTGTCCTGGGTCAGTCCCTTGGCTCTAGCTGAGCTCCAAACAGCATTCCTGACAAACGGCATATACTGTCCCCCTAGGCAGCCCCCCTTGCCTAGCAGCAGTAAATATCCACTTTCCCTGACAGTCTCCCCCTCCTGCACAGCCCTCCCCCTTCTTCTGCAGCCTCAGTGACCAGATCTAGGGTCACTAAACACTAGAGTAAGTATAGACAGGTAATCATTGTTCTAAGCAACTCTTTTATTGGCATATACAGTCATGTAATGCATGTGTACTAATGCATAGTGCCAACATGTTAACCATTTAAGGTGTCCATATGTCAGACTATGTATAGGCTGATCGACCAAGAGACAGATCTCTCTCTGATCGGAGAGAGATCTGTTGCCTGCCCATACACCACAGGCTGATTCTCGATCGATTTCAGCATGAAATCGGTACTGTGACGCTGCAGTCGCCGCCCCTGGTGCGGTTCCCCAATGTAAAATGTTCCCCTGCAGTGCAGTATACTTTACCTGCTAGCTCTGGGCTCCATCCACATACACACGTCCCTCGTTTATACGTGGTGGCATGCGTAACATCACACACGCGCCCACGTTATGCTGGCAACCACATGGGGCGCGTGTGTGCTGACGGAGCCAGTGATGGACAGGTAAAGTATACTGCGCTGGGGGTGAGCATTTTACATTAGTGGTAACAGTGCATGGGGGTTCTGTCACATTTTTCGCTCAGCCCAATATTGCATGCCGTTACCACGGCACACCCGTTCGAGAAAGTCAGCCATACATCTTGCAACATGTCCGCCCAATACATGCAACCAATTTAAAATTGGTTGCATCGTCGATCGAGCATGTTCATGGGATCCAATTATAATAATCAAATCGGATGGTGGAGCCACCAAGTCACCTTATGTATGGACACCTTTATATTATTATTATCATCACTAGCAGACCTAAGCCTGTTTAAAAAACGGGCTCTAGGTCTGTTTTTTTGCCACGCGTGCTCGGCTCCCTGGCCCCGTCCTCCTGTCTCTGTGAGGCTGGGTCCGTGCTGTGCACATCCGCAGTAGCAAAAAGCACGGACCCAGCTACACAGGGACAGCGTGACGAAGGGACACAGGGGTTTTATTATAGATTGTGTATTGTTTATGTAATGCTTACATTTTCTGCAGCACTTTATAGAATACATAGTCACATCACTGACTGTCCACAGAGATGCTCACACTCTAATCTTACCATAGTCACAGTGTAATGTCCTACCAGATTATTATGTATTCACAGTATATAGCACTGACCTCTTCTGCAGCACATTACTGAGTACGTAGTCATGTCACTGACTGTCCTCAGAGGAGCTCACAATCTAATCCCTACCATAGTTATAGTGTCATATCCCATCATTTTATTTTTATGTCTTTATATAGCACTACTGCAGCACTTTACAGAGTACATAGTCATGTCACTGACTGTCCTCAGAGGAGCTCACAATCTAATCCTACCATAGTCATAGTGTAATGTCCTACAGTGTTACTATTATGTATTTATATAGCACTGGCATCTTCTGCAGCACTTTACAGAGTACATAGTCCTGTCACTCACTGTCCTCAGAGGAGCTCACAATCTAATCCTGTCATTGTCATAGTATAGTGTCCTACAGTATTATTATTATTTAGTATTTATATAGCACCAACATCTTCTGCAGCGCTGTACAGAGTATATACTCTTGTCACTAACTATCCCTCAGAGGAGCTCACATTCTAATCCCTACCAGAGTCCTATGTCTATGTATGTATCGTGTAGTGTATGTATTGTAGTCTAGGGCCAATTTTAGAGGGATGCCAATTAACTTATCTGTATTTGGGATGTGGGAGGAAACCGGAGTGACCGGAGGAAACCCACACAGGCATGGGGAGAACATACAAACTCCTTGCAGATGTCGACCTGGCTAAGATTTGAACCAGGGATCCAGAGCTACAAGGCAAGAGCGCTAACCACTACACCACCGTGCTGTATTACTATTATGTATTTATATAGCACTGGCATCTTCTGCAGCACTTTACAGAGTACATAGATGTGTTACTCTACCTACCTAAAGGGGAGGGGGGCTCTCTTGCTACCTAAAGGTGGCCTCTCTGGTTACCTACAGGGTGGGCTCCCTGGCTACACACATGGTGGCCTCCATGTCCACGCCCAGTGGCGTAGCAATAGGGGTTGCAGAGGTAGCGACTGCATCAGGGCCCTTGGGTCAGAGGGGCCCTCCCTCAAGCACAATATTAGCTCTCTATTGGCCCTATGCTGGTAATAATCACTTCTATAGATGCTTTAAATAGTAGTAATCATTAAACTGTTTCCCATCCCCTACTTGCACCTCTGACACTGTGGAAATCCTTGGCAGGTTTTGGTGCGCCGTATCAATTGTTATGTATAGAGTGCTTGGGGGGCCCGATGTAAAACTTGCACCGGGGCCCATAGCTCCTTAGATACGCCACTGACCACACACCCATTTTCTCCGGGAAGGGGGCGCAAAAACTGTCTTTGTCCCCGGGCGTTCAAAACCCTAGCTACGCCTCTGCTTTTTCACTTGCTTACCTACACAATCCGCTCATGGTGTTCAATAATCTGTTTGCAATTGGCCAATCAAAATTGGATCTGTGTATGCACCCTTAAAGAGACTCTGTAACATTAAAAAACGCCCCTGGGGGGTACTCATCTCTGGTGGGGGAAGCCTCCGGATCCTAATGAGGCTTCCCACGCCGTCCTCTGTCCCACGGGGGTCTCGCTGCAGCCCTCCGAACAGCCGGCGACTGTGCCGACTGTGACTTCAATATTTACCTTTGCTGGCTCCAGCGGGGGCGCTGTGGCTGCTGTCGGCTCCGAACTACACGGAAATACCCGATCTCAGTCGGGTCCGCTCTACTGCGCAGGCGCCGGGAGACTTGCGCCTGCGCAGTAGAGCGGACCCGACGGCGATCGGGTATTTCCGCCTACTTCGGAGCCGACAGCCGTCAGAGCGCCTGCGCAGGAGCCGGGAAGGTAAATATTTACGTTGCCGCTGTACGGAGGGCTGCAGCGAGACCCCTGAGGGACGGAGGACGGCGTGGGAAGCCTCATTAGGATCCGGAGGCTTCCCCCACCCGAGGTGAGTACCCCCCAGGGGACGTTTTCACGTTACAGTTCCTCTTTAAGCCTGGTATACACTTCCTCTGGTACATCGCTTTACCCCCTCCATGTATTATGAGGGAATACCTACACAATCTGCTCATAGTATTAAAAAATCTGTGGACCCCTCATACTACATGAAGGTGATAAGATTGGTCAGTGATTGGCCAATCATAATTGAAAGTGTGTACCAGACTTTAGTCGATATATCAGTTGAATGTTCAATTTGTAGTGCTGCGCTTATCCCTTCACTAAGGTCACAATCCTATATTAAAAGTACCAAATCTCAATATAGTGGATCGCTCCACTTCCAGATTACCAATCTGCACAAAATCCACTTCACTTTATAGTAGTGCGATCACTTCCTCCAAAGAACACAATGCCATCCCTAGGCTGTGCTGCAAGAAAACACCTTAAAAGATAAAGAAAACAAATATAGTGCAACCTGTTTTTACTTCTATTATATCACCCTGAAGTGACAGCCATTCATTTGCGTACAGGATGTGACAATACAGAAAAGGGGCCCACCACCTGCGGGTCTCAGGCGCTCCCCCCCCCTTTATGTCCCTGCTCACCAAATTCACGCTTAATCCAGCGTTCAAATACTGCCACCAGAGCACTTCCACATGGACTTTATCTAAAAGCAAACTTAGAAGAGCGGACCATGTGTAAAACCTATTTTTAATACTTAGATTAAGAAAGCAAGTAATGCCCGTACATGATTAAAAACAAACATAGCATTGTATATCACCATCCATCTGGTCAGGCAGGATTTTAGCGTCTCGCGTCTCCTCTAGCCTCCAGACCGCCTCATAGACTCAGCTTCCGTATGCTGTAGCTCCGCCCTACCGGTTTCGTCACAGCATGTGACTCATCAGGGGCTACTGACAGCTTGTTTGCCGAGTCCTTAAATCCACCTCCCCCCTTCATTATAATATTACGTAGTGCCTGGGTGTTACCCATTGCCCGAATTTCCGTGAGGCTGGCTGCCCGTTACTTGCCAATACTCAAACATTATGTCAAAGCGCAAACCTAACTAATACATTACCTTCCCGGGATCAAACTTATACCTCCAGTTCCAAGCGAAGATTCCCCTCTCCTCACCCACGGATATAATTCCCTTAATTTCAACCCGTCCTGTCTCCCATACTCCATCTCCGGACGCATGCGTACCCTGTCATCCACACCGTCGATCGATATGGGCGCATGCGCATATCCAGGGGCCTCATATGTTTGCTTCCGCTTGCGTTCCATCTACTCCACTCCCGCCCCACTCTCTATCCATCCCACGCCTGTCAACCCTTCCTTATTTGCGTTCCATCTACCGGCCATTTTAAGCAACACCCAGGACTACACTACCCCCTGCAGACAAATGTCTGCTATGGCCCGTACATAAAATCCTGAAACCTTTCAGATTACGATGGTTCACATTTATATACTTATTCCCTCCCCTAGCCACTCTGACTTACATCAAATCTAACCTATATATAACACAACCAATTCCTATATTTTACCACTAATTATTAACACTATACGTGTTAATCCCTGCACTGATCCCTACTTCCATATCCTCCACCATAAGAAAACATCCTATTTTTTTACCACCAAGATTGTCTCACTATTACTGTACCTGGTATATAGATGACCTGTTAATTTTCTGGTCAGGAGATCGTGGCTCCTTTGAAGATTTCATTAAGGAAATTAATGGTATAGCCCCCAATATAAAACTCACTGTTGAATGCAGTTCAAGAAAAATACAATTTTTGGACTTGGAAATTGGTAAAAACACACCAGGTGTGGTCACGAAGTGCCATTTCAAAGAGACGGATAGAAATGGGTATATCCCTGTGGGTAGTTGTCATCACCCATCCTGGATTAAGGCCATACCTAAGGGCCAATTAATGAGAGTGAGACGGAATTGTACCAAAGTAGAGGATTTTTATAAACAAGCAGATGTGATTAAATATAGGTTCTTGGAAAAAGGATACCGGGAGGATATGTTAAATCAGGCCATACGTGATGTGGGTGAGGCTGACAGAAAGGCATTACTGCAGCCAAGAACCAACTTGGCCAACAAAGGGGAGTTTAATCTGGCCTTTATTTCAGACTTTTCGATGGAATATAGAAAGGTGGAAAAAATCTTTAAGAATAATTGGAATATATTGATGAGTGACTCCAAGTTAACTAAACTTCTACCACCCATTCCCAAATTTATATACAGGAGAGCAACAAATTTAAAGGACCAGTTGGTCCCAAGCTGTGTGGACCCCCCTGTGAGGAGGAAATTACAGGGTTGGCAAAAAAATTTATTCTTCCCGTGCAGGGACTGCAGGGGATGTGAAGGAGGCTTGGCTCAAAAGACTACCACCTTTAAATCCTATCAAAATCAGATGGAGTATAAAATAGACAGTTTTATTACATGCACAAGTAACCATGTTGTCTACCTGATTTGGTGTCAGTGTGGTCTCCAGTATGTGGGGAGGACTACGCGTCCACTTAAACAAAGAATTGGAGAACATATATATAAAATAAGCAAAGGCCATGAAAATCATAGTGTTTCCTCACATTTTAAGGAAAAACACCAATCAAATCCCAAGTTTATGAGGTACTGTGGAATAGAAAAATTGGATCCACATTGGAGAGGATGTCACAGACTAAGAGAAATTAGTAAGATTGAAACAAAATGGATATATAAGTTACAAACTATGAAACCTGGTGGATAGAATATAGAACTTGATATCAACTGTTTCTTGACTAATGATTAAAAAGTATATACAGTAGAGGGTATTGGGATATCTGCTTTTTGAACTGGTGGAAGAGCACTATACAAATAGAGTAATAACTAAAAAGTATATACAGTAGTGGGTATTGGGATATTTGTTGAACAGGTGGAAGAGCACTGTACAAATAAATCAATTGGTTTCGGAAAATAATAGCCTACGTAACATGTGGGCCATATATGTATAAGGAATGGGGGTAGGTCACGTGGAATATTGATAAGGGGATTAGAATTTGGGGGGGGGGGGGGGTCACTGATTGGGCACTTAATATAAAATATAAAATGATATGTGATATAGTATGAGTGTTATATAGTGTACACAAAGGGATATACCATGAACACAATGGATATGTGAATGAGTGATAAGATATACATCAAAATGTAATAACACGCGTTGATTTTTCTAAGTTGTTGGTTCTTTGTTTGAGTTGTAATGTTACCATAAATCACAGGAGTATAGGAGTATATATGTTTATGCACAAGGTATGTAATATGGAATATATCGGATACATGTATTTAAACTCATAGTAGTCACAAAGTAAGAGAGGGGTATTATGCACTTAGGCATGTGGATTTATATATAAAGGTTTTTTACTGGTCATAATAATATATACCAGGTACAGTAATAGTGAGACAATCTTGGTGGTAAAAAAATAGGATGTTTTCTTATGGTGGAGGATATGGAAGTAGGGATCAGTGCAGGGATTAACACGTATAGTGTTAATAATTAGTGGTAAAATATAGGAATTGGTTGTGTTATATATAGGTTAGATTTGATGTAAGTCAGAGTGGCTAGGGGAGGGGATAAGTATATAAATGTGAACCATCGTAATCTGAAAGGTTTCAGGATTTTATGTACGGGCCATAGCAGACATTTGTCTGCAGGGGGTAGTGTAGTCCTGGGTGTTGCTTAAAATGGCCGGTAGATGGAACGCAAATAAGGAAGGGTTGACAGGCGTGGGATGGATAGAGAGTGGGGCGGGAGTGGAGTAGATGGAACGCAAGCGGAAGCAAACATATGAGGCCCCTGGATATGCGCATGCGCCCATATCGATCGACGGTGTGGATGACAGGGTACGCATGCGTCCGGAGATGGAGTATGGGAGACAGGACGGGTTGAAATTAAGGGAATTATATCCGTGGGTGAGGAGAGGGGAATCTTCGCTTGGAACTGGAGGTATAAGTTTGATCCCGGGAAGGTAATGTATTAGTTAGGTTTGCGCTTTGACATAATGTTTGAGTATTGGCAAGTAACGGGCAGCCAGCCTCACGGAAATCCGGGCAATGGGTAACACCCAGGCACTACGTAATATTATAATGAAGGGGGGAGGTGGATTTAAGGACTCGGCAAACAAGCTGTCAGTAGCCCCTGATGAGTCACATGCTGTGACGAAACCGGTAGGGCGGAGCTATAGCATACGGAAGCTGAGTCTATGAGGCGGTCTGGAGGCTAGAGGAGACGCGAGACGCTAAAATCCTGCCTGACCAGATGGATAGTCGATATATCATCACTTATAGCGAGGCAGTAGATTTAAAGGACCACTGTCGCCAAAAAATTGTAAAATGTTAGATACATGTAAAACACATACAAATAAGAAGAATGTGTCTTCCAGAGTAAAATGAGACACAAATTACTTTTCTCCTACGTTGTTGTCACCTACAGTAGCAAGTAGAAAAGTAGAGTAGTAGAAATCTGACAAAAATGACAGGTTTTCGACTAGTTCATCTCCTCATGGGAGATTTTCAGTGGTTTCTTTATTTTCAAAAGCACTTAGTGAATGGCGGTTGCTCTGTCCAAATGTACATAGTGTGCAAGCAGGTAGGGGGCGGCCTACATCTTTGCATAGATCCTTTTCAGTGAGCCGGGGCATAACAATCACCCCTGCAGTGGATGCAACTGTGATGGGCCCCGGGGGGAGACGCCTGGGCGGGGGCCACAACTCTGGGGCCTGCACAGGGCTATTTTTGCAGGCAGGGTGCAATGTGGGAGGGGGGAGCAGCGGGCACACACAGCCGTGGGGAGGAGGGCCCTACTTCCACCTCCCTCACCTTGGGCCCTTAGTGCTCACCCCTCCAAAATTAGAGCCGGGCAGGGAGACTCACCTCACTTCTGCGTTCCATGTGCTGGATCTTCACGTGCGCTAGTCTTCCTGATTAGCGGAAGTAAAGAGTGAGCGGCGGAGACAGAGAAGACCATGTGCAAGAAGATCCAGCGCATGGAACACGGAAGTAAGGTGAGACTCCCTGCCTGGCTCTAATTATGGAGGGGGGGGGACACTGAAGCGCATGAGGTGAGGGGGGGGGGGGAATCTGCCCCCCTCCCCGCCGCAGTGTGTTACTGCTGCTCCCCCTCCAGGCTACCTATACTGGGGGCACCTATAGCTGGTTACCTATACTGGGGGCACCTATACCTGGCTACCTATACTGGGGGCACCTATAGCTGGTTGCCTATACTGGGGGCATCTATACCAGGCTACCTATACTGGGGGCATCTATAGCTGGTTGCCTATACTGGGGGCACCTATACCAGGCTACCTGTACTGGGGGCACCTATACCGGGCTACCTATACTGGGGGCACCTATACCTGGTTACTGTAACAAATATAGCAGCAGCTGCGGTGAACAGCACCGCCGCCGCAGCTGCCTCCGTGTCTCTGCCCGTTCCCTCCGGCATCTGGGTCGCCGAGGACGGATGTAACCTGGGGGGCGACAGCTGCGGCGAACAGCACCGCCGCCGCAGCTGCTCCCGTGCTCCTGCCCGAGGATGGGGCTTTCTTTTGCCCATAAGGTCGCTGTCTCGCGCGTGCGGGCGCACAGACAGGACCTTTATGCTAGGAGGAGAGGCGTCAGCTGACCTGCTGGTCGGCTGACGTCAGAGGAGACTCATGGCGCCCCGGATTGGCTGATTGCGGGGGGCGTGCCTGTGGGGTCTCCTCTGCTTCTTAAGCCTTCGGGCTTCAGACCTTCCTCGTCTGCTGTCGTGAATACTTTAGTGTTAAGCTCAACACACACCATACAATCTTGGTTGTACAGATTTACCAAATCTATGTAGTATAAGGGCCAACAGATTGAAAATAACCTGAATGATTGATTGGATAAGCTCTTATACTACATGAAAGTGGTAAGATTAAACAACCAAGATTGTATGGTGTGTGTTGAGCCTTAGCGCTTAGACCTTAGTCTAGATCCCAGGTGTTGAAACCAAGGACTTCACACCTAGACTAGGATATTGCTATATTGTTATTGATTATCTGTGTATGATTCTGGCTATACTCTGACCTTGCATCTGCTCAGTGATTCTGTACTTCTGCCTATCTGACTTGTTGCTGAACCTCTGACTGTTTACCCGTTATCCTTTTGCCTCACGAATCTGTACCGATACTCACCTCTCTGTTGCCGAACTTAGCCTGTCGGACCACTCTGTCCTCGCCAGTGGGCCTAGCTTCTGGTGAGGGATTCTAGTATAGAATCACCTGCTCCTCAGGTGATCATTAGTTGCAGTACTCTTTGTAACTCCTGCTCCTCAGGAATTCACTAGCCTGCAGTACAGTCTTAATCACCTGCTCCTCAGGTGATCATTAGTTACAGTATTGTTTGTATCACCTGCTCCTCAGGTGTCCTCTAGGCTGCAGTACCATCTTAATCACCTGTTCCTCAGGTGATCACTAGGCTGCAGTACAGTCTGACTCACCCGCTCCTCGGGAGATTCTATCTCTTCAGTATCAGTATCTCCAGCTTGCTGAGGCTTGTACGCTATTATACAGTCAGTGTACTGATTGTACTTCACCAGCCCCTCTGGTTAGGTCTCGCCAAACTATTACATTACGGTTGCACCAAGCAGTACACTCTTAGCACCCTTTTGGCTATACTAGCATTATTGGTGATTCTGCAGATCACCATATAATCAGACATCTGAGTTGCTACACCCAACCATTACAGTTACCTATACTGGGGGCACCTATACCTGGCTACCTACACTGGGGGCACCTATACCTGGCTTCCTATACAGGGGGCACCTATAACTGGCCACCTATACTAGAGGCACCTACACTTGGCTACTCTTTACTAGAGGCACCTACACTTGGCTACCAATACTGGAGCACCTATACTTGGCTACCTATACCTAACTACCTATACTGAGGGCAACTATACCTGCCTACCTATACTGGGGGCAACTATAACTGGCTACCTTTACTAAGGGCACCTATACCTGGCTACCTATACTGGGGGCATCTATAGCTGGCTACCTATACTGGGGGCATCTATAGCTGGCTACCTATACTGGGGACATCTATAGCTGGTTACCTATACTGGGGGCATCTATAGCTGGTTACCTATACTGGGGGCATCTATAGCTGGTTACCTATACTGGGGTACCTATACCCAGCTACCTATACTGGGGGCATCTATAGCTGGCTACCTATACTGGGGGCATCTATAGCTGGCTACCTATACTGGGGGCATCTATAGCTGGTTACCTATACTGGGGTACCTATAGCTGGTTACCTATACTGGGGGCATCTATAGCTGGTTGCCTATACTGGGGGCATCTATAGCTGGTTACCTATACTGGGGGCATCTATAGCTGGTTGCCTATACTGGGGCACCTATACCCGGCTACCTATACTGGGGGCATCTATAGCTGGTTACCTATACTGGGGGCACCTATACCTAACTACCTATACTGGGGCACCTATAACTGGCTACTTATTTTGGTTCACCTTTACCTGGCTTCCTATACAGGGGGCACCTATAGCTGGCAACCTATAATGGAGGCACCTATACCAAGGCTGCCTATACTGGGGGCAGCTATACCAGGCTACCTATACTGGAAGTATGTTTTGTTGTTTGTTTGTTTTTATATCCTGTCTGGCCTGTCTTTCCAATTTCTGTTTTGAGGGGGGAGTAGGGGGGCACCCAGAGTTTTGCAGGGGGCCCCAGTGATCTCTATTTACGCCCCTGCCAGGGAGTGCTTTTGTAAAGAATAAATTAAATGCTGAGAATCCCCATGAACATGAGATGGACAAGTCAAAAACCTGTCAGTTCTCTCAGCTTTATATACTGTAAGTGACAGCAACATAGGAGAAAAGTAATGTATGGCTCATTTTACTCTGGAAGAAACATACTTCTTATTTGCAGGTTTACATGTTATGATTTTTCCCGATAGTGGTCCTTTAACATGGCCCTTTGATAACGCATGACATAATAATGCTGAGAACGGCGGCAGTGTGCGGCTCCCATCTCTGCGCCTCTATAGACAGCAGACCGCCGCCTCGCTCAGCCTCACAGGGATCTGGGCAGGGGGTGATGGGAGCGGAGGAGACACACAGTCAGGATTCCTCAGTCACTCAGTAGCTGTGTGAACAGGCAGGTGTTTGCTCATTTGTTCTTCTCTCTCAAGCCTGGAGCCACCAGCCTCTGCTTCCTCCCTATTATCCCTCTCTGCTGTCCCTCCTGCATTCTTCTGCCTGCCTGACTGACTGAGAGATTTTTCCATCTCCACACAGCAGTGCTCCTCTCATGCTGGCTCATTGTACTTCTCTCTACAGCTCCTTTTCTATTTTTCTGTTCCAGATTGAGCCCCCCCCCCCTTCCCCTCCATCACTCACCCTCCCAGCCCCCCCTCAACCAGGATCCTAAACCCCCCCACTCTTCCCTCCCCTCCGCAACAGTAGCTGCTCTCTCTGCTGTCACTTTCCACCTCCATCCTCTCTTGGTCAGTCAGCCCTGCCTGTGGTCCAGTTTCTTTGGGGCGGTTTTGGCACTGAGTGGATTCCTTCTACACCCCGTCTGCTGAGCCTATTTATTTATACCCCCTTCCATTCTTGATTGCGATAGTCAGACACCGTCAAACAATGCCTTGCCGCCCAGAGAAGAGTCTGCACAGAGCGTGGAAATAAGAAGTAAGTGGCTTCTATGTCTCTCTTTTTTTTAGCATCACTTTGTGCCTCGCCGGTTCACGGGTTGCCGCGAGACGTGGCGCCCAGGGTCGACCGCTGGAGGGGAGACCGACATCCCCAGCTGCTAGGAACTGCCTAAATAAACGGCCAAGTCTGAGCGATCTGTTAATACTTCGAATTGGCATGAACGGCAGTGGTCAGCTCCATCGATCGACACCGATGGCAACTTAAGCCTGGTACACACTTTCAATTATAATTGGCCAATCACTTACCGATTCTACCACCTCCATGTAGTATGAGGGATTATCTATACAATCTGCTCATAGTATTCAATATCTGTTGACCCTCGTACTACCGGGAGGAGGTCAAATCGGTCAGTGATTGGCCAATCTTAATTGAAAGTGTGTACCAGGTTTTAAGGCGTTGATTAGCGGTATGATGTTTTTTTCAGATTTTTACACTCAAATTGTACATAAAACCACAAAGGAGGTGGAGAAAATCGTGGTGAAAAACAATTCTATGGTCGATTTGGAATACAGAATTTTGTAGATCGGAATGCTGGATTTTATGATCGTAACGGAAGAGAGAAAGTAACCTTATCGACTCATTTAAGAGAACAATCAGTAATCACCTTTTGATTGCTTACAATCCTGTGAATCTGATCAAACGATCGCATCTGAGGAAAATATTGTACTGTTAATGGGCAACTTTTACCTGTCAACTGTTGCCAGCCGATAAAAATCAATCATTGGAAATCGGAAATTGACTAGTTACGGCAATCCTTATTGATCTAATAGACCGTTCCGTATATATTCAACATCATCAAGATGCAATTGCATCTGCACCTGCTGGGACTTGTAGTGCCACAGCAGCTGATGGTCTGCAGGTCGTCTGTCCAAACCATGACCCAAAGATGCCCTTTGATGATACAATCTTGATTGTACAATCTTCCTAAATCTATGCAGCAGAAGGGTTAACCTTGCCTGGATACTTTCAGTAGACTGTCGTACAATGCAAATGTGGTGAAAATGTACAAATAAAGGTGCCCATTGATGGAACAATACTTTCCTCAGATGTGATCATCCAATCAGTTTTTTTTTACAGCCAAATTGTACAGAAAACCATGCAGTATATGCAGAAAAATCAACATGAAACAATTCTATGGTCGATTGGAATGCAGAATTTTGTGGATCGGAATGTTGGATTTCACAACCATATCTGAAGAGAGAACGCGCCCTAAGCGACCCATTTATGGGAATAATCGATAATCACCTTCCATTTACTTAACAATGCTGCCAATCTAATTGAAAGATTGCATCTGAGGAAATTATTGTACCTTAGATTGTATCATTGATGGACACCTTAAAGGGAACCTGAAGAGAGAGGTATATGGAGGCTGCCATGTTTATTTCCTTTAAGCAATACCAGTTGCCTGGCAGCCCTGCTGATCCTCTGCCTCTAATACTATTAGCCATAGGCCCTGAACAAGCATGCTGCAGTCAGATCAGGTGTTTCTGACATTATTGTCAGATCTGACAAGATTAGCTGCATGCTTGTTTCTGGTGTGATTCAGACACTACTGCAGCTAAATAGATCAGCAGGGCTGCCAGGCAACTGGAATTGTTTAAGAGGAAATATATATGGCAGCCATATTTTTCTCAATTCAGGTTCCCTTTAAGGGATAAGTCATAGTTGAGTATTAAGTGAAAAAGGAGATTAAAGGGAAACTAAACTAAGGATATGGATTTTTCCTTTTAAAATAATACCAGTTGCCCGCCTCTCCTGCTGATCCCGTGTCTCTAATACTTTCAGCCGCAGTCCCTCAACAAGCATGCAGATCAGGTGCTCTGGCTGAAGTCAGACTGGATTAGCTGCATGCTTGTTTCAGGTGTGTGATTCAGCCACTATTGCAGCCAAAGAGATCAGCAGGACTGCCAGGCAACTGGTATTGTTTAAAATGAAACATCCATACCCCTCTCAGTTTAGGTTCCCTTTAAATAGGTAAAACAGGTAGAATGCCAAATCCCCTAGAAGATTGATGTTTCATAAGATGAAATTTGCAATTAGCTCATTACATGAATGTGGTATTTATCTGCTGTAGACATATGAATATCTTAGGATATAGATGACTTGTTAACAGGGATAGGTGTATATATGCTTTCTAGTGCCTGGTACTCACCATGCAATTTCGCATTAGATCGACATGTCGAATCGATGATTTATCGATTTGACCAGTCTATCTGGTGGGAAATTGTATGGTGTGTACTAGGCATTAGGGGATGTCACATTTACTCTCTGGCTGTGTCTGGCACACGGTCTATACTGTCCCGAGGATACCAGACACAGTTTGATCTTTTTGAGGAAACAATTTGCATGAAGGATCTGTCTGAAGTGTATTGATTTCCCTTGAAATGATCAATCATGATCGATTGATTTTTTTTTCCAAAGGTAGCATGTTTTGAAAACGAGATCGGTATAGGCTGAATATACTGATGTAATCAGGTGGTGGAGCGATTGTTTTATTACACAGGACAGCGATTTTGATTCATTTCGGTCACATCTGTGCCGAGATCCTTCTGAAATCAGAGGTTGCCGTGGATGCGTTGAGTCATAATCTCCATCAGCATTTCAGCTGGGGTTGTCTCGGTCGTTTGCCAGTTCGGAACGTTAACGGTCTGTGAGTGGCTCACATAAAGCCTGATACACATGCAATTTTAATTGGCCAATCATTGACCGATTTTATCACTTTTGTGTCATATGGGAGCTTACCTTCACAATCTTTTAATAATATTCAAAATCTGTTGACCCTCCTACTACATAACAGTGAAAAAATTGGCCAGTGATTTGCCAATCAAAATTGTATGTATGTGGCAGGCTAACAATTGCAATGTCTTCCAGTCTGTATGATATCTGTGGGAATACTTTGTGTGTGGAATGTTTAAAATCGATCTGTTAAGCCTAGCAAACACTTTCAGTTATGATTGGCCAATTACTGACCAATGTTACCACCTCCCTGTAGTATAATGGTTTAGCTACACAATCTACTTATAGTATTCAATATTTGTTGGCCCTCAAACTACATGGAGGTGGTAAAATTGGTCAGTGATTGGCCAATCATCATTGAAAGTGTGTTTCAGGGTTTGGGTGCATACACACATCCAATTTTGATTTGCCATTGATTGTCTAATTCTACCACCTCCATGTAGTATGAGGGCAAAAAAGATTTTGAATACTATGAACAGATAGTGTATGTAAACTCCCATACTATGAGAAAGTGATAAAATTGGATGTGTGTATGTGATGATGTTAAGCTGGTTACACACGGCAGATATAAATCTGTAAAAAACAAGGAATCAATCTACCGCATTGGTTCATCAGGAAGTTTTGAACAATGAATCGTTCTAACAATGCTGTACATCAGGGCTGTGCAGAGGGTCCTTAAAGGACACCTGAAGCGAAAATAAACTAATGAAATAAACGATTGAATCTATTTTCCTTTTCCTAAAAATGACTTTTTAAGATATTCCACAGTTTTGTTTTATGTTTAATTCTACTTTTAAGTTTTAACTGTTTTAATGTTTTTGCTCAAATACACATTTATTGAAGTATGCCAGAGCTAAAAATCTATGATCTATTGATCCTTTTTATCTCTTTCCTGCTCTCTGAAGCCATTTTCTGCTAGGAAAGTGTTTTATAGTTGGAATTTCTTATCAGTGAGGGTCACACTGTAGCCACTTCCTGTCTGAGTCAGGACTGAGTCAGCCACTTACATACCTGATATTTAACTCTTACAGGCAGAGAAAGAAAAAAGGAACACAGCATAGTTATTAGTGTGCTTGGCATTGTAAATATCCATGTCCATCTCATCATGTCACTTTGGGTATCCTTTAAATGGGTGGTGCTCAAATTTAAAAAAGGGGCCTCGCCTCTCCCCCCAAATGCACAGTAGTACCTACAAGTGGTGGGGGACCTCCCCCCCCAAACCACCTTGCCTTGCCCTGCAATGACATGTGACCTTAACTCCCCCCCCCCCTCTTAAACTGTCCCAAACCATACCCCTGAGCCCCTCCGCTTGACACACATTCAGTCACAGAAGCGCTGGCTGCATTCAATGGTGTGGAGTCAGTCGGACCTGTCACCGGTGGCCGCACAGTCCCCCCTCCTCGTTTCTGGCTAGGGGGTATTGGTTGTCATGTGGGTGCTGAATGGAAATGCTGGGTGCCATGTGGGTTCTGGGTGCAGGTACAGAGTGTCATGTGGGTGCTGGCTATGGGTGGGCATTGGGTGTCACATGGGTTTTAAATGCAGGTACTTTGGGTGCGGGTACTGGTTAAGTGGGTGCTTGGTGCAGATATTGGGTGCCATGTGGAGGCTGTATGCAGGTGTGAGTATTGGGTGCAATGTCAGGCCCAGGTGCAGGTACTTGGTGTCATGTGAGTACTGGGTGCCAACTATGTAGGGAAGGGGTGTGGGTGGAAGTTGGGAGAAGTAGAGATCAGGAGACAGTGTAGGTGTTGCAGGAAGGGGGAAGTAATTGGGGGTGCTGGGGGAGAGGTCACTGTGGTGCTGGGAGAGGGAGAGGTCAGTTTAGGTGCTGAGGGAGGTCATTATGGGTGCTGCTGGGGACAAGAAGGGTGCCATTGGGGGAGGGAGAGGTCACTGTGGGTGCTGGTGGAGGCAGGATCACTGCAGTGCTAATGCTGGGGAGGGAGAGGTCAGTATGAGTCCTAGGTGAAGGGAGAGGTCACTGTGAATGCTGGGGGAGGGGAGAGGTCATTGCTGTCAGGGAGACACCATCTTACCTGCTCCCACACAGCTGCAGAGATGGTTACACTAGGAATCCTATATGCAGAGTTCCTCAACCCGGTCCTCGGGCCCACCAACAGTGCATGTTTTACAGGAAACCACAAATAAGCACAGGCAGAATAATTAGGGCTTGATTCACAAAGTGGTGCTAACCTACTTAGCACGTCTAAAGTCTTTAGACGTGCTAACCAGGGTGCTAAGTAGGTTAGGATTTCTTAATCAAATCGCGCGCTAACTTTGCGTAAAGTTTTATGCACGCTAAGTCCCATAGGCTTTAATGGGCACTTCGCGCAGAGCGGCCTGCGCAGTGTGCGCATAAAGTTTTATGCGCGAAAAGCTCGTTTAGACGTGCTAAGGGGTTTTTCACAGGCGTGCTAACAGTTAGCACCGCTTTGTGAATCAAGCCCATAGTGTTGCAGCAGAGCTGATAAACTACCTCTGTGGCGTCATACAAAATATGCAGTGTTGGCGGGCCTTGAGGACAGGGTTGGGGTACACTGCTTATGGAGCCTCCTTACCCCAGAGTGTCCCAGATGGGGAGGAGCTTCCCATGGGTGGTGGGTGGGTCTTCCCACAGGTGGTGGGCAGAGCTTATCTTGATGGGGGGGGGGCTTATTTTTCATAGCCAAAGGGGCCTTTTAATGGGTATTTCAAAAGCCCCCCCGGGCACACAGACCACCAGCCCCCCTCTGCTGTACATTTGCAAGCTATCGGTTCATGCAAAAGATGAAAAAAGGGCATTTGCAGTCTGTGTACATCCTTCTTTTCACATGCACACAAAAGTTAAGAAATATCAGGCGATCTCTTACACACTTTTGCGAAAATACAAACGATTGTCGGCAGACCATATCGACCACCGGGATGAATTTGAAAGGCTGAGGGAAAAATATCTGTGGTCTTTGGAGGTCCATTGCAAAAATGAACTATTGGCATATCGCTTGTTCATTCTTCGCTTTTCAAAGATTTTTTTTATCTCATGTGTATGCAGATTTAGAAGCGGAGGAAAAGTGAAAAGTGAAACGTAGAGGACATGTACAGTGGGTTGCAAAAGTATTCAGCCCCCTTGAAGGTTTCCACATTTTGTCACATTACTGTCACAACAGTGGCGTAGCTAAGGAGCTGTGGGCCCCGGTACAAGTTTTACATGGGGCTCCCCCCAAGCACTCTATATATAACAATTGATTTGGCGCACCAAAACCTGCCAAAGACAACCACAGAGTCAGAGTTGCAAGAAGGGGATTGGGAACAGTGTTTTAAGGATTACTACTATTCAAAGCATCTATAAAAGTGATTATTACCAGCACAGGACCAACAGAGAGCTAATACTGTGATGAAGGGTGGACCCTTCGGGGCCCCTCTGGCCCGAGGGCCCCGATGCGGTCGCTACCTCTGCACCCCCTATTGCTACGCCCCTGTGTCACAAACATGCATCAATTTTATTGGAATTCCACGTGAAAGACCAATACAAAGTGGTGTAATTGTGAGAAGTGGATTGAAAATCATACATGATTCCAAACATTTTTTACAAATAAATAACTGCAAAGTGGGGTGTGCGTAATTATTCGGCCCCCCCGAGTCAATACTTTGTAGAACCACCTTTTGCTGCAATTACAGCTGCCAGTCTTTTAGGGTATGTCTCTACCAGCTTTGCACATCTAGAGACTGAAATCCTTGCCCATTCTTCTTTGCAAAACAGCTCCAGCTAAGTCAGATTAGATGGACAGCGTTTGTGAACAGCAGTTTTCAGATCTTGCCACAGATTCTCGATTGGATTTAGATCTGGACTTTGACTGGGCCATTCTAACACATAGATATGTTTTGTTTTAAACCATTCCATTGTTGCCCTGGCTTTATGTTTAGGGTCGTTGTCCGGCTGGAAGGTGAACCTCCGCCCCAGCCTCAAATCTTTTGCAGTCTCCAAGAGGTTTTATTCCAAGTTTGCCCTGTATTTGGCTCCATCCATCTTCCCATCAACTCTGACCAGCTTCCCTGTCCCTGCTGAAGAGATGCACCCCCGAGCATGATGCTGCCACCACATTTGACAGTGGGGATGGTGTGTTCAGAGTGATGTGCAGTGTTAGTTTTCCGCCACACATAGCGTTTTGCATTTTGGCCAAAAAGTTCAATTTTGGTCTCATCTGACCAGAGCACCTTCTTCCACATGGTTGCTGTGTCCCCCACATGGCTTGTGGCAAACGGCAAACGGGACTTCTTATGCTTTCTGTTAATGCCTTTCTTCTTGCCATTCTTCCATAAAGGCCAACTTTGTACAGTGCATACATAATAGTTGTCCTATGGACAGAGTCTCCCACCTGAGCTGTAGATCTCTGCAGCTCGTCCAGAGTCACCATGGGCCTCTTGACTGCATTTCTGATCAGCGCTCTCCTTGCTCGGCCTGTGAGTTTAGGTGGACAGCCTTGTCTTGGTAGGTTTACAGTTTTGCCATACTCCTTCCATTTCTGAATGATCGCTTGAACAGTGCTCCGTGGGATGGTCAAGGCTTTGGAAATCTTTTTGTAGCCTAAGCTTGCTTTAAATTTCTCAATAACTTGATCCCTGACCTGTCTTGTGTGTTCTTTGGACTTCACGGTGTTGTTGCTCCCAATATTCTCTTAGACAATCTCCGAGGCCGTCACAGAGCAGCTGTATTTGTACTGACATTAGATTACACACAGGTGCACTCTATTTAGTCATTAGCACTCATCAGGCAATGTCTATACGCAACTGACTGCACTCAGACCAAAGGGGGCCGAATAATTACGCACACACCACTTTGCAGTTATTGATTTGTAGAAAATGTTTGGAATCATGTATGATTTTCGTTCCACTTCTCATGTGTACACCACTTTGTGTTTGTCTTTCATGTGGAATTCCAATAAAACTGATTCATGTTTGTGGCAGTAATGTGAAAAATTGTGGAAAACGTCAAGGGGGCCGAATACTTTTGCAACCCACTGTATGTATACAGCAAAGTCCCCGTCATCCGGAAGTCAGGCAATCAGAAGTCGCAACTAACCGGCATGCCTGAGGGGATAATGTGGCTGAGGTTGGGGGGGGGGAGGGGGTTAGGCGTAGACAGGGGAGGTTAGTGTTGGGGCGTAGATGGTTGGCCAAAAAACTTTGTTTTGCAAATTTCGTGAAGTTTTTTGCATTAAATTTCGCATAGTATTTTACGAAATTACGGGTACAGCGTAATTACGGCTACGGTACTACGTGTGTAAACAAAATTGCGTAACGTAATTCCGCGTTACTTACGCATGAAAATCTGCGTCAAGCTTGCCAATGCGCATACTATATATTAATGCGTATAATCATGCTCATAATGCGTATAAACATACGCAATAAATAGCGCATGCGTGTCTATACAATAACATGTTGGCATGCAGAAATTTGTATGCGGACATCAATCATCATACGCGTCAAAAGGTACTAGATGATTTATTTCATAATGAACAGTAGTTTCGTGAAATTACGAAGTTCCGCGAAGTTTCGATACATAATTACGGTTCACACGTAATTTATTACGCATTCTCCCGTAAATTTTGCATTACGATTACGATGGAAAACGGCGAATTTCGATGCGACATTTCGCAGCACCACTGGCTACACTTGTTATGGGTGTGAAGAGCCTGAGGCCACATTTGTGATATGACCCTTGTGAGATGGATCCCCCGGCTGTGAGGGTCAGCAAGGGGAGGAAAGGGAAAAAGTGGGAACATTTTTTGTTGGAGGCCCATCAACGTTTAATCACAATTTATAGATAAGCTCCTGCTACTATCAGAAACATTAGCACCTACCAGTGGCGTACTTAGGGACTTTGACACCCGGTTCATTGACAGAACCTGCCTACAACTTAGAATATATATATTATTTGGTTTATGGTGAAGCAAACCAGTCCACAAATAGGACAAAACAGCTGAAAACTTCAGCGTGCAAAACTATTTAGCCCACAAAAGTCAGTGATTTTGCGGCAATTACAGCTGCAAGTCACTTTGGATAAACCTCTATGAGCTTGCTATTGGGATTTTTGGCCATTCCTCAAGGCAAAACTGCTCCAGCTCCTTCATGTTGAATGGTTTTCGCTTGTAAAGCGCAATCTTCAAGTCTAAACACAGATTCTCTATTGGATTGTGGTCTGGACTTTGGCCTCAATTCATCATTGTCTTTGCGATAACTTTTTCCAGTTCGTTAAATTACCAAATTCGAAGTTTTTAAATTTCTAGTTATATTCATCAAGGTTTTTGTGCATTCGGTGTGACTTCAATAAAATATCGATAACAATGCAGTAACTATTCGGTAACGTGTCAATATTTTCATTTTACAGTGGTAAATATTAAATTTCCCATTGAATTGTGGGTAAAAAGGCAGTCCTTAAAACACCACATAGCAACATTCTGAATAGGGCTTAACACCTGGACCAGGATTCTGGAAGTGACTTGGGACAATCCCACAATTTCACCAGCTGCGGCTTGATAGAAGAAAAATGTAGTGCAGCTAGCAATTTAGTTAACCCTGGCACTGCCTGTGTTCTCTTACAAGATGATTCAAGAGAAATGCCGATGTCCTGATATAGCAAATAAATCTGTTCTCTTGCAAATTGATATGGTTCTAGACCTTATTATTGCCCTTCTGCGCCTTTCAATCACTCTCAGCTGATATACAACCACTTCCAATGGCTCCATCTTCTCTGTCAGCAATGATCTGACAGGAATGACGACAGAGCAGTGAAGGAGAGAACTAATCCTAAATGTAACGCTAAACCACGCCCACTTTCATTTTCATGCATTGCACTCTCTTCCGTTTTATCACATCATTACCGAAAAATTATCGCTAACAGCTGTACATAACTTTGATGAATCCTGAAATCAACTTATCAAGTTCAGTATTTTGGTAATTGATTCGATAAGTCTTGATGAATCCAGGCCTTTAAGTCCTTCCAACACATTTAAATGTTTCCCCTGAAACCATTCGAGTTTTGCTTTAGCAGTATGCTTCGGTTCATTGTCCTGCTGGAAGGTGAACCCCCGTCCCAGTCTCCAATCACTGGCAGACTGACACAGGTTTTGCTCAAGAATATCCCTCTATTTCACACCATACATCTTTCCTTTTACTCAGGCCAGTTTCCCATTCACTGCTTTTGGAAAACATCCCTGTAGCATGATGCTGCATAGGGACAAACCCAAGATTTTCAAGGGGAGGGGAGGGGGGGATTCCTGAAAGGTCTCCCTCAGCCACGCACAATACACTACAATAATATGGTAGGACATCATGCTGGGTACACATAATGCAATTTCCCATCCAACTGACAGGATCTGACGATTATTTCCGACATGTCTAATCTGCTCCTTATCAACAACGGGATAGATCAGGAGCAGTTTGGATACAGATAATAATGAGGACAGCCGACATTGGTAATGAAGGGGAAAGTAAAGCATTCACACAGCAGGGCACAGGGCTGTGCTCATACCTGACTGTTATGTTCCCCAGAGCTGCTCCATGCTCTGTACACACACTGCTGCTCCATGCTCTGTACACACGCTGCTGCTCCATGCTCTGCACACACGCTGCTGCTCCATGCTCTGCACACACACTGCTGCTCCATGCTCTGCACACACGCTGCTGCTCCATGCTCTGCACACACGCTGCTGCTCCATGCTCTGCACACACGCTGCTGCTCCATGCTCTGCACACACGCTGCTGCTCCATGCTCTGCACACACGCTGCTGCTCCATGCTCTATACACGCTGCTGCTCCATGCTCTATACACGCTGCTGCTCCATGCTCTATACACGCTGCTGCTCCATGCTCTATACACGCTGCTGCTCCATGCTCTGCACACACACTGCTGCTCCATGCTCTGCACACACACTGCTGCTCCATGCTCTGCACACACACTGCTGCTCCATGCTCTGCACACACACTGCTGCTCCATGCTCTGTACACACGCTGCTGCTTCATGCTCTGTGCACGCTGCTGCTCCATGCTCTGTATACATGCTGCTGCTCCATGCTCTATACACGCTGCTGCTCCATGCTCTATACACGCTGCTGCTCCATGCTCTATACACGCTGCTGCTCCATGCTCTATACACGCTGCTGCTCCATGCTCTGCACACACACTGCTGCTCCATGCTCTGCACACACACTGCTGCTCCATGCTCTGCACACACACTGCTGCTCCATGCTCTGCACACACACTGCTGCTCCATGCTCTGCACACACGCTGCTGCTCCATGCTCTATACACGCTGCTGCTCCATGCTCTATACACGCTGCTGCTCCATGCTCTATACACGCTGCTGCTCCATGCTCTATACACGCTGCTGCTCCATGCTCTATACACGCTGCTGCTCCATGCTCTATACACGCTGCTGCTCCATGCTCTGCACACACACTGCTGCTCCATGCTCTGCACACACACTGCTGCTCCATGCTCTGCACACACGCTGCTGCTCCATGCTCTGCACACACGCTGCTGCTCCATGCTCTGCACACACGCTGCTGCTCCATGCTCTGTACACACACTGCTGATCCATGCTCTGTACACACGCTGCTGCTCCATGTTCTGTACACACGCTGCTGCTCCATGCTCTGTACATACGCTGCTGCTTCATGCTCTGTACACACGCTGCTGCTCCATGCTCTGTACACACGCTGCTGCTCCATGCTCTGTACACACACTGCTGCTCCATGCTCTGTACACACGCCTCTGCTCCATGCTCTGTACACACGCCTCTGCTCCATGCTCTGTACAGACGCCGCTGCTCCATGCTCTATACACACGCCGCTGCTCCATGCTCTGTACACACACGCCGCTGCTCCATGCTCTGTACACACACGCCGCTGCTCCATGCTCTGTACACACGCCGCTGCTCCATGCTCTGTACACACGCCGCTGCTCCCTGCTCTGTACACACGCCGCTGCTCCCTGCTCTGTACACACGCCGCTGCTCCCTGCTCTGTACACACGCCGCTGCTCCCTGCTCTGTACACACGCCGCTGCTCCATGCTCTGTACACACGCCGCTGCTCCATGCTCTGTACACACGCCGCTGCTCCCTGCTCTGTACACACGCCGCTGTCCCCAGACACTGCACCGGCCCTGGTCTAAGGGGGGATTCTGGGCAGTTGTAGTCCCCCCTGTGTTTGCCTATGCTGCCACCACATTTTACTGTGGCCTGGTATTTGTGCGGTGATGTGATGTGTTGTGTTTATGCCAGGCATAACATTTACATTGGTGCCGAAAAGTTCAATTTTAGTCTCATCTGACCAGAGCGCCGTCCTCCATACATTTGGGGAGTTGTCCACATGCCTTTTGGAAAACTCAAAATGCGCCTTCTTATTTTTAATGCTAAATAATGCCTTTTTTCTGGAAAGTAAAATGGCATCATCTTGCATTAACTTGGAATTATTTGCATTTCGCTGCCCGTTCCTGGAAGCCAAACTGCGATTTCTTACTTTTAAGTGTTATTAAATAAAACTATTGATGATAGGATCAGCGTGGTTCGAATGATAAAACAACATCTTTTGCTTTTGAATTCTTTGATATATGTGTGGCTAGGGGTGTGGCTAGAGGTGTGGCAGGGGTGTGTCTTAAAGTGTCCCTCTTTCTTACCTTAAAAAGTTGGTTGGTATCATTGTATGTGTGTGCACGCCTTAATGCTTTCTGCTTAGGGCTAGTATGCAGAAGAGGTGGTGTGACTCTATTGGTAGCCTATTTCTTCCAAGCGTGTGGCCCAAACGGTACTCAAGCTAGCAGATCAGCCCAGCATTACAGCAGCCCCGTTTCTAGGGACAGGGGAGGTAGGTGTCCGCCTGGGGCGCGATGAAAGGGGGGGGGAGCAGTAGGCACATGACACAGCCGATGGGAGGGTCACCAACTCCTCCCTTTCCTCGAGGCCCTCCACTATGCTCCCCCCTTCCATTGCAGAGATTTACTGCACTGGGCGCATGCTCCCCTGCTCACTCTCTAATCAGGAAGTAGAGTGAACGGCACTGGAGACAGAGAAGACAGGCGGCATGTGGAATTCTATCACACGGAGCCCGGAAGAGGGGAGTTAGTGTTCCCTGCCTGCAACGGATGGGGAATCAGGGGGGTTATTGCTGAGGAGAGGGAGGGAAGAGTCAGCCCCCCCCCCCCCCTCCCAGTGCCTATGTCATGCGCCTGATGCTCCCCCCTCTTGCACTGTAATCCAGCTTCCAAAGCTCTTGAGGAAAAGCTCTTGGGAGGCACCTGTAACTGGCCACTTATACTGGGGACACCTATACCAGGCTACCTATACTGGGGGCACCTGTGCCTGGCTACCTATAGTGCTGGCAACTATACCAGGCTACCTATACTGGGGGCACCTATACCTAGCTACCTATACTGGGAGCACCTATACCTGGCTACCTATACTGGGGGCACCTGTACCTGGCTAACTATACTGCGGGCAACTATACCTGGCTACCTATACTGGGGGCACCTGTGCCTGGCTAACTATACTGCAGGCAACTATACCAGGCTACTTATACTGGGGGCACCTATACCATACCTAGCTACCTATACTGCGGGAAACTAAACCAGGCTACCTATACTAGGTGCACCTGTGCCTGGCTACCTATACTGCGGGCAACTATACCAGGCTACTTATACTGGGGGCACCTATACCATACCTAGCTACCTATACTGGGGACACCTATACCTGGCTACCTATACTGGGAGCATCTATACCTGGCTATCTATACTTGGGGTACTTATACCTGGCTACCTATACTGAGGGCACCTATTCCTAGCTACCTATACTGGGGGCACCTATACCTGGCTACCTATACTGGGGGCATCTTTACCTGACTACCAATACTGGGGGCACATGTGCCTGGCTACCTACACTGGGGGCACCTATACTTGGACACTGGGGCACCTATACCTGGCTACCTATACGGGGGTCCTTTACCCTGTTACCTATACTGGGGGCACTTTACATGTATACTGGGGGAAGGGACTTAAATTGACACCTGACTACCAATGCAGAGGGGCTAAATACTGCATCGCGAATAAAGTTCTCAAGCCTGCTGGGTTGGGGGGGGTTGCAATTTTTACACTCTCACCCGTGGAAATGTTTAGCTTAGAGACTGCCCTGCATTACAGCAAGGACATATTCCATCCACTTCTCACTGCAGTTTTCCGTTCATTTCTCGCACTGAAGTGTCAGACATCCCCAGGAGAATCCATGTGTGTTTCAGATGTGTTTGCTTCAGTGCGCTTTCCTGGCATTAACATAAAGTTCTGTTAGATACGATCACATGCTGAGAATACGTAAAAACAAGCGCAGGGCTTTCTACAAACGTTTGCTCTGTAATGACTGACCAGCATTCACAAGAGGTTACGTGTAGTGTGTGTTTGCAAGAGTGTGATGTGTAGAGGTGTTTGTGTACAGTGTATGGGTGCTTGTGAGTGCGTGTTTCTGTGAATATGTGTGCGTGTCATAAATACAGTGAGGGAAGGAAGTATTTGATCCGCTGCTGATGTTTCTCGTTGGCCCTCTGACCCAAATGACCAGTCTATATTTGTAATGGAAGGTTTATTGTAGCTGTAAGAGACAGAATAAAATTAAAAGATCCCTCAAAAACCCCGGATCAGTGAAGAATGGCGCACAGCGCCAATGCATAAAAATGGTGCCGCATTAAAAAGACATGCTTATCGCTATTTATCGTTAGTACTGCATAGTAATGGCGCACAGGGAAAAAAGAAGAAAAACGGCACACACTAACGTTATTTATCAATAGCACCATTCATATGCCAAAAGCAGACGTTATTGCGCACAGTAACGTTATTTATCAATAGCGCCCTACATAAGCCAAACTGCAGACGTTCTTTATCTGCAAAACTGTGAATGGATTTAATGTAACACTGTCAAGGTTAGGGTTAGGCACCACTGGAGGGGTCTTAGGGTTAGGCACCACCAGGGGAGATTTAGGGTTAGGCACCACTAGGGGGGGGTCTTAGGGTTAGGCACCAGCAGGGGAGATTTAGGATTAGGCACCACCAGGGGGGTCTTAGAGTTAGGCACCTCCAGGGGGGTTGTTAGGGTTAGGCACCACCAGGGAAGTGGTAAGGGTTAGGCACCTCCAGGGGGGTGGTTAGGGTTAGGCACCACCAGAAGGTCCTAGGATTAGGCACCACCAGGGTGGTGGTTAGGGTTAGGCACCACCACGGAGGTCTTAGGGTTAGGCACCCCCAGGGAGGTCTTAGGGTTAGGCACCACCAGGGGGGTCTTAGGGTTAGGCACCACCAGGGAAGTGGTTAGGGTTAGGCACCACAGGGGGGGGGGGGTCTAGGGGTTAGGGATAGGTACAGAGAGGGTTCTGTGTGTCAACGCTAATTTTCAATAAAATAATCAGAGTTAAATAACGATAAGGCTTTAATTAGTTAAAAAGCGATAAGCGACAAACGGATTAGAGGCAACACCGTGCGTCATGATTCGCAGGCGCCATTTTCAGATGGATCAAAAAACCCAGCGCCCCAAACTCAAAGCTTGATGTGTATTGTAATGAGTGAAATAAGTATTTGATCGAAAGATGACATAGGACTTGGTGGCAAATCCCTTGTTGGCAATCAAAGAGGTCAGGGTTAGGGGGAAGCCAAATAACTTATCTGTATGTTTTTGGGATGTGGGAGGAAACCGGAAAGCCTGGAGGAAGCCCACGCTGACACATGGAGAACATCTTTTTCATTTCAGGCGGTCGAACGTATTGTAAAACCACCTAGAGGAGGTGATCTGCATAAGATCCTACTTACTCGAGAAGCCTACTGGATTTTTCAATTAGATACACGTATACCAAAAGGCTTAAACTCGAGATGGGATCTTAACCGTATTATGTAAGGTATTTTTTCTGATGCAACTACATATATTTGTCTCCTTTTCTTTTACCCATGACATTTTCTCTCTTTGCTCCTAATAGATACTTCATTTATGTATTGTCCCAATTTTTCCATCTAATCAATATTGTATCGATATTATGCTGTGTGTGTGTCTTCTATACGATTTCTATACGATTTTCTTGACTGCTATGTAATCCTTTTTAATTGATTTTATAACCCCTCCCAGCCCTGTAGACCACCTTAGGGTGTTTCTCTAGATTGGCTGGGGGTGGGCACAAAGGGTGTGGTATGTGGAGTATTTAATTTCACTGTTTCACTTTGGATCAATGCTATGATTAAGGACCAGTGTGTGTCCGAAACATGTCGGTGTATCTTGTGCTGTGTCATTAGTATTTAATAAAGTCATTTTTGATATTTTCGCAACATCGAGCGGAACCTCACCTTTCTTCTTCCATGGTTGGGGCATGAGTCGCCTGGTTCCAGCTCTGTTCCTCATGACAAGGTTTGAGCGGATGTCACTTTGAACATTTCTGTCTGAGCTCTACAGTCCGCTCCCTTTTCTCTCCTTGGATATACAATACACAATATACCTGACACAGCACCGGGTTCTGAGGATTCATGGCCAGTCAAGATTCACGTGTTACACGCAGCCAAACTGGAGGAACCTCTAAAGACACCCTTGCTATCAAATCCTACTTTCCCAGTGTGGTCACCAGACCCACTGGGGTCCCTGTGTTACCATCCACCAGCATTTCCACTCTACAGAGGAAACAACCTTCTGCACACTTGGGACAGAGACAGAGACCTGTGACACCGAAATTACCTGAGGATGCAACGGTGGATCTGACATCTGGGGAGCGGAGTTCCGGCGGTGTATTTAGTATTTAATAAAGTCATTTTTGATATTTTCGCAACATCGAGCGGAACCTCACCTTTCTTCTTCCATGGTTGGGGCATGAGTCGCCTGGTTCCAGCTCTGTTCCTCATGACAAGGTTTGAGCGGATGTCACTTTGAACATTTCACCTCCAGGGGGGTTGTTAGGGTTAGGCACCACCAGGGAAGTTGTAAGGGTTAGGCACCTCCAGGGGGGTGGTTAGGGTTAGGCACCACCAGAAGGTCCTAGGATTAGGCACCACCAGAAGGTCCTAGGATTAGGCACCACCAGGGTGGTGGTTAGGGTTAGGCACCACCAGGGAGGTCTTAGGGTTAGGCACCCCCAGGGAGGTCTTAGGGTTAGGCACCACCAGGGGGGTCTTAGGGTTAGGCACCACCAGGGGGGTCTTAGGGTTAGGCACCACCAGGGAAGTGGTTAGGGTTAGGCACCACAGGGGGGGGGGGGTCTAGGGGTTAGGGATAGGTACAGAGAGGGTTCTGTGTGTCAACGCTAATTTTCAATAAAATAATCAGAGTTAAATAACGATGAGGCTTTAATTAGTTAAAAAGCGATAAGCAACAAACGGATTAGAGGCAACACCGTGCGCCATGATTCGCAGGCGCCATTTTCAGATGGATCAAAAAACCCAGCGCCCCAAACTCAAAGCTTGATGTGTATTGTAATGAGTGAAATAAGTATTTGATCGAAAGATGACATAGGACTTGGTGGCAAATCCCTTGTTGGCAATCAAAGAGGTCAGGGTTTGGGGGAAGCCAAATAACTTATCTGTATGTTTTTGGGATGTGGGAGGAAACCGGAAAGCCTGGAGGAAGCCCACGCTGACACATGGAGAACATACGAGAACATAGGAGAACAGATGGTGCCCTGGCTGGGATGTTTCTTGTAGTTGGCCACCAGGTTTGCACACATCTCAGGAGGGATTTTGGCCTTCTCCACTTTGCAGATCCTCTCCAAGTCAGTAAGGTTTTGAGGACGATGTTTGGCAACTCGAACCTTAAGCTCTTTCAACAGGTTTTCTATTGGATTAAGATCTGGATCTAGGCCACTTCAGAACCTTTCTGTGCTTTTTCTTGAGGCACTCCTTTGTTGCCTCGCCCATGTGTTTTGGGTCATTGTCATGCTAGAATTAGGGATGCTCATTCGGATTCCCCGGAAATGCAATTTCCGAAATTCCGATCGGAAATTGCATTTCCGCATCGGAATGCGGAAATCGGTAATGCAAGTGCCGTAGGCGGATTTCCGCCGGAAATCGCGGAAATTTCCGCCGGAAATCACGGAAATTCCACCCGACTTTAACATCGTTTTTCTCAAAAACTATAAGGTCTTTTTGAAAACTTTTTTTTGCATCTTGTTCACAAGATTCAGTTTAATAAACGCTGAAAATTTGGTGTGTCTAGGACTTAAGGGGGCTTTGATATTAACCGCTAAAGTCGGCAGATTTTTACTGCAATGTAAAATGCAGAAAATCTGCATCTGCCGGTTTTCTGCATTTTACATTACTGTAAAAATCCGCCGACTTTAGCGGTTAATAGCAAAGCCCCCTTAAGTCCTAGACACACCAAATTTTCAGGGTTTATTAAACTGAATCTTGTGAACAAGATGCAAAAAAAAGTTTTCAAAAAGACCTTACAGTTTTTGAGAAAATCGATGTTAAAGTCGGGCAGAATTTCCGCGATTTCCGGCGGAAATTCCGCATTGGAATGCGGAAATTGGTAGCGGAAAGCGGAATCGGTAATCGGTACATGACGGAATGCGGATTTACCGCGGAATCGGAAATTGGCATTCCGACCATCCCTAGCTAGAATACCCATCCACGACCCATTTCTATTGCTCTGGCTGAGGGAAGGAGGTGCTCACCCAAGATTTGATGATACATGGACCTGTCCATTGCCCCTTCGATGCAGCATCATCACAGTTCCCTGTAACATCATATCCCCAGTTCAACTTTTTCATTTGCTGTGCAGATGTGTCGTTGCAACATGGAGGAATTGCTGTTAAATTGCTGAATTTCAGGCGCCCTGGTGAAAATGGCACCACCATAGTCAGCAATGTTAGTAGCCACAATTAGCTGCATATGGCGATGACGATAATTCTGGCGGATAGGGTTAGGCTGGGGTCTTTAGGGTTTTGGCGCCAACAGGGGGAAGTGCTTAGTTTTAGCCATAGGGGCTAAGGTTAGGCACCATCAGGGGAGTTTTAGAGTTAGGCAGTGCAAAGGGGGGTTCCTTGGGGTTAGGCAGCATTAGGGGAGGGGGGGGCTTAGTGTTAGGCACCACCCACCAAGGGGGGAGGTTAGGCAGCTGGAGGGCTAGATTAGGTCAGGCCTGGGCAAACTTTACATGGCCTGGATCGCATTGTGTGGAAGGCGGGCCACATTCCTTAAATTCTCTGGCTGCCAGCGTGTAATACGCTGGCGCGTCCTGGCATCATGTCATGTGACGCCCTGTTGCCATGTAGACGCGATGCGTGACATCTGTGAGGGAGGGGAGTTTCATATTTCCTAGTGCCAGGTCGCAGCTTTGCAGGGCGGGAGGGGGGTCATAAGGGGAATCTGGCCGTTTGTTGGTGGGCTGGATAAGCAGCGCATGCGGGTCTGATGTGGCCTGTGGGCCGTAGTTTGCTCAGCGCTGCATTAGGTCATAGTAAAATATTGGTAAAGATTACCGATATTTTACTATTGGAATTAACTAGTAGAATATCGGCAATTTTAGATATTCTTCTAGCTGCTTTCTCTAGCTGCCCTTTTTACATGTAGGCTTTGCTGGACCTTTCCACACATTATGTAGCATCTCTCACTGGGGGGTGCTCTTTGTACTGCGGGCAATTCTTGTAACACCTGTGAAGTTAGAATTACACGATAGGTGGCTTCAGATCACATGACCGAAACCAGCTGGAGAAGCCTGACTTGGCACTTGGAAGCTGCTTACTAAGGCATCAGATGGTCTGTTTAGACTGGTTTTTTAGTAAGCCACGTCCTCAGATTTGAAGCTTTGAGAATGGCACTTGATGATCTCTGGCTCGCCCCCTCCAGAGTCTGAACTTTCCATTGTGCCCAAATAATAATGAGGCGTGTTAGCCGGTTGCTGCAGGAAAGCCATAAATACTGCCTAGTGCAGCCGCAGCGCGAACATTCTGTCATTAGCTGCCGACAGCCGCTGATTGTCCCCTCCGGTACATGAAGAGGAGGCACTTACAGCTCCTGTTCACTTCATCTCCGAGCTGTCAGTGCCGAGCACAGAGTGTTAGTGGAAAACTCACAAACAGAGCTTTAACCTCCCAGTACCCCCATCCTCGCACTAATCCCAAAACCAGTACAGTCCCCAATTTCACAAACAGAGCTTTAACCTCCCAGTACCCCCATCCTCGCACTAATCCCCAGTCCATTCCAGACCCCAATTTCACAAACAGAGCTTTAACCTCCCAGGACCCCCATCCTCGCACTAATCCCCAAACCAGTCCAGTCCAGACCCGAAATTTCACAAACAGAGCTTTAACCTCCCAGTACCCCCAACCTCGCACTAATCCCCAGTCCATTCCAGACCCCAATTTCACAAACAGAGCTTTAACCTCCCAGTACCCCCATCCTCGCACCAATCCCCAAACCAGTCCAGTCCAGTCCCCAATTTCACAAACAGAGCTTTAACCCTCCCAGTACCCCCATCCTCGCTCGCACTAATCCCCAAACCAGTCCAGTCCAGTCCCCAATTTCACAAACAGAGCTTTAACCCTCCCAGTACCCCCATCCTCGCTCGCAGTAATCCCCAAACCAGTCCAGTCCAGACCCCAATTTTACCTTCTGACATATGCTTGTACCCAAAAAAGCCCCAGGGTCCTGCGGACGTTTTAGGGGGGTTTAGAGTTAGGTGTCAGGAAGGGTAGTTTTAAGGATTAGGTGTCAGGAAGTGGGGGTTTAAGGGTTAGGTGTCAGGAAGGGGGGGTTTTAGGGTTATGTGTCAGGAAGGGTTGTTTTAGGGCTAGGTGTCAGGAAGGGGGGGGGGGTTTAAGGGTTAGGGGTCAGGAAGGGGGGGTTTAAGGGTTAGCTGTCAGGAATGGGGGGGTTTAGGGTTAGGTGTCAGGAAGGGTCGTTTTAGGGTTAGGTGTCAGGAAGGGTCGTTTTAGGGTTAGGTGTCAGGAAGGGTCGTTTTAGGGTTAGGTGTCAGGAAAGGGGGGTTTTAGGGTTCGGTGTCAAGAAGGGGTGTTTTAAGCTTAGGTGTCAGGAAAGGGAGGGGGGGGGTTTAGGGTTAGGCATCAGAAAGGGGAGTCTTAGGGTTAGGCACCACCGGGGGGGGGGGGGGGCAGGGCCGGGCCGAGGCATAGGCTGGAGAGGCTCCAGCCTCAGGGCGCAGTGTAGGAGGGGGTGCAGAATTCATTCAGCTGTCATTCCTAATTGTGTTTGAAGCAGAAATAAATAAGAAAAGGGGATACATGGCAGTGACTGCAAACCAGATAACTAGAGATTAAGGTGTTGGGGAGGTTGTGGGCCCTGTGGCGCCTCTTAGTCTAATAGCAATCAGTGTGTGATGCTGGGGTGGCAGGGATGGAGGGGCACACTTTGGTGTCTCAGCCTTGGGTGCTGGAGGACCTTGTCCCGACTCTGGGGGGGGGGGGAGGGTGTCTTAGGGTTAGTCACAACTGGGGAGGTTAGGGTTAGGCATCGAAGGGGAGATGGCTCTGTGTGAGAGTAGGGTTAGTTTTAGTTGTAGTAAAATAAAGGTAATATTTACCAGTTTTTTACTATCATCATTACCACTGTACATTTTTCGTGTTCATTTGGGATGCAATTTACAACAGTATTTATCATGTACACTTATCTCAGCTTTACCCCGCACCCTTGTAATACCGTTCTATGGAGATAAAGATGGAGAAACAATAAAAAACATGGTCATGGACAATATTTTGACTTTTCAGCTTCACCCCACACCCCTTTTTACTTGCACCCTTATTTAATGAATGCACGGCTATGTACCATTCTACAGCAATATATAGATATAGGAAGTGTTTATGATGCTGAAACCAACATATTTAACGTCAAATTCAGCATCCTAAATAATTTACTACATTTTACTATATGTCATTGCAGTGCCCCTTTAAAGTGATCCTTAAGTAAAAAAAAAAAAATGACTTTTACTCACCTGGGGCTTCCAATAGCCCCGTGCAGCTGTCCGGTGCCCTCGTCGTCTCCCTCCGATCCTCGTGTCCCCGCCAGCAGCCACTTCCGGTTTCGCCGTCAAGATTGCGCCCTCTATGCTGCTATATGCTTCATGCTATATGCTATAGCAGCATAGATCGGCGCAATTGTGGCCGGGAACGCGAAGAATCACTCGCATTTCCAGCCTGCTCGCTCCTGACAGCGAAACCGGAAGTGGCTGCCGGCGGGGCCAGGAGGATCGGAGGGAGACGGCGAGGGCACTGGACAGCTGCAGGGGGCTATTGGAAGCCCAGGTGAGTAAAAGTCATTTTTTTTTTTATTTAAGGATCACTTTAAAAGATACCCAAGTGACATGCGACATAATGTGTATGTACAGTGCCTAGCACACAAATAACTAGGCTATTACTTTTTTTTCTTTCTCTACCTGAAAGAGTTAAATATCAGATATGTAAGTGGCTGACTCAGTCCTGACTCAGACAGGAAGTGACTACTAGCAGACAATGAATTTTGAGAGCAAGAAAGAGATAAAAAAGGGTCAATAGTCCATAGATTTTAGCTCTGGCATAATTCAATGTATGTGTCATTGAGCAAAAACAATGAAACAGTTCAAAACTTAAAAAGTAGATTTAAACATAAAATAAAACAGTGGACTATCTTAAAAAGTCATTTTTACACGATGTACTGATACTCATCGTTGTTGCAATACAATGGTGCGCAAGAGTACTGTATTGATCACCTGTTTATGTCATTAAGTGGCATTCAGATTCTCTTAATTGTACATAATCGGCTTTGCTTGGTTTAGTGATGGCGGCAGATATTGATCAACGTTTCATCCGCATTGCCTTGTACAGCGCAGTATCTGTATCAATGAGTATAGCTGCCTCTACACTGGAATGCTTATACTCATAAAGCAAGAAATTGTAAAATATCTATTTCTGTAAAGACACTTAAAAATAAATAAATAGATAAATAAAGTAGCTTTGATTGGGCCAATTTAGAGAAAACCTGGTACTGCGCCTGCGCAGGAGCGTGAGCGAGGATCGGCCGCGCAAGCATAGTGGCCGTTGACTTGCAAGTGGGCGATACCGAAATTGCGCTGCGGCGGGGGACAGGAGCAGGGATGCTCGGGTAGTACTTTTTACTACCCGCCCGAATCCGGATCCGGGTACCCAGTTATTCGGATCCGATTCGGATATCCGAATTTGACATTTTTTTCTACCCAAACAGGACTCCTCCTCCTCCCCCCCTCTCCTCCTCCCCCCTCCTCCTCCTCCCCCCCCTTCCTCCTCCTCCCTCCTCCTACTTGTACTTTTTGAAAAGCCAGCTCACATACCATAGCTGGGATTAGAACCCAGGACTCAGTGTGTAGTAGGTATCTGTCTTACTAGTTACCCCACCTGTGCAGGTTTGTGGTTTTCTGCAAAACATGTACTTTTGGGGTGCCATGAGGACAGAGTTGGGGAACTGTGGTGTGATGTCCCAATAGGCTGCCTGTCTAGTTTCCTGTCAAGTGACAGGCATGGCCGGATTTCAGGCAAGGCCACAAAGGCCATGGCCTAGGGCAGTGATGGCTAACCTTGGCACTCCAGCTGTTGTGGAACTAAAAGTCCCATGAAGCATTGCAATACTTTGACATCTCTAGGCAGTGGCATGATGGGATTTGTAGTTTTGTCACAGCTGGAGTGCCAAGGTTAGCCATCACTGGCCTAGGGCACCAGGAATCAAGGGGTGGGCTGTGGCTTGGCATACTCCTGCAGATATGCTGTCAAACATGTGAACTGCAGCAGTGGGACAAGTGTCTGGGACTCAGGGGATGAAGGGACAGCAAACCTGGGCAGTTTGTCTGTGACCTGAATTGGCATTCATCATGACTATTGGCCACTCTTCGAGACTCTGACCTCCAACCAGCTCCAACCTATCAAAGTGGAAAGTATGGATTTGGCCCATAAATGGAATAAAAATTATAACCATTCCGATCATTTCAGAAGTAATCGATCCACAAAACAGATTGACAAGTTGTTCATTTGAAGTCATTTGGCTCCATCAACACTGTTGAATCAATCTGAAAGGTTGATTGTTCAGTAAAATTGCATCTTTAATAAGCATCTTTAATCAAATTGATTGCTGGGACCAATAAAAGTGTGTGTGTGGTAGGGGGATTGCTGTTCGTCAGAGGGCGGCAGGTGATAGCGGCCTTGGGCGGTAAAAAGTACAAATCCGGTTCTGATGACAGGCAGCCTATTGGGCCAATCAAAAGTGCGAGGATAATGTCCTTTAGGGCCCTTTTCCACCAGCGCGTTTGCGCTGGCTGAATCGCAAAAACGCAAACCGCTAGCGATTTTACAATCGATACGGTTTGCTTTTTAACATAGGAATCGCGGTAGGTCATTTCCACTACCGCGATTCGTTTTTGTCGGGAACGCGAACGCGCGGCGGAGCGATATTTGCCGCGATTTTGCTATGCAGTGCATAGCATAGCAAAATCGCGGCCGCGAACGTCGGGGAATCGCCGCTAATTGCGATTCAGCAATCGCTAGCGTTCAGCGTGAACGCTAGCGATTGCTAGTGGAAAAGGGCCCTTAAAGTGATTGGACCAGCAGGGGCTCAGGGCAGGACGAGTGGAGTTCTCATCATTGCCAATTAGCAGGCATACGTTCATAGCGCTCACTATGCTACTCTGATAAGGTGTGTTAACTCTGATAAGGCATGCTATTTGTCTTAGTGAATAAAGCCCAATAATTTTAATCTGACTGGAATAGCAGTTTTTAGGACTTTTTAACAACCCCCCCCCCCCCCCTCCAGGTTTTAGACCCTAAAACCTGGAGAGAAAAAATAATCACACTGCAAAGAGATCTGCTGCAGCCCCAGCACTTATTCACCTCCCTGGGATCTAGCACTGCAGTTCTCCCTCCGTCCTCCGGGTGGCGCTGTAACCCTGAAGTGAGATCGCCCTCTGTCGTCATGACGACAAACTGTGATCTCACCTGAGGGATGCAGAGACTCGGAGGACAGGAAGGAGAATGGCTGCCAGCCTCTGGATCCCCAGGGAGGTGAGTGACAAACGCCCGCTGCGTACTATGTTATGCACAGTCCCGCTGGTGGCTACCATGAGTCACGCTTGGGGTTACTGCTCCAGGTTTGTTTTTTCCACCCCGAGCGTGACTCGTGATAACTGCCAAGGGGGTTAAGTTGCACTATTAAGGTTGCTTTCACAGTGGGACGTTACAGGTGGACGTTACAGGCGCACGTTAGAGCAGCCTGTAACGCAGCCAAACTCACAGTAAAGAAAAATCAATGGGCTGTTCACAGTGCCCACGTTGCGTTACAGTGTAACGCTGGACGTTCAAAGCAAGTGCAGCATGCTGTGCGTTATATGTGGTTTTAGCTGCGTTAGACTGTTTGCACATGCTCAGTAAGTGGAGAGTTCGCTATTGTTCCTAGCCACATGGCTAATTAATATTCACTGCACTGTAGTGTTGTCCGGATCATGAACAATTCCGATCTTTGATCCGGATCTTTTTTGTGAGTCGAATCATCCGGATCATCACAATGAAGGATTCGGTTCAGAGTGGATGTCTGGAAGAAACAGGAACTGCAGCACAATCTTCCTGCTGCATCTCTCCCTTCCCCATTAGCACCCTCAATGTGCCCTCATTCACCTGCACCTCTCACTCTGCTGCACCCCCTGCTTCCTGTTTCCCTAGTAAAATGATTCAGAGATTCGGTTCAAAGATCCGGATCTTTTCAATGATCCGATTCGAATCATCCGCATCATTGAAAAGACCCGGACTTCCCAAGATAGTGAAACGGCGCACCAAGAGCCGCATAACGCGGCTTAATTTGACGTCCTCCTCCAAAACCACCATGCGTTGCGTTAGGGGCACGTTATGCGACCTTAACGTCTCCTAAAACGTAACGTCTTGGTGTGAAAGAGGCCTAAAAGTTAAGTTTTAATCACAAGACTGTCCAAAGAAACATTTTTTTATGTGATTTATATTGCTTAAAAAGAGGCACCATAGTGTCATAAAGTAGAATAAAGTAAATTGTTTAACTCTGTTTAACTCTCTAGTAAGGCCACATCTGGAATATGCAATTCAGTTCTGGGCACCACATTATAAAAAAGATATTGCAGTTTTAGAGCAGGTGCAGAGACGAGCAACAAAATTGATGCGTGGGATGGAAGGTCTCACTTATCGAGAAAGGTTAGATAAACTGGGTTTATTTAGTCTAGAGAAAAGACGCCTTAGAGGGGATCTAATTAACATGTATAAATACATCAGAGGGCAATATAATACCTTGGCGGATGAGCTTTTTGTCCCTAGGCCTTCTCAAAGGACTAGAGGACATGATCTGCGCATGGAGGAAAAACGTTTTAACCATTTATTTAGGAAAGGGTTCTTTACAGTAAGAGTGATTAAGATGTGGAATGCATTGCCACAGGAAGTAGTTATGGCAAACTCTATACCTGCATTTAAAGGGGGCTTAGATGCTTTCCTTGCGTTGAAAGACATCCATGGCTACAATTACTAGGTAATGCCTAATGATGTTGATCCAGGGATTTTATCTGATTGCCATCTGGAGTCGGGAAGGAATTTTTCCCCTTAGGGGCTAATTGGATCATGCCTTGTAAGGGTTTTTTCGCCTTCCTCTGGATCAGCAGGGATATGTGAGGGAGCAGGCTGGTGTTGTACTTTATACTGGTTGAACTCGATGGACGTATGTCTTTTTTCAACCAAAATAACTATGTAACTATGTAAATTATTCAGGATACCCACTTTTACGTTATTATCTTGGTATCAGCATCAGCAACACTTCCTATATCCATAGCTCCAACTGTCCCTCTTTCCTCCTCATTTGTCCCTCTTTCTATGTAAATATGTGTATTTCTCTACTAAAAAATGTGTTTGATTGACTCTTAACTTTATTCCCATCCTTTAAATTGATATATTACTAATTTTAAAATGTTAATATGAAGGAAAATGAACCAGGATAGAGAGGACCAGTGTGGTTTGAATTATAAAACAACAGATTTTTCTGAAATCTTTATGGTACGCGTGACTAGGGGTGTTGTCGGGGGCGTGATCAGGGGTGTGACAGGGGCGTGGCTTAAGTGTCCCTCTTTCTCATCTCAAAAAGTTGGGAGGTATGCCTACATCTACTGTATATATTACTGTACATTGGTATGTAACCCCGCCCTCCCAGTGATGTCACAGCCAAGGCTGTTTAGCTATGCGGAATTTTCCTCTCAAAGCATTCTGGGAAACCAGTTATTGCTCCTATTCACTACTACTGGGTTTGGAACACAGAGTAAACAATCCAGACTTTGCTGAGTGGTATGAACTCTTCTATGGAAAGAGACCCAAATAAAAAGGGACTATAGACAACTGCAAGGAACGATACCTAGCGGAATGGAGGAGTGACAGAGAACGCCCTGAAACTCACCGTCTACCAATCACTGCAGAGGTAGTACACAATGGCCCTGTGAGAGGCTACACCACCCCAAAGACAGACTCTGGGCCTGTACTATTCAAGCACCCATAGCCTGGAAATAGAGACAGGGCGACACAGACAGAAATGGAAGCCCCGGGAGGAGAGACTGTGCAGGCAGTGTGACCATGGGGTCCTGGAGGATGAGGCCCACTTCCTGCTACACTGCAGCAAATATGTACCAGTGAGGACTGACCACTTCCAGAGACTCTCCGCCCACATCCCGGATTTCAACGATACAGACGAGCAGAGGAAACTCTATATCCTACTAAGGGAAGAGGAAACAACCGTGCAAATAGCGGCTCAATATGTCGCTACTTGCCACCAACTGAGAGGAACATGATACCCCCTGGACTGTATACCCCTTATACTGCCCCCTATAGCCTCCTCACCCCTATGGACTATATATCCAAACCCCTCATACCGTCCCTTATATCCTCCACACCCTTATGGACCGTATACCCCAAGCCCCTATCCTTCCCTTATTCCCACAACCCCCCTCCTATGCTAAAGCTAATGTTTTGCTTTGGCAATGCTAAATGTATTTGGTCCTGCCAATAAAGCTTTTTTGGGCAATAGAGACAGAAGGCTTCCCCTTTAAAATAAACACATGAGGTAACTTTAAATGAACATTATATAGTTACCTTGCCATCAGTTCCTCTCAGAAGCTCACCATTTTCTTCTTACAGCGATCCCTTCCAGTTCTGACAACATTTTGTCAGAACTGAAATATATCAGTTGCTGTCAGTTATATATCAGTTGCTGTCAGTTACAGCTGAGAGGAGAACTGATGTGTCCATTTTTCCCTATGGCTCAAGTGGGCGATGTTACAGTTTAACAGTGTGCTGACCAGGAAGCTGTTATGGGGTAATAGCCATTTTCAAAATGGAGGACAGAGAATTCCATCGATCACAGTGGACAAACAGGATGCGGGACAGGAGAAAGACACTGAGGAGTAGACTACACAGTAGGTAAGTATGACTTGTGTATGTTTATTTTGACTTTTAATGTTCAGTTCAGGTTTTCTTTAAGTGCTCATCACATCAGTCAGTCACCTGAACCGATCACGAACCGCCATTTCAGCTGTCAGGTGGCTAATGGGTAACGTCTATACGTTCCTTCACTGCGTGTCACGTTTATTCTTTTGCTTTGTAAAGAAAAAAGACTAAATCCGCCTGTGGAGTGTTACTTGGGGATTTCTAGCTGTCAGTCTTTTCTCTTTGTAATTTAGTGAGATGCTGATTGCCACAGATGTCAGGTAAACCTCTAATTGCTGTTCCATCTATAAGTGCTGCCGTCTACAGATCTTTCTTAATTGTGCTCAGCTTTTGCTAAGTGGAAAATACAGATGTCATCTCATTTATCTTGCCTGCTGTGAAATGTATTTTGGAAAAGGCAGGACCGGGGAGCCCAGTTACGTTATACAGAGCCAAAACTGCCAAAAAATGTTGTAGCGGGCTAAAGGAATGGGTATCTAAACCACATCAAAGAGTACAGTTTTTCAGTGGCGTAGCTAAGGAGCTGTGGGCCCCGATGCAAGTTTTAAAATGGGGCCCCCCAAGCACTCTATACAAAACAATTGATACGGCGCACCAAAACCTGCCAATGGCAACTACAGTGTCAGAGGTGCAAGAAGGGGATGGGGAGCAGTTTGTTAATGATTACCACTAATCAAAGTATCTATAGAAGTGATTATTATGAGCACCGGACCAATAGAGAACTAATACTGCAGTTGAGGGGGGGGCTCTGGCCCAAGGGCCCCGATGCGGTCGCAACCTCTGCAACCCCTATTGCTATGCCCCTGCAGTTTTTAAGGAAACACTGGAGTGAAAAAAAAATTATGATATGATTTGTATGTGTAGTACAGCTGAGAAATAAAACACTGGGAGCAGAGACATAAGTCTAATATTGTTTCCAGTACAGGAAGAGTTAAACTCCAGTTATCTATGCAAAAGGGCCATTGAGCTCCACGACTTTCAAAAGCACAGAGAGCTCTGTCTTCTGAAGTTTGTTATCTCAACTGTCAGTCAGGCCCAGTGCACACCGAGCGTTTTTTGGAGCGATCCGCCGGCCGCATCCGCCTGTAAAAACGCTTGGCTAATGTATTGCAATGGGATGGTGCACACTGGCGGTTTGAGGTTTTTGACAAGCGCAAACGCGCCTCCTGCTGCACGTTTGCGGTTTTCGGAAGCGTTTCGTCCTCAATGTAAAGTATAGGAAAAACGCAAACCGCTCTGAAAAACGCTACTTCAGAGCAGTTTTCCAGGCGTTTTTGTTACAGAAGCTGTTCAGTAACAGCTTTTACTGTAACAATATGTGTAATCTGCTACACAAAAATGCTCCAAAAAATGCTTGGCATGTTTAGAAAACCTCTCTAAACATACCTAGAATCGCTCTGAAATCAGCTCCCAAAACCGCTAGCATATTGCGGATCTGCTAGCGGTTTTGGTGTGCACTGGGCCTCACTGTATTTTCTTTTTCTCTCCAGAGGACAAGTTAAAAGTTCACAAGCCTGCTCTGTAAAATCATTTAGAATGCTGAGTAGTGTGTAAACTGCAAATATTAGAGAATGATGCAATGTTATTAAAAACACTATATAACTGAAAATAAAAATATGAAAATATTTTCTTTGCTACTAATGTTCTAGTAATTATCCGTACTACACAACCAATTCATCATAATTTTTTTTCTCGCTTAAGTGTCTCTTTAAAGGGACTCCGAGCACCTCTCATGTGTATGCATTTAAGACACTGACCAGTACTGCAAAGTATTTAAAGATGCATACCTTTCTATAGCTGGTGCTCTCCTCTTTCATTTGATGCCTGAATCACCATTCTACACCAAATAGTTTTTGTTCGATTTCAATATAAAAATCGCGGCTGCCATCTTGCCTATGTTATAACTTTAGGGTCACCCCTGTCTTCTCTGTTAGAGAAGTGCATCACTGAATGTAGCAGGAAGAGGAAGTGACACGTATGGCCATTGCAAGAGGCTCCTCCAGAGGGGTCACAGCACGACTTTGTTGGAAGTCGTCTTGCTTAAAAGGCATGCCCATGAGAGGTGCTCGGAGTCCCTTTAAAACTCACCGCAAGATCTTCCAGTGCTTCTAAAGCAAAACATCAGGTGATAGGTTCTAAGAACAAACTTACAATGCCTGAAAGGTTTAATAGGTTTACTTTCATTTTCTCCCCAGACCCTTATCAGTCACTGAGCTGTGTGGTACTGAATAGAGTCATAACTGTAGGGGGAGCATCCTGCAACCAAGAATGTAACATCAGCGCCCAGGTCTCCCAGTAAATCATCCCTTTGTTGTCCCTGAAAGCTAAATGCACCTTCAGAACTGCTGGAATGCAATGATGTGTCAGCTTGTTAATTCAGCATATTCAGCAGTGATGCATTGTGGAATACCTCATACTCCAACCTGAATAAACCTTCTGTTGAGCATAATTGCAGTTAACTTTTAAAGTACCACTATAGTGGAAAAAGTAAGCAGTTAAAATCTGACAGAACCGTCAGGTTTTGGACTAGTCCATCTCCTCATGGGGGATTCGCAGGGTTTTCTTTATTTTCATAAGCATCTCCTCAACGGCAGTTGCTAAGCCTAACTGCCAAAATAGTGTGCAAGTGAGTAGGGAGGCTGGCTGTTATCATATTCGTTTGCCTCCCTCACAAACTGATAATAGTAACTGGAGAAGCAACAGGGGCATTTGTGACTTTTTTCATGTCTGCCAGTAGTAAAGATGATGACTGGCAGGTTGATTGTGGATTAAACAACATGAACAAATTACATGGCGAATATCGATCATTTCTTGATCTCTATTCTATTTTTCAACTTCTCACTTTTTTGCAATGTATTGATTTATTTTTTCACCCTTTTTTGATAAAGTTCCTCTTTAAAACCTAAGGAAATAGACAGGCCAGCATTCATTTCCAAAAGCAAGACCGGAATGTAATCTCATAATAAGCAAAACACTTTGTACTTGACATAAGGCGAAGGATAGATTTTCTGCATCCTATTTTACAAAATGCCATCTTCTTTTTTAAAGTGGACCTGAACTCTTGCACAGGACAAGGAAAAACACAGAAATGCACCCTCTATGTATTTGGAGAGTTTAGCCTAAGGCCCGGTTCACATTAGCTTTCGCTGTACATATACTGTACAAACGGAACGTACGTTCCGCATAGCAATGCAAAAAGTCTATGCGGACTTTCACGCGCGTCCGTTCCGTACAGAATGGAGCCGGATCGGATCCGGACTCTTTTCCAACATGCTCTATTTTTCGGGTCCGGATCATCTGGACCACGCACCCGGACCGGAGCCTGACTGCACCATCCGGAAATAGAATCCAATGGGGAACGGAAAGCACAGAACACACTGGCCTTAAAAAACTGACGTTCTTCCCCACTTCCTATGCGTATTCTAGCGGCCATTTTGGATGGGGACACACGGGCCAAGCCTTTCTGGAGTGGAGCAGCAGTGAGTTTGTGCTGGAGCTGTTTGGCAGTATGTCTGACATGGAGGTGAGGCAATACACAGCAGAGGACCTGATTCTACAGGTGCACCTTCTGCTGACCTCCCAGACCCCAACATTTTTATTTATTTTTGTATCTCTTTTACCGAACTGATCTGGATCGCAGCCGTATACCTACCTGATGCAACTGGACCGGATCCGGTCCGGTCATCCGGTCCGTTTGGCACAGAAACGCAAGTGTGAACGGGGCCTAATTCCCCCCTCATCTGGGACTAATCACCACTGTAATTTGATCTTTCAGCTGTGTCATGGTAAACACAGGATGTTAACCCTATGTCTGCTTCCATGAAAGCAGGACGTAGACACACAACAGATTTATTGCAGGATTTGTATCAGCTGTAACAAAGAAACATTTTTCTGTAAAGGTTATTACGCTGTTGCTTATTTTTTATAGCTGAGAGGAAGTTCTGACCGAGTTCAGGTCGGCTTCAATAATGTTTTTTTTCACACGTATCACATCTACCTTGCAGGTAAGATTGAGAGTGCTGAGTCATGTGACTAAGGCCCAGTGCACACCGAGCGGTTTTTGGAGCGATCCGCCGGCCGCATCCGCCTCTAAAAACGCTTGTCTAATGTATTGCAATGGGATGGTGCACACCGGCGGTTTGCGGTTTTTGCCAAGCCGCAAACGCGCCTCCTGCTGCGCGTTTGCGGTTTTCGGAAGCGTTTCGTCCTCAATGTAAAGTATAGGAAAAACGCAAACCGCTCTGAAAAACGCTAGTTCAGAGCCGTTTGCCAGGCATTTTTGTTACAGTAGCTGTTCAGTAACAGCTTTTACTGTAACAATATGTGTAATCTGCTACACAAAAACGCACCCAAAACCGCTAGGCATGTTTAGAAAACCTCTCTAAACATACCTAGAATCGCTCTGAAATCACCTCCCAAAACCGCTAGCGTATTGCGGATCTGCTAGCGGTTTTGGTGTGCACTGGGCCTAACACACATTCCCTGTAACTTTTGTCAAGGATAGCAGCCAAGTGGAACTTTGTCTGACCTCGTCCGTCCTTTCGTTTTTCACACCAGTTAATATGATGTAGTGTTGCCATGGTGATTTACTGATACTACACTCAGTGAACCTGTGTTGTCGCAATCATGAAGTGAAAGGTGAGGTGTCGGGAGCGGGGGGGTGATTTCCTCTCACACTTCTGTCTTGGTTGACTTTTTCTCTCTGCTTACTCCGCACCTTCTATTCTTTATAAGGCCTCGTTCACACGTAAAACCGCAAAACGCCGGCGATTAACGCAGAAAAATCACTGGACACTGTAGCGGTTTAGGAGCGACCGCGATTAGCGGTTCTATACATGCTCATCGTGATCGCTCTGGAATCGCCGGCACACCGCTGCATGTTACACGTTTGCGGTTAACGCTAACCGCAAACGCGGCAGTGAGAACACTGCCATAGTGTTACATGTGCTAGCGGTTTTTAAAAACCGCTAGCTGTTTGCCTTGAGCGGGAATCGCATGATTCCCACTCAAGCGAGAAAGAGCCCTAAACCCACAGGCCAAAATCCTCTGGTGCCCAAAAGAGCACATTTTCGCTAGTACTTAACATTTGCGTACATTTCACCGCCCAGTCACTTTGGCGCAGGAGGAGCTTGGTGATGGGCACAAATTTCGCATAACAGTCATTTTGCATCGTAATTCACAGATTACGAATTGAAATCATAATGCGACATTTCAGGTAAACTTGTAATTAATTTAATTCGTAGACATAATTAGGAACCGTAATTTTGCAATTTTACATAATTTCGTGCTAAATTTAGCGGTTAATAGCAAAGCTGCCATACATGCTATCATCACCAAAATTGCTATGTATGTAAAGGGTAAAAGTGGGAACAAGGTAAAAAAAAAAAAAAAAAAAAAAAAAAAGAATTTTTTGAAAAAGTCCTGTTAGTTTTTTTAACTACTTAAAAGAGACTCTGTAACGTCAAAAAGATCCCCTGGGGGGTACTCACCTCGAGTAGGGGAAGCCTCCGGATCCTAATGAGGCTTCCCACGCCGTCCTCTGTCCCACGGGGGTCTCGCTGCAGCCCTCCGAACAGCCGGCGACAGAACCGACTGTCAGTTCAATATTTACCTTTGCTGGCTCCAGCGGGGGCGCTCTGACGGCTCTCGGCTCCGAACTACACGGAAATACCCGATCTCAGTCGGGTCCGCTCTACTGCGCAGGCGCCGGAGACTTGCGCCTGCGCAGTAGAGCAGACCCGACGGCGATCGGGTATTTCCGTGTAGTTCGGAGCCGACAGCCGTCAGAGCGCCTGCGCAGGAGCCAGGAAGGTAAATATTGACGTCATTATTCTCGGAGGGCTGCAGCGAGACCCCTGAAGGACGGAGGACGGCGTGGGAAGCCTCATTAGGATCCGGAGGCTTCCCCCACCCGAGGTGAGTACCCCCCAGGGGATCTTTTGATGTTGAAGATCCTCTTTAAGGACCACGGTGATTGAAATCTACGCCCTGTTTTGGTGGTCACCTGGCTGGCAAGGCGTAGATTTCAATCACCACCACAGTGCGCATCCGCCGTTTACGTCGCTCCCCGCCGATCTCGCCGCTGAATCCCGACGTCTCTCGCCGCAGCTCACTTGCATTGCCTGTCTCTATCACGGCTTAGCCACGTGAGCCGGTCAGAAGCCGATTTCATTGGCTCCTGGCCGTGTCTAGCAATATAAGCCACTCCCATAGGCTTACATTGATAGACACGGCCAGGAGATAATGAAAGCGGCTCCTGACTGGCTCACAGGAACTCTGCCGTCATAGAGACGTATATTATATGCAACCAGCATTTTTTTTTTTACTAGACCAGCATTGGAAGGGTTACACACGGAGCTTTAAAGTTTGTGGAGAGAACTGCAGACTCATCCGAAGTTTAGATAGATACATTTAAGCAAAACAAAATGTAACAACTGTGGAATGTGACTCACTCTCTCTGACTGTGCAGGAGCTGGAGGACAGCCAAAGAGTGTGAAACATTCCTCACTTGTTACATTTTGTTTTGCTTAAATGTATCTATCTAAACTTCGGATGTGTCTGCAGTTCTCTCCACGGAACTTTAAAGCTCTGTGTGTAACCCTTCCAATGCTGGTCTAGTAAGAAAAAAATGCTGGTTGCATATAATATGCTGTAAATTATGTTTTAGAGCAAAGTTGAAATGCAGGGTTATATTCCGCTTTCAGTGGTTAAAAAAATACATTGTAGCAATTTTGGTGACAATACAATTGTATTTTGCAATGAACCAGTAAAGGCAGCACAAAAGGATGTAAAAATGACGTAAAATTACTAATGGGTTAAGTGAAATTAAATGAATGTCCAAATAGTAAATACGGATGACCGTAATTGCGAAAATGTACAGGAAATTTCACGTAATCATAATTAGCGGATTACGGTCATCACTAGTGAGCAGAATGATGGCTCAGCCAGCTGCCGCTGCCATTCGCAGCAACTCTGGGGAGAAGTCATTCGGGGTCCGGCGATCACCGGCACCTGAATTGCACTGCTGCGCGGCCATAGACACTATGCCATTATGTGTACAGCGGCGCCCAGGGCATGCGCAGCACAGGGAAAAGCGCGGGCTGAAATGACCTGCCGTGCTTACAATTTGTTTTTCAGAATTGGACTTTTTCGGTTTTGCGCCTAGTTGGACTTTAAAGGGAGCAGCACGGTGGCGTAGTGGTTAGCGCTCTCGCCTTGCAGTACTGGGTCCCCAGTTTGAATCTGCACAGAGTTTGTATGTTCTCCCCGTGTCTGCGTGGGTTTCCTCCAGGCACTCTGTTTTCCTCCCACATCCCAAAAACATACAGATAAGTTAATTGGCTTCCCCCTAAAATTGTCTCTAGACTACAGTACATACACTACATGATATAGACCTAAAAACCCAGAAAATAACACTGCGCTGCTCCAAGCATCGCTCCCAACTGTCCCTCTTTTGGAGGGACAGTCCCTCTGTCCCTGTTTCCTCCTCATTTGTCCCTCTTTCAGGACGTTGTCCCTCTTTTTCTATGTAAATATATATATATTTCTCTACTACAAATGTGTTTGATTGACTCTAAACTTTATTCCCATCCTTTAAATTGATATATTACAAATTTTAAATTGTTAATATGAAGGTAAAATGAACCAGAATACAAAGGACCAGTGTGCTTTGAATTATAAAACAACATATTTTTCTTATGAAATCTTTATGGTATGCGTGACTAGGGTTGTGGCGGGGGCGTGATCAGGGGTGTGGCAGGGCATGGCTTAAGTGTCCCTCTTTCTCATCTCAAAAAGTTAGGAGGTATGTACAAGGTCACCTGAATAGTCTGTATAATACTCTTGGTGCACTGCTGTTGAGACCACCAAATCTGCACTAAACGCAAAACCAAACACAGCAGCGCTTCCAAGTTTCCAACGCAGTTCAACATACCTCCCAACTTTTTGAGATCAAAAAGAGGGACACGTAAACCACACCTCTAACCACGCCCCGGACACACCCCCAACCACACATACTATAAAGATTTCATAAGAAAATTATGATGTTTTATAATTCAATTTCAAACCACACTGGTGCTTTCTATCCTGGTTAATTTTCCTTCATTTTAACAATTGAACAATATTTAACAATAAGAAATACATCAATTTAAAGGATGGGAATAAAGTTTAGAGTCAATCAAACACATTTTCCAGCAACAAAATACATATATTTACATAGAAAGAGGGACAAATGAGGAGGAAAGAGGGTCAGTTGTGAGCTATGAGTTCAATGTCAATTTTTGCAGGCTTTTTTCAGATGATGTCTTCAGCACAACAATTCAATTCCCAGCAGCTTAGTCAAAAGGTTCACTCACCAGCTCCACTGACTCTCCCCACTGGAGTCGGTCACGCTTTGGAGGGTTGCAGGCAGCCCCCTCCCAGGCTGTACCATCAGCTCCAGCCTCCAGCAAATGAGACTCCGATTAGTGGGGCAATCTTCCTCCACCTGGATCAGCTACACAGGAGAGGCGTTCCACTTCCCCCACTACAGAGGATGTGTTGCAGAGTGTGCACTAGATTGCTGTCCCCCTCACATAGAGGAACAGCCGGATCAAGGGTTCCACGGTACTTCAAATGAACATACAATACACTGTAATCACCAGTTCTGTATTTTTTACCAGTGTCCATATTTGATGTATATCATTGTCTGTATCATTATGTACCCCTTGTTTGTTTTCTTACCTTGTACAGCACCACGGAATATGTTGGCGCTTTATAAATAAATAATAATAATCCTCTATAATAATTTTCCTGCGTCTCCTCCTGTCCCTGTGTCCGTGCTTTTGCGCTACTGCGCATGTGCAGCACGGGCGGCCGTTGGGACGGGGAGGACGGGGCCAGGGGGCGGGCGTGTGCAGGCGTGGTGGGCGTGCTGACATGCGGCTGGCGGCGGCGGACACGGGCAGGAGGCAAAGGGGGTTGTGAGGGTGGCCTAGAGCCCGTTTTTTTAAACGGGTTTAGGTCTGCTAGTAGTAATAATAATATTCTTCAGCAGAAGTCAGGGGGCAAGGGGTGTGTGTGTGTGTGTGGGGGGGGTCGGAGATTGGGTACAGAGAAGGGAGAAGTTTGCATTCCAGTGGTCCCTATGACAATTTTGCAGGGGGCTGTTCTTGCTCCTGGAGGAAGTATACACATTTCCACTAACTAACCTGGTATCTTCAAATGAACACTCATGCCTTCTTACATACATGCTTGGACGATTCAAGCACACGTGTTTACGAAAAAGATCTTTTCCAAAGGAACCATCTCTTGACGTTTTGCTCATGCCTACACATCCGACCGCCCTCCTCCGTCTACCGCCAGCTTACGACGCATTCTCCTGCACGCCGGGTTAACGCTGCCTCTCGCCTTCTGTCATGCTGGCTTTCTTTCTCCATTTTTCTCTTTCCTATTTGCAAATTGCTAATTGCCGGCTGCGAAGGCGCGCAGGGCCTTGTTGTGGCAGATGATCTTGTCGGGGTGCCGGATTAGCATTGTGTGAGCTTGTTTGGAATAATAAGCATCTGGAGTCTCTGCTCAAATGTTGTGATGTAATAAATAATAGGCAGACAGTAGACCTTTAAATTACACGAAGCATTTCTTTTTTTCCCCTTTTTTTTCTATTGCTGTTCTTCAGGCTTGCCGGCCTTATTTTCTATTAATGCAATTCCATTTCATCCAAAAATAAAGCAGGAGATGGTTTCCATTCCAAATGTGTTGAGCGCCAGGCCATCAAATATGTGCTAATGTACCTGGCCTGGCGCTGGGAGCAGAGACTCCGCTATCGTAATGCGAATCTTAGCTGTCTGTCTTGGGGGGAAGCGGAGAAGTCATGTGACCTCCTCCGCTATATCCAGCACAGCTGTCCAGGCTGAATCGTTTTAATGGTGTATTTATTGCACAGTTCCCCGAAGCACCTTGTGACTATATTTAACTTCAGTGATCGTTATGCTGCTTTCGTGAGGCGGCGACATACCCCGGCCATAGGGTTGCCAGGTCGGCTGATGGAGAAAACCGGACAGGGGGTGGAGTTAGGGGTGGAGTTAGGGGCGGAGTCAGAAGCACACTTTTATGTAGAGTGGGGCTAAGCAATGGGCTTTTTTAAAAAATTTTTTATAGTATTTATATCGCACTGACATCTTCTGCAGCACATTACAGAGTACATAGCCATGTCACTAACTGTCCTCACCAGTAGTACTGGTCCAGTGCACATAAGAGACAGTTTTTCACCAGTGAGGGCTGGTGCACACCAAAACCCGCTAGCAGATCCGCAAAATGCTAGCAGATTTTTAAACGCTTTTTTTTATTTTTATGAGGCGTTTTGCTAGCGTTTTGCGGATTGCTGCTGCGGTTTTCAGTATAGTAGATTTCATATATTGTTACAGTAAAGCTGTTACTGAACAGCTTCTGTAACAAAAACGCCTGCAAAACCGCTCTGAAGTGCCGTTTTTCAGAGCGGTTTGCGTTTTTCCTATACTTAACATTGAGGCAGAAACGCATCCGAAATCCAAAAAATGCCTCACCCAGGCATTTTTCGTTTCTGCAAAACGCCTGCCGCTCTGGTGTGCACCACCCCATTGAGATACATTGACCAAGCAGATCCGCAGCCGCAAGCGGATCTGAAAACGCCCAAAAAGCCGCTCGGTGTGTACCAGCCCTAACTGCACATAGGAGACAGCTTTTCACCAGTAAATGCACATTATAAGAGACACCTTTTCGCCAGTAAATGCACATAATAAGAGACAGCTTTTCCCCAGTAAATGCACAAGAGACAGCTTTTCACCAGTAAATGCACATAATAAGACACAGCTTTTCACCAGTAAAGGCACATAATAAGAGACAGCTTTTCACCAGTAAATGCACAAAAGAGACAGCTTTTCACCACTAAATGCACATAATGACAAACAGCCAGTGTTCCCAGTATATGTAGCCAGGGATATATGTGCCCAGTATATGTAGCCAGGGGGTATATATGTCCCATTATATGTAGGCAGGGGTGTAAATGTCCCAGTATACGTAGGCAGGGGTATATATGTCCCAGTATATGTAGCCAGGGGGTATATGTGCCCAGAATAGGTAGCCAGGGGGTATATGTGCCCAGAATAGGTAGCCAGGAGCTATATGTGCCCAGAATAGGTAGCCAGGGGCTATATGTGCCCAGAATAGGTAGCCAGGGGCTATATGTGCCCAGAATAGGTAGCCAGGGGCTATATGTGCCCAGAATAGGTAGCCAGGGGCTATATGTGCCCGGAATAGGTAGCCAGGGGCTATATGTGCCCAGAATAGGTAGCCAGGGGGTATATGTGCCCGGAATAGGTAGCCAGGGGCTATATGTGCCCAGAATAGGTTAGGTAGCCAGGTGCCCCCCGCCCCCCCCCCCCCCCCTGCAGGAGGAGAACAGTGCAGCAGAGAGAGAGCTGGGAGCAGCGGTGGAGAAGGGGGGCAATCTCCCCCCCCTTCCCTCACCTTAGGGTGCTCTCTCTCCCCCGCTGTCTCCTCCAATATGATGTGCAGGCTGGCGGGTGGCTGCGGGCGGAACTTACCTCTGTGTCGCAGGCGCCGGAAGTTCGGGTCCCGCAGCCGCTGAGATTCGACTCAAAAAAGATCCGGATCAAAGATTCGAATCATTCATGAGCCGGACAACACTATTCAGACTGATTAGTGTTGTCCGGCTCATGAATGATTCGGATCTTTGATCCGGTTCTTTTTTTAGTCGAATCTCAGCGGCTGCGGGACCCGAACTTCCGGCGCTGGAGCGACACAGAGGTAAGTTCCGCCTGCAGCCACTCGCCAGCCTGCACATCATCCTGGAGGAGACAGCGGGGGAGAGAGAGCACCCTAAGGTGAGGGAAGGGGGGGGAGATTGCCCCCCTTCTCCACCGCTGCTCCCAGCTCTCTCTCTGCTGCGCTGTTCTCCTCCTGCGCTGCGGGGGGGGGGGGGGGGGGGGGGCTCTAAACCGGACAACTTAATTGTCCGGTTTAGCATGCCTTTTTGCACCGGACACAGCGCACAAAAACCGGACTGTCCGGTGTAAAGCCGGACACCTGGCAACCCTACCCGGCCAGGCAGGAATCATCTCTCATTGGGGCTGATTCACAAAGACTTTCTGTTGAATTACCTCACCTTCCTTTTACCTCATGGTTTATCTCTTCTGAAATGACTTCACTCATAATTTATATCCCCTTATCTAACTTAACTCATGATTTATTTCTCCTTAGCTGGCTTAAAGAGGAACTCCAGTGAACATTTTACTGTTGGCAGGTGATGTAGCTGCTGCATGGTTTTTGGCAGTTGGAAGCAGCTGTAAACAACTATTTCCCACAAAAGTTTGAACTTTTCTTCTGGGAGGGGTTACTTGTGGGTGGGGTTTCACCACAATATCAGCCATAAAGCGCCCCCTGATGGTCTGTTTGTGAAAAAGAATAGATTTCTCATGTAAAAGGGGGTATCAGCTACTGATTGGGATAAAGTTAAATTTTTGGTCTGAGTTTCTCTTTAAAGAGGAACTCTAACCCAGGAGGATTGAACTTTATCTCAATCAGTAGCTGATACCCCCTTTCCCCTCGAGAAATCTTTACCTTTTCTTGAATAGATCATTGGAGGGGGGGGGGGGGGGGGGTCTGTATGGCTGATATTTGGTGAAACCCCTCCCACAGTGTGATGTCATGACCAAGGTCCTGACAGTTTGCTGTCTGTGAACCTTGTTGTATTGTGGGAAATAATGGCTTTTTTCCAACTGCCAAGCAAGCAGTATCTCCCTCTGTGCATAGAACTCTCAGTAACAAACATTCTGTATAGATCACTTGGCAGAACTAAAGATGGCACCACTAGTGATACATCTCAGTACGTAAATCAGGGAGAGGAAAGAGTTTAAAATGGCTGTCTAAATAACACTGACTAAATAATATATAAATGGATATTGTAAAAAAATAAGCAATTTTATTTATAATGTTATTTTTACTAGTTTCTCTTTAACGGTAGTTCAGACGAATGTCTGAACTAGCTGCCCGAGGCAGTCCGGTGTCTCGCTCCAAATGCTTTTCAGCAAGTTTGCAGAAAAGCACTTGTAGGCTTCTGGCAAATTGGCTGCGCTTTACGGCATGTGGCATTTTTTAATTCCCGCAGGGGGACACGGAAATGTGGTGGTAAACGGTTCTCAGCTTAGCTCCGGGCAGACAGCAGCAAAAATCAAGAAAATGCGGCGGTTTTGCAAATGACTGTAAATGGCAATAGTAAGCAGTAGTACCCACTACACACGGCTGTCCATTCATCTGAATGGATGAGCGCCTCAGCCGTCATTTACCATCGCAGAACCGTACCTCTGAACCAGCCCTAACTCATGGTTTAGATCTCCTTATTTTACATGATCTACTTCTCCTTATCTGTTTATCTCAGGAATTATATCTCATTAGCAGGGCCGCTTTTAAAGCTCAGGAACCTATAGGCACATAAGCTCTGGCACCCTAAACCCCACCCTTAACACAGAACACACCTCCTTAAGCCACACCCTCTGGCCAGCCTGATGTTCCCCATTAAACAGTCCCCCCAACCAGATGTGTTCACCTTTACCCCTCCCCTAATAGATACCCTCTCTTCCCAAACAGTACAAGGTGCTTGATGGACGAAGAATGAATAGATGGAGAAGGGGAGCACTTTGGCTGGCCAGTAAGCAGCCTTTCAAACATGGGCCGCATATAGGCATAAGCCTACAGTGCCTATTGGTTAATCCAGCCCTGTTCATTAGTTTATCTCATGCGTTGGCTCTCCTTACAGTTAAAGAGACACTGAAGCGACAAAAAAAAATATGATATAATGAATTGGTTGTGTACTATGAATAATTACTAGAAGATTAGCAGCAAAGAAAATATCCTCATACTTTTATTTTCAGGTATATAGTGTTTTTTCTAACATTGCATCATTCTATAATATGTGCAGATTACACAACACTCAGCATTCAAAATGAGTCTTTCAGAGCAGTCTGTGAAGTAATGACCTCTCCTCTAGCAGAGGAAAAGTAAATAGTCCAGGAACAGTTGAGATAATAAAAGTCAGATAACAGCCCTCTCCAGGACTAACTTAGTCGGAGAGCTTAATGGCTTTTTTGCATAGAGATAACAACTGGAGTTTCTTAACTCTTCCTGTACTGGAAACAATTAGACTGATGTCTCTGATCTTAATGTTTTATTTCTTAGCTGTACTACACATACAAATCATAATATCATCATTTTTTTTTTCGCTTCAGTGTCTCTTTAAGGGAAAATAAAAGTAAGCTTTGTGAATCAACCAGCTTGTTATGGGTCTGCTCAAATCGGACAAAAAGTAAAGCGTGATTGGTTGTTGTTGGTAGGGATAGAGAATAAAGCTACCTACAGGTAGTCATATACAGGGGTTTTAGCGGAAGCAGGAAATTTGGGTGACCAGCGGCTAATGGACGATTTGGGTAGCCCCATAGGTGTTAAAGCAAATATCGGTTATTAGGTGCCCAAAGCAGAAATTTGGGTGCGCAATAATTATCGTTTCGAAAATTAAGTTATATTTTTTGAAATGTTACATTGTTTTGATAATTAGAATGATATAGTTTTTGACTTTTTTTTATAAAGAGTTTTTGACATTTTTTAAAGTTTTGTATTTAGAAATTATTCATTTTTGAAAATTATCATTTTGAACATTCTAAGGTTAGGAAGGGGGATTTTAGGGTTAGGCGTCAGGAAAGGTTTTTTGATAATGTATTGTTTTAAAATTGGGTGGAGGGGTTAGGGTTAGGCGTCAGGAAGGGGGGGTTTAGGGTTAGGCGTCAGGAAGGGGGGGGGTCTTAGGGTTAGGCGTTAGGAAGCGGGGTTTAGGGTTAGGTGTCAGGAAGGGGGAGTTTAGGGTTAGATGTCAGGAAGGGGGGTTTTAGGGTCAGGTGTCAGGAAGGGGGGTTTTAGGGTCAGGTGTCAGGAAGGGGGGTTTTAGGGTCAGGTGTCAGGAAGGGGGGTTTTAGGGTCAGATGTCAGGAAAGGGGGTTTAGGGTTAGGCCTCAGGAAGGGGGGTTTTAGGGTCAGGTGTCAGGAAGGGGGGGGGTTAGGGTTAGGCGTCAGGAAGGGGGGGTTTAGGGTCAGGTGTCAGGAAGGGAGGTTTTAGGGTTAGGCCTCAGGAAGTAGGGTTTTAGGGTTAGGTGTCAGGAAGGGGGGTTTTAGGGTTATTCTGCCAATAACTTCTTGCTGCACCCCCTCCTTTTGTGTCACCAACCTCTCCCTCTAGATTGTAAGAATTTGGCAGGGCCCTCTCCCCTTGTGTATCATACATAACTGTGTGCACTTTACCCAGAATTTGGAACTTGTTACCACTACCACTCCAGTTTATGATCTGGCATTGTACTACTGTCTGCATTGTGTTGTGTATCTTTTTGCTATTACCTGTATTTAGTTGTATCTATTGTCTATTACATGTATTGTTCTGTCACCCCTGTTATCATTGTCTGTAACCCTATTTATTGTACAGCGCTGCGTAATATGTTGGCGCTATATAAATCTAATAAATAATAATAATAATAATAGGTGTCAGGAAGGGGGGTTTAGGGTTAGGTGTCAGGAAGGGGGGGTTTAGGGTCAGGTGTCAGGAAGGGGGGTTTTAGGGTTAGGTGTCAGGAAGGGGGGGGGGTCTTAGGGTTAGGTATCAGGTAGGGGGTTTTAGGGTTAGGTGTCAGGAAGGGGGGCTATGGGGTTAGGCATCAGGAACGGGGGTCTTAAGGTTAGGCATCGGTAGAGGGAGGGTTCTGTGTAACAGTAGGATTAGGTTTAGTTGTAGTAAAATATCGGTAATATACATCAGTGTTCAACTGTCATCATCACCACTGTAAATATTTTTTCATGTTCATTTGGCACCCAATATACAATAGTATTTATCATTTACATGTATTTTAGTTTCACCCTGTGCCCTTTTAATACTGTTAGTTTACCTTATTTATCAGTCTAACAGAGTTAACCACTTCACCACTGAGGGGTTTTACCCCCTGAGCACCAGAGCAATTTTCACCTTTCAGCGCTCCTTCCATTCATTCGTCTATAACTTTATCATTACTTATCGCAATGAAATGAACTATATCTTGTTTTTTCCGCCACCAATTAGGCTTTCTTTAGGTGGGACATTATGCCAAGAATTATTTTTTTCTAAATGTGTTTTAATGGGAAAATAGGAAAAATGTGGGGAAAAAAATAATTATTTTTCAGTTTTCGGCCATTATAGTTTTTAAATAATGCATGCTACTGTAATTAAAACCCATGAAATGTATTTGCCCTTTTGTCCCGGTTATAAAACCATTTAAATTATGTCCCTATCACAATGTTTGGCGCCAATATTTTATTTGGAAATAAAGGTGCATTTTTTTCATTTTTGCGTCCATCCCTAATTACAAGCCCATAGTTTATAAAGTAACAGTGTTATACCCTCTTGACATAAATATTTAAAAAGTTCAGTCCCTAAGGTAACTATTTATGTATTTTTTTTAATTGTAAATTTTTTAATTTTTTTTTAATTACAAAAAAAAAAAAAAAATGGGGAGTGTGGGAGGTAATGAGTTAATTTTATGTGTAAAAGTCATTTATTTGTATGTGAAAAATGTGTAGGGTGTAGTTTACTATTTGGCCACAAGATGGCCACAGTAACTTTTTGTTTTAATGCGACCTCCAAGCTTCCTTCCGGAAGCTTGGAGGAAGTATAAGGAGGCTGGACACGTGAGTTTTTTCTCACAATGATCGCGCTGCCCATAGGAGAGCAGCGGATCATTGCGGGGCTTAGATCAACGAACGGGAATGGATTTTCCCGTTCATTGATCTCTGGGCGAGCGGGCGGCGGCGTGTTTACTAGCGGCGGGCGGCGGGTTTACGAGCGGGAGCGCGGACAGCGTCGGGAACGCGGAAAGTACGTATTTCTCCGTCCCTGGTTGTTAAAGGATGGAAAAAGGGGCGGAGAAATACGTACGCGCGGGGGTAAAGTGGTTAATTAACATGGTATTCTGAGATTTTGGCTTCATCTTGCGACCTTTTAATACCGTTATTTTAACATATTTCTTATTATGATGGAGATAAAGAAAAAATAAAAAAAACAGTGTTATAGATGACATTTTAAAATGTTTAAGAAAGAAAGGGGCGCTCTGAGACTCCGAATAATACAGATGGAAGCTCCAATAGGAGAGGTGTCACCTTATTCAACTGTGGCCGGCACAGCGTACACAGCCCCGATAAGCGTGCGTCCCTCTTAGCCTAGCCGGGGACCGGGCTCTCTACTCGAGCGTGGCGGATGTGACGTCACTCCTCGCCGACCTCATCACCGCTGTTACTGGGAGGATCAGACAGACGCCAGCGGTAGACACACGGTATAGGCGTCAGTATTTCCGCATGAATGAAAAAGTGATTATAAAATCCGCTGTATACGCGGTAAAGGTGCGTTTGTATGGCAGTTACGTGATCAGCACGCTATAAAAGCCGCATAGGGATGAGTTGAATTTGAAAAAGCCGCTATATATGCGGCTATAATTACGCTTACAGATCAAAAAATCAAAGAGTATAAAATTTATTTTAAAAGACAACGCGTTTCACAGAGGTACATCCTCTGCTTTATCAAGTCATTTAGGATAAATGATTTTTTGATCTGTAAGCGTAATTATAGCCGCATATATAGCGGCTTTTTCAAATTCAACTCATCCCTATGCGGCTTTTATAGCGTGCTGATCACGTAACTGCCATACAAACGCACCTTTACCGCGTATACAGCGGATTTTATAATCACTTCTTAATTCATGCGGAAATACTGACGCCTATACCGTGTGTCTACCGCTGGCGTCTGTCTGATCCTCCCAGTAACAGCGGTGATGAGGTCGGCGAGGAGTGACGTCACATCCGCCACGCTCGAGTAGAGAGCCCGGTCCCCGGCTAGGCTAAGAGGGACGCACGCTTATCGGGGCTGTGTACGCTGTGCCGGCCACAGTTGAATAAGGTGACACCTCTCCTATTGGAGCTTCCATCTGTATTATTCGGAGTCTCAGAGCGCCCCTTTCTTTCTTACTCATTTCTACAGTGAACTATTCCAGGGAGCAGCCGAGCAACAAGTGGCCTGATCGCACCAAATCTGGGGAACTTTCACTACCCTGCACGCACTTTATTTTAAAATGTTGGCTTCACCCTGCACCCCTTTTTCCTCTCACCCTTATTTCATATCTTACCACGCGACAATACCCCTAGTTATCAGTTTCTCCACCCCTTACATCTTTCTTCGACTACAAAGCACCTGCCTCCTAGCCGTTCCACTCCTCTACAATAATTGCTGTCAGGCAGGGGAAGAAAGGAATGGAGGGCATGTGGTCCACACCAGCAATAAGGTGATTATGCTTTCAAAGCCCACTTAGCTGCTTCAACAGAAGGGGGTAGAATTGCAAATGAAAGTGGAAAAAGCTGTCCACCAGCTCACACTGCTGTATATTCTCACACCAGGGAGTCAACCAGTCCACACCCGGATCCACCAAAGGTGCAGCAATGCACAACAAGAAAAAAGGATGACTGGGTTTGCACCTGGATTTCAAGCAATCCTATAAAATAATACGAGATGGCCCGAACTGTTCGCAGTGAACAGGCCATGGGGAATGACCTCGGAGTGATTTCCGCATTCGTCATATTACGCATTACTGCGCAGACGCTTTCCCAGTGGCCGCGTGACCTTGATCGCCCGCCTGCAGCCGGGAGTGCTCTGTGTGACGTTATGCGCAGAGCACTCCCGGCTGCAGGTGCGCAATCGAGGACATGCAGCCGCCGTGAAAGCGTCTGCGCATATGACGAATGCGGAAATCACCCCGAGGTCATTCCTCATGGCCTGTTCGCTGTGAACATTTCGGCGAACAGTTCGCCACATCGCTAATAATAATACTTAACTGTCCCTGCGTCATCCTCTTGTCCGTGTGTCCGTGGTTTTGTGCTACTGTGCATGTGTAGCACGCGGGGACAGGAGGAGGACAGGGCCAGGAAGCCGAGCAGGTGTGTGCGCGGCAGACGGATGCGTGCATGCGCAGTGACATGTGGCAGCGGTGTAACAGAGACCTAGAGCCCATTTTTAAATGGGCTTAGGTCAACTAGTAGTAGTTATATTTATTGTACTATAGTTCAAAAAGACACACAACGTTTCGGCCAGCAGGCCTTTCTCAAGGCCTCCTGCCCGAAACGTGTGTCTTTTTGAACGATGGTACAATAAATATAGCTACCATTGCTTGAAATCCAGGTGGAGACCCAGTCATCCTTTTTTTTTTCTTGTCCTAGAATTGAAAACAGCCATAGATGGCATAAAAAAACTGCATTATAAAATGATGGGTTTAACGTCTCGCAAGCTGTTGTATAAAATTATTTCAGAAGAAATGGCTCAAAATATTTTAAAAATGCACAAGCGGCAAATATACTGTGGCCATCCAAATGTGTCTAAGGATCATGTTACCAGCTTAAAGGTTGCATAGCCTAACACTAAGGGCAGATATCGACAGAAAAAAAGGGAAAAAGCATAATTGGTTCTTCACCATGTGCTAATTGGAGGCTACAGTGTTTGAACCTATTAGATTTTTTCCGCTTGATCTGTGTTGAAGAGTGGGGGTTGGAAGTAGAGTGGGAGGGGGGAGCGAGTAGAAAGAGAAGATACAAAGGAGGTGGGAGAGGAAGAATTCTCCGTGTCTTCTGAAGACCGAGGTGGCCGGGAGAAAGGAGGGCGGTAAACCGGTCGGAATACCGAGAGGTCGTCCAGCTCAGTTTCCAGCTCCACCGCTGGGTAATTTCCCTCCAGTAAAACTAGCAGCAGTCATAGGTAGGCCTATTACTATTATTCTTATTATTATGTTCCTGTGTTTAGTGTTGACCTGTATCCAGGAGGAGTACTTTATTGAGAATAGGGATGCTTATTCAAATTCACGGGATTGAAATTTCTGCATTTCCGATCAGAATCCGGAAATTGGAAAACAGAATTTGTAAATCAGAATCTGCGGAAATCTGATTTACCGCAACTCAGTAATTTTAGCATTGGAGCAATCAGAGAATGCAGACGTTTTTCTGCAAACATCGGATCACCAATACCATAAGACTGATTTTCTGCTTTTTCGATTTCCATCTTTCCAATTTCATTGTTTTTCGATTTCCATTTTTCAGATTTGTTTTTCTTTTTTTGGCATTCTCTGATGCACAAAAATGACTAATAAAATACTCCTCAAAAATTGGAAAGGCCTTTAGCGAGAGCGACAATTTCTTAGCATTCAGTGAAAAAAAAAAACATAACTGTCTGTCTTTGGCCATATACACACCTTCAATTTCTGTCACCCAGCAGATATCAGGGTTCGATCACTTAGGCATCACTTCATTCTATAGAAACTTGTTGCTAGCCTGCAGGCTAGTGATGTGTTTGTTGCTTTGGATGCGGTAGATAGGTTGACGAGGGGTACAGGACAGAGCAGCTACCTGAGGACCAAGATTCGACCGAGAGACAAATCTCTCTCTGATCAAATCTGATCAGAGAGAGCTGTCAGCTGCCTATACACCGTAGGCTGATTCTCAATCGATTTCATGCTGAAGTCTCTCAGGAATCGGCCGAGTCCGCCACATCCGCCACTGCTCCCTAATGTCTAAATGTGCATATGCTTATTACACATGCGGCGCCGTGCTATGCACTGGCAGCGTGTATTGGGCTAATGGAAGAATGGCTGATTCAGAAGGTGGATGGGCATTGCGACACAGGACAGGAAATGTATAAATGCACACATAAATGCACATTTATACACTGGTGGAACAGCGCCAGGGGTTTCGTCACATTTGTCGCTCAATCCCAATATCGCTTGACATCACCGCCTGCGCACCCGATCCAGCAAGTCTGCCCTACATCTTGCAGCATGTGTGACTGATTTAGTCAATTCATTTTGGTCCGAAATTGGTCGCATTGCCGATTGGCATGCACTTGGTGGCACCAATTTTCATCCGTTTTGATTATAATCAGTTGGTCGATCGGCCGCCAAGTCGCCTGATGTATGGCCATCTTTATACTGTACAGCGCCACTGAATATGTTGGCAGTTTATACATTATTAATAATAATAATAATAATAATAATATAGTAGGGCATATTCGCAAAAACGAATTGTACAATGCTGTCTCTCTCTCTCTCATCACTTTCTCTTTCTTCTCTCTCTCTCTTCTGTCTTCTCTCTCTTCTGTCTTCTCTCTCTCTCTCTCTCTCGCCTTTCTCTTCTCTCCCCCCCCTCTCCCTTTTTTCTCCCCTCTCTTCAGGCTTTGGTCTCTTCTCTCTCTTTTTTCTCTTTGCTTGTCGCTCCCCCCCTTCTTTCTCTTCTCTTTCTCTCTCCTTTCTCCTCTCTCTCTCTCTCTCTCTCTCCTTTCTCCTCTCTCTCTCTCTCCTTTCTCCTCTCTCTCTCTCTCCTTTCTCTTCTCTCTCTCTCTTTCCTTTCTATTCTCTCTCTCTCTCTCTCTCTCTCTCTCTCTCTCTCCTTTCTCTTCTCTCTCTCTCTTCTCTCTCTCTCTACCCCTCCCCTTTTTCTTCCCTCTCTCTTCTCTCTCTTTTTCTTCTCAGTCTTTGGTCTCTTCTCTCTCTGTTTTCTCTTTGCTTGCCCCCCTCCCCATTCCTTATTTCTCTCTTTCCTGGAGTATTATTTACTCTTTTTTGCCAAGCGTGGGCACCGAGCATTGATCCCTCCACAGAAGCATTGCCCATGTGCAGAATCAATCTACTGCAGAGCCCGATCACACGGTGATATTCTGTGTTTCCGACACCATGGATCAGTCACATGACAGCTGGGTGATCTCTGCACACATTGCTCAGACATTTTCCTCACTTGGAGAAGCAGCAGGTGAATCTCAGCTGATAGATCACAGCTTTACACGTGAGCAGCCACGCTCAATAGTCATGCCTGGGGTTCTGCTGAGACACATTCTAAGGCCGTTGCCTGTGTGGGGCTGGAGTCATGGCAAGGGTTAACAGAAGACAATCCAAAGTCACAGGGATGCTTATTGAGTTAAGCAGCATATTTCCCCTTCCTTAACAGAATTGTACAACATCAACAGAAGTGAGTTCAGATGCCAGGGAAGCGTTGCTTTGCCGGGAATAGGAAATTACCGGAGAGCGCGTCAGCGGTAGCAGAAGTAACATACGTTCACTGGAGTCCAGCACAAGCCGGGTAATGACAGCGGACTGGGCTTTCGGCTGTGCACACACTTTAGATTTTTCTTGGCTGAAGTAATTGTTCCTGATTATTTCTCGGCCGCTAAGTTAATGTGTGCACAGGTGTCTCCCGACATCGCTGGCCTCTTCTTCTGCAATCTGCCAGGTGGGATTACCATTGCCCATTGTCATCTGTTCCTTGATCCTCAAAGGATGTTCTTGTAGTAAGGTGCTGAACATGCATCCTCCCCCTCCCCTCTCCATAGAGTTTTATATGCCACTCGCATAGCTCCCAACTGTCCCGATTTTGAAGGGACAGTCTCATTTTGGGAGCAATTTCCCACTGTCCCTCTTTCTCCCTCATCTGTCCCACTCTTTTAGGACTGATGTGCAGATCTGTATTAAGATATAGGTTTTTTTTCTTTGGTGATTCTTGTCGGGAATAAGAATACCTAGGTGAGAAGTAGGGAGAGACCGGGAGCCCATGTTGCAGTGTCCTCAGGTATTGGAAAGATAAACTCATATAAATATATACTCACAAAGGTGGGTTGCAGTTCCTGCAACCTTCGTATAGGCCTAAAGGGAATTAACCCCCCTGGCGGTCTATTAAAAACCGCCAGGGGGCAGCAGAGCAGGTTTTTTTTTTTTTAATTTTTTTTTAATCATGTACATTATAGCTGCTGTGCAGCGGCATCCTTCCACCCTCTTGTGAGGTTTACATTAATATAGCTATACCTAACTGTAGAATCCTCCTTGTATAACGAGACAGGTTCTCTTAAGTTTCTGTTATAATAGGAAAATAGACAGAAATCTGTTTCTCTCTAGCAGCAGCTCAGAGCAATAGAAACTAGATAAGGGGGTCTAATGATTTCAAAGTTTAATTCTCTCCCTCTATCATAACAGATTAGCTGACTGAAACCAGATAATAAAGGACTTAGGACATGTCAGATAGATATGTATGTTTCTGCAGTGTTTAGCAAAATTATTAGCTGACAGGTATGAAAGTCAGAAATAGGAACCAATCACGCCATATTGTAATTATTAACTTAATGACATAATGCTATAAAAACTTGAAGTCTTTCATTATTAAACTAAGAAGATCTGGTTTGCAAACATGTAGCTGGTGTCCGTGTGATCTTCTTCCTAAGGGCCTAAAATTCGGAGTCCGTTAGCCAACGTATGAGTAGAGGTGTTTGGCCTCACTTTAAATTTATATTACAGGTCTTAGACTTCACAATTTGGCGCCCGAACAGGGACCGAGCAGATAATATTCACCTAGGATCGTCTGAGGTGTGAGATAGCAGGACAACAGCTGCCTAGTGGAAGATCTGTCAACTTGGTAAGAACCTCTTGACTTAGCTCCTATATATCTTTGTCTCCTCTCTCTCACAGCCTCTTGTGGTCTGGGTGAGTATTAATGCCTCGCAAAAACTGAACCTTGGCTACTTGGATGTATTTGTCTTGTCTGTGGTGCTTGTTTTTATGTAATCTAACATTGTATTTGGGGTTTATTAACGGTCATTCTGAAAATGCATGTGTAATACCTTACAGTGCAGTGTTGATGTAATTTGTAGCTGTAACTTTGTTGTTTATGCATGTCTTTTCAAAAAAGGTTGTAAAGTGTTATAAATAGATCATAGACAGGTTGCTGCGGTTTAGCTTTGTTGATTTAATCAGTGGCTGTATTGAGGTGGCATTAGGAAGTGGTTTTTACGCAAATTCTAGACCATAATATATGTCAATAATATAAGACTGTGTATAAACGCTGCGTAGCAGTGTTTCACTCCTCATGTCTGCCAAAGCTTTCTGTTTCAGTTCAGTCTATATTAGTTAATAATTAACAGGCCTCTGCTGCTAGAGAGAATATATCTCTCATTAACCGGCCTGAGATAAGAGGTAAACCTACAGGTCAAAGGGCCCCTGGTTTGTAAGTTTTCCTCGCTGTGTAAAAGCTTCATTGCTAACACAGAAATTAACTCTTTGTAGACTGAACCAGCAGATAGCTTAGGAACATATTGCAGCATCATATCTTCTGGTCTAAATATATTGCAGGTAGAGGGCTAGGAACGTTGTGTTTATAGGCACTTGAGAAATTACGTTTGCTAGATAGAATAAGGGTGTCTGATAAAAAGGTGTCTAGAGGTTTTATCTCATGTATTTGTAGTAAGTGGTTGGCCAACCCGTGATACAAAGTGCACTTTTTAAAGTAGTAAGTGTGTAAGCTAAAGATGGGAAATAATGTATCTACCCCTCTTGGCTCGAATCAAGCAGGTCTTGATCCTAAACCTCCTGGTAAGACAGCAGTTGAGTGGATGACAGACACCCATGGTACGTGGGCTACAGCCCCGTTTAAAAGTATTTGCAAGAAAACTAAAGTGCCAGATGGTGGAAGATTAGATTATGACTTTTGGAAGGATTTTATAGCCAGGCATCAGAAGTGGCTAGAAAGGAAACAGCTAATTACTCAGATTAAATTGTGGATGACAGAATCTCAGAAAAAGCCAGAACAGGTTGTAGAATGTTTCTATGTTGGACAGTATAGGTATTCCCCATAGGAGGCGACTGCCTGCTGGGTGGCCAGATGAAAGCATCAAGGTGTAAGGTGTTGGAGCTGGAGCAGCTATGTCTAGGGGTGCAACAACATCTGCTGGTAGTGCAGCCTTGAAAAGGGAAGGTTTGAAAAGGAGCAAAGACTGTCTATGGAGAGGCAATACGGCAGCAAGTATCATATTTGTTGAAGCAATAAGCATTTAAAGGAAGAGACAAATAGAGGAATATAGTACAGTGACTAAGCAGCATAGAGGATTGTTGGTGAATATACATAAATACAAGTGTTAAAGCATCACCTGCACATCAGAAGTGGTATTACATTTACATTTCAGTTTGCTATGTTATCTCTAAAAAAAAAAAAAAAAAAAAAAAAGTTAACAAGGTTTCAATACTGTCTGCCATGTGTAACATTTCTTAGTCACTGCATTCCACAAGGAGCAAACCGTCTAACAGCAGACAGGACGGTATCCAATGTTAAAAATTACCCAATGCCAACATCTGTCAGGAAGTTAAGGACATTTCTGGGTTTAGTAAGTTACTGCAGGGATTGGATTCCCAATGCATCCCAGCTGATGACACCTTTGTATGAGAGTGTCTCCAGGGAACCATTTGTAATCACTGAACCAGGCAAAGCATCTTTTGAGGCCTTAAAACAAGCCATAGTCACAGCACCAGTGTTGGGGCTGCCTGACTACAAGAAAGAATTTTTCCTTTTCTGCCATGAGAGCAAAGGACATGCAACAGGAGTACTCACTCAAATGCATTTCTCCAAGCAGAGGCCTGTGGCCTATTTTTCAGCCAAACTTGATCCAGTGATTCAGGGGTCCCCTGGATGTGTCAGGAGTGTAGCAGCTTGTGCCCTCATGCTTACTAAGTCGGCTGACTTGGTGCTAGGACATACTCTTAATCTGTTAACACCCCACAGTGTACTTGAAATCCTAAACAGGGTACAGACTAAGCATTTGTCAATGGCAAGGTTAACAAAATATGAGGTTGCATTGCTTACACCAGAAAACCTAAAATTAAAAAGATGTAACACCCTAAATCCAGCTACACTCTTACCAAATGAGGAAACTGAACTGATAGAGGAACATGATTGTCTGGAGTTAATAGACATGGAAACTATCCAAACCTCTAATGTCCAAGATACACCTTTGCAAAATCCAGATTTTAAATTCTTTGTTGATGGTTCTAGGTACTACACTGAGGATGGTAAGCCACACACTGGTTATGCTGTTGTAACACTGGAGGAAACAGTGGTACAGAAATCTTTACCTCCAAATAAATCAGCCCAAAAAAGCTGAGCTTTATGCTCTCATTGAAGCCTGTACTCTGGCCACAGGTAAGACTGCCAATGTCTTTACAGATAGCAGGTATGGATTTTCCATATCACATGACTACGGTCCGATTTGGAGGTCCAGGAACTTTATGACGGCTGCAGGTAAACCAATTAAAAATGCTGATCTAGTAAGTAACTTGTTTGAGGCTCCCCAGTTACCATCCAGGGTAGCCATATTAAAAGTACAAGCACACACAAAAGAGCAGTCAAAGGAAGCTAAAGGCAATCGAAGAGCAGACGCCGCTGCCAAAGCCGCAGCTCTCACCCCCCTGTTGGAAGTTGCACTGTTCAATATCTCAGAGATTCCACCTGTACCAGTGGATGTGGAGATGCTGAAAACTCTACAAAGACAAGAAGTTACCAGTCACAAAGCTGCATGGAGTAGTAAGGGGGCACAGCAAGAAGAAGATGGAGTGTGGAGGGCAGGATCTTTGTTCTGTCTTCCTAGATCTCTATACCCAATGATGGCTGCTCTAACACATGGTCCAACTCACATGGGTAAGAATAATATGGTTGCTCTGGTAGGTAAATACTGGATAGCACCTGGGTTCAGCTTTGTTGCTGCCCGAGTCACAGCAAATTGTGAGATCTGCATGCAACATAATATTGGACAAGTAGTGAAGGTAAGGCAAAGGCATATGCCCAGGCCAGAGTACCTGTTGCAAAAGTTACAAATTGACCTCATATAGCTACCAAATGTGGGAGGGTATGAGTTTGCCCTGCTTTGTGTTGATATCTTTTCAGGATTGGCCTGAGTGTTGGCCAGTAATCAAAGCAAATGCTAAAACATAAAAAAGCAAAAACAAAGCCCTAACAGAGGTAATATGCAGATATTCACTGCCGGAGGTAATTGTCAGTGAACAAGGTTCTCATTTCACAGGACAGGTGGTACAGGAAATAATGCAGGCTATGGGTATCACACAGGCTTTCTATACTCCTTATCATTCTCAATAGTAGTGGGAAAGCAGAAAGACTAAATGGTGCAATTAAAACAAGGGAAGGAAAATGTGTGAAGATACAGGTAAGCTGTGGACAGAATGTTTACCTATCGTCCTGTATAGCGTAAGAACTACCCCAATGAAACACAGACTTAGGTTAAGTCCATATGAAATCTTGTTTGACAGGTACCTAGAACAGAATAAATTTGCCTCAGCAAATCCAATCATTTCATTCAAATCTAGCAGAATATGTCATTACCATACAGAACCATTTAGCTGAGACTCATAAAAAATTATTTCTCCTTGTGACAGCTACTTCAGTAAAACTTGAGGAATTCATTAACTGGACTCACGTCAGTCATTGTAAGAAAGTGACCAAAGACAACAATGGTTAAACTGATAGGCTTACACATTGTGTTATTTGTGTATTTTGTCAATGTATTTCAGGTTCAAGACTTGTTCTGGGAAGAACCAAACCTGTATATGATGCTGCAAAGGAGAGTGGCATTAGCTGAGAATAAAACAAAATGTTGAGTATGTGGTATGAGGCCAAAGGATTCAAAAGGGTTGCTACTAATAGCCATCCCCATAACAAATGAAGCATTAAGTAAAGAGGACATTTTAGGACAAAACCATACTGCAGATAGAGCCAGAGCTGTCTGGAGAACCCCTGTGTTAAAACCAATGCCTAATTCAAAGCCCACAATATGCATGGATATAGAAAAATCCCTGAGACACCTCTAGTATCCCTAGGTAGACTGCCCAAATCATATTGCAATAACGCCACATATAACTTTACTATGCTCTGGAAAATGTAAGCATAAATGATATAGGTACTGATGCTTGGTCCCTAGGAATAGCTTTACTTATGCTCCTAGGGGGTAACACTGGTTATATGAATTTTCCCTCAGATCAAGGTATTAATAAAACTTTATGTAATTTTACTCATCTAGATGCTATCCGGATCCCGGAGTGTGCAAACTTATTAGGAATAGAGCTTGCTATGATAGGAGCAGGAGCACATGTTAATGTATCAAAAGGAAATGTTTTCACGAGGTATAATCTCATTGCAACCACCCTATTACTTTGTTTGTGGACGCTGGGCTTATGCCTGGCTGCCAAGAGGAAGCTATGGTCAATGTACTGTAGCCACCTTAGCTCCAGGAGTAGCTGTTGTAGAAGAAAAAGCTATAACTGAAAAAAATATTTATTGCCCCATCACAATCTATATAAAAGGAGTCTGTTTACCGCCAATGATTATGCATAGGCCTTTTTCCCTACATGGACAGGTTGGGGGATGCAAATGATGATAAGATTAAATAACTACTCTGGACTAATATGTTTAATAAGACCATTGCAGCGGTCACTGCTAACACAGTTGAAATAGCCCAAGTACGCAAGTTGGCACTACAAGAAAATTGGCCTTAGATTATATATTAGCGGCCCAGGGGGGGATGTGCATGGTGGTCCAGGATGATTGTTGTACATGGATTGACGACAGTGGTGACATTGTCCTTAATCACTTACAAAAAGTAAAAGAATTGCAAAACACCGCTAGGGAAATAGGCAATGAGGGATGGAATCCTTTTAAAGGTACATTAAATAGGGAATTTATTTGGTTCAATTGGAGGGTTCTTTAAACAAATAGTTGCCTATCTGGTGATGTTCCTGCTCACAGTTCTGATGTTTTACCTTTGCTACAGATTCATTATGTGTTTCATTAGCAGGTGCACTCGCACATCTGAAGCTCACATCTACCTAGTTCAAAGAAGAAGCTCCTATGATGAAATATCTACCCAGGAGTATGAAAATTGCGCGACATCGTCGGTCTAACTATTAGATCCTGTGCCTGAAGGCCAATTGGCTATCAGGGTTGGTACGCTTGTCATTGTTGCGCTTAACGTGCGGTGACCGTGCCTTGAACGCGCTTGTCACTGTTGCGCTTAACGTGTGGTGTCCGCGTTTAGCTGTAGTGTAGTCAGAAGTTTATGTTAGAAAGCTTTGAATTACTTCTGTAAAATTCTTGTTTGTTAATTGTTGTTATAATTGATTTATTAATTTATGTGGCCATCATATGGCCAAAAGGGGGGAAATGTGAGGTTTACATTAATATAGCTATACCTAACTGTAGAATCCTCCTTGTATAACGAGACAGGTTCTCTTAAGTTTCTGTTATAATAGGAAAATAGACAGAAATCTGTTTCTCTCTAGCAGCAGCTCAGAGCAATAGAAACTAGATAAGGGGGTCTAATGATTTCAAAGTTTAATTCTCTCCCTCTATCATAACAGATTAGCTGACTGAAACCAGATAATAAAGGACTTAGGACATGTCAGATAGATATGTATGTTTCTGCAGTGTTTAGCAAAATTATTAGCTGACAGGTATGAAAGTCAGAAATAGGAACCAATCACGCCATATTGTAATTATTAACTTAATGACATAATGCTATAAAAACTTGAAGTCTTTCATTATTAAACTAAGAAGATCTGGTTTGCAAACATGTAGCTGGTGTCCGTGTGATCTTCTTCCTAAGGGCCTAAAATTCGGAGTCCGTTAGCCAACGTATGAGTAGAGGTGTTTGGCCTCACTTTAAATTTATATTACAGGTCTTAGACTTCACACCTCTTCGATCGCCTCCGGCGATCTCCGATCAGGAAATCCCGTCATCGACGTCGTGGCGTCATTGGGAGTCCCGATCTACCCCTCAGCGCTGCCTGGCACTGATTGGCCAGGCAGCGCACGGGGTCTGGGGGGAGGCCCGGCGCGGCGAGCGGCGGCGGCTAATCGGCGCGGAGTGGCGGTGATCAGAGTGCACACGCAGCTAGCAAAGTGCTAGCTGCGTGTTGCGAAAAAAAAAAACTATGTAAATCGGCCCAGCAGGGCCTGAGAAATCCTCCTTGCGCGGCATAGCCCATGCTCAGCACGGGCTTACCGCCAGGGAGGTTAACCGTCCCTTCTCGGTACTCCAGGTCCTGCTGGATACTGGATGGTCGCTCTCCTGTAGTCCTGCTCGGTACTCCAGGTCCTGCTGGATACTGGATGGTCGCTCTCCTGTAGTCCTGCTCGGTACTCCAGGTCCTGCTGGATACTGGATGGTCGCTCTCCTGTAGTACGATATACTTTCTAGAAAAACTGTAAAGCTATTCCCTCCGAAGGAGGTCTGACTGGTAATGGGTAGCATGGAGGCGCTCAATGTATGTTCTGTTTTAGTGTTTTAAAATATGAATAAAAATGAAAAAATAATAAAAAAGATAGGTAATTGCTTACTTCTCCAGAAAATATAGACACCAGTTCAACTGGGAAAAGTTTTTACTCAAAAAGCAATTTGACAACACGTTTCACAGGACATGGCCCGCTTCCTCAGGTCAATACAAAATGCCTTGATAGCATAGATAGAGTGTAGTGATTAGAGGCGCCTACACTCTATCCCCTATGCTATCAGGGCATTTTGTATTGACCTGAGGAAGCGGGCCATGACCCGTGAAACGCGCTGTCAGATTGCTTTTTGTGTAAAAACTTTTTTTTGAACTGGTGTCTATATCTTCTGGAGAAGTAAGCAATGACCTCTCTTTTTATTATTTTTTATCTAAACTTTATTCCCATCAATTAACTTGATATATATCTTATTTTAAAATGTTAAAATGAAGAAAAGCTGATGATTGTAGAAGGGACCAGTGTGGTTGATAAAACAACATATTTTAATAGATTAGCGCGCGCCGCACACACATTGATAATGACAAGAGGAGAGCACCGTCACAGAGCCAACCCAGCATACAGTGCATGAGCGGCAACTGGGGCAAAGGGCTCCGACTATGTTAGGATATTGGAGCCATTTACAGGTGAATGGAGGGGGACACACAGCCACAAGGAAGGTGCGGAAAGAGACTGCACACCTCCCAGTACACTAGCATAGCGTCCCATTTTAGAGTCCCCTCACTTGGCTTCTGTGTTGGCCTGGGTGCTGTGCTCAGCTGGCCTGGGGGTGATGTGATGGGTGCTGGGTCGGCTGGGTGTGATGCTGGGATGGCTGGCAGTGATGATAGGCTGGGTGATACTGGCCTGGCCATGATGCTGGGCTGGCTGGGACGCTGGCTGATGTTGGCTGGCCGTGATACTGGCTGGCCTTGACACTGGCTGGCCTTGATGCTGGCTGGCCATGATCCTGGCTGGCTGGCTGGCCATGATGCTGGCAGGCCATGATGCTGGCTGGCTGTGATGCTGGCTGATTGACCATGATTCTGGCTGGCTGGTCATGATGCTGGCTGGCTGGTGGTGATGCTGGCTGGCTGTATTGCTGGCAGGCTGGTGGTGATGCTGGCTGGCTGGCTGTGATGCTGGCTGGCCTTGATACTGGCTAGCTTCTTTGAGGAAGACATGTGTCAGCCAGGTCGCTGCACTGGGGCTGTGTTTGACTGCTGGGAAAGATTGGGAAGCAGCCTGTGACTGCCAGAAGAGACAATTAAGGGTGGGAGGCAGAGCTGGCTCTAGGCAGGGGCGAGAGGGGGTGGGGCCTCTCAAATAGATCTTGTGCCCCCTCAAACAGGTGGGATGGCAGCAGAGGGAGAATCATTGGAGGAGGGAGAAGAGGGAGCGATAAGCACAGTGGTGGGGAAGGGGGGAGACGTCTCTTCTCCCTCCGTTGCCACCCCTCCTGGGGACATCTATACACCTGGCTATACTGGGGACATGGTAAGTCCTGGCTATATACTGGGGACAGCTATACACCTGACTAAATATACTGGGGACACCTATAGACCTGGCTACATATACTGGGGACACCTATAGACCTTGCTACATATACTGGGGACATCTATAGACCTGGCTACATATACTGTCGACACCTATAGACCTGGCTACATATACTGGGGACACCTATACACCTGACTACATATACTGGGGACAGCTATATGCCTGGCTACATATACTGGGGACAGCTATACACCTGGCTACATACACTGGGGACAGCTATACACTTGGCTACATATACTGGTGACACCTATACGCTTGGCTACATATACTGGGGACAGCTATACGCCTGGCTACAAATACTGGGGACACCTATACACCTGGCTACATATATTGGGGGACACTGTCTGTCTGTTATTATGTGCATTTACTGGTGAAAGGCTGTCTGTCATTATGTGCATTAACTGGTAAAACGCTGTCTCTCATTACATGCATTGGCTGGTGAAACGCTGTCTCTTATGTGCATTTACTGGTGAAACGATGTCTCTCATTACGTGCATTTACTGGGGAAAGGCTGTCTCTCATTACGTGCATTTACTGGTGAAACGCTTTCTCTCATTACATGCATTTACTGGTGAAAGGCTGCCTGTCATTACATGCATTAACTGGTGAAACGTTGTCTCTTATGTGCATTTAGTGGTGAAACGCTGTCTCTCATTACGTGCATTTACTGGTGAAACGCTGTCTCTTATGTGCATTTAGTGGTGAAACGCTGTCTCTCTTTACTTGCATTTACTGGGGAAACGCTTCGCGCGCTGCAAATTTCCTCGAACATGCTGCCCCCTACCCATTTTTGACCGCCCCCTCATATGTTCCTGTCTAAAACCGGCTCTGGTGGGAGGGCTGCTTGAATGCGGCAGGGTCGGTAGGATTTATGAAACACCTTGGCGTCTCCTGAGCCTACTTCTCTCTGCCAAGCTCTTTATTGGCTGCCAGTTAGCAAGAGGATCCATTTTAAACTCTTAACCCTAACTGACAAAGCTCTCCACAAACTCTCTCCCCTGTACATTATCTCACTTGTTTCCATATATCAACTCAATTGCAATCTCAGATCTGCACATGACCTTCTTTGTCATCCTCTAGAATCACCTCCTCGCATTCACGTATACAAAACTTCTCACGTGCTTCACCCCTCCTCTGGAATGCCCTTCCACAACACATCCGTCACTCTCCAACCTTTGTTACTTTTAAACGCTCCCTCAAAACTCACTTTTATCCGACAACCATAGGCTCTAACTTAGGCCATTCCCCACTCAACCTCAAGACAACTTAAAGGTGCACTATGGCGAAATATTGTAAAATTTAAAATATGTGCAAACATATATAAATAAGAAGTACGGGTACTTATCCGTTAGCCGGGCGCATCCTCTAGGTGGCGACAAAACTCCACCAGAGTTACATCTTTCCCTACTATCCATGTCGGCCTGGAGGGGGAATAGTAATTAGCGCCACCTGCCGGATGCGCCCGGCTAACGGATAAGTACCAAGTACGTTTTTTCCAAAGTAAAATCAGCCATAAATTACTTTTCTCCTTTGTTGCTGTCACTTACAGTAGGTAGTAGAAATCTGACAGAAGCGACAGGTTTTGGACTAGTCCATCTCTTCATGGGGATTCTCAGGGATTTATTTATTTTCAAAAGCACTTAGTGAATGGCAGTTGCTCTGTCCAACTGCCAAAGAACTGTGTAGGGAGCAGGGAAGCTGGCCAGCATCATTGTTTAAATCCTTTTTAGGGAATCTATCTATCTTCTATCTATATAATAGACTAAGTGCCTCAACCTTCAAACAAGAAGAAGAAGTACTTTGCATGAGAAAATTTATGCGTGCTCAAACACTAAGTTTAAGGCCTCTTTTCCACGGACTGTTGAGCTGTGTGCTCAGCAAGCAGTTACCAGGCAGCAGTGAGCAGATACCAGGCAGCAACAAGCAGTTACCAGGCAGCAGCAAGCAGTTATCAGGCAGCAGTGAGCAGATACCAGGCAGCAACAAGCAGTTACCAGGCAGCAGCAAGCAGTTACCAGGCAGCAGTGAGCAGATACCAGGCAGCAACAAGCAGTTACCAGGCAGCAGCAAGCAGTTACCAGGCAGCAGCAAGCAGTTACCAGGCAGCAGCAAGCAGTTACCAGGCAGCAGTGAGCAGATACCAGGCAGCAACAAGCAGTTACCAGGCAGCAGCAAGCAGTTACCAGGCAGCAGTGAGCAGATACCAGGCAGCAACAAGCAGTTACCAGGCAGCAACAAGCAGTTACCAGGCAGCAGTGAGCAGTTACCAGGCAGCAGCGAGCAGTTACCAGGCAGCAGCGAGCAGTTACCAGGCAGCAGCGAGCAGTTACCAGGCAGCAGCGAGCAGTTACCAGGCAGCAGCGAGCAGTTACCAGGCAGCAGCGAGCAGTTACCAGGCAGCAGCAAGCAGTTACCAGGCAGCAGCAAGCAGTTACCAGGCAGCAGCAAGCAGTTACCAGGCAGCAGTGAGCAGTTACCAGGCAGCAGTGAGCAGTTGTGAGAGTTTGAGAGCCATTTCACTGCCTATTCACAGTCCATGGAAAAGAGGCCTTACCCTAGCAAGTCTGACATTGCAAATCTGGCCTAATTGGCTATTCATGAGGCAATGCTCATGCAAATGCATGCACAAACCAATACCACAAAGCAGTCACCCTGCTACATGCTACATTAGCACTATCCGGCTTAGTGCACACCAGAGCGGTTCGGCAGCGTTTTGCGAACCACTTGCGGCTGTGGATACGCTTGGGTAATGTATTTCAATGGGCTGGTGCACACCAGAGCGGGAGGCGTTTTGCTGAAACACATACTCCCGAGGTGAGGCATTTTTTGGATTGCGGAGGCGTTTCTGCCTCCAATGTAAAGTATAGGAAAAACGCAAACCGCTCTGAAAAACGGCAGTTCAGAGCAGTTTTGCAGGCGTTTTTGTTACAGAAGCTGTTCAGTAACAGCCTTACTGTAACAATATATGAAATCTACTACACCAAAAACGCTTTACAAAACCGCAAAATGCTACAGAAAAATAAGAAAAAGCGTTTCAAAATCTGCTAGCATTTTGCGGATCTGCTAGCAGTTTTTGGTGTGCTCCAGGCCTCCAGGAGCGCCACGGGAAGGATTCCCAATGCCCCCTTTTTATACAACTGGGGGGACCGCAGGGTCCCAGGCTCTCTCACTGCCTGGAAACCACAGCGGCACCCCGGAGGGGGAGGCTGGGTGGCGTGGACGACCCCCCCCAAGTGTGGCCAGCGCCGGGGAGAGCCGTCTGCACCCACCTTCCAATATTAAAAACAGGCACTTACCTTAACGTCTATTGCGTTCTGCTACATGCGCATTAATTTGGGGGCACCACATGAGAAAGGAGAGAACCATGGGTCACCCCGAGCTTTAGAGCTCAGGGCTGGCTCACATACAGCACTCCAGAGGGGGGGGGGGGGTGGGGGAGGACAGGCGCACTAACTCCAGGGTTCACACCACCGGAGCAAGCCATCCACCACCTGCCTCCAAAGGATACAAACTGCACAAAATGCTTTCCATGAGAAAATTAATGCGCATGTAGCAGAACCCAATGGACGTTAAGGTAAGTGGCTGTTTTTAATATTAGGAGGTGGGTGCGGACGGCTCTCCCCAGCGCTGGCCACGCTTGGGGGCGGGGGGGGGGGGGCGGCTGCGCCACCCAGCCTCCCACTCCGGGGTGCCGCTGTGGTTCCCAGGCAGCGAGAGAGCACTTTGCAGTATTGGTTTTTTGCCTCTGCATAGTTTGGCATGCGAAAGCAAATGCATATTTGCATGAGCATTGCTTCATGAATAGCCAATTAGGCCAGATTTGGAAAGCCAGACTTGCTAGGGTTAAACTTGGTGTTTGAGCACGCAAAATTTTTCTCATGCAAAGCATTTTTTGCAGTTGTATCCTTTGGAGGCAGGTGGTGGATGGCTTGCTCTGGTGGTGTGAGCCCTGGAGTGAGTTGTCTGCGCCTGTCCCCCCCCCCCACCCCGGAGTGTTGTATGTGAGCCAGCCCTGAGCTCTAAAGCTCGGGGTGACCCATGCTTCACTCCTTTCTCATGTGGTGCCCCCAAGTTAATGTGCATGTTGCAGAACGCAATGGACGTTAAGGTAAGTGCCTGTTTTTAATATTGGGAGGTGGGTGCGGATGGCTCTCCCCGGCGCTGACCACACTTGGGGGGGGTGCAGCTGCGCCACCCAGCCTCCCCCTCCGGGGTGCCGCTGTGGTTCCCAGGCAGTAAGAGAGCCTGGGACCCCGCAGTCCCCCGGTTGTATGGGGGCATTCGGAATCCTCCCCGTGGCGCTCCTGGATAGTGCTAATGTAGCATGAACTAATACCCGCAGGGCGATCGCTTTGCGGTATTGGTTTTTTGACCCTGCATAGTTTGGTATGCGAAAGCAAATGCATATTTGCATGAGCATTGCCTCATGAATAGCCAATTAGGCCGGATTTGCAAAGCCAGACTTGCTAGGGTTAAACTTGGTGTTTGAGCACGCATACATTTTCTCATGGAAAGCCTACTTCTTCTTGCTTCAAGGTTGAGGCACGTACTCTATTAGATAGATAGATGCGGCGTATGCTACGACGCGGGTTGGCTAGTATCTTTATAAAGAATAAAAGCCTTGCTGAGAATCCCCCATGAAGAGATGGACTAGTTCCAAATCTGTTGGTTCTGTCAGATTTCTATACTGTAAGTGACAGCACCATAGGAGAAAAGTCATTTATGGCTCATTTTACTCTGGAAAAAACACACTTCTTTTTAGTCTATGTTTGCAAATATTTTAAATTTTAAAATGTTTTGCCATAGTGCCCCTTTAACGTGATCCCGAGCAGAAGATCGAGATCAAAACCAGATAGATACCTTAAGGCTGGTTTCACAGTGGGACGTTACACGTTAGAGCAGCCTGTAACACTTCCCACCGCACAGTAATGAAAAATCAATGGGCTGTTCACAGTGCCCACGTTGCGTTACAGTGTAACGCTGCGCCATAAGACAATGTACTGCATGCAGTACTTTGTAAGCGGCAGAGCCGCGTTAGACTGTTTGCACATGCTCAGTAATTTTGGGGAGGAGGGGAGAGCGGCCTGGCACATGGCTAATTAATATTCACTGCACTCAGTGACGTGCAGTGTTTACTTCCTGGAGCGGCTGCTCTGTGCGGCGATTGGCTGGCGGGACCACGTGATGCCGCATGCATCCAAGAGTGCGCATCACGGACGCCAGAGTGAGCTGCACAACGCGGCTCACTCTGACGTCCAAAGCAGGGAGCACCAGGCGTTGCGTTAGGGGCACCTTGTGCGTCCATAACGTCCCCTAAAACGCAACGTCCTGGTGTGAAACCAGCCTAAAAGAGGGAAGCCACAGGATCCTATCAAGGCTTCCCTCGCTGCTGTAAAGCCCCCCATTGCAGAGTGTGTCCCCCCTTCACATCGGGGCCGCGCAGCTCTTCTTCTGGAAGTGGGTCTGCGCAGTAGACACGCGAGCCTGTCCGCGCATGTGCAGTAGCATGGAGCCCGCAGCAGTGGCTTACTACATGCATGCGTGGGAGAGGTGGGTTGGCTATTGCGTGGCCACGCTGGGGCAGGTAGAGCTGCACTGCTCCGATAGGATTATTGTAATTTATGTATTGTAATGTATTGCCACTAATCTTCTGGGGGGAGGGGGGTCGGACAACACCGCAGGGAGGAAGTCTCAATAGGATCCTGAGGCCTCCCTCTCTTTAGATAAGTATCTAATTCTGTGTGCCTAAACTTTGGGAACTCTAAGGGCCCATTTCCACTAACGCAAATTCGCTTGCGTTGTCCGCATGCAAATTCGCATTACCAATACAAGTGGATGGGGCTGTTTCCACTTGTCAGGAATTCTGTGCAGTCTGCTGTGCAGAAAAAATCTGCACGGCAGAGCCGTCAGAATTCGCTTGCCGCACACCCGCACACGAATCGCCGCTAATGTAATGTAATAGGAAAACCGCAAGCATGTTAGTCTTGTGGTTTTCCCGGCGTTTCTGCATGTGTTTCTGCGTGAAAACCCATGTCAATGCTTGCCGGCATTGACATGGTTAATATCGCAAACCGCGAGCGATTCCGCGGGAAAATCCGCATGCAAACGCGAATGAATCCGCACCCGCATGCGGATTCGTTGACGCGTTTTCCACGACGGGATCACAACGCACAAGTGGAAACGGGCCCTTAAGCTGGCCACTAACTGTCCAATTTCTAGCAAAAAATCGTTTGAGCAATCAGAAATTCTGATCGGATCGTTCACTACACCATCAACGAACCAATCTTTGCTTCCTATCTATTCACAACCAACAAGAAAATCCAAATTTTGGTTTGACAAAAATCCAATCGGACGACTATTTTTATAATTGTTTGCAATCGATTGTTCCCATCAACTGAGATTATTTACAACCAATCCAATCAGAATTTTGGATCGCTCGAACGATTTTTCGCTAAAAATTGGACCGTTAGTGGCCACCTTTACACTGCATGTATTAATACTGCATACTACCCTACTCCCCCCCCCCCCCCACCCCATTTCTTTAGATTGTAACCTTGCAAGGGCACGGCTCCCTCACCCTTTTGTGTCTTGGAACTTGCTATTCATTTTGTATCTTGTAATTTGTTATACATTTTATCAGTCTTTTTGCATTCATTTTCTCCAAAAAATGATGTTAAATTAGACTTAGGAGCGAAAATACTATCGAAAATCATTTTGTAATAAGTTTGTGATTTTTATTTTTTTTTTTTGCATTTTTCACGCTAAAATAAATGATTGTTCACGTTTTTGCGGTAAAATGCTGATTTTTCACGGTAAAAATAACGTTTTTCAAATTTTCGCCATTTTTCGTGAATATTTTCTCAAATCGTAAATTACATTTTCAATGCGAAAATGACTTTAGCGAAAATTTGTGAGCAACACTGCATTTTATCCATGGTATTACATTAGCCACTGTCACTCCCGGTGCACACCAAAAACCGCTAGCAGATCCGCATAATGCTAGCAGATTTTGAAACGCTTTTTCTTCTTTTTCTGTAGCGTTTCACCTAGCATTTTGCGGTTTTGTGAAGCGTTTTTGGTGTAGTAAATTTCATATATTGTTACAGTAAAACTGTTACTGAACAGCTACTGTAACAAAAACGCCTGGCAAACCGCTCTGAACTGCCATTTTTCAGAGCGGTTTGCGTTTTTCCTATACTTAACATTGAGGCAGAAACGCATCCGCAATCCAAAATCTGCAGCAGCCCGGGAGTATGCGTTTCTGCAAAACGCCTCCCGCTCTGGTGTGCACCAGCCCATTGAAATACATTACCCTAGCGGATCCGCACCCGCAAGCGGATCAAACAACGCTGCCGAACCGCTCTGGTGTGCACTAGGCCTAATTGCCAATTCTGTATTTTGTACCAGTGTCTATATTTGGTGTATACCATTGTCTGTGTTATTATGTAAGACCAGGGCTGGATTTGTACTTTTTATTGCCCAAGGCCCACCATCACCAGCTGCCCCCAGGCCAACAGCATCCTAAACCCCCCAACATGGCAGGGATTACATTGTAAACTCCTGAGGACAGTTAGTGAAGTGATGGCAGGGATTACATTATAAGCTCCTCTGAGGACAGTTAGTGAAGTGATGGCAGGGATTACATTATAAACTCCTCTGAGGACAGTTAGTGAAGTGATGGCAGGGATTACATTATAAACTCCTCTGAGGACATTTAGTGAAGTGATAGCAGGGATTAGATTGTAAAATCCTCTGAGGACAGTTAGTGAAGTGATGGCAGGGATTACATTATAAACGCCTCTGAGGACAGTTAGTGAAGTGATGGCAGGGATTACATTATAAGCTCCTCTGAGGACAGTTAGCAACATGATAGCAGGGGTTTGACTGTAAGATCCTCTAAGGACAATTAGTGAGTGGCAGGCAGCTCAGAGATCACTGTAAGTGGCCATTCGTTGCCCCTTCATCCCTCGAGTGCCAGTTCTGGCTGTTGGTAGCCGCCTACCACTATATGCAAGTTCTGTGAAGCAGGACGAATGGTTGGAAGGCTAACTGCTACTGCCACCCTGCTGCCCACACCACGCCCCTTGCTTTCCTGGCGCCCTAGGCCATGGCCTTGTGGCCTTGCCTGAAATCCAGTCATGCGTTTGTTTCTTACTTTGTAAAGCTAAAGCGCCACAGAATATGTTGGTGCTTTATATATCAATAATAATAACAACCCCCTTTCTTGCCTCCAGTTGTCGTCTGGCTGCTATTTAGAAGCGTTATAGTAGTGTGCATTATAAACCAATTGCAGACGTGTCTACGCAGCTATTCCTATAGCAGATGCACCAGTGAGCTGTGTATGTTGTGTGCTGCGTTCTGCCTCATTATTAGAGACATGAACAGGCTGAAGCAGGGAGTGATTTGTTAGTACAACATGATGAATAATTTAGATACAGTGTAGAACTCCATGGGGTGTAAATCTATATAACGATTCCAAGAGAAACACCATCTCCTGCTGAATTCTAATGACTTGGTATAGCCACTGCTTTTATTGGCTCAACAATGTTACAGTCACAACCTCTCTCTGTAGCTTTCACAGCTGAAGTAATACAAGCAATGTTTTTTTCCCTTCTCCGTCTATTTTATTATTATTTAGTATTTACTACACAGCTCTGACATCTTCCGCAGCACTGTAGAGAGTGCATAGACACAGTATTGTCATTCACTGTCCCTCACAAGGGCTCACCCTCACCATAGTCATATGTGCATTGTAGTCTAGGGCCAATTTGGCAGGAAGCCAGTTAACTTATCTGCACGTTTTTGGGGTGTGGGAGGAAACCGGAGCGCCTGCAGGAAACCAGGGAGAGCATATAAACTCAATGCATGTAGTCAAACCAGGGACCCAGTGCTGCAAGGCAAGAGTGCTATCCACTACCTACCTACCTATCCAGTGAGATCCATCTATCTATCTATCTATCTATCTATCTATCTATCTATCTATCTATCTATCTATCTATCTATCTATCTTAACCATTTCGGGACCGGCCGCCTAACCCCCCTTAAGGACCAGGCATTTTGCGGTGTGGGGGCGCATTTGGGGGAGTCAGGCGGCCGTATCCCCTCTGTGGCTGCCTGGGCAATGTCCCTCCATGGTGGAAGGTGTTCCCCCTTTCGCCAGCAGCCATCACTCACCTTCCAAGCTCTAGCAATGAGCCGCAGTAGCCCCCTCTTCTCTGGCCGGCGTCTTTGATCCTAATGCCGCTCAGTTCCAGGTCGCGGCTTGATGACATCATCAAGCCGGGACCTGGAACTAAGCGGCATTAGGAGCAGAGATGCCGGCCAGAGCAGAGGGGGGCGACGATCGTCATGGGAACGGCAGGAAGGTGAGTGGATCCTCTTCTTTCCCCCCTGCCGCCGCTGCTGTCAAAGTGATCACTACGATCCACCGGCGATCGTAGTGATCACGTGATCAGCAGCCATATGTGATGGCTACTGATCACTGAGGGGAGATGTCAGCTGTCATACGATGGCTTAATCTACCCTCTCCGGTGCGCACGATTGCGTCGGGAGCGGAAACGGTGGGCCGGCGTAGATCCTATATCGCATCAGGCTAGAACAGCCACAAGTGCGGCGTAGAATCCAATGCAGGCGGTCCGGAAAAGGTTAAGGTGCGTACATATCTTTGACTGATGTAAGGCCCCATTCACACTATTCTCATTGCATTGCTAAATACTACAGCGCATTAGCACACCTCAGGCCCAGGTTTACCATAAGGCAATGTAGGCACGTGTCTACAGGCGCCCAATGATGGAAAGGAGGCTCACTCCCCTCCCGATCGCCTCCCTCCCTCCTTCCCTATGCAGAGTTCTGATGAGAGTGTAAATAATAGGTTATTCACCCTACTCTCAGCATTCCACTGACCTGATCTCCCTTCAGTCAGGGGCACCTCCAGCTACTTAAAGTGCACCTGAGACGGAGGATATCAAAATGTTATACATACCTGGGGCTTCCTCCAGCCCCCTCAGGCCAGATTGCTCCCACGCCGTCATCCTCTGCTGCCCGCAGCCTTCGCAATTGGCCCCAGATAGTCATCCAGTTGTGGCCAGTCAGCGCAGGCACAGTTGGGCTTTGCGCGCTTCCCTGTCTCGCTCCAGAGGCGCAGAACTCTCCCCGGCCATGGGAGTGCGACAGGGGAGCGGGCTCATCCAGCCTGCGCAGTATGCCGCGGACCAAAGGACTTTCCGGGACAATGTGCGGAGGCTGCAGGCAGCAGATGATAGCGGCGTGCGTGACAGTTAACCACTTAACGACCATCTAACGCCTATAGGCGGCGGCTGGTCGCATGAGGTTTTACATGGAAACGGCCACGTTTCCTGTCAGTTCGCGGCGGGGGGCTCCGTGAACAGCCTGTGAGCCTCTGATCGCGGCTCGCAGGCTAAATGTAAACACCTGGGGAAGAAATTTATGGTGTTTACATCGTACGGCGCTGCTGTCACAGCAGCACCGTAAAGGAAATCGGTGATCCCCGGCCTCTGATTGGCCGGGGATCGCCGCCGTCTGATAGGCTGAAGCCTATCAGAGGCGGTACAGGACGGATCGCCATCCTGTACCGCCCATAGAGAGAAGGCGAGGGAAGGAGAGGGAGGGGGGAATAGCGCTGCGGAGGGGGCTTTGAGGTGCCCCCCCCCCCCCCGCTACCCATAAATAGGCGGCGGCAATCAGACCCCCCAGCAGGACATCCCCCTAGTGGGAAAAAAATGGGGGAAGTCTGATCGCCCTGCCTGAAACCTGATCTGTGCTGCGGGCTGAAGAGTCCACCCAGCACAGATCATTAAGAAATCAGCCGGTCCTTAAAGCGGAATATAACCCTGCATTTCAACTTTGCTCTAAAACATTATTTACAGCATATTATATGCAACCAGCATTTTTTTTTACTAGACCAGCATTGGAAGGGTTACACAGGGCTTTAAAGTTTCTGGAGATTTCTGCAGACATCCGAAGCTGAAATAGATACATTTTGTTTACATAAATGTATCTAAGTGTTGAATGTGACTCATCTCTCTGACTGAGCTGGAGGACAGCTAAAGTAAGTAACATTCAACACTTAGATACATTTATGTAAACAAAATGTATCTATTTCAGCTTTGGATGGGTCTGCAGAAATCTCCAGGAACTTGAAAGCTCTGTGTAACCCTTCCAATGCTGGTCTAGTAAAAACAAAAATGCTGGTTGCATATAATATACTGTAAATAATGTTTTAGAGCAAAGTTGAAATGCAGGGTTATATTCCGCTTTAAGTAAATGGCGCACAGCGCCAGGGGGATGAAAACGGCGCCGCATAGACATAGACTTAGGCAGAAGGGGTTGGGGGGGAGAGAGGCAGCGGGACACTGGAGGGAATAGGCATCGGGGGAGGATGTGTGTAATATGCATACATTACCTTGTCCTGGGCCGCCAATCACTCCTTCACTTCTTCCATTAATTTGCTGTAGTCCTGCAGCCAGCCAATCACCATGTGGCTCCAGTCTCTGCATGGTGATTGGCCGGCTGCCGGACTACAGAAAACAAACTAGGAAGTGAAGGAGCGGAGGGAAGGAGCGATCGCCGGCTGGATAAGTTAATGTATGCATATTACACACATCCTTCCCAATGCCTATTCCCTCCAGTGTCCTGCTGCCTCTCTCCCACAACCCCCGCTGCCTATACTAGCAGCCCCCTGCATTGTTTAATGGCGCACCGTTCTGCAATAAATGTATCATAAAACTCTATTTACCGTTTTAATGTATTTACCGGTTTAATGTATTTACATTAAAACGGTAAATAGCATTTTATGATACATTTATCGGCAGAACTGTGAGCCATTTTTCTCCCTGCACCATTTTTACACGGACGCGGCGGCGTGGGAGCAATCTGGCCGGAGGGGGCTGGAGGAAGCATGGTGCTTTTGTGTGCAAGCTACATTAATAGAAAACTGTGTAGCCGAAAAAAAAATTCAACAGGCTTACAGACTGAACTGGATATTACATTATACTGCAAGATGTCTGCTTGCAGTGCTGGCTGACTGTGACCTGGGAAAACATTTTTTTTCACACAGATGACATTACTTTGGGGCTAAACACGGGCAGGGTAATGATATGGCTATAAGAACGTGAAAGGCTTTTAACTCTATATTGTGCCAAGACTGTGATTTTAAGCATAAAAGGAGTCATAGGTGGTGCTAAAAGGAATATGTTAATACACATTTATTGCTAATGGAGTTTCTGGGGATGAGTCATTAAGTAATATGATGAAACATGTCTGGTGCTAATAGTAATATGCCGATCTATATTTTGTGATAAAAGAAACACTTTGGTCTATACCTGGCACTAATAGCAATTAGATGAGTCACATCTTGTGCTAACAGTGATGTGATGAGAACTATATTGTGTTCATATTAATACTTTCTATTAATCCATATCTGATGCAAGTTAAAATATGACAAGGTGTGTCTAAAAAACCCAGTTAAGGTGACGCTGACGTGAAAAAAAAACATGATATCATGAATTGTATGTGAAGTACGGATAATGAATAGAACATTAGTAGCAGAGAAAATGGTCTCATATTTTTATTTTCAGTTCTATAGCTTTGTTTTTTATAACATTGCATCATTCTGTCATATTTACAACTACACTCTGTATTTTAAAGTATGCAAAGAGAGCAGAGTTAATGACCTTTTGAACTTCCCTGCAGTAAAAGCTTATCTGAAGCCGTTTTTCACTGTTTCTTTGATGTATAAGTCCTTCAGAAAACAGCATTGTCTCTGACCCATGTTTGGTCAGAGAGCTCAGAGAAGCTCTTTTGCGTAGATAACAACTGAAGTTTTTTTTTTTTTTTTAACTCTTCTTGCACTGGAAACAATATGAAATGTAGAGTAGTATAGAGGCGCCAGTAGGATAAAATTCGCTAAAATGTTTAAAAAGTTAGGGATGCGGTGGTGGACCAGCCAACCCAAGACAGACACAAGTACTGTCACTTAAAGTAGTGAACAATTTATTTATATACTCCCAAGAACAGTTGCAACGCGTTTCACAGGCAAAGTCCCGCTTCTTCAGGCAATAAACAACAGGAGTGAAACACAGCTCTAGACTCAGTACTGTGTTTCTCTCCTGTTGTTTATTGACTGAAGAAGCGGGACTTTGCCTGCGAAACGCGTTGCAACTGTTCTTGGGAGTATATAAATACATTGTTTACTACTTTAAGTGACAGTACTTGTGTCTTTCTTGGGTTGGCTGGTCCACCACCGCATCCCTAACTTTTTAAACATTTTAGTCAATTTTATCCTACTGGCGCCTCCGTACTACTCTGCGTTTCAAGAATTCCACCCTTGGTGGAAGAGTGTTATACCCTCTTCTTGCCTTCTATCCCCAGAGAGTGACGTCTTAATCCTGAGTGGGGACAGGCTTGTTCTCCCCACCTGCCTTTTCAGTGGTTGCCTTGGAGGTAACCCTGGTTTGTAAGTATAATACTTACGTTTCACATTACTTTTTCCACCTTCCAATACCTACTACACTATATTTGGGCTCTCGGTTTTTTACCTCTTGGAAACAATATGAGACTCTTTCCTTTGCTACTAATGTTCTATTTCTTAGCTGTGCTACATAAAACTCATATCAATTTATTTTCACTCCAGATTCCTGTTCAATAAAAAAAAAAAAAAAGAAAACGAAGTGTCTGGGGGAACCCTAAAGGTTTGCGCCCGATCACGTGCGCTTTTCAGGTGAAAAGCACACATGAATGCGTGCAAACCTTCGCTTATCACGTGAAGTAACGCTATTCGCGGCGGCTTGCGTGATAACTGCTGTGATAGCAGTTATCACACTTTAGTGAATCGAGCCCCATATGTACAAATTCCATGGCAAATATCAATCCCTTCTTGATTTCTCTTCTTCTTTTTATAAGTTCTCACTTTCCAATGTCTTGTTAGTTAGAGGTTAGGTCTCTTCTGTGAGGACCCCTCAACGTGGTGAAAGAGTCTAGTACTGAACAATCTGTGTGCAAACTGTTTATTGGAAGCTAATGTCCTCCATTTCTTGCATTGTGAATGCAAGTTGTGTAATCTGCCTGTGTGTGAGCTCTGCACAACGATGCAGCTAGTCAATTACGGTGCAGTCTGCATTTAACTTAAAGGGAACCTTAACTGTGGGGGGAAAAAGAAACTCACTTACCTGGGGCTTTGCCAAGCCTCCTGCAGCCGTCCTGTGCCCGCGCCGGTCCTTCGGTGCCCTCCGGTCTCCCTCCGCGGCTAAGTTTCGTTTTCGGCCGACTGCCAGTCGTCCTCCGGCAAAGCGTGTCCTTCTACCGCATTCCCTGAAGTAAAGTGCCGTAAAGCGCGTCATCCGGATGCGCTTTATGGCTGGGTATGCGTTCCATGGACGCGCTTAATGCCGCTTTACGTCAGGGAATGCGGAAGAAGGACACGCTTTGCCGGAGAACGACTGGCAGTCGGCCGAAAACTAAACTTAGCCGTGGAGGGAGACCGGAGGGCACCGAAGGACCGGCGTGGGCACAAGACGGCTGCAGGAGGCTTGGCAAAGCCCCAGGTAAGTGAGTTTTTTTCCCCCCACAGTTAAGGTTCCCTTTAAGATCGCTGCCATCTCCTCCTGTTGCACAAAAATGTAAGTCTACTTATGGCTACTAGCTGCATTCGTGTGTTTCAGTTTGCATTCAATTTTGTCTAGTTGTAGGGATTAGTGCAGACTCACCTTTTACCTGCTCCACACCTTGTATCGGCTCTGGGAAGCATTCATCACATATATGCACAGAAGGAACAAAAATACTTAGAGATTCTGTGCCATGAAATCTCTGGCTACAACTGGAACCTTCTGGGAATGGTGGAAGTTTATGGATGGCTAAGATACAAGATGGATTGCACTCACTGGATTGTAATCACCATGAAAGTCCTGTGTAGCTGACCTTTGTTTTGGAGTCCTGCATGGGAAGCTGATATCCACATAAACAAACAAAAGCCTTCTCTACTCCTACAAGGACACACAATGGAATAGGATTTCTCCACCAGGATACTCATGAGGTTCACAGCTTCACACAAACCAACACATCAAAAAGCATGTCCATGCAACGCAGCAAGCAGATTCCCAAGTCCTCTTCCCAAGGTAAGGGAATTCATCCTCCTTCCTCAAACAGCAGTAACATCTTTCAGCTGGCAATCCGTTTTTTTGCAGACTGTACAAATATTTCAAATGCATTCAGAGGCTGAAATTATATGGGCCTTTATTCACTAACCGGCACTAAGAATCAGAATCAGAATCAAGTTTATTTCGGCAAGCATGACTGGGTCATGCCTGGAATTGGGTTCGGCACAAACAGAGAACTCAGCGACACAAAAAGGCAACAACAATGACATTAAAAACAACCATGACAACTTACAAAAAAAAAGAAACAGTAGATAGATGTACGCTAAAAAGGTGTAGCTTTACAGAAGTAAGCCGGTGTTAGTGTTAGTGGGCACAAACTACAGCGCTAACCTTATCTGAGGTTAGTGTGCCTTATCTGAGGTTAGTGTGCCTTATCTGAATTTAGTACCCCTTAAGTAGCTTTGTGCACACTAAAAGATGCACAAAGCTAGTAAGCTACATCGCGCACTGTACCCTCGCATCGCGTTGCACCGTGCGCAAAGATCGGCGCATTATGCTGTGCGCGGTGCAGTGCACGATGTAGCTTTGTGCATCTTTTAGTGTGCACAAAGCTAATTAAGTTCAGATAAGACACACTAACCTCAGATAAGGCACACTAACCTCAGATAAGGCACACTAACCTCAGATAAGGCACACTAACTCAGATAAGGCACACTAACCTCAGATACAGCACACTAACCTCAGATAAGGCACACTAACCTCAGATAAGGCACACTAACCTCAGATAAGGCACACTAACTCAGATAAGGCACACTAACCTCAGATAAGGCACACTAACTCAGATAAGGCACACTAACCTCAGATAAGGCACACTAACTGGCTTAGCACCGGAAAACTCTTTTTTACTCCGTCGCTAACACTTAGCGCTGTTTAGTGAATCAAGCCCCTAGACTACATTGCCTTTCTAAGTGAACTTTATTTCTGCACATCAATGGAATTTTCACATCTCTTCTAGCAGATTCTCAAGGCCAGCAGTTTGCTTTTGTCTACCCCCTACTGATAAACAACAACAATCAGGGAAGAGCTTGATTAACCCATTCCTTCCCAATGTTAATATATAAGGTCTGCTTCTTACTGTCTCTCAGGCCATCAAGAGCTGCTTCTCACATTGGGAAAAAATCTAATTTGCTGGAATCTCTAGGGATTTTGAATAAAACGCACAGAGGTAAAAAAAAAGGTGGCCAGGCCCATAAAAAGTGCCACACTCAGACTCAGTCCAACTTCAGGGACCCAGGCCCATTCAAGGGAAAGAACTTTCCAGCGATCTCCAGTGATGTGTACTGGAAATCAGAGGCTGAAAGTAGCACTGGTTGCCATGTCCCTAGTCAGAGATGCAGTAACACCCCAGCAGTGAACCCAGTTGCCATTGCTAAGCCCCATGCAGTCACCGCATTGCTCTGCAATGCCCGCTCTATAAACAATAAGACAGCCATTATTGCGGACCTTATTCAGACATACGATTTTTCATGCATCACTGAAACCTGGATTGATGCCAATGCGGGCCCCACATTGGAAGCAACCATCCCATACAATTACTCAGTCCTAAGTGAGGGAAGATGAGACCGCAGAGGAGGGGGTGTAGCAATTTGTGGCAAAACAACCATGCAGCTCAGAGCCCTGAATGTTGGCTCAACAAAGTCCTTTGAATGTATAGGTGCCCAGATCTCAGCTGGTAAAGGCTTCAAAATGTTAGTGGTTTATCGTCCCACCGAGATGCTGACCCATTCCTACAGGAATTCTCAGAACTTCTGGCCATGCTGACTCTGTCGTATCCGAGATGGATCATCCTTGGTGACTTCAACGTCTGGCTGATAACACTCAATCACAAGATGCAAATGAACTAATAAATCTCATGGGTGGACTAGGCTACCCACAGAAGAGGGCATACCTTAGACTTACTGTTCCACCGTGGAATGGACATTAGTAACATAACAGTAACCCTAGTGGTGTGGTCAGACCATCACAAAATCCAGTTTACTATTGAACATCACCCTATCAAGCAGCACCCTAAAGAAACAATCAAAATCCGTCCCCTGAATAAATTAACACCGGAGAGGATAACTGCCAACCTGGATTTTACAAATCTGCTCCACAGTCAAATGGACCCCAACACTCTGGTAACCCAGTACAACAACATGATATATGAAACACTTAACAGTATTGCCCCATGGCGCACCAAATCAGCAACCAAAAAGCAGAAAGCTAATTGGTTTGACAAAACCATCATGGATCTAAAAACGAAAAGGCGCAGACTAGAAAGCGTAAATCAGGGTCTGAGGAACACAAATCTAGCCTAGTTCAACACCTCAGACAATACCAACAAGCATTAACCAATAAAAATCAGACTTTATCTCGCACAAAATATCTACAGCCAACAACAGAGCTGCTCAACTCTTCCACACAGTGGAATCACTCTGCAATCCTTCCTGCCTAAAAGCCCCAACCGCATTCTCCAGGAAAAGGTGTGAAGAATTCTCTGCCTTCTTCACAAACAAGGTGTCTGCCATCCGTGCCAGCATTACAACAACAACAACATCAATTGACCACTGGACTTTGCATATGCCTACTACCGTACCACCATGATAAGTCTTTGACACTCTGAGTGTAATAGATTGCGGAAAAGCCGCCGCGCGGACTGGCAGCGAGGCGGCTGATTCCGCATCCAGCTCGGCGGTTTGCACGCAGCAGCGTGCGTCTGATGTGGCTGGGCCTGTTAGTGCACACAGGTTGAGGAATACGCGCGCGCGCGCTGAGGCAGAACTTTTATGACAAACGAGGAGGGATCAGCTGACCAGGTTGGTCAGCTGATCTCAGAGCAAGTGGCAATTGGTTGATCGGTGATGGGTGGCGCCGGGGAGCGCCGCTCTATATATAGTTACTGCTGGTCAGTCTCAAGTTGTCTGCCGTTGCGAACACTTACGTGAAAGCACTCAGACCATAGTCAGATCCCACAGTGTGTTAGAACCAGGAGGACCTGGGAATTCACACTGAGCCAGATTACTTCTGTATTACTATTGTGTTATACTTCAGACTAGTTCCAGGGTGTTGAGACCACGGACCTCACCAGGGCCGGCCTTAGGTTTCACAGCGCCCTGAGCGAAACCGGATTTTGTTGCCCCCCCCCCATAAGTAGCATAGTTGTCCCCATATAGGTAGCATAGTTGCCGCCAGTGTAGGTAGTATAGTTGCCCCATATAGGTAGCATAGCTGCCCTCAGTGTAGCTAGTACAGTTTCCCCTAGTGTAGTAGCATGTTTTCCCCCAGTGTAGGTAGTTTGCCCCCAGCAGTGTAGGTAGCTTGCCCCCAGCGTAGGTAGCTTGCCCCCAGCATAGGTAGCTTGCCCCCAGCGTAGGTAGCTTGCCCCAGTATGCCCCCAGCGTAGGTAGCTTGCCCCAGTATGCCCCCAACGTAGGTAGCTTGCCCCAGTATGACCCCAGCGTAGGTAGCTTGCCCCCAGCGTAGGTAGCTTGCCCCAGTATACCCAGGGCCGGATTTGTACTAATTACCGCCCAAGGCCAACTATACGTATGGTTGTTATCTCTATGTGCCCGAGAATTCGTCTTACTTTCTATCATTGGAAGTCACAGACAATAACCATTTCAGTAATACGCGTATAGATAATAAGTTGTGTTTTCCTTAAGAACTTTTATGTTTGCCATCTCGAGTCGTTAATGATGGACCCATTGAGTCACCATGAGAGTTAGGCTGAAGTATACCTGCAGGATAGAGCTTACAGGTCTAGCAGGGACGACACAAGTACAGGACAAAGAGTTCAAAGGTTAAAGCTGTCCTTGTAGATAGGGATGGCTGCATAGAACAGCTTTACTGCCCCTCACTGAGCCGCCCCCAAACTTCTGGTGCCCTAGGCCATGGCCTATGTGGCCTTGCCAGAAATCCGGCCCTGAGTATACCCCCAGCATAGGTAGCTTGCCCTAGTATGCCCCCAGTGTAGGTAGCTTGCCCCAGTATGCCCCCAGCGTAGGTAGCTTGCCCCAGTATGCCCCCAGCGTAGGTAGCTTGCCCCAGTATGCCCCCAGCGTAGGTAGCTTGCCCCCAGTGTAGGTAGCTTGCCCCCAGCATAGGTAGCTTGCCCCAGTATGCCCCCAGCATAGGTAGCTTGCCCCAGTATGCCCCCAGCGTAGGTAGCTTGCCCCAGTATGCCCCCAGCGTAGGCAGCTTGCCCCAGTATGCCCCCAGCGTAGGTAGCTTGCCCCCAGCGTAGGTAGCTTGCCCCAGTATACCCCCAGCATAGGTAGCTTGCCCCAGTATACCCCCAGCATAGGTAGCTTGCCCCAGTATGCTACCACTGTAGGTAGCTTGCCCCAGTATGCCCCCAGCGTAGGTAGCTTGCCCCCAGCATAGGTAGCTTGCCCCAGTATGCCCCCAGCGTAGGTAGCTTGCCCCTGTATGCCCCCAGCGTAGGTAGCTTGCCCCAGTATCCCCCCAGCGTAGGTAGCTTGCCCCAGTATGCCCCTAGCGTAGGTAGCTTGCCCCAGTATGCCCCCAGCGTAGGTAGCTTGCCCCAGTATGCCCCCAACGTAGGTAGCTTGCCCCCAGCGTAGGTAGCTTGCCCCCAGCGTAGGTAGCTTGCCCCAGTATACCCCCAGCATAGGTAGCTTGCCCCAGTATGCCCCCAGTGTAGGTAGCTTGCCCCAGTATGCCCCCAGCGTAGGTAGCTTGCCCCAGTATGCCCCCAGCATAGGTAGCTTGCCCCAGTATGCCCCCAGCGTAGGTAGCTTGCCCCAGTATGCCCCCAGCGTAGGTAGCTTGCCCCCAGCGTAGGTAGCTTGCCCCAGTATGCCCCCAGCATAGGTAGCTTGCCCCAGTATGCCCCCAGCGTAGGTAGCTTGCCCCAGTATGCCCCCAGCGTAGGCAGCTTGCCCCAGTATGCCCCCAGCGTAGGTAGCTTGCCCCAGTATACCCCCAGCATAGGTAGCTTGCCCCAGTATGCTACCACTGTAGGTAGCTTGCCCCAGTATGCCCCCCAGCGTAGGTAGCTTGCCCCCAGCGTAGGTAGCTTGCCCCAGTATGCCCCCAGCGTAGGTAGCTTGCCCCTGTATGCCCCCAGCGTAGGTAGCTTGCCCCAGTATGCCCCCAGCGTAGGTAGCTTGCCCCAGTATGCCCCCAGCGTAGGTAGCTTGCCCCAGTATGCCCCCAGCGTAGGTAGCTTGCCCCTGTATGCCCCCAGCGTAGGTAGCTTGCCCCTGTATGCCCCCAGCGTAGGTAGCTTGCCCCAGTATGCCCCCAGCGTAGGTAGCTTGCCCCAGTATGCCCCCAGCGTAGGTAGCTTGCCCCTGTATGCCCCCAGCGTAGGTAGCTTGCCCCTGTATGCCCCCAGCGTAGGTAGCTTGCCCCTGTATGCCCCCAGCGTAGGTAGCTTGCCCCTGTATGCCCCCAGCGTAGGTAGCTTGCCCCTGTATGCCCCCAGCGTAGGTAGCTTGCCCTAGTATGCCCCCAGCGTAGGTAGCTTGCCCCTGTATGCCCCCAGTGTAGGTAGCTTGCCCCAGTATGCCCCCAGCGTAGGTAGCTTGCCCCTGTATGCCCCCAGCATAGGTAGCTTGCCCCCAGCGTAGGTAGCTTGCCCCAGTATGCCCCCAGTGTAAGTAGCTTGCCCCCAGCGTAGGTAGCTTGCCCCTGTATGCCCCCAGCGTAGGTAGCTTGCCCCAGTATGCCCCCAGCGTAGGTAGCTTGCCCCAGTATGCCCCCAGCGTAGGTAGCTTGCCCCTGTATGCCCCCAGCGTAGGTAGCTTGCCCCTGTATGCCCCCAGCGTAGGTAGCTTGCCCCTGTATGCCCCCAGCGTAGGTAGCTTGCCCCTGTATGCCCCCAGCGTAGGTAGCTTGCCCCTGTATGCCCCCAGCGTAGGTAGCTTGCCCCAGTATGCCCCCAGCGTAGGTAGCTTGCCCTAGTATGCCCCCAGCGTAGGTAGCTTGCCCCTGTATGCCCCCAGTGTAGGTAGCTTGCCCCAGTATGCCCCCAGCGTAGGTAGCTTGCCCCTGTATGCCCCCAACGTAGGTAGCTTGCCCCCAGCGTAGGTAGCTTGCCCCAGTATGCCCCCAGTGTAAGTAGCTTGCCCCCAGCGTAGGTAGCTTGCCCCAGTATGCCCCCTCCTTTATGTGGCAGCGGGCCGGGCAGAGACTGACTCACCTGACATCCAGCTCCAGCGCCGACGTCACTCTTCTCTCCCTGCTCCATCTGTAGTTAGAGCAGGCTACAAGAAAATGGCCGCCGTTTGTCTGCATTTGTGGACGTCGGCGGCCATTTTCTTGTAGTCCTGCTCTAAAGACAGACTGAGAGGACACCGGGAGACAGCGGAGCGGCGAGGGGCGGCGAGGGGCGACAGGGCACATGCGCCCTTGAGAGCACGGCGCCCTGAGCGACCGCACAGGTCGCTCATAGCAAAGGCCGGCCCTGGACCTCACACCCAAGACTAGGGATACTGTGTACCATCGTACTATACTTCAGACGAGTTCTAGGGTGTTGAGAACACGGACCCCACACCCAAGACTAGGCATTGTTTGATATCTGTTATGACCTATTGCATTCCTGACTATCCCTCTGCTTTCTGATTCGGTACCTACGCATATCTGATTACCTGTTGCCAACCCTGCCTGGCCCTGGTTACCGAATCAGCCTTCTGTCTCTGTACCTTATCTGCCCGTGTGTTGCCCACCTGGCCTGCCCGACCTTGAGAGCTATCCCTCTCCATTGAGAGATTGCTCTCCAGACCTACTTGTGACGCCCACCTTCTAGGTGTCACTCAGCCACAGGGCCTTCCTGCTATTCAGCCTGGGGCTCCACCCCTTTGGATGTCTTAGGCTGCTGAAAGGTCTTTGCACTTCCCAGAGGGAGGCATTTCCCATACTGCCAAGGACCACCTGCTCCTCGGGTGGTCCCACTCAAAGTAATTACTGTTGCACCAAACACTCACACTATATAGGTGTCCAGAGGTTAGTTATACTTGTATTATTGGTGATTCTGCAGATCATCAATAATCAGGTATATATCTGTATTCTTGGTGATACTGCAGATCACCAATAATCAGATTCTCTCTGTGTGCTGACACCGATCGTTACACTGAGTAAAGAAGATTTTTGAATTCTCATTCAAAGTCTCCGCCCCACTACCTGCGACCTGAATCCTTAATGCAGTGCCCAGAGCTATCAGGCCAGCACTTCACAAAATCAGTCCGTGCTCCTTTTTCTCAGAAGAACTAAAGAAAGCATTCATAAAACCCCTCTTGAAGAAACCATCACTAGATCCTGATTCTGTGACCAACTACAGACCTGTGGTGAACTTACCATTCCTATCAAAAGTTATCGAGAAAGCAGTCGCCAACCAGCTAGAAGCCAGGCTTACAGATAACAACATCTTTTCAGTCAGGATTCAGGAAAAGGCACAGCACTGAAATGGCATTAGTCCGAGTAATGAATGATCTACTTACTGCAAGGGACAAGGGTGATTGCTCAATTCTGATTCTTCTTGACTTGTCTGCAGCATTTGATACTGTGGATCATGAAATACTAATCCAGTGACTGAAGAATTACTGTGGCCTAAGTGGTACTGTTTTTAGCTGGTTTCAGACCTTCCTATCTGGCAGGACACAGCAAGTATGTCTGGACACACACTACTCTAATCCAGTGCCACTTGCCTATGGAGTTCCACAGGGTTCTGTACTATCACCATTACTATTTGCAGTCTACATGCTCCCACTAGGCAAAATAATCCAGAACTATGGCCAAGGATACCATTGTTATGCAGATGACACACAACTGTATCTGACCTTCAAGCCTGGCACCCAAGACCCTTCAGCATCCATAAATGCGTGTCTAGTGGATTTACAAAATTGGATGAACACCAGCTGGTTGAGGCTGAACTCTGACAAAACAGAGGTGTTGGTGGTAGGTGGTCCACACATGATGGATAAAGTTCAAAACGCTCACCACCTCAAACTAGAAATTGGGGGAGATACCGTACAGTATAAAGACTCTGTGCGAAAGCTTGGGGTGATCCTGGATGGAAATCTAAAACTCAGACAGCAGGTATAAGCTCCTTATCCCAGCTGAAGACCTACCTGCCCTGGTTCATGCATTTGTATCCTCCCGCCTAGACTACTGCAACGCCCTGCTCATCGGATCTACAGATAAGGTTCTGCGGCCCTTACAACTAGTACAGAATGCTGCAGCCAGACTCCTAGCCAATGCCCCCCGCAGCTCACACATCACCCCAGTACTGCAAACTCTTCACTGGTTGCCAGTAAAATGGAGAATCAATTTTAAGATCTGCCTGCTGACATTTAAGGCTCTAATGCTGGGGATACACGGTACGTTTCTGTACCGTGTATCGACCAGCTGAAAATATTTAGCTGGCCCGATCATGCCGCCCGACCCGCGCCTGGCCGATTCCCGCCAGTGGACAATGGCAGGGAATCGAGTGGTGATAAGGAAGCGCCGGTGGGGACGAGCGGCAATTGATCCGCGTGGACGAGCGGGGATGCGCCGGCATCGAGCCACTGGCTCGATCCGGCGCATAAAACGAGCCGTGTATGCACGGCATAAACCACATGGCACCCAAATACATAGCGGATCTATTGAAACTTTATGCCCCTCCACGCACCCTCCGCTCTGCCAACAAAATGAAGCTGGTTATTCCCAGAATACACTTAACATTTGGTGCCCGGGCCTTTTCCTATGCAGCTCTTACTCTATGGAACTCACTTCCACAATCAGTACAAGAGGCTCCATCTCTGGACAGCTTTAAAGAAAAGCTAAAAACTCACCTCTTTTCCCTAGCCTTTGAGACTGCATAATGCAGGGTCACAGCGCTTTGAGTCCCCAGGGAGAAAAGTGCTATAAAAATATTATTGTTATTGTTATATTTTGCATCTGTTTTGAATTCAAGGTGCGTATTTCACCACTTTATCACCACAGGTGCGTATATCTACGCTCCTTTTAACACCCTTTTCCCACCAGGAGCGTAGATGTATGCACCTCCCGCCGCTACCGCCGCTGTCCGCGCTCCCGGAGATCAATAAATGGGAAAAACCATTCCCGTTCGTTGATCTCAGCCCCCCAGCAATGATCGGCTGCTTCTATGAGAAGCAGCGCGATCATTGTGAAAAAAAAAAGTTTCCCAGCCTCGTTGAACTTCCTGTAAGCGTACTTCCTACGCTTACAGGACGCATTTACAAAAAATGACTGTGGCCATCTTGTGGCCAAATAATAAAACTACATCCAAAACATTTTTCTTATACAAATACATACTTTTACACTATAAATTAACTCATTACCTCCCACACTCCCCAATTTATTTTTTTTGTAATAAAAAGAAAAAAAAATTACAATAAAGAAAAAAACATAAATAGTTACCTTAGGGACTGAACTCTTTAAATATTTATGTCAAGAGGGTACAACACTGTTACTTTATAAATTATGGGCTTGTAATTCGGGATGGACGCAAAACTGAAAAAGATGCACCTTTATTTCCAAATAAAATATTGGCGCCAAACATTGTGATAGGGACATAATTTGAATGGTGTAATAACCGGGACAAATGGGCAAATACATTTCATGGATTTTAATTACAGTAGCATGCATTTTTTAAAAACTATCAGTGTTCTCCCCAGGCTCTTTTAGCCGGGTGCTCCACCCGGCTAGATTTTGTGACCACCCGGCTGTCATCGGCTCACCTCTTCAGCTCCTCCTATGCTGTAAGCACAGTTGCCCTGCATTTTCAACTTGCCCCACCCGGCTACTATTTCATGCCACCCGGCTGGAAAAAAATTCTGGGGAGAACACTGACTATAATGGCCAAAAAACATTTTTTCCTATTTTCCCATTAAAACACATTTAGAATAAAATAATTCTTGGCATAATGTCCCACCTAAAGAAAGCCTAATTGGTGGCAAAAAAAAACAAGATATAGTTCATTTCATTGCAATAAGTAATAATAAAGTTATAGACGAATGAATGGAAGGAGCGCTGAAAGGTGAAAATTGCTCTGGTGCTCAAGGGGTAAAAACCCTCAGTGGTGAAGTGGTTAAGTATATGGAGGGTGTGGCACACCTCTGTTGGTAATCATTTCAGTTGCAGCCTGAATAGCAGCGCTGCCAATTCCTTTGCTGTTCTTTAGAAAATGTGTAGACCTTTTTATGGCTAGCTGCCCCAGGTTAACACTATATTTAATTGTTAATTAGAGGATAGGTCTCTTCTGTGAGGACCCCTCAATGTGGTAGAAAAGTCTTGTACTGAACAATCTGTGCGCAAACTGTTTATTGGAAGCTAACGTCCTCCATTTGTTGCATCTGTTTTGAATGCAAGTTGTGTAATCTGCCTGTGTTTGGGCTCTGCACAAACTGTCATCTGTATGTGTAATGTGAGGGTCTGTTCATACTAGGTCCATTTCCTGGAGCGGACATGCAGAATGGACCCTTTCTTTCCTATGGGCCACTTCATGCATGTCTGTTTTCATCGGGTCTGGGTTTGTTGTTATTTGCGTCACCACAACAAAAACACATTTTTTATTTCAGCCAGCAGATGCATTGCTGTTTATCCAACAGAATAGCCCCCATCTGCTTCTGAAGGCAGCAGACACTGCAGTGGACATCCAGAATGGCAGAGCAGGATCATCCCTCAGGCAACCTAGGCAGGTGCTTGGGGCCTAGTGGTTGTCAAGGGGCCCACCTTCCACCTTCTCTGACCTATACCTTGCCTAGAGCCCCATAGCATCTTATTAGAGCTCTGCAGAATGGTACAACATATCTGTCCAGTTTGGATATGGTCATTTCTGCCCATCCACCCTAGGCCCCATTCAATTAAAATAAGATTTCTCTTAGGTAATATTTTCACACCTCTATAAAATACCTTGTAAGCAACCAGCAAGAAAATACTCAAAATAATTTTGATAGTACTTTTTCGCTTACTTTTCCAATTGCAAAGTGCTGAAAAAGACTCATAGAGGCGCTTACGCTCATAACAGTGAACTGAAAGACACATTTTGAACTGACCTGAGGAAGTGGGCAAGTATCCACGAAACGCATAAACATATATGCGAAACGTATAACTTTGTGCTTGGATAAAAATCTTTTTCCAGTTTAACCGGTGTAAAATCTGTATAGAAACTGCCTCTCCTTTTTTTCTTTTTGATACATTTTGTACATAGGCTTAGAAAGGAATGATATACAGGGCTCCTTTGGCCTAGTACTATAATGGAGATAATTATTATCATTGATTTATAAAGTGCCAACATATATACAGACAATGGTATACACCAATATTCGGAATACTTGGTAAGGCGAAGTTGAGTAGTAATAGTATATATAATATTCATATCTAGAGGCAGTGTGTTTTAGGTCATCTAGTAGAAGTACAACTTGGCCAGAGGTCACAGGGGAAATTACCTAAGTTAGAGTATATATACTTGATGGAAAAAGTGAGTTTTGAGGGCATGTTTAAAGATGTCAAAGGTTGGAGAGTGACAGATGTGCTGTGGACGGGGATTCCAGAGGAGCGGTGAAGCACGTGTGGAATCTTGTATGTGAATGCAAGGAGGTTATTTTAGAGGAGGACAAAAGACGGTCATCTCGAGGGTCGGAGCTACCAAAGGAAAAAATGGGCAATTGCCCCAGGGCCCCAAAGCCTGTAGGGGCCCCCAAGGTGTCCCTCCCCCATCTTAACTGTTGTTCCCCAGGGACTCTGCAGAGTCTGTTAAGTTGGGAGTTGATTGGGGGAGGGTCAGCAGCCAGCTCAGGAGCCCAGGAGGGAAATTTGGCTGCAACAAAGGGCCTCTAATGATGCTTTTTGGTCGGGGGTGTCTGTTGGGGGGCCCCCAGGCTAAATTTGCCCTAGGGACCAATTGTTACTTGAACCGGCCCTGGTCATGTGGAGATCTGGGATTGCGGTTGGGTTGGTATGTGGAAACTGGTGAGGAGATGTACCGGGGGGGGGGGGGGGGGAGAGAGATTGTGGAGAGCTTTGTAGGTTAGGGTTAGGAGTCTGAACTGGATCCTCTGGTTAATTGGCAGCCTGTAAAGAGCTTGGCAGAGAGGAGCAGCAGAGGAAGTGCGAGAAGAAAGATGAATGATACAAGAAGTCGAGTTCAGTACAGATTGGAGCTGTGCCAGTCTGTTAGTTGGTAGTCCACAAAGTAGTATGTTACAGTAGTCCAGACAAGATATTATAAGAGCATGGAATAACATTTTAGTTATGTCCTGAGTGAGAAAAGGTTGGATGCGAAATCTGTTTTTAAGTTGTAGCTGACTGGAGCTGGTTATGGAGTGAATTGTGAGGAATAGAAAAAAGAGAGGAGTCAAATATTACCCCTAAGCACCTTTGAGAACTGAAGTTAAAGTGGTGTTAATAACATTTATTGTTATATCAGGCATAGAGGTGAACAGAAATGGTGGAAAATGATTAGTTATGTTTTACTCATATTATGTTTTAAGAGGCGAGAGGTCATGAAAGAGGATATAGCAGACAAACAGTCAGGAACAGGTGTGAGGAGGGAGTTAAATTCTGGAACCGAGAGGTACAGTTGTGTATCATCCACGTATAAGTGGTATTGAAACCCAAATGAGATCAGGGGTGCAGCTAAGGTTTTTGTGGCCCCAAGCGGACTATAGTAAGTGGCCTTATCCTGCAGCGCGCAAAGCGCGCCGCGTCGAAAAATGGGTGTGGCTATCCCGCATAAGTGGGCGTGACCATGACATGTGGGTGGAGCGGGAGGGCGGATTGGGGCGGGGCTGTTTGCGGGGAAAAATGGGGGTGATTGAGGCGCGCGCAGAGCCGAAATACGGGCGTGGCCATGACATTGCATGGGCGGAGCTTAACGGTAGCACAGCAAATATAGCCAACTATGACCATTAAATAATAAATGCAGCAACAGTTACCCCAGACACCAGAAAATAAAAACGCAATTTGTGCAACATTTCAACAGAAAACAAACAGAATTTGGGCCACATTTCAGCAGAAATCAAACGCAATTTGGGCACATTTTCAGCAGAAATCAAACGCAATTTGGGCCACATTTCAGCAGAAATCAAACGCAATTTGGGCCACATTTCAGCAGAAATCAAACGCAATTTGGGCACATTTTCAGCAGAAATCAAACGCAATTTGGGCACATTTTCAGCAGAAATCAAACGCAATTTGGGCCACATTTCAGCAGAAATCAAACGCAATTTGGGCACATTTTCAGCAGAAATCAAACGCAATTAGGGCACATTTTCAGCAGATAAACACAATTAGGGCTGCAAAAAGAAAAGAATTTACTCACCTGGCACTGGCAGAAGTCTTCTCTCCCTGTCTCCTCTCCTGGCCGGCTCCTCGGGCGCGCAGTTCCCATGAAGCGCCCTCCCTCCTCCAATCTCCCGCGCTGATTGAATGCAGGGCTACGGGAAGATGGCCACCCGAAGCCCTGTACTGGAGACATAAATAGTCTCCAAAGCAGGGCTTCGGCGGCGGCCATCTTCCCGTAGCCCTGCTCTGCCAGCCCCACGGGGTTGCGGGAAAACAGTGACGTCATGCCGACGTCACAGAGCCGCCGGGTCCCCTAAGACCTTGAGGCCCCAAGCGGCCGCGTGGTCTGCTTGGTGCCTCGCGGCGCCCCTGAATGAGATGATTAAGTGGCCAAGACCGTGCATGAAGATGGAAAATTATCTCCTAGGAGAAAACTCAGGAGAAAATGTTAGTGTGAACTAACTAAAATTCATCAGCTATAATGTTATAAAACAAGTGGGCAGATTATCAAATTAAACTGTTTCATCCTTTTCCCACAGTGGCGGCTCCTGATTTACTGGACCCCAAATCGGCAACTCAAAACTCCAAGCCTAGGCTCTCCTTTTCTGCCAAGCCCCCCGTTCTGTCCACCCGGGAGGATAGAGACATATCCATGATGAGTGTGATGAAATGGAAAACGGTCTCCACCGTGTTTCTTGTGGTGGTACTCTACTTGATCATCGGAGCCACAGTCTTCAAAGCCCTGGAGCAGCCCAACGAGACGTCACATAGGACCACTATTCTGATACAGAAACTCAACTTTGTCTCAGAACACTCTTGTGTGAATGCGACGGACTTGGATGAACTTATACAGGTATGTTTCTTCTCTGGCTTTTATGGCGGTATAGTACTCTATTAGTGAGGCCTATTTAGTACATTAAGTCCCAAGCAACCAGAGAGCACAATTATCCAGCACATCAGCTGATCACCATCACCAGATAACAGCGATTTTACTGTAATTTAGAAGCTACATGTAATAGCTAACTCAGAATTTTATTTGTACAAACTTATATATACTGTAGTTTTTGGACTATAAGTCTCACTTCGTCTCCCCTAAAAGTGAGGAAAAAAAGTAATTGCGTTTTATAGTCCAAATGCAGGAGGTTCCAACCTGCCGCAATGTCGAGGACTCCCTGTAATGTGCCCATGCAGAGGAGGACAAATGGAGGACAAAGGGGAACACAAAGGGGCATAGAGGATGACAAGGGAGACACAAAGGGACATAGAGGAGGACACAACGAGGAGGGCAGAGGAGGACACAAGGAGGATAGAGGAGGGCAGAGGTGGACACATGGGGAACACAGGAGGACACAGGGAGACACAAGAGGTACAAGGGGGCATGAGGTACAAAGGGGACATAATCCACAAGATGTCCCTTCACCACCGATGCACCAGGTTTAGTATATATTTTATTTCCAATGATTTTTGTTCTTTAAACCTAGGTGCATCTTATGGTCAGGAGCGTCTTATAGTCCGAAAAATACGGTAATACTTGAAAGAGGGACACCTGAGAAGCAAAGAGGGACAGCAGGATTTGGTTCCTAAATAGGGCCATTTGGGAACTTTGGATGTATGTTAAAGAGAATGCGTACACTAACACCTTGATCTTGTAGGATAACTCAATGTGTAGTCTTCCGTGGGCTCTTGTTTGGCTGGCTAGAGACGATGAAATATGGCATTGGCGGCTTTGCTTCAAAAGGTCTTCGAAGCAATAGAGGGGGTAATGCTGAAGTGACACAGGGATTGGGATGCAACATAGGAGGTCATTGAACCAGGACGGTTGGGGGGGGGGGGGGGGGGTTCATTGAGTCCGTACTGATTGAAATTGAAGTGGCTGCTTCTGCTCCATGTACTATTCAGCAGGATGGAAAGAAACCCCTGGAGAGGAGAAGCCCCTGCTATCCCAGGGGGCTCAGAGCTGTGTGGATCCCCCTACCACTAACCTTCCCTTCCTCCGATACAGGGGACTGTACTTCAGATCAGGTGTTTTGTGGTTACACTTGTTATGGGTGCGACGATCCTGATGGCCACACTTGTCTTATGACCCTTGTGAGATGGACCCCAAGGCCGTGACGGTCATCAAGGAGAGGCAAGGGAAGGGGTGAGAACATTGGGGGACTCATCAAAGTATTGCTGGGGGGCCGCATGAATTGTAGTTACGTGACTGTGGGAACTCCAAAGATAAAGACCCTCTGAATAAATATGGGATGGGGCATCTTTAGGTTGGCTAAGAGGAAGGAGGGGTTAGTTTAAAAAAATGATATTGGACTTTAGGTAGCACTCTGCTTACTGATCTGTTAGTATACTTAGATCTATTACTGTGGGAACATAGTTTATTCTATTAGCAGAGCCTGGCTGGAGTTCTGTAGAGCGTCTGAGGTCTATTTAGTAGGCTCTATTGTCATTGCACAAGTGCTGTGGGGACACTGCTCTGCCTGGAATGAGCTCTATAGACATGTTCTCGCACCTTCGCTATCGCTGAGAGTTCTCGAAGGAGAATCATGAATTACTCTTGGGCTGAGCAGGAAAGTCTGACAGCGATCCACACTATTCTTTGACCATTGTAGTAATAAATGAGATAGGAAGGCTTTTTTTCCCCCTTGCCTGTCAAAATGCAATTTAGAGATAGACTATCAAGTGGGTCTATCTTCCGATACGGCTGTTCTATGACTCTCAGACTCTCACTGTAACAAGAGAGGCTGGGATTACAGCGACAGAGGGAATAATGGGGGCAGGGCAGAACGCAGATACGCTATTACAAGATACAGAGGAGCTGGGAAATGGGACTTGGAAAGGCAGGTAATTGTGAAACATTTTAGGAGGAAATAAGGTAGAACTGCAGCCAAAATTGTACTTTTTATGGTTTTTGTAGAACGAGAAAGACTTGGATTTTTTTTTCTCGCTGTAAAGTTCAATAGCCAAACCCAAGCTTTTTTACCAGTGCACTGGTGCCTTTATTCGTACATTGGTTTGAGGTATGCCATTTACCTTCTGGCAATTCTTGTGATGTGATAAGCAGGTCCGTTTCTAGGCATAGGCCACCCAGGCGAAGGCTGGGTGGCCTATGCCTAGTGAATTCTGATGGAAATACTATGGAAGGTGCTCGCTTACAGTTTACAGAGAATCAGAGAATGCAGTATTTTTACAACCGCTGTAATTATAGGCCAGTCAAAAGACTTGGATACTACCAAGTATTTTCCACTCTTCTGATTGGCCTGCAATTTCTGAAGTTGTCCAATTTTCACAGTAAATCACTGCATCCAATACTACTGAGTATTTCTGTTTTTCCATTTTTCGATTTACAGTGGATATTCGGAAAATGGGAAATACTCAGTAGAATTGGACCAATCATCGAAAATCAGAAAGCCTAGGAAATTTTAGGCCAATCGGAATATACAAAAACACTTGGTAGTATCCAATTCTTTTGGTTGACCTACAATTACCACCACAATCCGATTTCCGTTTTAAAAATTCTGCATTCTCTCATTGGTTGAATGCTTCTGCGGGCTCTGCTTGGCCTAAAATGACAGAGTTGCGGTAAATCGGATTTCCGTGGAAGCTGGTTTCCAATTGGAGAATCGTAAATTTCCTTTCTGCCAGAAATTTCTGACCATCCCTACTGCTGATTCTCTGTCTTTAATACTTTTAGCCATAGACTCTGAATAAGCATGCAGCAGATCAGGTTTTTCTGACTGAAGTCTGACTAGATTAGTAGCATGCTTGTTTCAGTTGTGTGATTCAAACACTACCGAAGCCAAAGAGATCAGCAGGATTGCCAGGCAACTGGTATTGTTTAACCTCCCTGGCGGTCTATTAAGACACCGCTGTGCAGCGGCATCCTCCCACGCCCTCCAATCGCCTCTGGCGATCAGCGCAAACAGGAAATCCCGTTCAGAATGGGATTTCCTGTTTGGCTTCCCCCGTCGCCATGGCAATGATCGGGATGACATCACCGACATCATCGACGTCGTGACGTCAGAGGGAGTCCCGATCCACTCCACAGCGCTGCCTGGCACTGATTGGTCTGGGGGGGGCCCTCTAATGCGGCGGGTAGCGGCAAATCGGCGGCGAGCAGCGGCGATCGAGCTATGCACGCAGCTAGCAAAGTGCTAGCTGTGTGCAACAACAAAAAATGTCCAAATCGGCCCAACAGGGCCTGAGCAATTCTCTGCGGTGGCTTAGCCCATGCTCAGCACGGCTTACCGCCAGGGAGGTTAAAAGGAAATAAATATGGCAGCCTCCATATCCATCCTGCCCTTTGATACAAAGACATCCCTTCCCTGCATGTCTTCTTGTCACATATGCGCTTTGCGCACCCTTTTCTTTTCTGACGGGTCCTCTCAGCGGCGTCTGTCCAACAGTCGAGATGAAGCTTTTGTGAACGAGTTTACCAGGACTTACAGTGAAGCCCCTTTTAGAAGGCATGTCGGTGGAATGTCACGTCACGTGTCTGGCAGATGGAGTAGAGCCAGAGAACTGGAAGTTTATCACAGTTTTCTGGATCTGTGATATCTGCTGTTCTTTATACGGAAGATCATTACAATTTGTTACACTCCCCAGCTGTCATGCCTTGAGCAGACATTGTGCCAGGTTTAGGGGGCACAGCTTGCGTTGCCTAGCAACCAGCAGGGAAAGGGGATGTCTGATGCTTTGTCTCCGCTAGTTATAGCAGTGAAGGCAATATCATAGGAAACTGTAATGGGATTAATTCTGTTTAGTGCTGGCTGTCAGTCTAGGCCTCGCCTCTGAGCAGAATATATTAATGTCGTCCTCTTGATCATACAGCGATGACTCTGAGGAATGGTAGAGAGGATAAAATCCATTCTATGCAGAGTTTAGGGATGAGCGGGAACTCCACTGGCAGGCTCGCGAGAATTTCCTCGAACTTCAGGTGGATCTGCAAATTTTCACCAAAACAGTTCTGCGAATATGGATACGGGTAGCAGGAAAAAAGGGCTCCGCCATAGACTTTAATGCAATTATTGTTAATACGGCGAAAAAAGCAGAAAAAAGGGCGCCGTGATAAATATGGTTAACACCATTAGAACATTATTTTTTTAAGTATGCTATCGTTTTAGAAGCTTGCAACGTTATGGTTTTTGTCATATTATTTTGTTTATATGTACACATTTTACGTTATCAAAAATATTAGCGTTACTATGTGTAAAAGGTTGTTTCTGCAGAGGGAGTGGTTAGGGTTAGGCACCACCAGGGCGAGTTAGGGTTAGGCACCACCCGGGCACCGGTTAGTTTTCGGCAACACCGGGGGGTGGTTAGGGTTAGGCACCACCAGGGGAGTGGTTAGGGTTAGGCACCACCAGGGGAGTGGTTAGGGTTAGGCACCACCAGAGGAGTGGTTAGGGTTAGGCACCGTCAGGGGAGTGGTTAGTTTTAGGCACCACCAGGGGAGGGTTCTGTGTGAGGGTAGGGTTGGGTTAAGCTGTATTCTTGAATTACGTAACGATTTTTAACGTTAATATATTTTCGTTCTTATATCTCGTCTGTTTTTACAACGGTATTTATTCGCTAACAAAGCTTAGCACAGATGTTTATCGTTATCAGATATCGTTGATAACTGGCGCCATTTTGTTATCAACTCGGGCCCTTTTTTCACGGCGTCCTTTTTTCATGCACACTGGATACGGGAATAGGGGATGCGCAATGGAGTATAAAACGATAAAAAAGAGTTTAAAGTAGACCAGAGATCTTGTAAACTAAAGATTTCATGCTTACCCAGGGCTTCCTCCCGCCCCATAAACACGTCTGAGTCCCACGCCATCCTCTCGCCAACTGCCATTCATCCCTGAGTCCCACGCCGTCCTCCTGCGGTCTGCCGTGATCAGCCCTGGTAATTGCTTCAGTCGGATCAAATCTGGGTCTCCTGCACATGCCCGGACCTCCCTCACATGCGCAGTAGACCCGGACTGACATGATTGAGCCAGTTATCAGTGCTGAGTGTGGCTGAACGGCAGACCACGGGAGGACGGGACGTGTTTATGGGGCGGGAGGAAGCCCCAGGGAAGTATCTAATGTTTAGTTACAAGATCTCTGGTTTACTTTAGAGTGTGCTTGAGACGCTTATAATGGGGTTATTTATACTTACCTGGGGCTTCCCCCAGCCTTATGAGGTGTGCAGTAACTGCTGCATACTGACACACAGGCAACCCTGCAGGAAATCCACTGCTGTTTCTGGGGAATTTTGAGCATTTTCACTGCCGATGTGTGGTAAATTTATTTATCTATTAACCGCATTTGAAAAACATTTTTTCCTATCGTAAAAATTTAAAATTGATTTTCTCAAATACTACAAGGTCTTTTTGAAAGTTTTGTTTTTCCCTTGTTCCCACTGTTCTCCTTAGCATACCAATTGTGCAGATGCCACTCCTCCACAAGCCCGCACCTGCCCACCTTCCCCTGCCATGTGAATTACTGGAGGCTACTGAGGCCCCTTTTACACTGTTTTGCCGCAGGGTAACGCTCAACCAATGTAAGTCTATGGTGCATTTCATACATGGCACGGTGCGATTCAGTGCGCTGAAAGTCTCCAATTTGAAGCGCGGGCAACAGCGTGTAAGCGATCATGTTGGGCGGTGACCAGAAGTCATGTAAGTCTATGGGGATGCAGCTTTATTAAACAGTTCGGCGTTTGCGTTGCGGCGCACATGCACGGCAGCGGATTTTTTTTTCAATAAACTTCCGTGCAATTCTTATTTAGGCCACAGGAAGTGTGCGCTAGAGAGCTTCCCTTTCTGCTTGGCTTGCAACCAGAAGGGAGATTACTGCGTATTACCGTGGTAATTTCCGAAGGCTATTTTTAGCATTGCCATGCGATGATGTAAAGATTTCCTGCTATGCTGGCAGCAAGGAACTAGAGCACCCAGGTAGGAGCTAGCCAACCTGGAATTTTAGATTAACTTTTGAAATTGTACTGTCATACATACAGTGTACACACAGTAAAACAGATCAGGACCCCCTATAGCAGGGGTGCCCAATAGGTCAATCACAATCTACTGGAAGATTGCAACCATCTATTTGGTAGACCTGGTCCCATTAAATTTTGCGGCCGGCAGCTGTAGAACGCGCTGCGTCCCATCAAATTCTGCTGCCGCTGGCCAGTTGGAAGGCGGGGAGGAGAGAGGCAGCATGGCTGAAGAGAGGCCTGGGTCGGTTCTGCCATGAGACATCATGGCTGGAGGCAGCACCGGGCACAACACATACACGCATGCACTCACTCACGCTGCCCACCAGAGTTCTCCCTCAGCTGCCAACATGCTCATCTGCCCTGCAGCTTAAAAAGGGGAGACCGGGACGAGCACCAGACACCGCCACTGGAGCTGGAGGGAGGTAAGTGATTATATTAATGGCACTGGGGCACCTATCCCTAGCTACCTATATGGGAAGGACCTATACTTAGCAAAGGCACCTATAGCTAGCTACCTATACTGAAGGCACCTATACCTAGTGAAGGCACCTATATCTTGCTACCTATACTGAAGGCACTTATACCTAGTGAAGGCACCTATACCTTGCTACCTATACTGAAGGCATCTATACCTAGCTACCTATACTGAAAGCACCTATACCTAGCTATACCTAGCTATCTATACCAAAGGCACCTATACCTAGCTACCTATACTGGTGGCACCTATACCTAGCTACCTATACTGGAGGCACCTATACTTGGCTACCTATATTGGAGGCACCTATGCCTGGCTACCTATACAGGGGGCACCTATACTTAGCTAGTTATCCTGGCGGCACCTATGCCTGGTTACCTATACTGGAGGCACTGTACCTGGGGGCTGTTCAGGACAATGGGGGGGGGGGGGGGGATTCTGCTACATTTGAAATGCTGGTAGATCCTGGACTCAGCAAATTTTAAAAGTAGCTCGCAAGCCGAAAAAGTGTGGGCACCCCTGCCCTATAGCTATACAAATAGACTCTCTTCTCCCCCTTCCCTTCAGCTGCCGGCTGTGTCCCGCCACAGTGTCCTATCTCCGTCTCTCCCGTATAGTTACCTTTCCTTAAGGCACGTACATACTGCAGCTAACGACGGGTCCGTCAGACCCTCCCGCTGGGCGGGTGTTCTGCCGACAGTAGCACGTGTGTAGTGTGTACGCGCTGTCAGCAGACTGATAAGGCTGTTTCTGAACGATACGCTTACAGGACCCGTCGTTAGCTGCAGTATGGTGTGTGTACGCGCCTTTAGCAGTCTTCTACGTCCTTGAATCTCCCGGGCCTCTTCTATGCCCCCACCCCTTAGTGTCAGAGTGGAGGAGAGGTGGCAGATAGCAGAGTGTGCAGGAGAGAATCCATTATGAGGAAGTGCAGGACATTTAGCTACTCATCTCCGGCTCTGATGATTGCCAAAGGGGCTCGTGTAGCACTGCAACTGACAGGCCCCTGACTTTGTTTGGGCCCCATTAGGAGTACCTTCTCCACCACCCTGAAGGCGGCCCTGGTCATATGCACCAAACAAAGGGTAGTCTTAGCTAGGGCTTTATTATGAGCTCTGGTGGTCATGGTGGAACAAGAAATTTAGGACAGGAATAAAAAGCATGCTCTGTATAAGGAGCCCTGCGCTACACCATACACAAACAGTCCAATAATAAGTTGAAGCTGCCCCTTCTGGTCACACCTTATGATACTCTAAAAAACAGAAGGTAAGCGCTACACAACTGAGTCCATGTGAGATAAAATTTGCAAAAAAAGCATCAATTGCAAAAGTCCACATCCAATGACAGCATAAGGCAATAACTTCTTATCTTCCTCTATCCTTCACCAACACCCGGTGTGCTGACACTCACCAGACAATAAGACCTTAACTAGGTCTATCAGCGCTTTGGGACACTTCGGGCCGTCCCCCACCACACCGAACTGCTGTGTGTCACCACCGGAGCTGTGTCTCCTTTAACTGTCCTTCTCACTAGATGCCGACCTCCTTGCTCTTGTCACCTCAAAGCAAATGCCTCACATAGTGTAAAACCAGCGTTGTTTATTTGTATATAAAAAAGATTGCACTTACAAATTTTCTTCTTTAAAAAAGGCACAGAGTTATTTCTAATACGGGCTCTCCCCCGTTTTGTTGGGCCCCGGCTGGCACTTGTAGTCCCTCTGCTGTGTCCGATACGGCGTGCACTACCGTTATCCCCACCGCTCAGGATGCCGCTCTGCCCTCGTGGTAGCTGTTACTTCCGCGTCAGTAACCCCGCCTTACATGTTTCGTCATAGTGACTCATCAGAGGCTAGGGGGACTGCGCAGAAGAACAGCCTTTTATGCGGAAAAACACCCACCTCCCTCTTACCAGCACCAAGCTGTTCCCAAGTGCTCCCCTCCTCCCCCCGTGACGAAAGCCATAGAGCTTCTGATTACCGCCCCTCCTACTCCTACGTAGAACGCCGGCTGATCACATGTCAGCCGCTGCGTTCCATCAGTGCGCTCCATCCCACCGCTCTATATGCCACCAATGGGAGCAGCACCGCTGCCGTCCATCCGTACGCTCCGCCATACTACTTTATGTACTGTAGGTAGGAGCTCCATCCAATCCCCATGCTCTCCACGCAATGTGTCCTATACAGGGCGTTACAGGTGAGGGGATTAATTTTAAAGGGAAAAAAACATCTGTCCACACGATCCTGAACTTTATTAGCCCCAGCTAACTATATTGCCTTGCCCAACAGAACAGAGAAAACTCCGCTTACACTAAAAAGTTATAAAAATAAAAATAAAATAATATAAAATAAAACTGGGGATAAGAAACATACAGTAATTTCGAATCCAGATCAGTAAGATTTCAATCTATTCCCCCAAGAAACACTTGATATCTACATCAATATTCAACCCCCCTGGAGTTAAGGTACCCAGATCATAAATCCATTTGGTTTCCTCCTGAGAAATAGATCTCAACCTATCACATCCCCTACAATTTGGCACCAATTTATATATACCACATAAAGATAACAGACTTACATCACACGAATGCATTTCTCCAAAGTGAGCAGATAAACTTCTTAATGTTACGTGTGTGTTCCCCCATCCGCTCCCTGAGGGTGCGTGTGGTACGACCCACATACTGCCACCCGCAGGGGCACCAGGCCAGGTACACCACGTAACGGTCATTACACGTTATAAATTGTTTGATCTTAAAAGATTTACCATTGGCAAAGGAAACAAAATTATCCACCTTTTTAGGGCTACCTTCCCTGCATGCCTTACAGGCCCTGCACGGGACAAACCCTGGTCTTTGCCATTCTTTAGGAATCAGATTAGTCCTAGGTGGATCCACGCAACTTGGTGCTATCATATTTCTCAAATTCCTAGCCTTTCTATATATAAATTTAGGTTTTTCCGGAACAATACCCATCAAAATAGGATCCGTTTTCAATACCCCCCAGTGCTTCCAAATTATGCCTTGTAGGCATTTATATTGGTCACTAAAACTGGTGATAAATGAACACTCATATTTATTAGAACTATCCCCATTTTTGTGTCCATTAATCAATTCTGTCCTATTTATTTTACTTTACCTCCCCGATTTCCCTCTCCAATTCCCAAGCCCCATACCCCTTCTCTTCAAACCTTTGTTTTAACACCAATGATTGAGCCTCATAATCATCAACCTCTGTACAATTCCTGCGGAGACGCAGAAACATGTAAGGCGGGGTTACTGACGCGGAAGTAACAGCTACCACAAGGGCAGAGCGGCATCCTGAGCGGTGGGGATAACGGTAGTGCACGCCGTATCGGACACAGCAGAGGGACTACAAGTGCCAGCCGGGGCCCAACAAAACGGGGGAGAGCCCGTATTAGAAATAACTCTGTGCCTTTTTTAAAGAAGAAAATTTGTAAGTGCAATCTTTTTTATATACAAATAAACAACGCTGGTTTTACACTATGTGAGGCATTTTCTTTGAGGTGACAAGAGCAAGGAGGTCGGCATCTAGTGAGAAGGGGAGGTTTTTTTTGCAAATTTTATCTCACATTGACTCAGTTGTGTAGCGCTTACCTTCTGTTTTTTAGAGGAATAAAAAGCATGTCACGTAAAGCGATAACATGCCAATAAATCTCTGCTACAAATTGTCTACTCTCAGCTATTTTCTTGTGAAAAGTATTCTCTCTATATGAACTGATAGTCCCCATGCAATTCAGCTGCAAATCACTATTAATAGACAGATTTCAATTTGGCTCTTATTTTATATAGAGAAGCATCTTCAGTAGAAAATCGTTTGGAATAACCGATTAAGCAGCAATTTTTTGCCACTTTAATGCTCATTTGCCTAACTCTTTTCAGCTGTGTAAGAAGATAAAAAAGTTTTATTTGGTGCTGTCTCTGTCCCTGATGGAAAGATCCTGGCAGGGTAGCAGGAAATGTTGTTGGCTGTGGCTAATAAACGATTTGCGCCCATGGGTGCTAATGCAAATAACTTTGATACGGTGCCCAAAGCAGAAATGTGGACGCCCAATAAATATCGTTTTCAACATTAGAACATTAAAGTTTTTGAAATATGTTAACGTTTTAAAACTTGCAACATTATAGTTTTTGTAATATTATTTTGCTTGTCTGTACAAATTATACGTTATCAAAGATTTCATCATTTGTACCGTATGTAGGGTTACAGAGTAGTTGCTGTTTTTTTATGCTGTATTATTACAGCATTTATGAAATAAAGAGACGTTGCAAATAATATCCGTTGAGGGTTGAGTCCTACATGGGAGTGTTTGCATGTTTAGGGTTACAGACTACCCAGCAAGCTCATGGTGGTGAACCAGAACTCCAACAAATTTTACGTTTGTAAGGATTTTGTGCACAAGGGAACGGTTAGGTTTGGCATCAAGAAGGGTGTTTGTGAGCGGGGAGGGGAGTGGGGGGGGGGGTTAGGTGAGTAGGGTTAGGTGCAACCAAGGGGGGTGTCTTAGTATTAAACACCCCCGATGGGGTCTTAGAGTTAGGCACCAACAGGGGAGGTGGGGGTGTCTTAGGGTTAGGCACCACCAGGGGACTTTAGGGTTTGGCACCACTAGTGGAGGTCTTAGGTTTAGGCACCACCAGGGGAGGTCTTAGGGTTAGGCAACACAAGGGGAGGTTTTAGGATTAGGCACCACCAGGGGGGTTTTAGGGTTAGGCACCACTAGCGGAGGTCTTAGGATTAGGCACCACCAGGGGGGTTTTAGGGTTAGGCACCACTAGCGGAGGTCTTAGGATTAGGCACCACCAGGGGGGTTTTAGGGTTAGGAACCACTAGCGGAGATCTTAGGGTTAGGCACCAACAGGGGAAGTTTTAAAGTTAGGCACCACTGGGGGGGGGGGGGGGGTGTTAGTGTCAGGCACCACCAGGGGGGGGTCTTAGGGTTAGGCACTACCAGGGGGGGTCTTAGGGTTAGGCACCACCTATTTTACTGCAGCTTGGTGACTTCGGCCAATAGAAAGTTGATACAAATGAGGTAAGTAGTTTGTACAGCCTTAATGGCATAAGTAGAGTTCTTTAACATCAGGACATTTTTTAGAGGATCTCATCCTTGTGGCTCTATTACAAATATAATTGTAAATTAGCTTCAGTCCAGAATAACCTGTTTTTGTGTATCGTGTTGGTCTTGGTTATCGTAGAATATGAATTTCTCTTGGGGCCGAGACAGATAGACTTTGGTCATATTTGCTGAGCATACACATCAATACTCTCAGCAAATATTACTGTCCGCAATCTTATCTCAGGAGACCAATAACTACTGACCTGTGGTCAAAGAGCGATTGCATAGATTGCTGACCCATAGATGAACGGCAGGACAGGGAGTGAGGAGTCAAGAATCCAGCGCTATCATTCATAATCACATCATTTAACCAATAACTGGCAATGTGTTAGCACAGCACTTTCTATGATTGGAGGTCAGAAGGTGAGCATAGGAAGACCACATCTCAAAAAAGGAGTTACAAATTGCCCAGCAAGCTCATGGTGAACCAGAACTCCCAGGAGTGTGTGGCTGCTTTCACATCCGGACGTTGCTTTTTATGCAACGTTAAGGTGGCACAACGTGCCCCTAACGCAACGCTTGGTGGTGTTGAAGTTGGACGTTATATAGAGCTGCGTTATGCATCTCTTGGTGCGCCATTTTCGTTCCATGCTGATAGAGCGAAAATGGCGCATGCATCAATTTTTTTAAAAAAAACAAACATTACTGAGCATGTGCAAACATTCTAACGCAGCTAAATACAAGTATAACGCACAGCATGCTGCACTTTCATTTAACGTCCTGCATTATACTCCAACGCAACGTGGGCACTGTGAACAGCCCATTGATTTTTCATTGCTGTGAGTTGTTCTGCGTTATGGGCTGCTGTAACGTGCGACTTTAACGTCCTGATGTGAAAGCTGTCTAAAGGGCTAAGAGAGACCAAAAATCCTCCTTACTAAAATGTGATGCATAACAGAAGTTTGCCTTCTTAAAGGAGAACTGGAATAAGAGGAATACGGAGGCTGCCATATTTATTTCCTTTTAATCAATACCAGTTGCCTGGCAGCCCTGCTGGTCTATTTCTCTGCAGTAGTATATGAATAACACCAGCAACAAGCATGCAGCTAGTCTTGTCAGATCTGACTTTAAAGTCTGAAACACCTGATCTGCTGCATGCTTGTTCAGGGGCTATGGCTAATAGTATTAGAGGCAGAGGATCAGCAGGACTGCCAGGCAACAAGTATTGCTTAAAAGGAAATAAACATGGCAGCCTCCATATACTTCTCTCTTCAGTTGTCCTTTAAAACAGAACGTATTTGCGATTATCCAGGTTGGAATGAGCTCTGAGTTCTCCCACAATGCATCACTGCTGGATATGCAAATCATTCTTTGTTATCCCTGTAAGCTAACCACACCTCCAGAACCACTGGAATGCAACCATGTGTCAGCTAAGCTTGTTAATTGTACATAGCCACAATAATCAACATGCATACATACTGTTTCGGAGTGGTTGATCCCATCAGTGCATGGCATGGATTAATGTGGCTCTATGGGGTAGGACTCGAAACACCCAGAGAGTGTATAAGGGGCTGAAAGAGATCAATAAGCCTCCTCCTTACCTCCTTGCATACTGCAATGCATGCCGGGAGCTGTAGTTTTGTATATCTCCCCAGCGGGAGATGTACTCACATCAGTGTACTCAGAGGCGTATCTACAGGGGTGCAGGTATGGCATGTGACATGGGCGCCTCTTACTGGGGGTGCTGCTCTGTAGCATCCCTGGTGTTTTCCATACAGATTCTAGTTTTTATCTGGGGGGATATTCTGCTGACTGGTTACATCTTTTAGTGGAATAAGCTGCCCAACTGTTATTTGGGGGATATGCATAGGCTGACCTGTTGCCATATTCCATTGTTATAGGCCATGCTTCACTTCAACTAACACACAAACAATTTAATCGAGACTACACGTTAAATATTTGGAGGGGTGCCTCCCCCCACCATCCCCGTCACGGGGGTGAATTTTAATGTTTGCCATAGGCGCTATTTTCCTTAGATACGCCTCTGAATGTACTACAGCTCCCGGAATGCATCGAGGCATTGTGGGCGGAAGCAACTTCCAAAGGTGGAATATTTGAACTGCTGCTCTTTTGGACGTTGATGGTGCACTCCACATGGATGGCGGGGGGGGGGGGGGGAGGGGTGCTACAGGAGTGGCCCCACATAGGTAATACATTGCGCTCTATGCTCTACCTAACCCCCCGCTGAGGACTACATCTCCTCAGCGGGAGATGTACTCACATCAATGTACTCAGAGGTGTATCTACAGGGGTGCAGGTATGGCATGTGACATGGGCGCCTCTTACTGGGGGCGCTGCTCTGTAGCATCCCTGGTGTTTTCCATACAGATTCTAGTTTTTATCTGGGGGATATTCTGGTGACTGGTTACATCTTTTAGTGGAACAAGCTGTAAAAAAAAGTTTGATGAGTGCTCACAGGCCAGTGCCATTTTAGGGATACCTGCATTTTAAAGAGACACTGAAACCTCTTAAAATTCTACTTTTTATTCAATATTTAACTTCAGCACTTTCATCTCTGCTAAAACTCTGCATCCCCGCAGCAGAACACTGTTTGCAAACCCCCCAAATGCCAGGCAAAAATCCACGACTTTCTTGGTCGTGGATTTTGTTGCCCGGGGAGGCGGAGCTTTGAGCTGCAGCTCTGCCTCCATTCACGTCAATCCCGCGGATCTCCACCTCTCCCCCGCCCCCCTCTCAGTAAAGGAAGACTGAGAGGGGCGGGGAGAGGCGGCAATCAGCGGGGATTGACACGCATAGAGGCAGAGCTACAGCCCTAAGCTCTGCCTCTATGATGAAGCGCTCCCCTCATTTTCCCACGGGGATTTGGGGTGTTTGCAAACAGCTTTCTGCCGCAGGGATGCAACGTTTTAGCAGAGCTGAAAGTGCTGAAGTTAAATATTGAATAAAAAGTGGGATTTTAGGAGACTTTGGCGTGTCTTTAAAGGGGTTCTCTTGCCTATATAAAAAAAACAAAAACTGACATTTACCTGGGGTTTCTGTCGGCCCCCTGCAGCTGTCATGTCCTGCGCCGTCCTCCTACGATCTTCCGTTCCCCGCCGTCGTCACCAGTCTAATTATTCGTCTAATTAGACGAATAGAACTGTGGCTGCGCGGCCACGTGTGCACGCTCTTGCACGCGTCATCAGGAGCTTACTGCGCAGTACAAGAAAACTTCGTACTGCGCCTGTGCAGTAAGCTGCCGATGACGCGCAGAGTTCTGTTCATCTAGTTAGATGAATAATTAGACTGTTGCCGGCAGCGGGGAATGGAAGATCGTAGGAGGACGGCGTGGGACATTACAGCTGCTGAGGGCCGACAGAAACCCCAGGTAAGTGTCAGGTTTTTTTTATATAGGCAAGAGAACCCCCTTTAAAATATAAGAATACAAACTTACATTTTAAGCTACGGGCTAACGGATTTCATTATTGCCTTCCAGGCAACTGGTTCGTAGCGATGAGCACGAATTTCCCAAAATCGTAATTTTACATCGTAATTTGCAAAAACGTAATGTGAAACGGAATGTGATTAATTTTGTATGTCAGCGTAATCAGGAACCGTCATTTCGCCATTTTGTGTAATTTTCGCGTCATTTGGTGCTGAATTTAGGGGCTAATAGCAAAGCCCCTCATACATGCTTTCGTCACCAAAATTGCTACATCTGTTAAGGGGATCAGCAGGAACAAGGCAACATTTTTCAAAAAAAACCTTGTAGTTTTTGAGATAATCAATTCTGAAAATGCAAAAGAAAAATGGTTTTTAAACTGTAATTTTTCATTTTTAAAATAGATTTAAAAAAAGAAAAAAAAACCTACAAGGGTCTCGATTCATTACTGAGCGCTTACCGAACGCTTTATCGGTCATTCGGTAAAATATCCATGTTATGAATGTTTGTATTCATGAAGAATTGAAGATTACCGACAGCAAATACCGGTATTCAGTCGGTATGAATTCAGTATTCTTTACCGAAAGTTGTATTCATGAACCTGAAAGTGGGCGTTTCTGTTCGCTAAATATTTCCTGCACTTGCCTGGTGGTATTGAATTATCTTCTGTCGGTATCTTTTATGATACATTCATTTTGTAGTCATGGAGTCGTTTGATGCATTAATTTATCAAAATAACATTTTAAATTCTTACATTTAAATTAAAAGGGAATAATTTAATTATTATTTTTTTTTAAATGTAATTTATTTAATTTTTATTTTATTATTTTGTTGATATTTATTATATTTGTATTTATTTATTTAATAATATTTATTTTATTAATTAATCTTTTTATTTATTTAAATACATTTTTTAATGTAAATTAAAATTTCATTTAAATTTAAATGTATTTCAACTCGTGATTTATTAGGGCAGACTCCATAGACCACAATGCACCTCTCTTACCCACAATGCACTTTGAAAATGGCTTTTATTTGATAAAAGATCGCTAGTCTCGATATTTACTTTATCGCATTGTTACCGCATCATTACCGAACACTAGCAATCTTTCAACGAACAACTGCCGTTAACGTAAAAAAGATTACTGAATACTACTTAGGACTCAGTAAATTTTGAATGCGGTAAATTACCGACAAGCAAATTTTTAGCGCAAGCACTTTGATGAATCGAGGCCAAAGTCTTTTAGAATTTTTTTTGTCTTATTCCCACTATTCCTGTTAACATATGTAGCAATTTTGGTGACAATAACCTGGGGGATTTATTATTGACCGCTAAAGTCAGCACCAAATTACGCAAAATCACTTAGGTTTCCAAATTCTTATTATGTATGGCCGTAATTGCAAAAAAATTATGCGAAATTTTGTGTAATCATAATTAGCAGATTAGGATCATCACTACTCTGTATCTCTCATTGGGGTTGATTCACAAAGGTTACTTATTTTTCAGCTTAACTGTAATTCTGGGAATACACGATTAGATTTTTCAGTCGATTTACTGTCCAATCTTATTTTCAAACGATTTTAAGATCGATTTTCTTACCTTTTCTTATCAATTTCCATTCACTTCTGACAGAAATCGATCAAAATGATCGAAAATAAGATCGGACATGTCGGAAATTATCTATCGAACCATCTATCTGCTGAAAAAACTTATGGTGTATTAAGGGCCCATATGCAATTTACTTTTTCTCCTGACTTTTCACCTAGGTGATATTTTTAAACTTGTCAATAAAATGCCTTTTAAGCCACCAGAGAACAAGAAAATACTCAAAATAATTTTGATATAATTTTTTTCACCTCCTTTTTGGTACTATTTTATTTAAAAAGTGCTGGAAAGTTATTTTAAATCGAAGATGAAAAAATTATCTCCTAGGAGAAAACTCAGGTGAAAAAGTGAATTGCATATGGGCCCAAGGAGTGCTAATGCATGAGATAAACAAATAAGGAGAGACACTTTATGATAGGGGTGGGACGACGAATCCGGCGAATCCACAAATCCCTCGAATATTGGGAAATATTCGAGATTCGTGGATTCGAATCCCGACGCCATTTTTCACTTTCCGAATCCGCTGAATCCCGACGCTGCATCGCCGCATACGCTGCTCCCCCCGCCCGCACTCGTCCTCCCCCGACCTTCTCTGACCCCCTCCCCGCGCCTCCTCCGTTCGCCAGCATCAACTCACCTGAGCGGAGCGCACAGAGCGGCAGACCTCTCGCCGACTTCCTGGTTCCCCCTAGTGACCGGCTCTTACAATGATGTCATCAGTAAGAGCCGGTCCGGCCACTAGAGGGAACAGGGAAGTATCAAAGAGGTCTGCCGCTCTGCGCTCCACGGAAAGGTGAGTAGATACTCATGCAGGGGTGAGCAGAGGAGGCACAGGGGGTAAGCGGAGGAGGCACGGGGGGGGGAGCGGAGAAGGCCGGGGAGGGGGGTTGGCGGTGAGCGGAGGAGGCATGAGGAAGGCCCCTATACCTACCTACAGGCCCCTATACCTACCTACAGGCCCTATACCTACCTACAGGCCCCTATACCTACCTACCCACCTACAGGCCCCTATACCTACCTACCTACCCACCTACAGGCCGCTATACCTACCTACCTACCTAAAGGCCCCTATACCTACCTACCTAAAGTCCCGTATAACTACCTACCCATCTACCTACCTACAGGCCCCTATACCTACCTACCCACCTACAGGCCCCTATACCTACCCACCTACAGGCCCCTATACCTACCCACCTACAGGCCCCTATACCTACCTACCTAAAGGCCCCTATACCTACCTACCTAAAGGCCCGTATACCTACCTACATGCCCCTATACCTACCTACCCACCTACAGGCCCCTATACCTACCTACCCACCTACCTACCTACCTAAAGGCCCCTATACCTACCCACCCATCTACCTACCTACAGGCCCCCCTACCTACCTACCTACGTAAAGGCCCCTATACCTACCTACCTAAAGGCCCCTATACCTACCTACCTACCTACCTACCTACCTACAGGCCCCTACACCTACCTACCCACCTACCTAAAGGCCCCTACACCTACCTACCTAAAGGCCCCTATACCTACCTACCTACCTAAAGGCCCCTACACCTACCTACCTACAGGCCCCTACACCTACCTACCCACCTACCTAAAGGCCCCTATACCTACCTACCTAAAGGCCCCTATACCTACCTACCTACAGGCCCCTACACCTATCTACCCACCTACCTAAAGGCCCCTATACCTACCTACCTACATATACTGAAGGTCCCTTTACCTACCTACCTAAAGGCCCCTATACCTACCTACCTAAAGGCCCCTATACCTACCTACATACCTACCTATACTTAAGGCCCTATACCCTGCTACCTATACTGAAGGTCCCTTTACCTACCTACCTAAAGGCCCCTATACCTACCTACATACCTACCTATACTTAAGGCCCTATACCCTATATACCTATACTGAAGGTCCCTTTACCTACCTACCTATACTGAAGGCCCCTATACCTAGTTAACTACCAATACTGAAGGCCCATATACCCTGCTACCTTTACTGAAGGCCCATATACCCTGCTACCTTTACTGAAGGCCCATATAACCTGCTACCTATACTGAAGGCCCATATACCCTGCTACCTATACTGAAGGCCCATATACCCTGCTACCTATACTGAAGGCCCATATACCCTGCTACCTATACTGAAGGCCCATATACCCTGCTACCTATACTGAAGGCCCATATACCTTGCTACTTGTACTGAAAGCTACCTATATTGAAGGCACCCATACCTAGCTAGCTATACTGAAGGCACCTTTACCTCGCTACCTATGCCTGGGTACCTATACTGCGGGCAACTATACCATGGATCGCACAATTCTTATGTGCAGGATTCGTTAGATTCGGGATTCGAAAGGTTCGAGATATTCAAGAACCTTTTTAGATTCGGATCCGGATTCGGATTCGAAGAAATTGTGGATTCGTCCCATCCCTACTTTATGAGATACCTAGATAAGGAGAGCTAAACAATGAATTATGTCAAATAAGGAGAGCTAAACCACGATTTATGTCAAATAAGGAGACCCAAACCATGAGTTACGGTATGTCAAATAAGGAGAGCTAAACCATGAGTTAATTTAGATAAGGAGAGATAAATCACAAGTTAAGTCATTTAAAGAGACACTGAAGCGGGAAAAAAAATATGATATAATGAATTGGTTGTGTACTATGAATAATTACTAGAAGATTAGCAGCAAAGAAAATATTCTCATATTTTTATTTTCAGGTATATATAGTGTTTTTTCTAAAATTGCATTATCCTATAATATGTGCAGATTACACAACACTCAGCATTCAAAATGATTCTTTCAGAGCAGTCTGTGAAGTAATGACCTCTCCTCTAGCAGAGAAAAAGTAAACAGTTCAATTACAGTTGAGATAATAAAAGTCAGATAACAGCCCTCTCCACGACTTTGAAAGTCGTAGAGCTTAATGGCTTTTTTGCATAGAGATAAAAACTGGAGTTTCTTAACTCTTCCTGTACTGGAAACAATTAGACTGATGTCTCTGATCTTAATCTTTACTACACATACAAATCATAATATCATCATTTTTTTTTCGCTTCAGTGTCTCTTTAAGGAGAGATAAATAGTGAGTTAATCAATAAAGTTAGATAATTTAACAGAAGAGCTTTGTGAATAAGGCCCGTTGAGTCTCTATGTTCAGTAGGCAGAGACACTGCTGAATAGAGATTGCAGAAAAGATAAAGCAACTGCTTTAATGCTGAATATAATCTTTTTTAGCACGATTGTTTACTAATATTGTTTTTTTTTGGGCATTTACAGCATGTAATGGCTGCCATCAATGCCGGAATCATACCTCTCGGCAACGGCTCCAGCCAGAACAGCCACTGGGACCTGGGCAGCTCCTTCTTCTTTGCTGGGACTGTTATAACTACTATAGGTAGGACCGGCAGTTATGCGATTGTGATTGTGCTTATATTTTTGTTCTTTGTACGGTAGTCAAATTCCTCATCCAAGGAGGTATAACACTCGAATTTGAAGGGCTAACGCAATGTCAAGAGATATGCATTTCACTCATTATTGTCCATTGTTGCACTTATACAGCTAGGCCAGATAGTGCTATATGCGAACTGAAGGAGATCTGAATATAATAAATAAACCATGGGGGTTTATTGTCAAACCTTCTGTGTATATCCATGGTTCCTACTCTGAAAAAAGTTTGCAGCAGTTAAAGCAGAATGACATAACGTGCAATGAAAACTTGTTTTCCTGCTCTCTACTGCCTATAGAGTTATTCTGTTTTAATTTGTCCCAAAGTAATGTCATCTGTGTGAAAATCACAAGTCCTTCCAGCTCAGAGTGCATCATTGCACTATGAGCAGAGATGTAACAATTAACCTTATGATGCCTACCCTTCCCATTCTTCAGAATATTGCAACTGAGAATTATATTTACCTGCACCAGAAATGGATCGGGTCTCCTTGACTTTTCCTTGCAACCACAAGCACTATTCTGAATGCATGCTGCTGGATGCATCGTGAGCTGGAGGCAAGTATGCAGCAAAGAGTGTGTGGCTGCAGGTGAAAGCATAGGAGATACCTTTAAGGAAGTGTTGTAAAGATCGGCAACTGGCAGGGGGAACTGAGGATTAACAAAATGGCAATGAAATAGTTGGCTCTTACCTGCCTCTCTGCAGACCTCTAGATCCTATGGGACTTCCTCACAGACCTTGTAAATGAAGCAACATTATAGTCTGTATGCTTAAAGAGACACTGTAACCAAAAAAAGTTCCCCTGGGGGGTACTCACCTCGGTAGGGGGAAGCCTCAGGGTCCCAATGAGGATTCCCCCTCCGCTGTAGCTGCAGGCAGTCCAGTGCTGGCTCCCCCAAAGTGTGCCGGAATCCTCCCTCGACAAGGCTGACAAACGCTGATTTATTTACCTTCCCTGGCTCCAGCGGGGGCGCTGTTGCGGCTCTCAGCACGGAGATAGGCGGAAATAGCCGATCTCTGTCGGGTCCGCTCTACTACGCAGGCACAGGAGACTTGCGCCTGCGTAGTAGAGCGGGCCGACAATGTTCGGGTATTTCCGCCTATCTCGGAGCAGAGAGCGGATACTGCGCCTGCACTGGAGCCGGGAAGGTAAATAATTACATGCCCGCTGTTCGGAGGGGCACAGTGAGACCAGCGTGAGACACAGGAGGGGGGAAGCCTAGATCGGATCCGGAGGCTTCCCCCTACCAAGGTGAGTACCCCCCAGGGGAACTTTTTGTAGTTACAGGTTTTCTTTAAGATGAAGACTGGACCCTGTCACTGGCAGATTTATTTGGTCTTCACAATTCAATACATACCTTGCTTAGCATCGTTACTGGTGATTTCAGGTGGGAGGGATTGGTGGAGGGTTGGTGAGGCAGGTGTGGTGTACTGGCCGGGAGGTTAGGGGTTTTCTTATGTTGGACATACTTGTTGAACAGGAGCTGCTATACTGACTACACTTTCTGTAGGGGGGGGGGGGGGGGGCATTGGTGGGGGTGTGCTGGCCACACTTATGGGGGGTAGTCGTCTTATACTTTCTATACTTGTTATGCGTTGGATGGGTGGCTACTATACTGGCTATGGATTTATTTTTTTGCCTTGCTTAAATAGCTGCTCAGAGTTACTGAAAACAAAACAAACAAGCAAACAAAAAAAGCCTCTGCTGTGTTTGTTCAGGCTTATCAACTGCAATTAGTGTTCAAATAAAAAAAAATGAGGTGCTTTCACACCACTGTTAAGGCGGGCGTCAGGCGACTTGGCAGCCTATCAACTATCCGATTCAATTATTACAATTGATTCAGGTGCCGCCAATAGCATGCCCAATCGAGAATGTGACCAATTTCGGGCCGAAATTTACTGCAAGTATCGATCAGACATGCTGCAAGATGTCTGGCCAATGTGCTCGAGCAGATGTGCAACCGCAACAGCGTGCCGTATCAGGACGAGCGTCGAACGCACCAGAACCCTCGTCTCTGTCCCCCCAAGTGTACTTTACCTATTATAATAGAGAAACAGCGGTCCCAGCAGCACTTGTGGTGCCAACCTTTGTACCCACGGCGCAATTGCCTTGCACATATGTCTTCTGCTGTAATTTGTTTTGAAACAAACAGCTGGGGTAATTGGCTTGAACAGTAGATGGTAATTTCAGAGAAACACACAGCAGATGTTTGTACTAATGGTTAACCATCAGATACTTCTAGTAATCATTACGGAGCTGCCAGCTGGTGTGTAACAATGTCAATGAATATGCAGGTAAATGGCCTAATCTTCTAGGCTGTAAAGAGCAGGTTGAACACACATGGCAGGAGGAAGATCTTAGAAACCTGACAGTTAGTATGTTAAGGTGCGTACACACATGCGACCATAGTCGTTTGAAACAATCGTACCCCGATCATTTCAAACGACGATCGTTTAAAAAAAAACAGCCAACGATCATTAAGTCAAACGATGGACGAGCTAGATCGTTAAAAACGAAAGATCTGTCCTGGCGGATTTTTTTAAACGACGATCGTTAGCAAAAGTGGTGCATCGTTAAGAAACGGTCGTTCATAGTAGGCAAGACATGCGCACTTCGTTTTATAGTCACAGCACACTAAATTTTCCCCTCGCGATGTAACGTTCGTTCTATGATTGTGCCCAGTCATGCGTTGTATACTACATGATTATACCATAATTTTTATTTTAACATGACAAAGTCTATTTTTGTATGTTTTGTCAACACTATATTATCTAGACGCTCTGCTACATACCGACAGTATGAAATAGAAATTTAGTTATGTCATATACGTAACGTTAGTTTTACAGTGTAACGTACGTTTTGAACCGTTCGTTACTTGCTATGATGTCACTTCCAGGAACAGTATGTAACGTTGTTCCGGATCGTTCGTTAACAAACGATCAGATCGTTACACACCTTTAAAAGCTAACTTTACTTAGGTCGTTCTTTCGTCAATGAAAAGATCGTTCGTCGTTCACAACGAACGATCGTTGTCGTATGTGTGTACGTAGCTTTAGAGTGAGGCTAGGAACACACTTAGCAGAAACGCTAGTGTTGCGGAAAACGCTGCATTTTTGCCGCTAATGGAAGTCTATGGGTCGCAGGAAAAAAAACGTATATAAAAACGCATATGCTTTTTCTATATGTTTTCAAACCTGCGTTTTTAAAAATGCAGGTTTTGTTGCATGCTATTCAAAAATGCATCAAAAACGCACATAGTGAAAGTCATTGGGAACTTAATGGTATGCGTTTTTCATGCGTTTTCCATACGTTTTTATATGCATTTTTTTTTTAAAGATTGTTTTGTGCAGCGGTGGGCTGAAATTTCGCATATGCGAAATTTTGCTGCGAAATTCGCAATTACGCATCGTAATGGTAATGCAAAATTTCAGAGAAAATCGTAAATAATTTTGTATGTAATAGCAGCATTTCTAAATTTTGCGTAATTTTTTTGCATAATTTTCGTGAAATTTTGCGTCATTTTGTGACGAATTTAGAGGTTAATAGCAAAGCCCCCGTACATGCTATTGCTACCAAAATTGCTACATATATTAAGCAGAATAGTGGGTATAAGTCACAAAAAGAATTTTGCAAAAAGACCTTGTAGTTTTTGAGAAACTTGATTTTAAAAATGCAAAGAAAAATGTTTTTTTAAAGCGGAATATAACCCAGAATTTCTTCTTTGTTCTAATAGATTATTCACAGCATATTATATACAACCAGCATTTTTTTTATACTAGAACAGCATTCAAAGGGTTAACACAGGCTTTAGAAGCTTTAATGCCTTCAGAGCTGGCCTCTTCTGAAAGTTAAACAATGTAATCTTGTGTTTACTTAAATGTATCAAGTGTGGAATGTGACACATTCTCTGACTGTGCAGGAGCTTCGGGAGACAGAGAGAGAGTCAAACCATGTCTGCCGGAATGAATGAATAAAACCAGTTATTAATAAAATGCAAAGTCAGCTCATAAAGCAAAAAACTGTACTTTTGGGAACGTATAATTTCTAAATGAATAATAATACTTATGCACAAATGCAAATATGATAACCGTATGGCATATAAAAAGTAGGAAAACATGTTTTTATTGAATATTATGTCAGGGTTTTAAACCGCTTTAAACTATCATTTTTCTAAGTTTAAAAAACATTATTTTTACTTGCATTTTTTATAATCGAGTGTCTCAAAAACTATAAGGTCTTTTTGCAAAATTCTTTTTTTGACTTGTACCCACGATTCTCCTTAACATATGTAGCAATTTTGGTGTCAATAGCATGTAAAGGGGCATTGCTATTTACTGCTAAAGTCAGCAGGAAATTACGCAAAATTTTGTAAAATTGTATGCAAAATTACGAATGACTACACTAAATCAATTGAATTTGGAAATCATAATTACGTATAAGCGTAATTGCGAAAATATACGTGAAATTTAGCGAAATCGTAATTTGTTGATTATGATCATCACTAGTTTTGTGATGTATATTCCGCTTCCTGTTGTCTTCCTAGTGATTAGAATAAAATGCAATTGAAAAACGTATAAAAGCGCATATGCGGTTTGTATATGCAAAACGCAAATGCATAAAAACGCACACAAAACACTTGAAAAACGCATCTGCGGGGAAAAATAACTGGCATAACAAGGCTGAAGAGTCGCCCAGGATAGATAACATTTCATACAAACCCACTTCCCTGGACCAGTAAAAGTGCCACTGCTTATGCAGTTAAAAGAGCCACTTTCACTAGCCTGAAGAAGTGGGCTTGTACCCACGAAACGCGTTGCCTGTGTAACTGAAATCAACTTTACTTTATCTTGCTATAGTCATTTTAGAGGTAAGCCACCTCCACTTTTTCCATTTTAATCCTGGGTGCCTCTTCATCCTTGTTGTTCTTTTACACAGAGATTGATTAACCTCCTTAGCGGTATGGACGAGCTCAGCTCGTCCATTACCGCCGGAGGGTGCCACTCAGGCCCTGCAGGGCCGTTTTTCTTCAAATAAAAAGGTGCACACGCAGCCGGCACTTTGCCAGCCGCATGTGCTACCTGATCGCCGCCGCTCTGCGCCGATCCGCCGCGAGCAGCGGCGAAAGAGGGTTCCCCCCAGCCGCCCGAGCCCTGCGCAGCCGGACCAATCAGTTCCGGCCAGCGCTGAGGGCTGGATCGGAGGTGGCTGACGTACATGATGTCACTCCGCTCGTCGCCATGGCGATGAGGAAAGCAAAACAAGGAGGGCCGCTCATCGCGGCCCTTCTTGTTACTTCTGATCGCCGGCGGCGATCAGTAGTATGCGTCAGGAGCGCCCTCTAGTGCGCTTTAAAGTTGGCTGCATGTAATAGATTTTTTTTTTATAAAAAAAAAAACCCCTCCCGCAGCCCACCTGGCGATCTTAATAGAACACCAGGGTGGTTAAGAAAATATGGGGCACTGGGCAAGGCAGCAGTTTTGAGTTCCTGGGCTTGCCATCTGCCGCAAGTTGGGAGCAGGAGAAGAGAAGATGGTAGTCAGATCCCTCAACACCCACCATGACCTGGGCATTCCCTTAGATTGCCTTATGGGTGAACCGGATTCATACCTAACTGAATAATTAGCCCAAAAACACCCAACGGGGGTCAGTCTCACCTATATTGATCTTGTAATGCTAGGCCAAAGGAGAACTCTCCATAGTTGCCGCTGGATTCAGTATTAGTAATTGTTGCTATGCTCCCCCTCCCCCCATCAAACACAATCAGGCTTTGTTTACATCTAAAATTGAAATTGCTGAGGGCAGCGATTTTTGTTTTTTTTTTTCCCTCCCAGCGCTTACCTCTAGGGTCACATGAGAATGTAGATGGGAGAATGATTGGTCTACCTGCTAAAAGCACACCTCCCTTTTGACTAGAAGCCTATCCTGGCTTTCTTCTGACTAAGAGAGGGGGAGGAGGGAGCAGACAGTTGAAGGTTGCTGAGGAGGAAATGGAAGGTGTGAGTTCAGTTCATGCAACACATATTTGCCTATTTTATTTTTTAGAAATTGGTGTGTTTATTTACTAAACTGTTGTTTGCTCAATTCATATAAAACACTGTTCCATTATATGCATATAGAAGGATTTTTTGTATGAGATAAGGCTTTTATGTAACATAACACTTGCATGTGTATACACTTCTGCATGTGAAATATGGCACCACAAGCAAAAACAAAATCGAAGTTGACGGCAAAAATAACTTCCAGCTAAACTTATCATGATAACTCAAATCAGATCTCTCTGATAGGACGCTGTGTTTCGCTTTAACTTATGGCTTGTCTCCCCATCTCAGATAGAGTATCAGCTGTATATTTAAAGACGACCTGAACTGAAAATTAAAAGTCAAAATAAACATACACAGGTCATACTTACCTCCTGTGTAGTCTACTCCTCAATCTCTTTCTCCTCTCTAGTGTCCCGTTTGTCCACTGTGATCAACGGAATTCTCCATTTTGAAAATGGCCATTACCCCATAACAGCTTCCTGGTCAGCACACTGTTAAACTGTAACATCGCCCACCTGAGCCATAGGGAAACATGTTTTGCTGTAAAGGTTATTATGCTGTTGTTCACACTGGGTGCGTTTAGAAATGTGTAAAGCGCATGATAAAAACCGCATGCCTTGGTGCGCGTTTTAGTGCGCATTTCAGTGCGCTTTTTTAAGAAAGTTTTGTTTATTGTAGCAGTTGCCAATAAAGGTTTGTTTTCATACGAAAATGTGTTGTTGTTTTTTCAATTAGGGGTAAAAAACGCATGCGCTTCTGTGCGCTTGTATGAGTCAGAGAATGAGTCACATTCCACACTTGATACATTTAAGTAAACACAAGATTACATTGTTTAACTTTCGGAAGCGGCCAGCTCTGAAGGCATTAAAGCTTCTAAAGCCTGTGTTAACCCTTTGAATGATGTTCTAGTAAAAAAAAAAAATGCTGGTTGTATATAATATGCTGTGAATAATCTATTAGAGCAAAGAAGAAATTCTGGGTTATATTCCGCTTTAAGTGAGGCCCTCCAGAGCTCTCAGGAGCTTGCTGTTGTAAGGGTGGCTCTCCAATGTGTTACGCCTCAGGTTGGGCAATAAGCGAGCGCAGTTTTGTGCAGACAGAATTCTGTATAGAAAAATGTCAGCAGGCCGGTGACACTCGCAGACTCATGTTTTTAGGTAATTGCTTTGTATATCATCTGTTCCATACATGCCAGAGCAAGATTCAGTATTCCCCCACAGGCTGGAGGAGGAGAAGTAAGCTTTAATAAAATCGCTCTGTTCCAAATGTCCTGGAAGCGATCTTTTATGGGTTTTTATGCAATGTGGTAAAGTAACGAAGGATGACAGCATGCAGTGAATGGCATATTGCCCAATAGGGACAAGCAAGCAAAGATCCGTGAGAAGCAAAACTCTACCCACTCATGTACAAGGAGGGGCCACGCCAGTGAAGATGAATTTACCTGCATGATGTCCTTTTGCCATGGCGTTCCACGCTGCACTACGTCCTTCCAACACTTCCTCCTTCACCCCTGGAACTTCCTCTTTGAAGCAGGAAGTATTGACAGGATGAAGCGCAGTGGCCACAGGATGTCATAAAGGTAAATTAACTCCCCCATGCTGCAACTCACTCATCCATATTACATAGCTCCCAACTGTCCCTCTTTTGGAGGGACAGTCCCTCTTTGGGAGCCCTCTCCCTCTGTCCTTCTTTCCTCCTCATTTGTCCCTCTTTCAGGACTTTGTCCCTCTTTCTATATAAATATATATATATTTATCTACTATAAAAAATGTGTTTGATTGACTCTAAACTTTATTCACATCCTTTAAATTGATATATTACTAATTTTAAAATATTAACATGAAGGAAAATGAACCAGGATAGAAAGGACCAGTGTGGTTTGAATTATAAAACAACATATTTTTCTTATGAAATCTTTATGGTATGCGTGACTAGGGGTGTGATGGGGGCGTGATCAGGGGTGTGGCAAGGGCATGGCTTAAGTGTCCCTCTGTCTCATCTCAAAAAGTTGGGAGGTATGATATTAGGTGACATGCCATTCACTGCATGCTGTCATCGACCTTTACTTTACCACATGGCATAAAAACCCAGAAAAGATTGTTTCCAGAACATTCGAACAGAATTAATTTGTTAACCTTGCAGAGCCGAATTTTTCCTGTTGTTGGGGAAGTGTGCCTTCCCCAGCCTGGCAGGCTAGCAGTGCATGCAGAGTAGGGGGCAGGCAGCTTTCATAGTTACCTGTCTGGACAGCTGGTTTGTCTTCTTTTTTCCTCCACCGGGGTGTCAATGTAATCCCCACATGCCTCCTTGGTTCCGATCACATGATATGACATGTGATCAAAATCCAGGAGACCGTGTCAGCATTACAACGCCACCTGGTGGTGGAAGAGAGGTGATGGAAGAGTCTCTTCCATCACCACTTTTCCACCACCGGGAAGGGCTGTAACACTGACATGGTCTCCTGGATCCTGATCACGTCATATCATGTGATCGGATGTGATCGGGACCCAGAAGACATGTCGGAAGTTCAGAGCCGCTGGTGGAAGAAGAGAAGAAGCGGTCTGGAACAGATAACTAAAACAACATTTGTCAGCAGAGATTTACAGTGCACCAGCAGTTTTCAAGTGAAATATTTCGTTTGAAGCTACTAACAGGTTAAAGCTCGCTTCTCCACTAGCCTGTGAAGGAGCAAGCATTCATCTTCATTTAAGGACGTTATTCAAGCCTGCGCTCAAAACCAAGCACGACGCTAGGAGACGAAACCAGTCGGGTTCAGAGAGCTGGCATACCAGTGTGTATCATTATTGTGCCACCTTGTGTGTAATGCACAGCTTCTGTTGGGTCCTAAGGGTTGAGGACCCTGAATGTGAGTACCCGCATTCCTGTGGTCAGTGGAAATCAGGCCTGGGCAAACTTGGCCATCCAGTTGTTAAGGAACTAAAAGTCCCACAATGCATTGCAGGAGTCTGACAGCCACAGTCATGACTCATAAAGGCAAATGCATTGTGGGACTTGTAGTTCCTTAACAGCTGGAGGGCCAAGTTTATCCAGGCCTGGTGTAGACCTTTAACCTAATAAATAGTAATTTAGATAGTGCCACTGATTTGCTCCTGTTTCATTTCACACTTCTCTGGAATGGCACACAGGAAGTGAAGAAGACATGGACAATCTACGTACCTGATCTTTTATTTGGCCTTTGAGCCTTCCAGCCCTACAGAATTTACAAGAATGCTGAATCTCGCTGTAGCACGTCAAGACCGGATGATATACAAGGCAATTACCTAAAAACATGAGTCTGGGAGTCTTCACCGGCCCGCTGATATATTTCTATACAGAATCTTGTCTGTACTGTGGTCCAGTAACTCGTCTTCTACCTCGCTGCTCAGCAGGAGAGCATCAAGCCTGGTCTACTGAGAGCAGATGTATTTCATCATGGATTTACTGCTCAGAGTCGGCAGGGAGTGAGACAGCTCTTCCGAGGATGGCGGAGATACGGGTTGTAGGATGGGGCTTCGCTGGGAGTCCTGATGATGAGAGCAAATCAGTTCGGCACAGAACCATCGGCTCTGAAAATAACACCCCTGTATCTTCTGGCTGCCAATAAGATGGACAATGGCATACAGTAAAACCTTGGACTGCAAGAAACTTGAAAGGGCTTTTGAAAGACAAGAACATGTATGAAACTTAGACTTGATGCGCAAGCAACGTCTTAATATACAAGCACAGCATGTATCCGCACGTCACGTCATCGCAACTGAGCCGATGGCTCTTCTCTCTTTGACGCTTGAGGATTGTACTTAAAGGGAACCAAGCATTATTATTTTTTCTGGTTTCTCAAAGCTATAGGAGCTGCCATGCTTCCCTTTTAGCAACCCATTATTTATCCAGGGGAAGGTGTGAAGATAACATCTTTGACTTCTCTAAACTCTTTGAAGCACAGTGTGCAATCTACCCACCCCCCTTTTGATGAAAGCTTTTGTTTGCTCTCTGCTAATGTGTGCAATGTGGGCCCTAACTGCTGCATCACTGATAAAGGGGTCAATCCTTCAGATCAGGTTCTTTTGTGGCTACATTGTGTTATGGGTGTGAAGATTATGATGTCCACACTTGTTTTATGACCCTTGTGAGATGGGCCCCCAGGCTGTGAGGGTCATCTGCAGAGGAGAGCTACTGGACAGGGTGTGAATAGTGGGGGCCCTATCAAAGCTTTGCTGGGGGGGCCCATAATTTGTAGTTATGCCCTTGGATTGTAGATTGATAGAAGAGTGCTTTGTATTACAAGCATGTTCCCAACATTATTTATTATCGTAAGCCAAGGTTCCACTGTACTGATAATTCCAAGTTGATGCACATTTAATGCTAATATTGTGGAACTTTATGCATTTAATTTGTCCAATTCCAAGCTGCATAAATTTGCATAACAGTGCTTCAACTCAGACTTATTAGCATCTCACTGAACTTCCTCCTCCAGCATCCCCATTTAGTGAGTACCATTCCCCCAATCTCTCCTTTTACTGACATCAGAAGAACATTCTAGGCTCCCGTCGTTTCTATGTTGTTTTCATGGTGCCGTGTCAAGTAAGGATTGTAATCAACTAATTACAAATTGCGCAAAATTTTGCGTACATTTTCACAATTACGCCTGTACGTACCGTAATTGCGATTTCGCAATTCAATTGATTTTGTATAACCATTTGTAACCATTTGTAATTTCGCATGCATTTTTGCATAATTTACGTGTAATATCGTGCCGGCTTTGGCAAAGCCCCCATACATGCTATTGTCACCAATATTGCTACATATGTTAAGTAGAATAGTGAGTACTAAGTTAAAAAAACATTTTTTTTTTAAAGACGTAGTTTTTGAGAAAATTGATTTAAAAAATACAAAGAAATTATTTTTTTTTAAACTCAGAAAAATTAGTTTAAAGAGACTCTGTATTAAAAAAAAAAAAAACACCTGGGGGGTACTTACCTCGGGAGGGGGAAGCCTCAGGGTCCCAATGAGACTTCCCCCATCCCTGTAGCTGCAGGCAATCCAGCGCTGGCTCCCCCGAAGTGTCCCGGAATCCTCCCCTGACAAGGCTTGATTTATTCACCTCTCCGCGATCCTGCGCAGGCATATGAGCGGCTTTTCATTCGGGTTAGGCGGAAATAGCCGAGCCTGATCGTCTCCACTGTACTGTGCAGGTGCAAAAGCCTGCGCAGTAGAGCGGATCGGTCGGGTTCGGCTATTTCTGCCTAACCCAAATGAAAAGCCGCTCGTATGCCTGCGCAGGATCGCGGAGAGGTGAATATTTACATCGCCCCTCTTCTGCGGACCCGGGCAGGCTAACAGAAGGACGGAGGAGGACGGGTAAGCCTCGTTAGGATCCAGAGGCTTCCCCCTCCTCAGGTAAGTATCCCCCAGAAGGTTTTTTTTTTTTATTACAGGTTTTCTTTAAAAGCCTGTAATTCTTCTTTGCATTTTTAAAATCAATTTTCTCAAAAACTACAAGATATTTTTGAAAAATTATTTTTTTTGACTTGTACCCACTATTCTATTCCTTAACATATGTAGCCATTTCGGTGGCAATAGCATGTGTTGGGGCTTTGTTATTGACTGCTGAAACCAGCAAAAAAATTACACGTACATTTATGCAAAATTACGAATGATTACAATTGCAGACAAAATTAATTATGATTTTTACCCGAAATTTCGCATTGCAGTTTTGCATCCTAAATGCGAATTTCACTGCGAAATTACGGCTATTTTAAATTTGTGCTCATCGATAGCCGTGTCCTCTTACCCTACCTCATATTCATAAACAAGTGCTTGTTGAATATGCTCTCGTGGCCGCGCTCTCATCCATGTATGAGCACATCTGTACTGAGCATGTGCGAATATGGTCTCATGCCCAGCAGAGTAAAGCCACTTATGCTCGGCTCCGTGTGCGAGTGACCTCATGCTAGTAGGCATGAGCAGAGCTTACAGGTCGTGAGGTACAGAGTCGCACACCCTTACTTAAAGAGGAACTCCAGCCTAAACAAACATACTGTCATTAAGTTACATTAGTTATGTTAATTAAAATAGATAGGTAATACAATCTCTTAACCCCACTGTTTTAAAAGAACAGGCAAATGTTTGATTTCATGATGGCAGCCATCTTTTTGGTTGAAAGGAGGTGACAAGGAGCATGAGACACAGTTCCAACTGTCCTGTGTCCTGAGCACCTCACCCAGTTGCTACGCAATGTGAATAACAACATAGGAAATCCCATCATGCTCTGCACAGCATCAGGGAAAAAGCCCAGGCTTTTTTTCTTTGATGGGTGGAGCTTAGCTAAAAATGCAGCCAAAAATGATGCGTTGGTAAGAAAAACAAAGTTCTGATGCTGTGAAACTGTTAAAGAAACACCAAGCCTTTTCAGTATGCTGAGTAGGTTTTTAGTCCGGAGGTTAACTTTAAAGAGAAACCGTGACCAAGAATTGAACTTCATCCCAATCAGTAGCTGATACCCCCTTTTACATGAGAAATATATTCCATTTTACAGACAGATCATCAGGGAGCTCTGTATGGCTGATATTGTGGTGGGTGGAACCCCTCCCACAGGAAACAGTGAGGACCATGGTCCTGGCAGTTTCCTGTCTGCGAGTCTCATTGTATTGTGGGAAAAACTGTTAAGAGCTGTTTCCAACTGCCAAAAAAGCAAGCAACAGCTACTTTCTAGTGAGATCACCTGCCAGCAGTAACAATGTCACCATTTGATAAATGTCAGAATGTAAATTAGGGAGAGGAAAGATTTTACAATGGGAAAATACTGACTAAATCTTTTATACATAATTATTGTAAAACGCAAGCACTTTTTTTATTACATGATTTTCACTGGAGTTCCTCTTTAAAGAGAACCTGAGCTGAAATTAAAAGTCAAAATAAACATACACAAGTCATACTTACCTCCTGTGTAGTCTACTCCTAAATCTATTTTTCCTCTCCTGCGTCCTGTTTGTCCACTGTGATCAATGGAATTCTCCGTCCTCCATTTTGAAAATAGTCATTACCCCATAACAGCTTTCTGGTCAGCACACAGTTAAACTGTTACATCGCCCACTTGAGCCATAGGGAAACATGGACACATCAGTTCTCCTCTCAGCTGTAACTGACAGCAACTGATATATAACTGACAGCAACTGATATATTTCAGTTCTGACAAAATGTTGTCAGAACTGGAAGGGATTACAGTAAGAAGAAAATGGTGAGCTTCTGAGAGGAACTGATGGCAAGGTAACTATGTAATGTCCATTTGAAGTTACCTCATGTGTTTATTTTAAATAATTTTACTCAGTACAGGTTCTCTTTAAAGATGCATACCGTTCTGTAGCTTGTGCTCTCCTCTTTCATTTGATACCTGAATCGCCATTCTACACCAAATAGTTTTCGTTCTATTTCAATTTAAAAATTGTGGCTGCCATCTTGGCTATGTTATAACTTCCGGGTCACCCCTGTCTTCTCTGTTAGAGAAGTGCATCACTGAATGAAGCAGGAAGAGGAAGTGACATGCATGGCCATTGAACAAGTGAAGGAAGCAGGAAGAGGAAGTGACATGCATGGCTATTGCAAGAGGCTCCTCCAGAGTGGTCATAGCACGACTTTGTATGAAGTTGTCTGGGCCCATGCATTTTATAGCGGCAATTCCAGGGGTGGTTTGGATAAAACAAGTGGATGGTAAGTGTGCTTAAAGGCATACCCATGAGAGGTGCTCGGAGTCCCTTTAAATGTCGTTGCAGACATATATGGCAATAATGTGTATTTTAAGATGAGATAAAAATACTTAAAGATGCACGGATGAGCAACATGCACTGACGCATAGTAATTTGCTGTGTGATTGGCAGTCACGTCATTGTGAAATCTGTTTAGAAAACAAAGCAAGGAAAGTGCAGAGTATAATTTTAACACTTCCCTGGCTGATTACTAGGAAGCCGGAAATTTGGGCGCCCCATCACCGCTATTGTGTGCCCAAAGCAGAAATTTGGGCACCTGGCCCAACTTTACAAAATTTTCATTGTTTTTGAATTTTCTTGTCTTCTATATTTACAATTTTTTTTCATTTTTGTAAATTAGAAAGTTATAGTTTTTGATTTTTTTTCTGTTCTGTATTTACGAAAATTTTTCTTTTTGAAAATTATTGTTTTGAAAGTGATAAAGTTAGGAAGGAGGGTTTTAGGGTTAGGCGTCAAGAAAGGGGCTTTTAGGACTAGGCATCAGGAAGGGGCGTTTTAGGGTTAGCCGTCAGGAAGAGAATCTTTATAAAAATAGTGTCCCTGGGGGCTACTTATCTCGGGAGACAAAAGCCTCTGGATCCTAATGAGGATTCCCCCGCTGTCCGCATTAGCTCCGATCCAGTGCTGGGGCCCCCAGAGAGCGCAGATGGCAATATTTACCATTTGGATCCAGCGTTGGTGCAGTACCATCTTCCAGCACCAGCAGACATAGGCAAGCCCGCTAGGGTCCGCTCAACAGCGCAGGGGGGAGGGGGGGAAGATGGTACTGCACCAGCGCTGGATCCAAAAGCTAAATATTCTACCGGCGGTACTGCGTCTGCGCGCTTCCACCGACAAGCTTGTTGGCGGATTTTCGAAGGAGCCAGCACTGAATTGGGGCTACTGCAGAGGACAGCGGAGGCTTCATTAGGATGCAGAAGCTAGCCCCTTCCCAAGGGGAAGTAACCCCCAGGGGCACTTTTTTAATTACAGGTTCTCTTTAACAACTTTAGTACCAAGGTGATTGAAATCTATATCATGTTTTGGTGGGCTCCTGGCTGGCCCGATGTAGATTTCAATCACCATCCGCAGCGCGCATTCGCCGTTTCCGTGGCTCCCCGCCGATCGTGCCACTCAAACCCGACATGTCTCGCCGCAGCTCACAGGCTCTATGATGGCAGAGCCATGTGAGCCGGTCAGGAGCTGATTTCATTGGCTCCTGGCTGTGTCTATCAATGTAAGCCGCTCCCATTGGCTTACATTGATAGACACGGTCAGGAGCCAATGAAAGCGGCTCCTGACTGGCTCACATGACTCTGCCGTCATAGAGACGGCAGAGTCTATGTCCTGGGGGTCCTGACATGCAACGCTGATGGCGGTTGCGGCGGGTACGCACGGCGATTCGTCGGGATTCCGTCGTTCTTGTACCAGCGGTCTCAGGCAGGGACCGCTGGTACTTAAAGGGAAGATCCGCGCAGACTATAAAAAACAAACTGCACTTACCTGGGGCTTCTTCCAGCTCCTGGCAGTCGATCGGTACCCTCACCGCAGCGCCTCTCCCTCCTGGCGTCCAGCGATGAAGAAGCCGACCTCGCCAGGTCGGCTTCCGGGTCGGCTTCATGTGCGCTCCACGGCGCGGGTCACGTGGTGTAAGTGACGTCATCTGGTCTCTACTGTGCAGGCGAATACATCCCTACACCACATGACCCCCCCGCCGTGGAGTGCACAGAAGCCGACCGCTGGACGCCAGGAGGGAGAGGAGCTGCGGCGAGGGCACCGATCGACTGCCAGGAGCTGGAAGAAGCCCCAGGTAAGTGCAGTTTGTTTTTTATAGTCTGTGCGAACCTTCCCTTTAAGTGGTTAAGGTTAGGCATCAGAGGGGGAGGGTTCTGAGTGAGAGTAGGGTTAGGTTTAGTTGTAGTAAAAAATCGGTAACAATAACCAGTGTTTTACTATCATTATAACCACCTTGAATATTTTCTTCATTTTCATTTGGAGCCCAATTCACAATGGTATTTATCATTTAGACTTGCTGTATATCGGTTTCACCCGGCGCCCATTTTTCCTTGCCCCTGTATTTCATGCACAGGATTGCTAATGGTACTCTCTGAATTCTACAAGATATAATATGATGGTAGGCTGGACCAAACGCTGGTCTCCTCTGGCGTGTAACCCCTCGGGACCACTCGCTGGTCACTGTGCAATCCAATTTGTCGCAATAAAACTGAAGGTCAATAATCAATAGAGTTCATCACCTGAGCAGGATGAGGTTAGAGCTTTATTGCTGTGCAACACAATTGTTATCGATCTCAATAACTCTCATGCAATTAAGGGACATGCTACCAGCTCATTCCATTAATAGTTTACAACCAGCCACACTCTGCATGATGCTTGTAGGAGTCCAGAGACCAAAGGCATGTGTGTCACTTAAAGGTTCTGCAATCAAGAAACAAACGCAAAAATGTACGTGCGTATTTAAGGTGCAAGTTTCATTTTTCAGTTTTTCATCCCTGAGCTTTTATCTGTGAGATCAGTGCAATCGGTAAAGTGAAAGTGACGCTTAGACCTGGGCCGCGCTAGAAATTGCAAATTGACCTGAAAACTGCAGATTTCCTGAGCAATTTTTGGGAATGAGATTTCGGCTCCTGCATTCCCTGAATGAAATCTCTCCAAACATGCGGCGATGGATATTTTTTAGGCAAATCGCAATTGCGCCTGTGGAATCACTGTCATCGGTTTTCACTGTCCTAATTGCCAGCGATTTCTAGAAAGCACAAATCGCTGCTGAAGCAGCACTAGTGGCCCCGGGCCTAAAATGGACCTGAACTCTTGCACAGGACATAAGGAAAACATACAGAAATGCACCCTGTATTTAAAATAACTTTTTAGCATTTTTCAGTTTAAAAAGTATCGAAAAGTAGTTGAAAAACTGCTATCAAAATTATTTTTAGTATTTTTTAAAATGCAGTTTATTTACAAGTTGTGAAAAAAATCACCTAGGTGAATTGCATATGGGCCATAGATAGCTAGATAGCAGTGGCGTAGCTAAGGAGCTGTGGGCCCCGATGCAAGTTTTACAATGGGGCCCCCCAGGCACTATATACATAACAATTGATACGGCGCACCAAAACCTGCCAATGGCAACTACAGTGTCAGAGGTGCAAGAAGGGGATGGGGAGCAGCTTGTTACTGATTACCCCCAAGCACTCTATACATAGCAATCCCTGCCAATGGCAACTACAGTGTCAGAGGTGCAATAGGGGATGGGGAACAGCTTGTTAATGATTACCACTATTCAATGTATATATAGAAGGGATTATTATGAGCACAGGACCAATAGAGAACTAATACTGTAGTTGAGGGAGGGCCCTTCGGGGCCCCTCTGGCCCAAGGGCCCCGATGCGGTCGCTACCGCTGCACCCCCTATTGCTACGCCCCTGCTAGATAGATAGATAGATAGATAGATTTTTTTTTCTCCTGAGTTTTCTCCTGGGAGATAATTTTTCATCTTCTATCTAAAATAACCTTTTAGCACTTTGGAATTGAAAAACAATCAAAAAGAAGGTGAAAAATTACTATCAAAATTATACTGAGTATTTTCTTTCTTACTGGTGGTTTAAAGGAAATCTGAAGTGAAAATAAACTGATGATATGATGATTTGTATGTGTAGTACAGATAAGAAATAGAACATTAGCAGCAAAGAAAAGAGTCCCATATTGTTTCCAGTAAAGGAAGAGTTAAGAAACTCCAGTTGTTATCTATGCAAAACAGCTTCACTGATCTTTCTGACTTTCAAAGTGGCAGAGAGCTCTGTCTTCTGAAGCTTCTTATCTAAAGTGTCTGTCACTGTATTTTGTTTTTTTCTGCAGAGGACAGTTCAAAAGGTCATTAGCCTGCTCTGTGAAATCATTTAGAATGCTGAGTAGTGTGTAAACTGCAAATATTAGAGAATGATGCAATGTTATAAAAAAAAAACTATATAACTGAAAATAAAAATATGAGAATATAACTATTTCCTTTGCTAGTAATAACTATTTCCTTTGCTATTAATTATCCGTACTACAAGTACAATTAATTATATCATAAGTTCTTTTTGCTTTAGTGTCACTTTAAAGGCATTTTATTGACAATTGTGAAAATATCACATAGCAGAAAACGTAAATTGCCTACGGGCCCGAGTGTCTTCATTTGGAAAGTGTTGCGCTGTATGAAAACAGCAGCAATATGATCCAGATGTTTTAGGTACGCTCTGTAAGTAACGTACTGTACAAGGATGAATCTCTTTCCATTATTGCTCACCCAGACTCGGGCCATCATTCAGCAGGCCTCTGTGTGTACAGCTTGGGTTGGATGTCAGCATCACCACGTTTTTATTGCCGAGCCCAAATCTGACTAAACAAACTTTTTGGGGGTCTTGGAACGTGTTTGCGTGTCTCGCTGAAAGAACAACATGCGTGATTTGCCATAAATCCTGAGCCGCCCATCTGTAATAACAGGTGAGTCACGTCAGCGTGATACTGAGTGTTATTTTTCATCGGAAATTCAATTTGCGGAAATCATAACCGGTCACATGAGCCCTTTTCCCGTTAGGATGAAATATTGCCTTCTCTCCAACAATACCTCTTATCTTTCGTAGCATTGCTTCCCTCTAAAAAGAAGATTAGTAACGCGTCTCCATATATGTCGTGTAAGCACAATTCACATCTGGACTCGGCCAAAATTTTAGCAGGCTGTGAGCTGGTGAAGCCAGTCAGGAGAGTCGTTAGGGGGGCATAGTGCCCCGAAACTGTTCACCATACCTCGTTTGTCATCGGCAACATTTTGTGTGTGCATGAAACCAAGATGAAGGGTGAGACCACATGGGGCAGTGACTCCTATTGGCTGCAGCAGGAACACCAGAGTGACCCGATGAGGGAAGAGTTAAGCCCAGTCACTGCCGCTGTGCTGATCTGTAGGTCTGTATGATAAAGTATAACCCCAGGGGAACGCAGGAGGGGGTCCTGGTGAAGGAGGAGGAAGGAACAAGTCCAAGCCTGTCCTCCCCACCGCCTTTCCCATCCAGTCATGGGGGCTGCAACTCCATAGTTACACCGGTGCTGGGAGGTTAGGGGTAGGCACTAGGAAGAGGTTCTTGTTAAGTGGGAGGGTAGGGTTAGACATCAGGAAGGACATGATATAAATTAAAGGATTTCCAAGTTGAGACATATGTAGTAAACAGTGTACATACTTGTATAGGTATTGTCATCCAGATGAAGACTTTGTCCCCCGTTTAGTCCTGCACTGCTCAGTTCATTTGTAATTCCCCAGACTAGGCCGCGAACTACAACAGGTTGGGACCTTTGAGCCGAATCTAGTACTAACCACACATTCGCTGTTTGCGCCATCTGCGTCATGCGCATGGGCATACGGTTCCCAAAGGACACGGTGGCCACACTCCCCACAGCCTCCTTACTGCGGTGCTTGCACTCACAGCACTGGCAATAGTGCATGTGAGGCTGTGCCCTACTGGAACATGACATAGAGGGTGCGAACAGCGCATGCATGGCCAGTACTGGATCCAATTCAAAGGTCCCGGCCTGAGGTGGATTGAGGCCTAGTTCGGGGGGAATTACAAATAAACTGAGCAGGGCGGGACCGAACAAGGGACGGAGTCCTCATCTGGATGACAATACCTATACAAGTACGTACACTGTTTACTATACTTGTCTCACCTCTGAATTCCTTTAAGAGGGGAAGATTAGGCATAGGCATCAGGAAGGGAGGGCGAGATAGGTTGGTTTAAGTATCAGAAGGCATTCAAGTTAAAAAATGTTTGGTTATGGTCAGGCGTCTTTGTTAAGTGTAGATTATTGATGTGGCAGTAGCACCAAAACTCCAACCAAAACAGTGTCCCAATTTCAAATTCACCACACTCGTGTAAAATCAACGGGCTCTGTTTTCAAAAATACACATTCTAATCTTCCGTCTTCCTCCTGTCCTAACAGGTTCACTTTGTGTGACGGGTGAAAATGGTAGTTGGTATTGCAGAATGAGATGTATCACTTAATTATTCAGGTCAGAATATAACTGCTGTTCCGCTATAGGAGTGATTGGATCGTTCAGACGCGAGATAAGACATTGTATGCTAGCGGGGGCTGATACAAGGAGACAGAAGCTATTCAGTGGAATGAGATTTAATTAAGTTGGAAATGTATCACTGAAGGTATGCCCCGGAATGAATTATGAAGGAGATACTTGATGTGAAATAAAGAGCTGAAGAAGGCATTTGCTACGAGAAGGTCTTCGGGAGAAGAAAGTCCGCACTTACCACTGAATGGGGCCACGCTATGGATTTCACTAAGTGCCTCCACAGACATTAAAGAGGAACTTTACGGAATATAACTTAATAGAATTGCTTATTTTTAACATATGTTTATAAATCATGTAGTCAATGTTTTCCTACTGTAAAAAGCTTACCTCACCTGGATTTACATTCGTAAAGGAAACCTGGGGGGGGGAGGCATTTCTAGGCTGCCATATTTTTTCCCTTTAAGTGACCCTGACCCTGAAACAAAAACAATCCATACTGAACTTACCTGGGGCTTCCTCCAGCGCTCCTTCCCTCCGTAGTCCGTGAGGTCCCTCTGCCTCCTCTGGGCTCCCTCAGTTCTCCTGCTGGTGGCTCTGTTGGCCGGGACGCATGCTAAACCGCACTTGCATGGCCCGTCCACGCGCATATCTCACTCCTGTGCCCATCACTGTGAGCGTTCTGCGCATGGGCAGTTCATTCTTTCGAGAGCTGCGCATGTGCAGAGCACTCACAACAACGAGCGCACGAGCAAGATGCGCAGTGCGAACGGGCCGCAAATGCCCAGTTGTGCACAACTCCCGGCCAAGTCATGCAGCTAATTGAGCCACCAGTGGAAGAATATAGGGAGCCCAGAAGACGCCGAGGGACCTCATGGACTATGGGGTGTGGGTGGCTGGCGGAAGCCCCAGGTAAGTTCAGTATGGTATGTTAAAGGGAAGCTGTAGGGGAAAAAAGTGTCCAGTTCGGGTACTTACCTCAATAGAGGGAAGCCTCTGGATGAAGCTTCTCCATCCTGCTCCTCCTCACCGCTCCTCCACTGTCCCCTCTGAAAATCTGCTCGTTGACCCTTGTCGGTGGCTCGTGCATGTACAGTAGTATGGACCCGCTCGGACTTCAAAAGCCAAGCCCGATCGGCAGTAGCATAACTACAATTCATAGGGCCCCCAAGTAAAACTTTGATGGGCTTCCCTCCAGTGTTCCCGTGTCTCCCTTTGTTGCCCCTAATGTCCTTGGGGCCCATCTCACAAAGTTCAGAAAAAACAAGTGTGGCCACAAAAACACCTGATCTGAAGTATAGTCCGCTGTATCGGAAGAAGGGAAGGTTAATAGAAGGTTAATGCCTCCCACAGCTCTGGGCTGCCCTATGATTTCAGGGGCTGCTTCTCTTTAGTTACACCCTTGCCGACTGGGTCCATGCTGCTGTGCAGGCATAAGCCGGAGACAATGGTCGGCAAGCAGCTTTTCAGAGGGGACAGCGGAGAAAGTCTTCTCCTTCCTGAGGTAAGTAGCTGTTTTTCTCCTTCCCCAATCTCTCAAATTTACTTTAACAACCTGCCGACCACTCCATGCCAATTGGCGTGAAGTTCTGGGGTCGTATAAAAAAAATAAACAAACATGCCAGCCGCGATCAGAGCCCACCAGCAGAAATCTCTGTTGGTGGGCAGAAAAGGGGGGGGGGGAATCACTTGTATGCTGAGTTGTACGGCCCTGCAGCGAGCCCTTAAAGCTGTAGTGGCCTGATTTGTAAAAAAAATTGCCTGGTAACTAGGGGGGTGTAAGCTTACAGTCCTGAAGTGGTTAAACAATACCAGTTGCCTGGCAGTTCTGCTGATCTTTCTGACATCAGTAGTGTCTGAATCACACAACTAAGCAGCAGTATTTTTCTGGTTATGTGTGTGCCTATTGGCCTGTAGTGGAAATGAGCCCTAAGTCTATTGTGGGCTTAGCTAGCTGCTGGTCAGGCCTTGTACATGATGGTTTTGAACTGCACTTGCAGAACTTTAATGCTATACAACTGCTAAACACAACCGCCTGTTTGACCTGAAGAGCTAAAGAAGACATTTGCTACAAGAAGGTCTTTGGCGGGTGAATCATTTCTTATCGCTGCAGTAATCAATAGGGAAAAATGATAATGCCCAGTAATGGCCGTATTATTGCTAGCCAATTTGATCAGATTAATACAGGGGTGTCAAACTCAAATACAAAGTGCACCAAAATTGTATACCGGGACCTAGTTGTGGGGTAACCTCAATATCTACTGGTCACCTTCCTCCCTTATAAAGTTCCCAGGTGGCCCCACTCCCTCCACTATACAGTTCCCTGGTGTCTAGTGCTTTCCCTCTCCCTCCCCCATATGGTTTTCCTGGTGATCTAGGGCTTCACCTCCAATATAGGTTCCCTGGTGGTCTGGAGTCGGCCAAACCTAATGTAAAGGGAGGAAACCACTTGAGGGCCACATTTAGTGGCTCTGAGGGCCAGATTTGGCCTGCGGAACGGAGTTCGACATGTATGGATTAATAGTTTTTTTGGATCAATCCCATTGGCTTAGTGGTAATTGTTCTGGTAATGGGCACGACCAATCGTTTCCGATTGGTTACCGTGGCAATTGGAAACCATCAATCGGCTGCAGAATTGTACTATTAATGGATACCTTAAGACATGAAATGCTGGCAGAGCAATGTGGAGATAAGTTGTGGTAAACAAATCAGAAGGAAATTTTATTATTTACAAATGTAAATGTAAAATGTATGCCAAATGTAATTTCCATGGCAGTCTGCATGTTGTCATCTTTTCTGAAGATGACTTTATCCTTTTAAAGAGACTCTGAAGCGAGAATAAATCTCGCTTCAGAGCTCATAGTTAGCAGGGGCATGTGTGCCCCTACTAAACCGCCGCTATGGCGCCGCTAAACGGGGGTCCCTTCACCCCCAAATCCCAAATCCCGCCCCCCCCCCCGCAAGACTTGGTCGTAGATTTGGTCGCTCCTGGAGGCAGGGCTAACGGCTGCAGCCCTGCCTCCAGTCGCGTCTATCAGCGGCGCATCGCCGCCTCTCCCCCGCCCCTCTCAGTGAAGGAAGACTGAGAGGGGCGGGGGAGAGGCGGAGATACGCGCTGACAGATGCGCGTGGGGCAGGGCTGCGGCGGTTAGCCCTGCCCCAACCAGGAAGCTCTCCCCCGCTGCACCGAGGGGATTTGGGTGTGAAGGGACCCCCGTTAAGCTGCGGGATAGCGGCGTTTTAGCAGGGGCACACATGTCCCTGCTATCTATGAGGTCTGAAGTGAGATTTATTCTCACTTCAGACTCTCTTTAAAGCAAACCTGAACTGAAAATGAAAAGTCAAAATAAACATACACAGGTCATACTTACCTCCTGTGTAGTCTACTCGTCAAGCTCTTTCTCCTCTCCTGCGTCCTGTTTGTCCACTGTGATCAATGGAATTCTCCGTCCTCCATTTTGTAAATAGCTATTACCCTATAACAGCTTCTTAGTCAGCACACTGTTAAACTATAATATCGCCCACTTGAGCCGTAGAGAAACATGGATATTACCTTGCTCTTCAGTTGTCTGTTCAGTTATAACTGTCAGCAAGTGATATATAACTGACAGCAACTGATATATTTCAGTTCTGACAAAATCTTGTCAGAACTGGAAGGAATCACTGTTAGAAGAAAATGGTGCGCTTCTGAGAGGAAATGATGGCAAGGTAACTATGTAATGTTCCTTTTCAGGTATATCATGTGTTTATTTTAAATTAGTTCAGGTATCCTTCAAGCCGTGTTTAGAACCACATTGGGTCTTTGCTATAGTTTTACATTCGCGGCTTGTCCTGTTCTGCCGCATTTGCAGTCCTGACTGCTTGGAACTCAGAGGTTGTAAGGCTGGGATCAGATACGTTCCAAGAGCCTCTGGAACATTTCCCAGATGTGTTGCCTTTGTGCCATGTTTGCGCCGTGTTGTGGTTGCGAGGTTTGTAAATAAAAGCCGCGGTACGCCAGCCTTGAAGTACGAAGTGCGACTGTGAAATTGGGAGGCCAACCAACCAAACAGAGCCACAATAATGTGTGTAACGCCATGGATGATTTGAAGAACATGACATCAATATAGCCAGGGCCGGCGCTACCATAGAGGCAAAGGAGGCAGCTGCCCTAGGGCCCCAGAGCTTGTAGGGGCCCCCAGTGGCTACAAGAGGAAAAAAAAAATTTCAAATCGGCCTTATAGTTTTTGAGAAAATCGATTTTAAAGTTTCAAAGGGAAAAAATACACATTTAAAAACCTGCCGACTTTAATGGTTACTAGCAAATCCACCTTAAATGCTAGAAACCCTAAATTGCAGGATATGTTAAGGAGTTCATTAGGAATAAGAGGAAAAAACAATTTTTCAAAAAGACCTTATAGTTTTTGAGAAAATCGATTTTAAAGTTTTGAAGGAAAAAGTATACTTTTAAATGCGGTAAATGTCACTTTTAGTACCTAACGGTAGTGTAATTTTACATGCATCAAACGAAAGTGCAATAAATTTCCTGACAGGGTTTCCAGGGGGTCTATACGCAGCTGCAGCGCTTTGGCCAGGGATCGCTATACAGCCGCAATATGGCTGTATGAAGATCCCTGGCATTTTTTCCTATTTTCCCAATTTTTTTTTTATGTTTAGAGTGTGGGAATTGTTTTTTTTTTTTTTTAAATTATGTGGGGTCCCCCCTCCTGAAACTTTTTAACCCCTTGTCCCCCATGCAGGCTGGGATAGCCAGAATGTGGAGCTCTGACCGATTGGGACTTCACACCCTGACTATACCAGCTGCAAAAAAGGTCCCCTAATGCCGATTTTTGTTCCGGGGTATATGTTGGGGGGGGGGGGGGGGGCAGGTTTATTTTGCCCTGGGGCCCCATTGTTGCTTAAACCGGCCCTGAATATAGCAAATAAGTACCATATTTTTCGCCGTATAAGCCGCTCCGGAATATGACACACCTAGGTTTAGAGAGCAAAAACCAGGGAAATAAAACAATATATATACCTGGTGTGTCCATGTTCCAGGAGCGTCTTGTAGATGGTGACCTCCTGTGTCCACCATGTGTCTTCCTGTGTCCCATTCTGTCCCCAGGTGTCTCTTTTTGTCAACAGGTGTCCCCCCTTCTGTCCCCTGTGTACCTGCTCTGTCCTGCCCTCCATTCCCCCCCCCCCCCCTTCCCTATCCCCGCTCTCTGTGTAAATGTATAGAGTGTAGCGGCTGCTGCATCTTACCTCTCCAGCAGCTCCCTCTAGCGTTGGCTTGTACTGATGACGCAATCAGTACAAGCCGTTCACTAGAGGGAAAGTGCGGTGGAGAAGAGGTCGGCTATCCCTGTGCACTGCTGGAGAGGTAAGATACAGCTGCCGCTACACTCAATACATTTACACAGGGAGCGGGGACACAAGGGGAGTGTAGCGGGGACACTGGGGAGCGGAACCGGAGGCGCAGGACAGAGCGGGCACACAAGTGACAGAAGGCAAGGGAATCCCCAACGTGGTGACTGGTCGCCGGTTCATATCGGCGGGCATTTGTAAGTCAGGGATTCCCTGCCTTTGTCATATAAGACGCAGGGACTTTTTCTCCCCCTTTTTTTACCCTGATGTGATCATTATTATATGAGGCATTGTGTTATACAATATAACTCGCTTTTTGACACTGGACCCACACTCCTTGCAGTGTTTAAATGTTTTTAAAGGGACAAGTTCCAAATAAATATTGTTTATACTTGGACAATTGTTGTGGACATTACTTCTTTGCTATATGGAAGGCGATCTACCTAGGGTGTCAAGTGAAATTGGGAGGCTTGCATTGTCAGAGAATCCAGTATAATCAGTAACCAGCGGAGAAAGCAAACACCTGTATCTGTGTAATGATGAGCAGCAGAACAGCCGATCAGACTCCTCCTTCTCTCTGATAGGACGGATAAAAGCTGCTATAAATAAATCAGGCATTTCATTATTCCGCGATGATAAAAGAGTATATAACAGATGATGGCAGGTATGGGATATATCACTAGAGAAGAGGATTTGCACATAGCGTGCAGAGAAAGGAAAACAGAGAGCTGTAATCCTCCGGGAATACAGCCTACATTTTATATGACATGCTAGGATCGTTTCATATCACAGCAATGCAAACAAGCTTTATGGGCAATAAAGTATCATTTCAGTAAAAAAAAAAAAAATTTAACAATGAAAGCAAGACTGAAGTCAAATTAGAATTTTAAAAAATGATACAGCTGGGTAGCACTAATTACACACAGCATATTTATCTATTTACTCCGCCGCCTCTTTCTCCGCTATGTACGCTGGTCAAAAGCCGGTACTTCCTGCTTAAAATGGCCGCAACCCCCGTAAGAACTTTTGGGTCACGGCTCCAGTCAGCAGATGAAGGGCACGCATACACGTGTACTCTGCATGCTCTAGTGCGCCATCCTGCTCCAAGAATGGAACTGTGCAGGATGGGCTGGTAGCGCGCACCACTGAACACGTGCATCTGCTCTTATCTGCTTCCCAGTTACTACCTGCCATGTTTATGCTTATATATACAGTATGTGTATGTCTTTCATCATTTATATGGTACAGACTAACCAGCAAGCTCATGGTGACCCAGGACTCATTGGAGTGTGTAAGGGACTACAATGGTCCTAAAAGCCCCTTACTAAAATACTAAGGAAAACAAAAGTTTGCTTTCTTAAAACAGAAAGAATTTGCGATAATTCAGGTTGGAGTGAGCTTGAGATGTCTCCCAGGGCATCACTGCTGAATATATGCAAATTAACCATTGTTGTCCCTTAGAAGCTAAACACACCTCCAGAACCGCTGGAATGCAATGATGTGTCAGCTTGTTAATTTGTACAGAGCCATAATAATCCAACATGCATACAGACTGTTTCAGATTGTTTGATCCTCATCAGTGCATGGCATGGATTAATTTGGCTCTATGGAGTAGGGCTTGTAACACCGAGAGGTACAGACTAACCAGCAAGCTCATGGTGAACCAGAGCTCATTGGAGTGTGTGAGGGGCTACAATGGTCCTAAAAGCCCCCTTAGGCCCTTACTAAAATGCTAAGAAAAACAAAAGTTTGCTTTCTTAAAACAGAAAGAATTTGCGATAATTCAGGTTGAAGTGAGCTTGAGATGTCTCCCAGAGCACCACTGCTGAATATATGCAAATTAACCATTGTACCCTTACCTCTAATTGCAAAATACATATAACACCCTGCTATCCCACAGCAGCAACTTCTGTGCACTGCATCCTGTAGTGCTGTGATGCTGTCACAGCCTCAGGAGTGCAGACAGAGTGGGCGGTGTTATGGAAAGGAAAGGGCGGGGATAGCCACAATTGAGGTATATGAGGCAGAGAACAGCTCTGCGTCTTCCTGTTCAGCGCTTCTCAGTGGGTTTGAGAGATAAGAAGGGTGCCGTGGTTCAGCGGGAAATAAACTGTTAAATAAGGGGAAAAAAAAACAAGTTTGCTTTAAATACAGATGTCTGCTGTCACGTGCATGAAATAGGGGTGCGAGGAAAAATGGGCACCAGGTGAAGCCGATATAAATCTAAATGATAAATCCCATTGTACTTACAGATAGGGGGAGTTAGACAGGCTCTTCTCTCTAAAAACATACAGGGTGCAATTTTTTCTGTTCCTTGTGTCCTGTGCATGAGTTCAGGTCCAGTTTAAAGAGAAACTCTGACCAAGAATTGAACTTTATCCCAATCAGTAGCTGATACCCCCTTTTACATGGGAAATCTATTCCTTTTCACAAACAGACCATCAGGGGGCGTTGTATGACTGATATTGTGGTGAAACCCCTACCACAAGAAATTCTGAGTACCGTGGTACTCCTGGCAGTTTCCTGTCTGTGAACCTTGTTGCATTGTGGGAAATAGCTATTTACAGCTGTTTCCAACTGCCAAAAAAGCATGCAGCAGCTACATCACCTGCCAGCAGTAAAAATGTCACCATGTAATAAATGTCAGAATGTAAATCAGGGAGAGAAAAGATTTTACAATGGGCAAACACTGACTAAATCATTTATACATAATTATTGTAAAAATGAAGCACTTTTTTATTACATTATTTTCATCAGAGTTTCTCTTTAACAAAATAACCATGCCTCTTTATTGGAACATAATTAAAATAGTTATTAAAAAAACACACAAAATACAAAACACTGACTTCTGGGCAGTCACCAAAATTTAAAAATAACAACTAGTGCCTCGGATAAATAAAAGAGATGTATGTACAAACTTACTTTCCTACAGATGACACAGAGTACCTACGGATCAAATGTTTTCTTGATGTACCCAGAGACAAGATCTTTGATTTATTAGTCATTATTCTTTGATTTATTTGTCATAGGTGACACGGTCACCTATCAAAAGGTAAGTTTATGCTTACCTTGTCTCTTTACACCAAATCTTTATATTGAATTTCAAGTAAAATGACTAACAGGTTATTAAACAGCCTGAATCATATAAAGCAGAACAGAATTAAGCTGATTAATCATGTCTTGGAATACAAATACTTAAATGATCAGTAGAAGAAGAACATGATGTCTATAACTGAGTAATAGACAACAGAGATAGCTAAATTAACATAGTTCTAAAAATTTGGGTTGAATACCCTACAAAAGAGTTAAGACTTGATGAAAGACAACATTTGAAGAGGAACTGTAACCAAGAATTGAACTTCCTCCCAATCAGTAGTTAATACCCCTTTCCCATGAGAAGTATTTACCTTTTCTCAAATACATTATTATCGGAGTCTGTATGGCTGATATTGCGGTGAAACCCCTCCCACAGTGTGATGTCAGGACCTAGGTCATGACAGTTTCCTATCTGGGAACCTCATTGCATTGTGATAAATATCAGCATTTTTCCAATTGCCAATAAACCAGTATCTCCCTCTGTGCATACAGTATTTTTAAAAAATTAACCTTTTAGCCTATGGCATTGTTAGTGGGTGTGGCTAAAGATAAGGGCAGTTGGTCCTGTTTAGTTTTTTTTATGTCTGCCAGTAGTAAAGATGATGACATGCAGGCTGATTGTGGATCAAACAACATGAACAAATGACATGGCGACTATCAATCGTTTCTTGATCTCTCTTCTATTTTTTAACTTCTCATTTTTCAATGTATAGATTTTTTTTCCCTTTTTTCTAAAGTTTCTCTTTAAAGGACCGCTGTCTGTCATGAAAAATCTAAACGCTGTATGTATGCATTTGTATAACATGTACATTTGTCCCAGAGTAAAATACACTATAATTAGTTTTTTCCTATATTACTGTCACTTACAGTAGGTAGTAAGAATCTCACAGGTTTTAGACTAGTCCATCTCCTCATGTGGGATTCTCAGTATGTCTTTATTTTCAAAAAGACTTACTGAGCAGCCCAAAATGCCAAAATAGTGTGGGAATGAAGGGTGCCAGCTGGCATCTTTGCATACAGTAGATGCTGTCCAGGTAATTATTTTGTAAAGACTAAAAAAAGAAGAAAATACTGAAAAAAGGATTTTTGCAAGCTACTGTGAGTGACAGCAACATAGGAAAAAAGTAACTTTTAGTGCCTTTTACTCTGGGACAAATATACATCTTATATGTATGTGAACATATTGTATACTTTAAATGTAAATTTAATTTTTTTTAAAAATGTTTTCATGATAGTAGTCATTTAAATTAAGCCTGAAACGAAAATAAACTTATGAGATAATTAATTGTGTGAGTAGTACAGCTAAGAAATAGAAAATTAGTAGCAAAGAAGAGAGTCTCATATTGTTTTCCAGTACAGGAAGAGTTAAAAAACCTTCAGTAGTTATCTGTGCAAAAGAGCTTCTCTGAGCTATTCAACCTAACTTGGGTCTAATATAGTCCTGTTTTTGAAGCACATAAACAGCCAAGAAACAATGAGAGACAGCTTGAGATAAGGTTTTACTGCAGGAAAGTACAAAGGGCCATTATTTCTGCTTTGTTTTATAGCTTAAAAGACAGTTGCAGTTTTAAAACTGCAACTGTGACAGTATCATACAATGTTATTTAAAAAAAGAGAGCTATATAACTGAAAATAAAAATGAAACTATTTTCTGCTGCTAATGTTCTATTCAATATCTGTACTACGCATACAATTCATTATATCAGAAGTTTTTTTCCCACTTTTTGTAAAAAAAAATGATTTTATTTATCTAGTGTGCCTCTTATTATGTTTGAGTTTCTTTGGGAACGCATGCTGCACGCAGATTTTGCAAAAACGCGTGGCTGTCCCATTCACTTTTCAGTGATGGGATCAGCCCGCAACGCACACAAACGCGGATGGCCATGCGTTCGTACGCGTTGCGGTCCGCACGCGTTCCGCACGCATGGCCATCCGCATTTCTGATCTGAACGGGCCCTTAGTATTTACTTACAATTGTATTATGCAGAACATTTAATAGGCCATTAGTGCAGGACCTGCAAGAATAAAAATAGAAGAACTGCCATTGATGAACTGGGTTTGAATTCACATTTGTGGCCTGTCATCTTAAACCGGGCTTTTATACCCAGTGAGTTACTGATGCAGAACAAGCATGACACTAGAGAAGTCAAAGCTCCCATCCCAAGAGTCTGTTCTGGGTCAATCATTCTCTAGGAAGTCAAACTAAAAAGAATATAAATGTATAGCTAGCATTGATCATTATGTAATTTCACTTTTGTAAGTGTTTGAAGAATTTTCACGGTTATGCTTCTCAATGTAATTACAAGGTCATAGGTAATCTTGATTTTACATAATTTTCACAAAATTACGTTCCTGGAATCCATAAGTTTATTTTCGTTAAAGAGACTCTGTAACAAAAATGTCATCCTTTTTTCTACCATCCTACAAGTTCCTAAACCTATTCTAATGTGCTCTGGCTTACTGCAGCACTTTCTACTATCACAGTCTCTGTAATAAATCAATGTATCTTACCCCTGTCGGACTTGTCGCCCTGTGTCTGGAAGGCTGCCAACTCTTCCGTGCTGATCTGATATGCACGCCCCCCTCCAGGCCCCTCTATGCACACTCCCGTGTGTGTGTGTGTTATTTACATAAGCCAGCAGTGTCTCTGCTCTCTTATCAGTGAGAGAAGAGAGCAGGATAAAAATCCTCCTCTGTTAGGCTCTGAAAGGAGCTGGCTGACACATACTGAGGAATTACAGACAGGGCAGAGCTGTCTGCAGGAAGAAACGATCAGCCTGTCACTAGTATTCAGTGCATGAGAGCTGCAGGGGGAAGAAGGTAAACACACAAATGATCTCTTGAGATTCAAAAGGAAGGCTGTATACAGCCTGCTTGTGTATGGATGTATTTTCTATGTGTGGACATACTGTACATCAACCTACTTCGTGTTTTGGTGGCCATTTTGTTTGTTTATAAACAAACTTTTAAAAACTGTTTTTGACTACTTTTAATGCGGCGGGGAGCGGCGAAATTATGCCAGAGGGGAATAGGAGAATGTCCCCTAACGCACTGGTATGTTTACTTTTGTGCGATTTTAACAATACAGATTCTCTTTAACTTGTGAAAGTATGTTCACAGTAAGTGTGCTAGGTGTCTATGGATGAGTATGGAGTATGAGTATAGATGAGTGAATGTAGCTGTTTTTGTTTTTGCACTACATTTTTGTGAAAAAAGTCATATTTTTGCACAGATGAGAATATTTAGAAAGAATATATGGGCATGAGAAAACATATTTTCTAGACATGATCAGGTGAAACTCAAAAAAGTAGAATATCATGCAAATGCCCATTTGTTTCAGTATTTCAACTTAAAACGTGAAAGTCATATATGAAATAGACTCATGGCATGCAAAGCAATACATTTTAAGCCTTTATTTGCTATAATTTTGATGGTTACAGCTTATAAGAATCCCAAAATCAAAATATCAGACCATTAGAATATTGTGAAAATGTTTAATATTCTCGGCTCCAAATGTCAGACTCTAATCAGCTAATTCATCCAAAACACCTGTAAAGGGCTCCTATTCCATATATAAGTTTCATCTTTTAAGTTGAATGGCTGAAATAAATGGACTTTTGCAGGATATTCAATTGTTTTGAGTTTTACCTGTATGTAAAAACACATTTTCACCAAATGCATTGAAGACAGTGAGCGTGGACAAAAAACATTTTCAAAAAAAGTTCTCATTTTTAGTGATAATGTGCATCTTGTTCAATAAATTACTATTTTTGCAAAATTACAAATCATTGCGAAATTATACATCCTAATTCTGTGTATCTCCTAAATCAATTTTGCGATAGTTTCGCATTACAATTTTGCATTGTAATTGTGAATTTTGCAGCAAATGTACTTTTATGCAAAATTTGAGCTCATCAATCGGGATGGTCAGAAATGCCCATCTCTGATTCCGCGGAAATTCTGATTTCCACCAATGCCGATTTCCATTTTTTCCAATTTCCATTTTTCCAATGTTCGTTTTTTCCCATTTCCGATGTTCCAATTTATGAGGAGTATTTTGCTTGTAATTTTTTTGCATTAAAGAATGCAAAAAAAATACAAAAAAAAATTTAAAAATCGGAAAAACGGAATCTGGTGATTGGTCTAAAATGACCACGGTAATCCGAGTTTTGTGCCTGCGTTCTCTGATTGGCCCAATGCTTCTGAGTTCTGTAATTGGGCTAAAATGACCAAGTAGCAATAAAACTGATTTACGGGGAATTCAATTTCCGTATTACGATCAGAAATGCGGAAACTTCAAGTCCACGGAATCTGAATGAGCATCCCTACTCATCAATCTTTACAGAGCTAAACTTGTATACAGGCTGTATTGAGCAAGGACTTCTTCTCCTCCTAGTCCCAGTTTGTTCTTTCAATGACGAATGGCGGCCCCAGCTACAAATTATTAGGAGGGCATGCAGGCTGGGGGGCCCATTTGCATACCTCCTAACTTTTTGAGATGAGAAACAGGGACACTTAAGCCACGCCCCTTCCACACCCCTGAGCACGCCCTCATCACACCCCTAGTCACCCATACCATAAAGATTTCATAAGAAAAATATTTTTTTTATAATTAAAACCACACTGGTCCTTTCTATCCCGGTTCATTTTCCTTCATATTAACATTTTAAAATTAGTAATATATCAATTTAAAGGATGGGAATGAAGTTTAGAGTCAAACACATTTTTTAGTAGAGAAATATATATGTAATATAATCGCAGGGTTTTCAAACTTGGCACAGTTGGTTATTGGGTGGCTGATTAAAGTGGACTTGAACTCTTACACAGGACAGAAGGAATACATAGAGAAATGCTCCCTGTAAGTATTTAGAGAGTTTAGCCTGTTTATTTCCCCCTCATTTGTGTCTAATCACAAGTTATAATCTGATCTCTCCCCTGTGTCACATGACTGCCATGGCAGAGATGGCAGATAAGCTCATTTGAAAGCACAAGCTGTTCACAATGTGTCTGCTTCCATGAATCAGGAAGTAGAAACTGTGCAGATCTATTGCAGGATTTGTATCAGCTGTAACAAAGACACTTTTTTTGTTTAAAGGTTATTATGCTGTTGTGTATCTTTTAGAACAGAGAGGAAGTTCTGAGTTCAGGTCTGCTTTAATATTCTGGAAAGTGGGTGGAGCCTACAACAGCCAATCAAAATTCACCTATTAATTTACAAGGGGAATATTTAAACTGCTGCCATTCTTACACTGTTAATGCCAGAGGCATGAAGCCTGGTACAATCAGTCATTGGGTGCTTGGGGCTCAAACTCACTAAAGGGACGGAGCCACACAAGCCAATCAGATTTGTTTTGAAGATTTAAATTATTGATGCCAAACCAAAAACTCACAAACTTGGTCATTGAGTCTCAAGGTTAGAAAAAGTGGCTGGAGCCAACAACAACCTAATACATACCTGGGCAACGCCGGGTCTTCCGCTAGTCCTTAAATAAATGTATCAAGTCCAAGTAGCTCCTAAACTCTCCGGAAGCACCTCCTGAGGAATGCATACCACATGTTCAGAGCCTAAAATGTAGTAATTAAACCAAATTTCCCTCCCAAAGAGTAAAACGATCTTCTTTACTTTTGCCTAAACTTTTTATGTAAGGCTGAATGACCATTGGCCTGACACCATTTTTTTTTTGTACATACTTAATTGTCAAGAGTTTGTTGTCTTTTAAATTTGTTTTTTTCGAACTTGAGAGACAAACGTGTGACAGCTATCCTTTTTTCTGTTCTTGTAGGTGATAATGGCGTCACACAAGACAATTGACCGATGGTCCCGTCCCTTCCCACGCAATGGAAGTGTATTGAAGCCCATTGCATCCATGAGCGCAGAATTAGGGTTTCCAGAGCATACTCGTACTGCGGCATCTTCTCGCCATTGTCCAGCCTCCACTCTTAGACAGGTACACCAAGCCGGTTGAGTATCTTCATACTATAATGCTGCAGAATAAGGGATGCTCAAAAAAACGTATTCGAATGAAATCTGAATAGGTTTATTCAGATTTCATCCTGCTAATTAAATCACCTATGAGGGTGGGCAAGGGGGGGGGGGGGGGGGTTAATCTTACCCACCAGACGGCTTTTTTGATCCATCTCTCGACGCCTCCCAGTATGCCTTCCAGGCCGCAGTCACGTGATTACAAATTCCGGGTTGAAGGAGGAAGTGTTTGTAGTCATGTGATGTGCTTGGAACGTATCCTGGGAGGCGTCAAGGGACGGATCAAAGAAGACGTCTGATGGGTAAGATTAACCCCCCTCCCCTTGCCCACCCGCACAGGTGCTTTAATTACCTGGATGAAATTCGAATAAAACCTATTCGGATTTTATCCGGTGATCATCACTGTTCAGAATAGCTTATTTAGCAACATGGCTATTTGGGGACTTTGCAAAAAGGTGTCAGGAAACACTTTTTCCCCTTTTTTTCAGAATGTGAAAATGAAAAGTGTTTTCCTTTAAAAAGTAATCACTTGTCTGATTATACTTCTAAGTAAAGAAGTGGAAAAAGGGAGAAAGCACCCCAGTAGTGCATTTATCTTCTTTATTAGGAAATCACCCAATTAAGATGCACTTACATTCAAGCTGTAGCAAAATCCATGTAGGAGGTCGACCACATGCCGCATCTCCGTCCGAAGTTCTGGCCAGGACCTTGGATCCGGATGGTGACTCTCCAGTAAGAGCTGTAGGAGGTGTGGGAGATGCAATGGGCGTGCCCTCCTCCTTGGAAGAAGGCATGGCAATGCCTAAACCGGTAGTGACCATCCCTGACAAGGTAGAGGACACGCCCCTTGCATCTCCCACACCTTCTGAAGCTCTTACCGGAGAGTCACAATGGCAATCCAAGGTCCTGGCCAGAAGGATGAAGATTTGGCATATGGGCGGCCTCCTACCTGGATTTTGTTTTAGCTTGAATGTAAGTGCTCCTCAAAGCACTTAATGAAACCCAGCATTTCTACTTTGCTCTAATAGATTATTTACAGCATATTATATACAACCAGCATTTTTTTTCTACTAGAACTGCATTCAAAGGGTTAACACAGGCTTTAGAAACTTCCCTGCCAGCAGAGCTGGCCGCTTCCGAACTTTACATAATGTTATCTTGTGTTTAATTGTATCAAGTGAGAAATGTAAACAAAGCCTTCTCTCACACTGTCGGGTCCCCTGAACAAAGTCAGACAAGCATAAATGCTTTCTGATGCTTTCTGATTAAGTTAGAGGATGAATAAAGCAGTTATAAATAAAATGCAAAATCAGCTTTCAGAGTAAAATAAGTGTACTTTAGGAACGTATAATTTCTAAATGAATAATAATACTTATATGCTAGCCGTATGGCATATAAAAATGTTTTTATTGAATATTATGTCAGGGTTTTATACTGCTTTAATTGTCCGATTTTCTAATAAAGAAGATTAATGCACTATTGAAGTTCTTTCTCCCATTTTTCCACTTTTTTACAGCCCGTATGGTACCACCCAGTAGGAAAGCTGCCCTGGATTGCATTACTAAATAAGGACATAAGCATATATAGTAGCAGTGCAGGATATTTCTCTTTTTTATGCAGTATATTTCTAAGTAGTTAATGATCCAGCTACAACAAAAGTACAACTGTTTTCTGAGAAATAATTTCATCTGTATCAACTCCATACATGCCAAGTCATTTAGCAAGCAATATTTTGGATTTTTACCTGTATTTATTTATTTATATATTTATCAGTGAACCCAAGGTGAGAGTGATATGGAGGCTGCCATTTTTATTTCCTTTTAAACCATACCAGTTGTCAGGCAGTCCTGTTGATCTTCTGGCTGCAGTAGTGTCTAAGTCATTACCCCGAAACAAGCATGTGGCTAATCTAGTCAGACTTCAGTCAGAACACCCGATCTGCATGCTTGTTCAAGGTGTATGGCTAAAATTATTAGAGACACAGGACCAGGGGGTGGAGGTCCAGCCGGGCAACTTCCATTAGGAAATAAATATGGCAGCCTCCATATTCATTTGACCTCTGGTGTCTTTTCATTTTTGTGTAAAAATATGCTCAGAAGTGCCACTTTTTTATTTGCTCTACATCTGTTGCAGGTTGGCTGACAGGGATAGGGATTGCCCTCTTCACTTGATTTTCTTCCCATCTGTCCAGACTTTTAACAGCCATTGCTCCTCTGCACACAGCTTCTGTCAGTTGCTGCAGTTCCAAGTCTTAAGGGAATGTTACACAAGACTCTAAAGTTGGCCATACACAAATCAAAAACTCAGTAACCTGAATTTAACTAAACACACTGGATAGAAAAATGTAATTGAAAATCTCTAAAAAAGTAAGCAGGGACAGCAGGGGCAAAGCAATCACCCCTGTGACCCCTGCCATCGCAGGGGGGTCCAGAGGCTTTTCCTCCTCCCTCTCCCCAACCACAAGTCCAGCCAATTAACAAAAAAACCTCCATGTCCACTCACAAAAACCGTGCAGGAGAGTGTGTAATTTATTCCTGCTTCCAGATGCTGCTTAACCTCCTTAGCGGTATGCCCGGCATTGTGTCAGGCATACCGCTCTGTGGCCCCAGGAGTCCCCCATAATTAAATATTTGTGCCAAATGAGTGTAAACACTCTAGCTAGCTCTAGGCTAGCTAGGAAAAGTGCGGGCACCCGGCGCTCCCCTGCGATCCCCTCCGATCCCCCCGATTATACGTTACCCCCCCTGGATCCAGCGATCGCGCAGCCTCCTGGCACAGCTCCGGTCTCTCTATGGGGAGGATCGGGTTTGCGCATGACGTCATGACGTCGCAATCCTCCACATGTGCAATCCTCCCCATAGTGAAGACCGGAGCTGTCTGGGGAGGCTGCGCCGATCGCTGGATCCAGGCTTGGCAATGTATAAACGGGGGAGCGGCAGCGATCGGAGGGTGCCAGACACTTCTTCTAGCTAGCCTAGCGCTAGCTAGAGGGTTTACACTTGTTTGGCACAAATATTAAACGATCGGGCAAAAAGTAACAAAACCTCCTGAGTGGCGTAACGCTCAGGAGGTTAACAGCAGAACACTCTCTGTTGCCATTCGCTGGCTCCCGATCACATGTCCCCCATTGGGTTTGGGGACTAACTGGGCCCCAAGCTATCATTTTTGCAGGGGAACCCTATTAAGTCTAGTTATGCCTCTGAGGGACAGACAACAGTTATAGTGACACACAATGTACTTCCTAACCAGCATCGAAGAGGAGCCCTATACTGGATTTGCCTCAGGGTTGTACTAAACTAGAACTGAACCCTCCTTTTCTCATGCTAAATAATTATAACCCTCAACCAGAGAAAACCTTACATGTTTAAACTCCGAAATAGAGGCTTCATCAGGGGTGAGAAATAAAGTGCTATAGTGCAGACTGAGAGTGCATCACATACAATGTAGCATCATTTTATACAAATGTCACAGCACAATAGCAGCATAACTGCTAAAGATGCAGCCACATTATTTGCTATTATGCTGTGACTTTTGCATATAATTATGCTACCTTGTTTGTGATGCACTCTCATTCTGCACTATAGCACTTTACTTCTCACCCCCGACAAAGCCTCAATTTAAAGAGACTCCGTAACAAAAATTTCATCCGGTTTTCTTCCATCCTACAAGTTCCAAAATCTTTTCTAATGTGTTTTGGCTTACTGCAGCACTTTCTGCTATCACCATCTCTGTAATAAATCAACTTATCTCTCTCCTGTCAGACTTGTCGGCCTGTGTCTGGAAGGCTGCTAAGTTCTTCAGTGTTGTGGTTCTGTGATGCATCTCCCCCCTCCAGGCCCCTCTATGCACACTGCCTGTGTGTTATTTAGATTAGTGCAGCTTCTCTCTGCTCTCTTATCTTTTACAAGCTGGATAGATCCTCCTCTGAGCTGGCTGGGCTTTCACATACTGAGGAATTACATACAGGCACAGCTGTCTGCACTCTGCAGGAAGAAATAGCCTGACACTTCAGTGGAAGATAGCTGCAGGGGGAAAGAAACACACAAATGATCTCTTGAGATTAAAAAGGAAGGCTGTTCACAGCCCTATTGTGTATGGATGTATTTTCTATGTGTGGACATACTGTACATCAACCTACTTCCTGTTTTCGTGGCCATTTTGTTTGTTTATAAACAAACTTTTTAAAACTGTTTTTAACCACTTTTAATGCGGCGAGGAGTGGCGAAATTGTGCCAGACTGTAATAGGAGATGTCCCCTAACGCACTGGTATGTTTACTTTTGTGCGATTTTAACAATACAGATTCTCTTTAAAAGGTGAAACACGTAGAGTTTTCTTTGGTTGAGGGTTATAATTTTTTAGCATGAGCAAAGGGAGGGTTCACTTCTAGTTTAGTACAATCCTGATACAAATCTCCTATAGGGTTCCTCTTTGATGCTAGTTAGGTAATGCATTGTGTGTCACTATAATTGTTGTCTGTCCCTACCTACTTTTCAGAGATTATCAATTAAAAGTTACATTTTAGGTCTATCCTCCTCAAAGACTCCATTCAGTGTGTCAATGTGTGTGTGTGTACTGTATGTGTGTGTGGATGTGTGTTGCTTCATATTTTACACAAACGAACCAAGCTGTTAATTTTTTTATTTATGCCAATAAAAATGATTAATTGTACAGAAAAATGTAGTGTTTTTTTTTCAATCAAGAAAAATAAAGTTTCCTAAAATTGTTGACACTTTTTGTTTGGCTTTCAAACAATACAATACAATCAATCAATCCAAAAATGTGTTGAATTTAAAAGACTTAAAACAAAAAAGAAAAATAATGTTAGTGTTTGGCCAGCTTGAAGCCTCTTTCAGCCGGACAGCTGAACTGCGCACTTGAGGGGCAATTCAGCATCCCGTCTGCTGCCCATGAGCGCCATTCTGGTGCAATTATAGGGATGAACTCTCAAAATCGGAACAGTTGTGTGTAGCGTATGTATCGTAGTCTAGGACCAATTTAGGAGGAAGCCAATTAATTTATCTGTGTGTTTTTGGGTTTGGTTTAGTTTCAGCAGAACACATAATTTTCCACTTCTTAATTAGAGTTTGAACACTGCTGATTGGCATTCTCAATTCCTTGGATATTTTGTTATATCCCTTTCCAGTTGTCTAGAGTTCAACTCTTCCCACAGATCCTTTGCCATTTCTTTTGCTTTCCCCATGACTTAGAATTAAAAATACATAAGTGCAGCACTAGATGAAAGATGGAAGGGTCTGTCAGGAATCCAGAAACTCAGTGACCTTTTATACACGCACGCACGCACGCACGCACACACACACACACACACACACACACACACACACACACACACACACACACACCAATAAGCAAACGGATCACAGGCGAAGATGGCGACCTTTAATACCCATTAAAATTAATTTATGTCAAGTCACTAGGGTATGTAAACTCTTGATCAGGGTCATTTAGGGAAGTTTGTGTAGTGTTTATGATTTAAAAAGAGTAAACACAGTTGTTTGACAATAAATGGCCTCAGCCAGCCACTAACTATGAGTGAAAACAACTGTGTGTATGTATGTATGTATATATATATATATATATATATATATACACACACATTACGTAAACCTTCAGGTATCGAAGTACAGGAAGTGACCATCCATGGCCACAGTTCCACCCACTCACCAGGCAAGGACATAGTTCCATCCCCAGAACCATGCCTCCGCTCAAATATAATTATACTCAAGTGGGGTATGGATTTATGGGTTGTGACCATATGCAGGGAAATATCAGAGAACTTGAATGCAACATGGAGGCCAGAGGTAGCAACAAGGGTGAGTTAATACACCCTGCCATGGTCCATGTGTATAAGATTCAAGGTGAAATCCAAATCCTTCTGATGACCAATTTTTAACACATCAACACTACTAATGTGTTTTGAAACATCTTGCTCTCTCTTAGTTTCTATTTTCCTGTGTCATGCCCTGATGCCCAACAGCCAGCAATTTGCCAAGATTCTCAATTTCAAACAGGGCTCTGGTGCTTGAAAGCATATCAGCTGCACTACTATATAAGCCCTAACAGAACAAACAATTGCGCCTAAAGGAGTTAATACATTTACTTTCACTTTCTCTTGGGAAACTTGTCGATCAATGTGTAGCCCTGAGCTCTTCAGACTGCCAAAGTTGGTGATGCTGGTGACGATTGGCGACGCTTGAGAGAGCTGGTGACCCATATGTAATTAACTTTTACGCTTGCGTTTTCTGCTAGGTGATGTTGGCACAACTTGTGAATAAAAAGCTTTATAAACCACCAATAAGCAATAAAATACTCAAAATAATTTTGATAGTTTTTTTTTCATCTACTTTTTGGTACTTTTTCAATTTCAAAGAGTTCAAAAATTATTTCAAATGCAATATGAAAAAATATCTCTTAGGTGAAAAAGTTCATGTTCATATGGGCCTCTGTGTACAAAGCTAGATGGTCTGAAAAATATTAATGTTCTATTGATTAAACTGGATATTATATTATAAGACAAGATGGCATCCTCCAGTACTACCTGAATGTGACTACAAGGGAAGCCCTTATTTTCACACAGATGACATTACTTTGGGTTAAGGCTACTTTCACAGCAAGACGTTGCATTTTAGGGGGGCGTTAAGGTCACATAACTTGCCCCTAACGCAACGCATGGTGGTGTTGAAGTTGGACGTCAGATTGAGCTGCGTTATGCGGCTCTCAAAGCAGCCGCTCCAGGATAGTGATGGGAGGTCCGGATCTTTTTAAGGATTCGGATCATTCGAATCAGATCATTGAAATGATCCGTATCTTTGAACCGAATCATTTGAATCATTTTACTAGGGAAGCAGACTGGGGGTGAAATGACTAGCAGGACAGGACTTCCTTGCACTGAACATTCTGTATGTTCCTGTTTCTTCCAGACAGACATCCACTGTGAATCAAATCTTTCATTGTGATGATCCGGATAATTCGACTCACAAAAAAGATCCGGATCAAATGAATGATTCGTTCATGATGCGGACAATACTACGAGTCCCACCAAGAGTCACCACAGTGCAGTGAATATTAATTAGCCATGTGGCTAGTCACTGAGCATGTGCAAACATTCTAACACAGCTCCATAGGGGTATAACGTACAGCATGCTGCACTTTCATTTAACGTGCAGCGTTATACCCTAACGCAACGTGTGCACTGTGAACAGCACAATTGATTTTACAGTGCTGTGAGGTAGGTTGCGTTACTGGCTGCTGTAACGTGGGACTTTAACGGCCCACTGTGAAACTAGCCTATAGGCAGTTAGGACAACTATATAGCCAATAATGAGTTGATAGATACGTTTTTAATTATACATCATGCCAGACTGTGGTTAACTATATATATATATATATATATATATATATATATATATATATATATACAATATATATATTGTATATATATATATATATATATATATACGCAATATATATATATATATATATATATATATATATATATATATATATATATACGCAATATATATATCTATATATATATCTATATATATATATATATACATATATATATCTATATATATATCTATATATATCTATCTATATCTATATATATATATATATATATATATATATATATACATATATATATATATATATATATATATACATATATATACAAAATTCTTCAACAGATCAGACTGCAGGGAGCCCATAACAGAAGACTTCCCCCAAAATGGTGTCTGTTAGTGACCCCTAACTGCCTTGTAGTACTAGTACCACGAGGTAGCATTATATCTTACAATTATGACTTGTATTCATTTGTCATGATGTCCTTTCATGGCTTTTTTGTGTTTGCAGGATTTGGAAATATCTCTCCGCGAACAAAGGGAGGAAAGATTTTCTGCATTATCTATGCCCTGCTGGGAATTCCGTTATTTGGATTCTTATTGGCTGGGGTTGGAGATCAGCTAGGAACCATATTTGGCAAGGGCATAGCACGAGTAGAGGACATGTTTGAAGTAAGTATATTTTTCTTGTTTTATGCCGCACTGTGCAATAAATAATTACAAACATACAGAGTTTCCCCGAAAATATTCAATTTTAATTTAAAAGATGCATGTGGGATAATTTTCAGGGGATGCCAAATTTTTTCTTGATCAACAGTCCACATTTATTTTTGAACAACAAAAAACATAATTATTTATTCAAACAGTCGTGTCATCATATTCTAGATCATCATAAGTCTCCAAACTCTTAATTCCATTATGAAATTCTTGTGACTGTTTCCTTTCTCCTTGTACAACAATCTTTATTTACAGAAAGCCATAAATTCAAATTCCATTTACCCACTGCTGAGTGCTCCGTGTTTATTATGTAATCTACCTGCTGACCCTGCATTGCAAGCATTACAATATAATCATTAATGTTTCTACTGTAATGAATCTTATCTCAGTCAGCCTGGCTCTGTTCTAGTACATTGCAGAGAAGAGGGAAGCTTGTTATCTCCCCACACACCACATTCCTGCTCCTCACTGATTGGCTGAGGGCAGTTCAGTGAGAAATGAGGCTGAGAAGGTGCTGAAATATGATCTATGCTGTGCTCATGCTCATGTGTGTTTACAAAGCAAACTAGATATGACAGCGCAGTTTCTAGGAGAAAAAAAGAGTAAGGGAGGGAATTACATCAGGATTGGCTTCAGTCTGAGGCAGTAAAGATGGAAAATACCTGGAACAGTTTTCTCTTTATTTACTATATACAATGGACTGAAATCAAAACATGGACAGTACAATTCATATGTTATGTAAGTAGAACATGTATTTATCTACTTACTGTATATATGTGTTTTTTTTTTTTTTTTGTGGAATAGTATGGCCGCCTCTGCTGCTTTATTGTCCATGTGCAACTATCTATATTTACAAAAAGCCCGGCACCAACCCTTAATGTCTTGGGTCTCCTGGGGTCTTTTGAGTGCAAATCTTTTAAGGGGTCTGCTTTCCTTGCTGAAGGGTCTGGCTGGCTGGAAGGTGTAATGGTTAAGGGCTCTGCCTCTGACACGGGAAACCAGGGTTCGAATCTCGGCTCTGCTTGTTCAGTAAGCCAGGACCTATTCAGTAGGGGACCTTGGGCAAGACTCCCTAACACTGCTAATGCCTATAGAGCGCATCCCTAGTGGCTGCAGCTCTGGCGCTTTGAGTCCGCCAGGAGAAAAGCGCGATATAAATGTTCTGTGTTTGTCTGTCTTGTTGCATTCTACAGCCAGTATATTTTACTCGTTTACATGTATACCACAGCTGCCTATATATTATTTAAATTGACTTTGTTCATGAACTGTTTCTGGGGCTTATTATTGAAGCAGGGCTTAGATTTTGACCATCCACAAAAAGCCTGAAAATCATGCTTGGGTTTAGCTTCAGGGTGGGTCTTATTTTCAGGGAAACAGCATACATGCAGAGTTACAAGCTATGAATGACACGAGATGGGAAGAGAACCTGTCCACGCTGTTTTGGCAGCACAAGGCAGCTCGTTTTTTCAGTGTATTATCTGTTCTCCTACCTAATATTGAATGCAGGAATATACAAGAAAATGCTGATGTGTAAATGTTCTTAGAGAACACCATTCAAATATGTCATCAAACTCTAATCAGTAAATCTTTTTCCGGAATCTAATCTCACATTTCCTTTTCTCTTATTTTGTTACAGAAATGGAATGTAAGTCAGACGAAAATTCGGATCATCTCAACTGTCATCTTCATTTTATTTGGATGTATACTGTTTGTTGCTATTCCAGCTTTAATTTTTCAACACATCGAAAACTGGCATACCCTGGATGCCTTCTACTTTGTAGTCATCACCCTAACGACCATTGGATTTGGAGACTACGTCGCAGGTAGGCGCCTGGATGTTTAACATGGACAAGATCATTTAAAAGTAGGACTTTTAAGGGTTCGTTATATAAAACATGTCTCTATATTTACAAGTTATTGATATTACTGTATTTTTTGGACTCTAAGGCTCACATTTGCTCCCCCAAAATTGTGTGTGTGTGTGTGTGTGTGTGTGTGGGGGGGGGGGGGGGGGGGGTCACTGCGTCTTATAGTCCAAATGCCGGGAGTTCCTGACTTGTGAACACCTGCCAATACGAACCTCCAGCCCACTGCAGGACTCCCTGTACTGTGTCCATGCAGAGGAGGACACGGGGGACAAACGGAGAGCACAGGGGGACACAAAGGGGCACAGAGGAGGACACAAAGGTGCACAGAGGAGGACACAAGAAGGACAGAGGCAGACACATGGGAGACACAGGAGGACACAAGAGGGACAAATGGAGGACACAGGGGGACGCAAAGGGGCATAGAGAAGGACACAAGCGGGATTCAAAGGGACATAGAGGAGGACACAAGGAGGAAAGAGACGGACATGTGGGGGACACAGGAGGACACAAGGGTGACAGAGGAGGACACAGGGAGACATGAGACACAAGGGGGCATAATCCACAAGATGCTCCTTCACCATGGACGCACCAGGTTTACTATATATTTTTTTTTTCCTCTGGATTTTGTCCTCTTAACCTAAATGCATCTTATGGTCAGGAGCGAAAAATCCTTAAACAGAGTTTCCCCCTTGCTTACAGTATGCTTTGAAACTTTGCTCCCCCCCCCGCAAAAAAAAACAAAAAAAAACAACTATGTACTACTGGAGTAAAATATTAGGGCACATTTATACTTGGCCCAAAAACACTCTGATTAAAGAATATCCTAGGCAAATAAAATTGTAAGAATGGGGGGAGCAGACATGTACAGGGAGCAGTCCTCATGCCTACCACTCCTTCCGTTCACCTCTGTCCCCCTTTCTGTTCTCTCCTAAAAGCCAGCAGAAGCTGCTTCTGGGTTGGCAGTAGTGTGCAAGTGCTAGGCCCGGCGGCGCGCATCATGGACCTTGCTCCCATGGCCGGGATCACTCTGTGCATGTCCACTACAGAACATTCCCAACCAGAGCCCACATACAATTCTGATGCACATAGAGTCAGTGTAAGCTTACTGGAACAGACAGTGTCCGTTCCCATTAGGCTCTTTTCTCCCACCCTCTTCTGTGTCTTCGGTTGCCATTTTGGTCTTCCAGTCGCGCTGACCAGTGCTGGTGGGATCGGGAGCAGACGCCGATATCGGAGTCCAAGAAAACCATAGGGTTATCACCGTTTTGCAAAAAATCAATGGGAATCCTCTCTAGCACCAGGGAGGATTTTAATTGGTTCATTGAGTGGTGGACCAATGAGAATACTCTCTGCTGCTAGGGGGAATTCCCACTTATCTAGCCAATGGTAGACCTATGTTTCTGCCAGGGGGTCTGAGGTTACTTGCGCTTGTTTCTGAGCCCAGTAGAAGTGTTAGTGGTGTGAGGACTCAAATGGTGGCAGCGACAATAGTGGTGCTGACAGAAAGAGCGGTGAATACTCTGAATACACTCACCGGATGCTGAGACGTGGTATGGCCTGAGTAGGAACCTAGCCTTTCCTAGCGTTATGGTACAACTGATATTTTTTTACACACGCTAAATGGTTATTGGCTCAAAAGGCTGGCAGACTCCATATCTTCTGAGAACCTAGCATGTGCGCAGCGGTTTTCAGTTCGTTGACAAGGAATCTGGACTGGTGTATTGTCACTCCTGAGCGGAAGTCATGGGCATTGTTCTCCTACTCACGCCGCACGCTCCCTCATCCCTCCTCCTCCATATCAACAGAATGTGCTGCTGGCTCTAGGCTAGTGACACATCTGTACTGAACTTCGCCTCCAACTGTCACCAGAGGGATCAAGTGCTGTTTCTAAGGGTGACAGATTGTGTTTCAGCTGGATAGCATACTGGTTAAGGCTGTTGACTTTGATGTAGACACAGACAGACATAGAACATTCATCACACTTTTCTCCTGGTGGACTCAAAGCACCAGAGCTGCAGCCACTAGGACGCGCTCTATAGGCAGCATCAGTGTTAGGGAGTCTTGTCCAAGGTCTTCCACTGAATAAATGCAGCTTACTGAACAGGCAGAGCCAAGATTCGAACCCTGGTTGCCTGTGTTAGAGGCAGAGCTCTTAACCATTACACTAACCAGCTACTGCTGGACAGGATAGGATTTGAGCCATCGATCAGGGTGTGAATCCAGGCTCAAGCCAGAGTCTTTGGGGAAGGCTCTGTAATGATCCTGGTCACCAGTGGAACATCCCAAAGTGGGTGCAGCTTTGTGTCTGCCAGAAGAACAGTGCAATATAAATGTTATGTGTCTTGTCTACAATGCTTTGGTTATTCATTCTTGTTTTAAAAATAGTTTTATTTTCTTGTACTTCTTCACTTGTCGCCATACTCAGTGGAGAGGGTGTCTTGGCCACCTGTCTAGAGAGAATGTTGGAACCCTTTGCAGCGGCTAATGTTTTAAGTACTGTGCGTTTTTTTTTTAACCCCTACATTCCTCTCTGTCAAAGATACGTGTGTCATCCTATGTGAGAAATCTATGTAGCTGGCTTGCTGTACATGTTTGACATCCTTAAGCCTTTCCTTTTCAAAAGAACCATTCTTCTAGTCATGGCAGCACAACATCTCCAGGTACTACAGAAGGAGGCCCCATTCTATGTGCAGCCACCTTTTACACCTGCATCTCCCATGGGCAGCTGCCTTCTTTATACATATGCTCCCCCTTAATCATGTGCAGCCAGAGCCGGGACAAGGTCCTCCAGCACCCAAGGCTGAGACACCAAAGTGCGCCCCTCCATCCCTGCCACCCCAGCCGTCACACACTGATTGCTATTGGACTAAGAGGCGCCACAGGGCCCACAACCTCCCCAACACCTTAATATCTAGTTATCTGGCATGCAGTCACTGCTATGTGTCCCCTTTTCTTATTTCTTTCTGCTTCAAACACAATTAGGAATGACAGCTGAATGAATTCTGCGCCCCCTCCTACCCTGCGCCCTGAGGCTGGAGCCTCTCCAGCCTATGCCTCGGCCCGGCCCTGTGTGCAGCAGCATCCTCTCCTCTGTACAGCACCCCCAACAGCCAGTGGCTTAACTAAGGAGCTTGGGTCCCCAGTGCAAGTTTTGCATGGGGCCCCAAGCACTCTATTGATATGGTCCCCCAAAACCTACCGAGGACAGCTGCAGTGTCAGAGAGGAGTATTTAGAGCAAAGAAACAGTTTGTTAAGGATTACCACTATGCAATGCACAACAGAGGTGTTCATTACCAGCACAGCACCAATGACAAGCTAATAAAATGGATGAAGGAGGGCCCATAGTGAGGATGTCTGGTTGAGGGGCCTAGGTGCAGTCACAACCTCTGCCCCCTCTTGCTATGTATCACGCACAGAGTGCTAGTGAAAAAAGGGTAATCAGAGACAGGCTGAGGTCGTTCACGAGAGCAGATGGACTAGGCAAGAAGGGCTAGGCAAAATTGTAATCAAATAACAGGCAGAGTCATACACATAAGTCAGATGGCAGTCGTATTGGAAGGATTAAACAGAAGCGAAGTCAGGGGCAGGCCGAGTCATACACAGATATCAGATGGCAATAGACAGATTTGAGGTCAAAAGGCAGGCAAGGGTCGGTACACTGTTCAATATACAATATTACAAATATATAATACTGACTGACTAGAGTACATATATATGGTGCTGATGCGTGATATATGAAATGTAGCTCTCACAAATTCACACTAGTTAAGGGCCAAGAACCAGTGAACTGATTAGTGTCAAGGTCATTGAGCTAATGAACACCCAAGAAGCAAAGCAAAAGCCCACCCCAGAATTAACAGCATCTCCTGCAAAAGGGTGTCAGCTGATGACATCACAGCTGACACCCCATGAGACACGCCTCCTCAGCCTATAAAGGCTGCTCTGTCCCGCATGCGTCCGTCTGGACATACTGCGCATGCGCCCGTGTTGAACCACCACCGCAGGGGTGCCGGGGATGCCACTGGAGGACGGCAGAGCGGGAGTCCCACTATGCGAGCGAGTACCGCCGGAGACGCCGCGGGACTCACCGCAGGAAGGTAAGACTATTACACTATGGTACTACTAACAGCCCATGACCAGTGTAATCCAACCTAAGGAAAACATATGAGGAGACATTTTTATTTGTAGTTAATTACTCTAAACCACATCTCTAATCTCGATGCCTCATTTTTCTAGGTGGCTCGGATATTGAATATCTTGACTTCTACAAGCCTGTGGTGTGGTTTTGGATCTTGGTGGGTCTCGCCTATTTTGCTGCTGTTCTAAGCATGATTGGGGATTGGCTGAGAGTTCTGTCCAAAAAAACCAAGGAAGAGGTAAGTCACTGCCCCCCTCCCCCTTCCACCATGGAATACTCTCCGTTCCTTTGTCTATCATTGCGTTTTTGGAGGGACAGTCCTCATTCTTACACCAAATCCTTCTGCTCCTCTTTCTTCCTCATTTGTCCCTGTTTTCCACAGATTTTATAAGTGAGTCCATTTCTCAACTGAAAGATTGGTAGATTGGGCTATTCCAGAATTGTTTCCACCAAACTGGATTACCATGGCCATTTTAGACCAATCACGAGACTCAGATACTACTGAGTTCTCTTGAGTCTTGGGAGCGGGCTAACATTTCTGTATTGTTCCGATTAAGGGGCCCATACACTGGTCGATTTCAGCCATAGATTGATCAAATTGAAAATCGATTCTATCGAATCAGCAGATCGATCGATTTGCAGCCGATTTCGATCGATTTGATCTATCTGACTGAATGGAAAATCTAGGTTGATCTGCTTTCGGGAGCAGATTGATAGCCCATAGAGTTGCATTGGATCTAATGGTCCAATAATGCATTTAGATCGATTTCCAATAGATTTCATTCTGAAATCTATTGGAAATCTGTTCCTAGTGTCTGGCACACATCAGATAGATTCCTGTCAGATTCGACTTGACAGGCATCTGACAGAAATCTATCTGATGGTCGAATCTGCTGCAAATCTATAAGTGTATGGCCACCTTAACTGAGGTAAAATTCTGCATTATTTGATTGGTCCAGCACTTCCGAGTCAACTCTAAAGCTGGCCATACACTGGCCCGAGTTGCGGCCGTTTCGACAGCAGATTCGATCACTGGGATCGAATCTGCTGCCAATCGTTCGCCCTAAACGCACCCGCCGATCCGATTTCCTCCCGAAATCGGATCGGTCCGTCGATCGCGCCGTGCGGAAAAATACCGTCGATCGCCCGCGGGTAGGGAGCGCGTCGCTAGCGGCGGCCGATCCGATCAGGTATACATTACCTGACACTGGCTCCCGGCCATCTTCTCCGCGTCTTCTCCGCTCTGTTCCTGCTTCCATCCCAGTGTACATTAACTTCCTGTGTCACTGCAGTGACCAGGAAGTTCAAATAGAGGGCGCTCTATTTGAACTTCCTGGTCACGGAGTGACACAGTGTACGCTGGGATGCGGTGCGGGGTGCAGCACGGAGAAGAGGACCCGGAGCCAGCTTTAGGTAATGTATACGGGGGGGGGGGGGAGGGGACAGGCGACAGGAGCAGCTCAACAGATTGTGATCGGTTTCAGGCTGAAACCGATTCACAATCTGTTTGCAGTAAAGGCAGCCATACGATCCCTCTCTGATCAGATTCGATCAGATAGGGATCTGTCAGCTGGTCGATCTAATGGCAAATCGACCAGTGTATGGCTACCTTAAAGTATTTGGCAGATTAGAGAATGCAAAAAATTGACAAAAAAAAAAAAGATTCCTCAGAAATCAGAAAAATTGGAAATTTGCAGAATCGGTAATCAACATTGGCAGAAATTGGAATTTCCACCAAATCGGAAATCAGCATTTTTTGGCCACTCCTACTCATAGGTGGAGGTGTGGAGGGGGCGTGTCTTTGTTCAATTTTTTTTATTTTACTTGCCCCTCCATCTCATCACAGAAAGTTGCTCGGTTTGTGTGGTTTTGTGTTTTTCTGCCTAGGCTTCTTTTGTTTGGTTGAATAAAGTTTTTCCTTGTAAGAAAGAGGTGGTTTGGTGGCTTCTAGCTGACTGTCGTGGCGCATTGCTTGTCCTTCAGCAATACTCGTTTTTGTAGCTTATGGTTTTGAATACAGTGAGTGTATGCTGTATGTAAGTGAGATTTCTACGTAAGCTTGTCACAAACTTATAATTTGTATATTAATAATAACAGGTACTGATTTCCAACAGAGCGATAGAGTTGTCTTTAAAGCAAACTTATAATTCTCCACAATAAAAGCTAAAACAATACATACCTGAGGTCAATTGTGGTGAAAACTGGATGTCAAAATGACCTGTACTTCCAGAGACACGGGCCAATAGAATCTAAGAAGAAGAGAAAGAAGAGGGCAGTGGCGTAGCTTAGGAGCTGTGGGCCCCGATGCAAGTTTTACAATGGGGCCCCGCAAGCACTCTATACATAACAATTGATACGGCGCACAAAAACCTGCCAATGGCAACTGCAGTGTCAGAGGTGCAAAAAGGGGATAGGGAGCAGTGTGTTCATGATTTCCACAATTCAAAGCATCTATAGAAGTGTAACGATAAAGACAAAAGAAATACAGAGAGCCCAATATAGTGTAGTATGCAAAACAAGGGGTTGGAAATGAAAAGTATATAATGTATATACTCACAAACATGGGTTACCGCCTAGGTAACCACGCAGGGGTCACACTTACCGGCTTTCGTGCGCGTTTTCTGCACAGAAAAACTGACTTCAACTGAGAACTCATGTTATTCAATAAGCAAGGTCACACTTTAATGCAGATTTCGCATGCAGAAAAAAAACTGACATCTTGCGCAATTTGTCAGTTTTCTCTATAAATTACATTAGCTGCTGTAAGGCAGGGGTCACACTTGTCTTTCAGTTTTCTGCAAAGTGTAGAAAACTGAAAGACAAGTGTGACCCCTGCCTGAGACTATACTGTGTACTCCTATCTGTTTGTTGCCTGAGGAAGCAGGAACACACCCGTGAAACGCGTTGCACTAATTGTTTTGGAGTATATTAATAAACCTGTTGTCATAAAACTGACGGTATCTTGTCTGCTTCGGGGAGGCGAGTCCGCCACCACCTCCTGAGGGATTTTAAGCCTATTAGAACCTTTTATCCTGCTGGCGCCTCTGCTCACTCTTACATTATCTATAGAAGTGATTATTATGAGCACAGGATCAATAGAAAGCTAATACTGTAGTTCAGGGAGGGCCCTTCGGGGCCCCTCTGGCCCAAGGGTCCTGATGCGGTCGCAACCTCTGCAACCCCTATTGCTACGCCCCTGGAAGAGGGGGTGTCAGTGCCAGTCAGATAACCAACCAGGCAACCAAATCAATAGACTGGGCCCTCAGGAGGTCAGTGGGAAGCATAGAGCTTTATTGCCTCTGTTCATGTAGTCCTTAAAGGCAGCTAAGCACAAGAAAAAAAATTACATTGAACCTCCCCATAAGGAGGTATGTAACATTAATTGACGGATGTGGGAGGGGGGTTGTTAGAGGGAGTGTGATTGGCCACAGCTGGCCACACTTTAAAGAACCTGTGTCTGAAGCTTGCCCCCGGCCGCAGTGCGTGCTGGAAACCGAAGAGGTGACACCGAGGGCCCAATATAGTGTAGTAGGTTATTTGTTGCACAGATGTTTAAAAGTGAACAGATATACTCACAAACATGTGAGTATAATCATATACATATAACCAAAGGCAGCCCCTGACAGAGGAGCTTGGCTCATAGATTGACCTGTACTAGACTTTTACTCTGAGTATTGCCTGAAGAAGTGGGATTGAACCTGCGAAACTCGTTGCATTGTGGAGTACTCGAATAAATATTATTGTTGACTAAAAATCAACAGAATCTGTGTCTACTTACTAGGGAGGTAACTCCATCACTACCTCTCTTTTTTAAATGGTTTTTAAATGTTTTACCCTGTTCCAACATTTCACAATGCATGCTAGGAACTGTAACAGGGGTGGGGCTACGCAAGCTTAAAGAGGAACTCCAGTGAAAAAATGTAGTAAAAAAGTGCTTCATTTTTACAATAATTATGTATAAATGATTTAGTAAGTGTTTGCCCATTGTAAAATCTTTTAAACCCCTGATTTATAGTCTGACATTTATCACATGGCGACATTTTTACTGCTGGCAGGTGATGTAGCTGCTGCTTGCTGTTTTGGCAGTTGGAAAGAGCTGTAAACAGCTATTTCCCACAATGCAACAAGGATCACAGACAGGAAACTGCCAGGAGTACCATGGTCCTCAGAGTTTCTTGTGGGAGGGGTTTCACCACAATATCAGCAATACAGCGCCCCCTGATGGTCTGTTTGTGAAAAGGAATAGATTTCTCATGTAAAAGGGGGTATCGGCTACAGATTGGGATGAAGTTCAATTCTTGGTCACGGTTTCTCTTTTAATTATGTAACTAAAAGCATGTAGTTTTTCTCAACAGTAGAGTTTCTCTTTTGTTCAGTTCCATTCAGTACAGAGTGTCATTAAACACTATAGGTAAAATGCCATTTGATTTCTCAAACCCGTTTTATGACACTGCGCTCTCCTCCTCCTCCTATCTCATCACATTCTCACTGGATGGAAGTGAAATATATTTTAGATTAGTTTTGCCAAAGGCAGAATTCATGCTGGATTCACTCGGTTGCTGGAGGATGGCCCTGTTATCATAGCAGGGAAGACTCTGCATAATGCTGGTACTTAGAGGAGGCTCTATAACATCTCAGCCTGCTGAGGGCTAAAGAGAACCTGTAGTGACAGAGATAACAGAGGCTGAAATCTGTACTGCCTTATTCTTAAAGAGAAACTCTGATGAAAATAATGTAATTAAAAAGTTCTTCATTCTTACAATAATTATGTATAAATGATTTAGTCAGTGTTTGCCCATTGTAAAATCTTTTCAATCCCTGATTTATATTCTGACATTTATTACATGGTGACATTTTTACTGCTGGCAGGTGATGTAGCTGCTGCTTTCTGTTTTGGCAGTTGGAAACAGCTGTAAACAGCTATTTCCCACAATGGAACAAGGTTCACAGACAGGAAACTGCCAGGAGTACCACGGTCCTCAGAGTTTCTTGTGGGAGGGGTTTCACCACAATATCAGTCATACAGCGCCCCCGGATGGTCTGTTTGTGAAAAGGAATAGATTTCTCATGTAAAAGGGGGTATCAGCTACTGATTGGGATAGAGTTCAATTCTTGGTCGGAGTTTCTCTTTAAATTTTACTTACCTAACTGCAATAGTTTGAACCACTGAAAGAGAAACAGTATGTAGATCAGATGATCTGACTTAAAGGGATACTTAAAGAGGAACTGTCACGAAAACCTTAAAATTTAAAACATATACAAATAAGAAGTACATTTCATGAAGAGATGGACTAGCCCAAAACCTGTAATGTGAGATTTCTACTGCCTGCTGTAAGTGACAGAAACAAAGGAGAGAAGTCATTTATGGCTCATTTTACTCAGGGAGAAATGTACTTCTTATTTGTACGTGTTTTAAAAATTAAGATTTTTGTGACAGTTCTTCTTAAAGCCTGAAAAAAAGCAGTTTAACTTACCTGGGGCTTCTACCATCCCCCTACAGTCATTCTGTGCCCACATCATGCCTCCCGTCCCTCCAGTCAGCAGCAGCGGTGCCCCCCCACAAAGTTGACCAGTCGTGGCCAGTCGTCGGCTAATGCGCATGCACATGCACAGCCCCCAACAGTGCCGGCGCGTGCAGCTTCAGCATTGGACTCACCTCCAAACTGAGCCTAACATTGTCTGTCATCCTCTCTCAGTCTCCGCATCCATATCCCTCTTGCCACGTACAGCACTGCGGTGCTGTTTGCAGCTAGAGGGAGCTGGATGTGGAGAGAGGAGGACAGACAGCGTTGGACTTGTAAGGAGGTGTGTCCAGGGGGGGCAAAGAGGAGGCTGTACAGAGGGGGCACAGCAGGAAGTACAAACTGAGGCACAGAGGGGACATAGAGAGGCAGAGGGGGACAAACAGGCACAGAGGGGGACACTGGAGGCAAAGGGGGGCACATAAAGTGCAAAGGGGACAGAGATGGCACAGTGTTTCGACTTAAGAACCAATTCAGGTTAAGAGTGAGCCTACAGTCCCTATCTCTTTCGTTAACCGGGGACTACCTGTATACATATATAATGGCAGTTGTAATTACAGCTCGTAACCCGGAATTACAGGTCGAATGTGGGTGCAAGGATGCATTCGGAATCACCATCTGTAATCGTGGCAGATCACGGTTCACGGATGGCGATTCCAATGCCGTAATTGCTCAAGTCAGCCGATAATTACGGCTACCCCGTACCCCGACATTGTGATGAGCCTCACTAGCTGTCTGTGCATGTCAATTTTTCCCATGAATTATGAACCCCTGATTACTGAACGGTAATCTAGTGAAGGCTGGTTTGTGTGTTTCTGTAACTGCTGTTATCCTAAACTTCTCTTGCACAATTCAACCCCCCCCCCCCCATGGTTTACTCAGAATGGTGTGAACCAAAGCAATCTGGTGAGCAACTATTTTACACACAAGATGCCATGTTGTTGAGAAAGATCTTATGAGAATGGCCAGACTGATTCAAGCTGACAGGAAGGCTAGAGAAGCTCAGATAACCACTATTTATACCTTTGGGGAGCCAACATTACCTCAGAATTCACATTACCTCAAAACATGTCAGGTTCCGCTCCTGTAGGAGGCACAGGACCACCAAAACTGGAGCTGAGTAATTGCAAATACCTTGTTTTAAGAAGGTGAATTTATATTTAAAGCAGGACAGACAGCTATACTATCCCATAACATGTGTATTGTATTGTCCACATTTTGATTTCAGTTAATTTTATATAGTAAATAAATAGAAAACTGTTCCTGGCATTTTCCACTTTTATTCCCTGTTACTGAAGTCAATCCTGATTTAATGTCCTCCTTTACTTTTCTTTCTCCTCAAATCTACACTGTCATAGCTAGCTTGCTTTGTGAGAGCACAACATAGATCATATTTCAACTTCCCTCAGCCAATCAGTGAGGAGCAGGGATGTGGGAGGGGAGATAACAAGTTTCCCTCTCCCCGGCAATGTACCAAATAGAGCCAGTCTGACTGAGATAAGATTTATTACAGCAGAAACATTTCTGTTTATATTGGAATGCTTGCAATGCAGGATCAGGTTGCAGGCTGCATAATAAACACAGAGCAGTGGGTAAATGGAATTTTATTTTATGGCCGACAATCCTGCTTTAAAGAGAATCTGTACTCTAAAATTCTTACAATAAAAAGCATACCATTCTATTCATTATGTTCTCCTGGGCCCCCCTGTGCTGTTTCTGCCACTCCCTGCTGCAATCCTGGTTTGTAATTGCGTTTACAAACAAAAGACATAGCAAGTGATAGGCTGAGAGTAGCTCAGTGTGTGAGTCATAAAAAGTGTGCAGGGGGCCTGGAGAGAGTGTGTATAGCTTCTATCCAATCACAAGCAGCACAGCACATTCCAGCCTGACTGCCTGAGCCCGACAGAGGAAAGAAGATTAGATCATCTAACAGAGATAACACAGCCACTGTGCAACTAGGAAAGGCTGCAGTAAGACAGAGCACATTAGAACAGGCATAGGATAGAAGAAATAAGGATGACATTTTAGTTCCAGAGTCTCTTTAAATGCTCAGTGTAGTAAACGTGTTAGCATGAAAGAGGCTGTTAGTAAATAAAATCGGAATTATATTTTTTCCTGCCAGAATATAGGGCAGAAAACTAAATACATCTTTTACACACATATAGCAGCAAGACCTGAAGGTCAGCTAAACACCTCAGCTGGGAATTGCTGCTAATGAAAGCATAATAATTTGTACAGCACAGATTACTCTCTGGCCTCTGCGGATCTCACAGATGTCTTGTGAGAATCATTTGATGTTTCTTTCTGTATTTTTATTTGAAAATAAAGCCCCTGCAATTAACGCATTAAGCCTTAGCAGAATGATGTGTTCTGCTAACAAGTTGGCTTTTGAATTCCACCCAAAGGCTTAGTTTGAATCGTAACTAAGCAACACACCCCCAGGGGGCGAGGAGGGGCGGAGAGAGATTACCGTTGACGTTCCGGGATTCCTCTCGAACTCCTGAGCAGAGAGGGACGCACTCCACTTCCTCTACTTTCATGATAAACAGGAAAGAGTTGGCAAAACAAGAATCGATTTTCCTTTAGCCGATTTCCACAGAATGTGATTAATGCTATACGGAGCAAACTATTCTTCTTTGATGCCTGTTCTCATTCCAGTTTGTAATTTACAAGTATTGCCAAATGATCATGTCAGGCCTGTCTGGTCAATGACTACAATTCAGAGCGTATGCCCATACAACTGACCCAGAGCCCAGCCCGTAACACCTGTGCAAACTGCTACCTAACACAATACAACAATACACCCTGCAGGTAGATAAAGACAAAAAAAAGACAAAGACAAACACTTATATAGCACTTTTTTCACGGCCGACTCAAAGCACCAGAGCTGCAGCCACTAGGACGCACTCTATAGGCAGTAGCAGTGTTAGGGAGACTTGCCTAAGGTCTCCTACTGAATAGGTGCTGGCTTACTGAACAGGCAAAGCCGAGATTCGAACCCTGGTCTCCCGTGTCAGAGGCAGAGCCCTTAACCATTACACTATCCAGATGTAGCATACAGTCTGATAGGTAGTAATCCACCAAACAGGACCTGATAATACTTAGTAAACAATGGCACAGTAGATATATATTAGTCACCTGAGGCCTGGAGGTTGAGGCTATCCAGATGAGGGAGTCAGATGACAGCAGTGTCAGGAGTTCCATGTGAGTAACAAGGCAGTCCAGGTATTAGTTTCCAGAGATAGCGTAGTCAAGCAATCCGAGGTCAGTCCAGGCAGTGTTCATGCAAATCTATGTCCAAGCAGAAGGTCAAACCAGGCAGCAAGCAAGTGTAATCCAGGTACAAGTGCAAGGTTGGCAACAGGAAATCCAGCTGAGATAAAGCTCACCCGCTGGTTTGTTTAGCAAGTTTTTACTGAAGTGAGAAGAATATGGAGGCTGCCATATTTATTTCCTTTTAAACCATACCAGTTGCCTGGCAGTCCTTCTGATCTATTTGGCTGCAGTAGTGTCTTAATAACACCTGAAACAAGCATGCAGCTGTCTTGTCAGATCTGACAATAATGTCAGAAACACCTGATGTGCTGCATGCTCGTTCAGGGTCTATGGCTAAAAGTATTTGAGGCAGAGGATCAGCAGGAGAGCCAGGCAACTGGTATTGCTTAAAAGGAAATAAATATGGCAGCTTCTATATCCCTCTCGCTTTAGTTGTCCTTTAAGGTCAAAAGGGGCCTTGCTTTGCTACAGTGTGCTACATTTTAATTATTTTTATTGTGCATTTATATAGGGCTGACATCTTCCACACCACACCAGCAAGTAGATCATGTATGCACTGTGCCTAAAAGTGGGCATGCCACGTGTAAAAGTGGGTGTGGTCACAGGTGGTCATGGGTGGGGCCAAATGCATATGAACCTTGTAGCAGTGTAACAGTGACAACACGCTGCATGCTTGTTCAGGGTCTATGGCTAAAAGTATTCGAGGCAGAGGATCAGCAGGATAGCCAGGCAACTGGTATTGCTTAGAAGGAAATAAATATGGCAACCTCCATAGCCCTCTCGTGTCAGTTGTCCTTTTAAGACAATGCGCTTGATTCACTAAGCTGCTAACAGCTAGTTTGAGTAGCACGAGTTAAAATCCTCAGTTCACGCTACGGGCTGTGTTGAATGCCTTGCTAACTTACGCGCTCTCTCTTGTATTTAGTGGCCACTCCTTCACTCCCGCCCTGAGCCCTGTGGCATCCTGTTGCTGTTTAGGACATGATCCCCCCACTTTGGTTGGCCCAATAGGCTGCCTGTCAAGTGGCTAGCAGCCTATTGGGCCAATCAAAGTGCTGGTATCACTTCCTCCTAAGCAGCTACAGGAAGTGACAGGGCTCAGGAGTAAAGGAGGGACCACTAAATACAAGGGAGGCGCGTAAGTTAGCAACGCACACTACACAGCCCATAGCGTGCGCTCAGGATTTTAAGACGCGCTGCTTAAACTAAGCCATGCTGCTTTAGTGAACCACGCCCAGTTTGCCTTCTCCTTTAATGAAAAATACGGCCTTGGTTACCATTCAGAAAGCCATATGGGATGTAAATAGCCAATGTTCCCAACATCCACTTGTTAGATTATAATTAAAGGGGTTCTTTGGCCTTTAAAAAAACAAAAAGTGTCACTTACCCATGGCTTCTACCGGCCCCCTGCAGCTATCAAGTCCCAAGCCGTCACTAAAGCCCTCTCTGTTCCTCGCTGCGGGTCACCTGTCAATTATTCGTCTAGCACTGCGGCTGCGTGGCCGCGCACGTCCTCGCTCCCGCGTGTCATCGGTAGCTTACTGCACAGGCGCAGTACAAAGTTCTCTTGTACTGCGCCTGCACAATAAGCTTCCGATGACGCGCACGGCCACGCAGCCGCAGTGCTATTCATCTAGTTAGATGAATAATTGCCAGGTGACCCGCGGCGAGGAACGGCGGGGCTTCAGTGACGGCGTAGGACTTGATAGCTGCAGGGAGCCGGTAGAAGCCCCAGGTAAGTGACACTTTTTGTTTTTTTAAAGGCCACAGAACCCCTTTAAGCAGGCACATTCTCAACATGACAGCTAGGCAGCATGTTACCCCAAAACACAGAATTCAGCAGTGCGTGCACATGTTTTTAGGCCAGGTAGGCGGGGCAAGAAAATAATCCCAGGAATTTAAGTGATGATTGGAGGCAAGCATTTCTGCAAGTCGGATGGCCTGTTGTTCCTCTCAGGCCCAGTGCACACCGAGCGGATTTGGATGCGATCCGCCGGCCGCATCCGTCTGTTAATCCGCTTGGGTAATGTATTTCAATGGGCTGGCGCACACCAGAGCGGTAGGCTATTTTGCAGAAACGCATACTCCCAGGCTGCAGCATTTTTTGGATTTCGGAGGCGTTTCTGCCTCCAATGTTAAGTATAGGAAAAATGCAAAACGCTTGATAAAACGCCAGATCAGAGCGGTTATCCAGGCGTTTTTGTTACAGTAGCTGTTCAGTAACAGCTTTACTGTAACAATATCTGTAATCTGCTGCACAAAAAACCGCTACACAAAACCGCAAAACGCTAGCAAAACGCTTCATAATAATAAGAAAAAATGCTTCAAAAACCGCTAGCGTTTTGCGGATCTGCTAGCGTTTTTTGGTGCGCACTAGGCCTGAGTCTGTATTTATCATCAAAGTTCACTTCAGCTGTGCAATAAAAGCCAGAGAAATGAGTGATCTCCATCTGCCAGGGGCTGCTCTGTACAGATCCTGCTATTAACTCTCGCCATTATACTTATGTTCCATCCCATCAGGGCTGGATTTGTACTTTTGCCCAAGGCCACTATCATCAGCCGCCCCCTGACAAACAGCAAACCCCCTACCACACACACCCTTTTATTGATCCCAGTAATCCCAAGTAATCAATTTAAAGATTCTTGTTAACGATGCAATTATTATTATTATTATTTAGTATTTATATAGCGCCGACATATTACGCAGCGCTGTACAGTGTATACACATATATTTATATCTTGTCACTAACTGTCCCTCAAAGGAGCTCACAATCTAATCCCTACCATTGCCATATGTCTATATTATATTATGTAGTGTAAGTACTATAGTCTAGGGCCAATTTTTTTTTTTTGTCGGAGCCAATTAACTTATCTGTTTTTGGAATGTGGGAGGAAACCGGAATGCCCAGAGGAAACCCACACAGACACAGAGAGAACATACAAACTCTTTTGCAGATAGTGCCCTGGCTGGGATTCGAACCAGGGACCCAGCACTGCAAGGCAAGAGTGCTAACCACTACGCCACCGTGCTGCCCACCCCTTTAAGCCAGCACATTCTCAACATGACAGCGAGGCAGCATGCAATGTTAACGATCAGTGTTGATGATGCCAATTGACTACAAACGACCAATTGTCAATCGTTTTATCAGTCTGTTTTATGGATCGATTATATCGGAAATGATCGTAATGGTTATAATTTTTATTCTATTTATTGGCCAAATTGATACTTTCCACTATAATATGTTGGAGCTGGTGGATGGCGGAGTTGGACTCGAAAAGTGTTGAGTGACAGCTCAGGTCACAGACAATAAGCTGCCCACCTTTGCTTCCCCTTCACTCCCTGAGTTCCAGATACTTGCCTGACTGCTGCAGTTCACAGGTTGACTGCATGAGTAAGCCAGCCCACTGCCCGCCCCTTGCTTCTTGGTGCCCTAGGCCATGGCCTATGTGGCCTTGCCTGAAATCCAGCCATGCATCCCATAAAATCACCTGGCAAAAATTAATATTCAGTTCACTCCAACTTTTCTGATGTCGCTTGAACAGGGCATTACCAGTGCCATTAGCCTATTCCTTGAAAAGTCATATTGTGCGTTTATTTATTTTTTCCTCTTAGAATTAATAAATAGCTTGTCGTTTTCAAGTGAAAGAACATTTGGTTCCACGTCGGAGCTGGGAACAAACAAAAATGCATTAAAAAAATGTACGAATCCATTAATGCATTGCAGCTTATATGGGGTATGGGTAGAATCTCATCAGTATAATTGTTTAGATAAACATAAGTAACGTATTTAATTGAAAGCCCGGTAAGCCAGAAAATGGCATTTGTTTAAGTGCCATCATTTGGAACAGGTACGATTTTATAGCATCCCGCAAATGGGTTTGCTTTTACTGAGCCGGTTCAGAAGCGGAAAAACAATTTATTTTATACTAATAAAAAAGCAATTGTGCTGAAACTCTGCCCTGCCTGAGGTACGTACATCAATACATTTCTATACATCAATTTTGTAAATGCAGTATACCTCCTATCTCCCGTAGGGTTGCAACGGTATGAAAATCCACGGTACGATAACCGTCTAAAAAAATACCACGGTATGACGGTATCATGGAATACGGTATTATACAATTATTTGGATCCCCCCTGGACGCGGCGGCAGCCCCAGGACCACTCAACGCCAACAGGCGTGAAGTCCTGGGGACGGAGAATGCAGGGGATTGCGCGCGCATCTCCGCTTAAATGACGGCGCTCCGACGGTCGGCGATCACCGCTAGTAAACCGCCATCTATTTACATGGTACAGCAGGGACGGATCTAGACCAAGTTGCGCCTGGGGCAAGGTCAGGTTTTGGTGCCCAAAGGTCAGGTTTTGGTGCCTAAAAGTCAGGTTTTGGCGCCTAAAGGTCAGGTTTTGGCGCCTAAACTGCCATTCCCCATCCAAATGTTGCCGCCTTTTTAAGAATTCAACAAACTGCGCCTGGGGCAAGAGACCTGCCTGCCCCCCCCCCCCCAGATCCGTCCCTGTGGTACAGCGCTGCGAATTACGGCATCTCTGTACGGGGGACAGCCGTGTGACAGGGCTGTCCCCCTGAGACCCACAGGAGTGATCTGCTGTCATAGGCTGTCATTGGCTGGCGGGGGGGAGGGAGGGAGGCTGGGGTAAAAAAAAAAAAAAATATATAGGAAAATGTAAATAAATATGCATAAATAAAAAAAAATTTAACAAACATGTCAGCAGCATTCAGAGTCCACCAACAGAAAGCTCCGTTGGTGAGCAGAAAAAGGGGGATCACTCGTGTGCTCAGTTGTACGGCCCTGCAGCAAGCCCTTAAAGCTGCAGTGGCCTAATTTGTAAAAAATAGCCCGGTCACTAGAGGGGTGTAAGCCTACGGTCCTTAAGTGGTTAAATAATGTGCCCCCACCCCAGTATGGTAGCCAGATGTGCCCCACTCACTCGGCATACATATGCTTAAAGGAGTACTGTAGGGGTCGGGGGAAAATGAGTTGAACTTACCTGGGGCTTCTAATGGTCCCCGCAGACATCCTGTGCCCGCGCAGCCACTCACCGATGCTCCCGCCCCACCTCTGGTTCACTTTTGGAATTTCCAACTTTAAAGTCTGAAAACTACTACACCTGCATTGCTGTGTCCTCGCTCCCACTGACGTCTGCGCAGTACACTCCTGGTGACATCAGCGGGAGCGAGGACACGGCAACTCAGGTGCAGTGGTTTTCCGACTTTAAAGTCGGAAATTCCAGAAGTGAACCGGAGGCGGGGCCGGAGCATTGGTGAGTGGCTGCGCGGGCACAGGACGTCTGCGGGGGACCATTAGAAGCTCCGGGTAAGTTCAGCTCATTTTCCCCAGACCCACCTACAGTAGTCCTTTAAGCCGCCGGGAGATTTGGGTGCAGGGTAAAGCTGTTCACCCTGCTGCTCCTACAAAAGTCCTGGCGGCGGTAAATACTATTCCCCCTCCAGGTCGCCCTGGATAGTGGTGAGAGATGTAATTCGGCTTCCAGCTATTGCTGGCGGCTGAATAACAGTGTTTTTATAATAATTTGTGTTCTGTCTTTTAACGGCACCAAAATTACTCACTGAGCGCCAATATAGCTGCAATTCCTATTACAGCCAATGGTGGCGCTGGCTGCACCCAAATCTCCTCCCCCCACCCCCCCACCCCCCGTATGGTAGCCAGGTATAGGTGCCTCAAGTATAGCTAGTTAGGTATAGGTGCTTCCAGTATCAGAGGTCGAAGTATAGGTAGCCAGAGATAGGTGTAACCAGTAACAGATGGCCGCAGTATAGGTAGCCGGGTATAGGTGTAGCCAGTAATAGGCGGCCACAGCATAGGTAGCCAAGGATAGGTGTAGCCAGTAATAGGTGACGCAGCATAGGTAGCCAGGGATAGGTGTAGTCAGTAATAGGTGGTCGCAGAATAGGTAGCCACAATTAGGTGTAGTCAGTAATAGGTGGCTGCAGAATAGGTAGCCAGGGATAGGTGTAGCCAGTAATAGGTGGTCGCAGAATAGGTAGCCAGGGATAGGTGTAGTCAGTAATAGGTGGTCGCAGAATAGGTAGCCAGGGATGGGTGTAGTCAGTAATAGGTGGTCACAGAATAGGTAGCCAGGGATAGGTGTAGCCAGTAATAGGTGGCTGCAGAATAGGTAGCCAGGGATAGGTGTAGCCAGTAATAGGTGGTCACAGAATAGGTAGCTAGGGATGGGTGTAGTCAGTAATAGGTGGTCGCAGAATAGGTAGCTAGGGATGGGTGTGGTCAGTAATAGGTGGTCGCAGCATTGGTAGCCAGGGATAGGTGTAGCCATTAATAGGTGGCTGCAGAATAGATAGCCAGGGATAGGTGTAGTCAGTAATAGGTGGTCGCAGAATAGGTAGCTAGGGATAGGTGTAGTCAGTAATAGGTGGCTGCAGAATAGGTAGCCAGGGATAGGTGTAGTCAGTAATAGGTGGTCGCAGAATAGGTAGCCAGGGATGGGTGTAGTCAGTAATAGGTGGTCGCAGAATAGGTAGCCAGGGATGGGTGTAGTCAGTAATAGGTGGCTGCAGAATAGGTAGCCAGGGATGGGTGTAGTCAGTAATAGGTGGCCGCAGAATAGGTAGCTAGGGATGGGTGTAGTCAGTAATAGGTGGCCGCAGAATAGGTAGCTAGGGATGGGTGTAGTCAGTAATAGGTGGCCGCAGAATAGGTAGCTAGGGATGGGTGTAGTGAGTAATAGGTGGTCGCAGCATTGGTAGCCAGGGATAGGTGTAGCCAGGATAGGTGCCCGCAGTATAGAGAGCCGGGGGGGGGGGGGGGGAAACAGCGGCAGAGTAAACAAATACTCACTTGACGGGGATCCCGTTCGCGTGTGTACTTCTTTCTTCTTCCTGTCATTGCGTTCACTCCCTTGTAACTGCACCCGGGGGGAGGGGGGTTGTTTTAGGGAGATGGAACGCAAGAACAGGAAGGAGGAAGAAGTATGTAGTACACACACGCAGGACCCGCTAGCAAGTATTTCTTTCACCCCGCCGCTATTTGTGCGCCCACTGTTGCATCGCATCACCACCGCTTTGTCGCATCCCAGCTGATTCGCCGCCCCGCCTCTGAAAATCGTTAAAACAAGATTGTGCGTGGTATGATTATCATACACCCTCAAACCGCGGTATACCGTCATACCGATATACCGCGGCAACCCTAATCTCCAGGCATAGGTTTCTTTACCTTTTCTCGAATAGATCATCAGGGTTGTCTATATGGCTGATATTGTTTGTAAACCCCTCCCACATTGTGATGTCATGACCATGGTCCTGACAGTTTGCTGCCTGAGAATTCATTGCATTGTGGGAAATAACGGCTTTTTACAACTGCCAACCAAGCAAGCAGTATCTCCCTCTGTGCATAGAAATCTCAGTAAAGTACATTCCGTACAGATCACCTGGCAGGACTAAAGATGTCACCACCAGTGATAAATGTCAGAATGTAAATCGGGGAGAGAAAAGATTTTACAATGGGCAAATACTGACTAAATTATCTATAAATGAATATTGTAAACAATAAGCAATTTTATTCATTCGTTTATTTTCACTACAGTTCCTGTTTAACCACTTCAGGACCACAGTGCTAAACCCTCTAAAGACCAGGCTGTTTTTTCTGTTATCGGCCACTGCAGCTTTAAGGCCAAGCTGCAGGGCCGCACAACACAGCAGAGGAGTGATCCCTCCCCCCTTTTCCCCCCACCAACAGAGCTCTCTGTTGGTTGGGTATGAACGCCCCCCCCCCCCCCCCCCCCCAGTGTTTACTTTTCTTTTTATCAATATTTATGTTATTTTTTTTATTATTTCTTTCTTATTTTTTTTGTAAACCCTCCCTCCCCCCAGCCGGCCAATCCTGGTAATCGGCTGTCATAGGCTTCTGCCTATGATAGCCGATCGCTCTCTTGTCCCCCAGGGGGACAGCCGTGTCACACGGCTGTCCCCAGTGCAGCGCTGCTGCTGATCGCAGCGCTGTGTATGTAAATAGACGGCGACTACGCCGTCGAACAGTCTTAGTCTTCCTCAGTCTTCAGTCTCCAGGTCTCGCCGCTCGGAGACTGAAGCGGGGGCGGAGCTCCTCCCCCCGAGCAGGAGATGTGCGCGCAGGATCTCCTGCAAACTGCAGCCCCAGGACTTGACGCCAATCGGCGTTAGGCGGTCCTGGGGCTGCCGCCCGCGGCCACGCCCATGGGTGTGGATCGGTCTTCAGGTAGTTAAAGGATGAGTAAAGGTGCGCATACATCACTCGGTTTTGCACTCTGAATGACCTTCCCATTCGATCATTTTTTGAAATCGTAGAGGAATCCGTGGCACAATGTGTCCTCCTGATCGAGCTTTCAATTGCTTTCAGGCCAAAATCGGTCAAAACGATTAATCAGGAAGGCTGACAAAATCTCGGTTGCAAGGGCTCGACTGGGTGTGCAGCGGTAGTGGCGTTCGATATCGCGATGACTGACAAACCAAGTGACCTATAGCCGGTTACCCCCCACCGGTATAAGTGTTTCCCAACCTTCTGCCCGTGTAATGATAAAGGTAGTAACGTTTGTAATTTGCTACTTACAATTACGCAAAATTTCACTTAATCTTTCACAATTACCGCCATACGTAAATGGACATTGAATTGGTTTCATGTAATCTCACTAATATTATAAATGCGAAAGTTTGGATGTTTGGATGTTTGTTACTCAATCACGCAACAATGGCTGAACGGATTTGAATGCAATTTGGCGCACACATAGTACACTACCTGGAATAACATATTGGATACTTTTTATCCCCATAACCAAAAAGTGGGCGGAGACAAATACAAATTTCACTGGGAAAATGTAAGCTGCAGCCATTCTTACACTGTTAATGGTAGAGTTCTCAAACTTTGCTCAGTTGGTCACTGGGTGACTGGGATTAATATTCAGAAAAGTGGGTGGAGCCTAAAGCCAATCAAAATTCACTGATTGATTTTGAAGGGGAATATTTAATTGCTGCCATTCTTGCACTGTTAATGGCACAGGCCTCAAACCTGGTACAGTTGGTCATTGGGTGACTGCAGGGCCGGTTTAAGCAACAATGGGGCCCCAGGGCAAGATAAACCTGGGGGGCCCCCCCAACATATACCCCAGAACAAAAATCGGCATTAGGGGACCTTTTTTGCAGCTGGTATAACAGGGTGTGAAGTCCCAATTGGTCGGAGCTCCACATTCTGGCTATCCCAGCCTGCATGGGGGACAAGGGGTTAAAAAGTTTCAGGAGGGGGGACCCCACATAATTTAAAAACAAACAAAAAAATTCCCACACTCTAAACATAAAAAAAATAAATTGGGAAAATAGGAAAAAATGCCAGGAAATCTTCATACAGCCATATTGCGGCTGTATAGCGATCCCTGGCCAAAGCGCTGTGGCTGCGTATAGACCCCCTGGAAACCCCGTCAGGAAATTTATTGCGCTTTCGTTTGATGCATGTAAAATTACACTACCGTTAGGTTTGCTACTAAAAGTGACATTTACCGCATTTAAAAGTATATTTTTTTTCCTTCAAAACTTTAAAATTGATTTTCTCAAAAACTATAATGTCTTTTTGAAAAATTGTTTTTTCCTCTTATTCCTAATGATCTCCTTAACATATCCTGCAAATTTAAGGTTTCTAGCATTTAAGGTGGATTTGCTATTAACCATTAAAGTTGGCAGCTTTTTAAATGTGTATTTTTTTTTTCCTTTGAAACTTTAAAATCGATTTTCTCAAAAACTATAAGGCCGATTTGAATTTTTTCCCCTCTTGTAGCCACTGGGGGCCCCTACAAGCTCTGGGGCCCTGGGGCAGCTGCCTCCTTTGCCTTAATGGTAGCGCCGGCCCTGGGTGACTGGGGTTCAAATTCAGAAAAAGGGGGTGAAACCACAAACAGCCAATCAGATTTGTATCATTTCAATGCAAATTATCGATGCCAAAGACCACAAACCTCACAAACTAGGTTATTGAGTAATTGTGTGTTAGAGTTGAAAATGTGGGCAGAGCCAACACCAGCCGAATACATACTCGAGCAACGCTGGGCCATCAGCCAGTCAATTTGTAATTTTGCATAATTTTTGTGTAATTTTGTGCCGACTTCATATGTATGCTAAGGGTAACACTAGTGGGAACAATTTATATTTAAAAAAAAAAAGAAAGAAAGAAAACTTTGTAGTTTTTGAGAAAATCAATGTAAAAAATGCAAAGGCAAAACCAGTACCACTACACCATGGGGAAAAAAGACTTCTGTTTACAGGGTCTCATTTTACAAATGTTTAATTTACATAATTTTGAACTTGCAACAATTGCAAGTCATTTTGTCATTTTGTTTGATTTACACAAGTTGTTAAAAAAACACATGTTATACAGGTATATTAAGAATGCAAGAAAGTGGGAGAAGCATAATAAATACACAAGGATCAAGGAATGAAGGTTTTGTACCTTACAACCTTGCAATGCTTTTACTTTATAGATTTGGTTCTGTACTGAAATTCACAGAGATTTGGTACTGTACAGGGATCACTGAGATTTGGTACTGTACAGGGATCACTGAGATTTAGTACTGTACAGAGATCACTGAGATTTGGTACTGTACAGAGATCACTGAGATTTGGTATTGTACAAATATCACTGAGATTTGGTACTGTACAGAGATCACTGAGATTTGGTATTGCACAGAAATTCACAGAGTTTTGGTATTGTACAAATATCACTGAGATATGGTACTGTACAGAGATTACTGATTTTTGGGATTGTACAAATATTACTGAGATTTGGTACTGTACAGAGATCACTGAGATTTGGTATTACACAGAGATCACTGAGATGTGATGTTGCACAGAGATCACTGAGATGTGGTGTTGCACAGAGATCACTGTGATTTGCTACTGTACAGAGATCACTGAGATTTGGTATTGTACAGAGATCACTGAGATTTGATATTGCACAGAGATCACTGTGATTTGGTATTGTACAAATATCACTGAGATTTGGTACTGTACAGAGATCACTAAGATTTTGTATTGTACAGAGATCACTGAGATTTGGTATTGTACAAATATCACTGAGATTTGGTACTGTACAGAGATCACTGAGATTTGGTATTGTACAAACATCACTCAGATTTGGTACTGTACAGATATCACTGAGATTTGGTATTGTACAAATATCACTCAGATTTGGTACTGTACAGAGATCACTGAGATTTGGTATTGTACAAATATCACTGAGATTTGGTATTGTACAAATATCACTGAGATTTGGTACTGGACAGAGATCACTGAGATTTGGTATTGCACAGAGATCACTGAGATTTGGTATTGTACAAATATTACTGAGATTTAGTACTGTACGGAGATCACTGAGATTTGGTACTGTACAGAGATCACTGTGATTTGGTATTTTACAGAGATCACTGTGATTTGGTGTTGTACAGAGATCACTGTGATTTGGTATTTTACAGATATCACTGTGATTTGGTATTTTACAGATATCACTGAGATTTGGTATTGTACAGAGATCACTGAGATTTGGTATTGTACAAATATCACTGAGATTTGGTATTGTACAGAGATCACTGAGATTTGGTATTGTACAGAGATCACTGAGATTTGGTGTTGTACAGAGATCACTGAGATTTGGTATTTTACAGAGGTCACTGAGATTTGGTGTTGTACAGAGATCACTGAGATTTGGTATTTTACAGAGGTCACTGAGATTTGGTGTTGTACAGAGATCACTGTGATTTGGTATTTTACAGAGATCACTGAGATTTGGTGTTGTACAGAGATCACTGAGATTTGGTATTTTACAGAGATCACTGAGATTTGGTGTTGTACAGAGATCACTGTGATTTGGTATTTTACAGAGATCACTGAGATTTGGTGTTGTACAGAGATCACTGAGATTTGGTATTGTACAGAGATCACTGAGATTTGGTGTTGTACAGAGATCACTGAGATTTGCCCACAGCCCATATCCCACATCCCTGCTTGTATGGATTGCAAGGCCTTCTATTTTATTAAAGGAGAGGGGGGTTTAACTTACACTGCTGCTCTCAGGGCCGGATTTACCATAAGGCACTGTAGGCACGTGCTTACAAGTGCCTGATGATGGAAAGGCGGCGCACTCCCCTCCCCCAGTTTCTCCCTCCCTCCTTATACAGAGTCCGAAGTGGACCGTAAATGTGAAGTTACTCTGCATTCCACTGACGAGATCTCCCTTCAGCCCGCGGCATCTCTGGCTACCTAATACTTAGGGACATCTCAAGCTACTTAATATTTAGGGTACTTTTTGTTACCTAATACTAAGGGGCACCTGCAGCTACCTACGCCGGGCAGGTGAAGTAGGGTGGAGTTGAAAGCTGGGCCAGCCAGCACACTTGCGGTGTGTGGTTCAGTGGGGGTTTGTAGGTTTATGGTGGGACTACAGGGCAGCCATCGGGGAGGAGGGGGGACAACTGACACTGTAGTGAGGGGCCCAGGGATTCTGGGTGCCCTGCCCCCTCCCTCCGCCGCCCAAAGCGCTGAAAAAGCTGCATGTGTTGGCTGCGGACCTGTGGCTCACTAACCAGCACACTGCATTCCAGCACTGAGAGAAGAGTGACATCAGCGCTTGAACGTGGGGAGCAGATGAGTGAGCTCGCTACTGCGGACTTTCTATACCAGGGCACCACCTATATCTGGCTACAGGCTACCTGTACTGGGCCACCACCTATACTTGGCTACCTATACTGGGGCTGGAACCACCTATACCTAGCTACCTATACTGGGGAACCACCTATACTTGGCTACCTATACTCAGGCACCCCCTATACTTGGCTACCTATACTGAGGGCACCACCTGTACCTAGCTACCTATACTTGGCTACCTATACTGGGGCACCACCTATACTTGGCTACCTATACTGAGGGCACCACCTGTACCTAGCTATCTATACTGAGGCACCACATATACCTGACTACCTATACTGGGGTGCCTTTAGCTTGCTTAGTATACTAGGGGCACCTGTACCTGACTAACCTATACTGGTGCACCACCCATACCAGGCTACCTATACTGGGGGCAACTATACCAGGCTACCTATACTGGGGCACCACCTGTAGTTGAATATCTATACTGGGGCACCTGTATCTTGCTGGCCTATACTTAGGCACCAGCTATACCAGGCTACCTATACTGGGGGCATCTACACCAGGCTACCTATACTGGAGCACCACCTATAGCTGGCTACTCATACTGGGGGAACCTATACCTGGCTACCTATACTGGGGGCACCTATACCTGGCTAGGGCAGGGGGACGAGCTGACACAGAAGGGGACAAAAGGTAACACTGGGGGATAAAAAAGGTACAGGGGGAATAGAGGCAGACAAAAGAGGCACAGGGAGAAAAGAGAAGAGACTGGAACATGAGGTCACACAGAGGGACACAAAAGAGACACAAACTGAGGTGAGACAGAGGGGGACAAAAGAGGCACAGGAAGAAAAGAGGGGGACAAAAGAGAACGAATAAAGGATAAGAACGAACCTACAAGTCCCTATCTCATATGTTAATCGGGGGCTACCTGTATTTTGCTAGTATTTGGCTCCGCCCACAACATGCCATGGTCACGTCCAGCGCACTTCGCACACAGACACGGGGATGGCGTGGCAAGTGGGCGGCCACAGGAACCAGTGGGTGGGCCCAGGGAGGGGGGGGGGGGCAGGCCTGATGATGTGTGAGGGGCCCCAAAATTTCTGATGGCGGCCCTGGGTGGGAGAAGTCTAAGGTGCCAAAACATCTGTGTCTGTAGGCTACTGTGATGTAAATCTGGGCCTGGCTGCTTGGTTCATGTGCATTTGGCTCCACCTATGACGCACTGTGACCACATCCACTTTGACTCATGGCATGCCCAGTTTTATGCACCGTGGCTGGGATTTGCCCACTACACCACTGTGCTGCCTGTGCTGGAATATAAATTGCAGCCCCTGGTGTTCCCCGCTAAGCCCACTTATATGCTGAAATTTCATGTTCAGCTTCAGCAGCGTCTTGAGATTTTAGTAGCTTCCCTTGTCGGAGGTGGATATTCAGCCCACGTGGAATTAATTTACTGTACATAATAAGTATCTGTGCAGTGTGCACATATACATACTTGTTAATGAAACAAGCTGTTCATTCCCCATGAGCGGATTACGAATAACAGACAATACATATTTCAGGGGTGTTTGTTAGCAGTGGAAGCCATGAGCACAGTTATTTAAGATCATTAAAATTCATTTTTCTTTTGGGCTGCGCTAAATTATGCAAGTTGCTGGCTAAAAACACATTAGCATAAAGACGGATTACGCAAATAGGCATGACATGAGTCTATTTCATTTAAAGGGGCACTACAGCGAAAAATTGTAAAATGTAAAATATGTGCAAACATATACAAATAAAAGTACATTTTTTTTTCCAGAGTAAAATGAGCCATAAAATACTTTTCTCCTATGTCGCTGTCACTTACAGTAGGTAGGTAGTAGAAATCTGACAGAAGCGACAGGTTTTGGACTAGTTCATCTCTTCATAGGGGATTCTCAGGGATTTATTTGTTTTCAAAAGCACTTAGTGAATGGCAGTTGCTCTGTCCAACGGCCAAAAAACTGTGTAGGAAGCAGGGAAGCTGGCCAGCATCATTGTTTAAATCCTTTTTAGTGAATATCTTTATAAAGAATAAAAGCCTTGCTGAGAATCCCCTATAAAGAGATGGACTAGTCCAAAACCTGTCGCTTCTGTCATATTTCTACTACCTCCTGTAAGTGACAGCAACAGAGGAGAAAAGTAATTTATGGCTCATTTTACTCTGGAAAAACATGCTTCTTATTTGTTTATGTTTGCACATATTTTACAATTTTAAAATTTTTCGCCATAGTGCCCCTTTAACGGAGCAAATCTTTCATTTAAAGGACTACTATCCTAAAATTTTAAATACACGAAAACACATCAATAAAAAGTACATTTCTCCCAAAATAAATGATGCTATACATTTATTTCTCCTATGTTGCTGTCACTTACAAAAATATTACAAATCTGACAGAACTGACAGGTAGTATGGAAGAAGAAGGCCGGGCTTAACGTGTATTTTAAGTTTTATAATTTTTCGTGATGTTGGTCCTTCAATTGAAAAAATACATTAGCTTCTAATGTATCCGTATCAATACATTCACACTGCAGCATTTGCGATTGCGATCAATCCCAAACGCGCCGCATGCAGCGTTTTGGCGGCGATCACGCTGTGATTCTCGTTCTATTGAACAGGAATCGCAAGCGCAAATCACAAAGAATTGTGAGATTTTGCCCGTGAATCGCTATCGTGGACCCGAATGCAATCGCGGGCAAGCAGCCGGCAAGTGCCGAGTGTGAACCAGCTCTCAGACTGTAACTGCCACTGATAACTAATTAGAGCTGATAAAACACTGCTGTGCCAAGGAACACTTCTGAGGGCAGGGGGCAGATAAAAAAATGTCAATAGTTCAAGAGTTGTCTGTGTGGGAGCTCAAAAACATTAAAACTGCAGTTTGGCTCAAGCAGTTTATTATTGTGTAACATTACGAAATTACTTTTCATGACAACCCCTTAGGTGTCTGTATCCTTGAGATAGTAAAAACTTTAAAGGGATACTGTAGGGGGGTCGGGGGAAAATGAGCTGAACTTACCCGGGGCTTCTAATGGTCCCCCGCAGACATCCTGTGTTGGCGCAGCCACTCACCGATGCTCCGGCCCCGCCTCCAGTTGCCTGCGTTGCCGTGTCCTCGCTCCCGCTGATGTCACCAGGAGTGTACTGCGCAGACACAGACCATACTGGGCCTGCACTGTGCGCTCTTGATGACATCAGTGGGATCGAGGACACGGCAACGCAGGCGCAGTGGTTTTCTGACTTTAAAGTCAGAAATTCCAGAAGTGAACTGGAGGCGGGGCGGAGCATCGGTGAGTGGTTGCGCCAACACAGGATGTCTGCGGGGGACCATTAGAAGCCCCGGGTAAGTTCAGCTCATTTTCCCCCGACCCCCCTACAGTATCCCTTTAAGGGCCCGTTTCCACTAGTGCGGTGCGATTCCGTTGCGGAAAACGCGAAAACTAATTTGCATGCGTGTGTATGCGAATTTTAACACGAAAACGCATTAAAATTCGCATCTGTTTGTAAGTATGCGAAGTTAACCATGTCAGTGCCTGTGTGCTTTTACATTGATTTTAAGTGAAAACGTATGCGAATTCCCATGGTAAATTCACGTAATTCGGTGTGCAATTTCTGATGGCTCTGCTGGGCAGATTTTTTCTGCACAGTCCACAGCACAGAATTTCTGACAAGTGGAAACAGGCCATTGATTTATATTGGTTATGCGAATCTGCATGCAGAAACCGCATGCAGATTTGCTCTAGTGGAAACGGGCCCTAAACCTACATTTTAAATGTTTACTCAGCAAAATAAGACTATAGGATTCCTCAAAAGTCTTAGTTAGCATTAGACCATAGGAACAATAGCTTCTCATCAGTTTTTTTCCACTTCAGGTTTGCTTCAAGGACAGAAACAGACAGGGGTAAGAAGTAAACTGGCTCTTCCCCACTGTGCAACCACCATTTAAAGGACCAGTATGGCGGAAAATTGTTACATTTAAAATACATGTAACCATATACAAATAAGAAGTATGTTTCTTCCACATTAAAATGAGCCATTAATTACTTTTCTCCCATCTTCCTGTCACTTACAGCAGGTAGTAGAAATCTGACAGAACCGACAGGTTTTGGTCTAGTCCATCTCTTCATGGGGGATTCTCAGCATTGCCTTTATTTTTTATTAAGACACTCCTTGAAAAGGATTTATATAAAGATGCTGGCCAGGCTCCCTGCTCGCTGCACACTTGTTTAGCAGTTGGAGCAACTGTCATTCACTAAGTGCTTTTGAAAATAAAGGAAACCCTGAGAATCCCCCATAAGGAGATGGGCTAGTCCAAAACCTGTCGGTTCTGTCAGATTACTACTACTTACTGTAAGTGACATCAACATAGGAGAAAAGTAATTTATGGCTCATTTTACTGAAATGTACTTCTTGTTTGTGTGTGTTTACATGTATTTTTAATTTTCGTGATAGCGGCCCTTTAACTGCTCTACCCAATACGTAGTGCAACTACCATATCACCATCCCTTCCTAGACCTCCCAATGACTATCGCAACCACCTGGTCAGCCTACTCCTTCCTATAAATAACTACAGCATGTCAGCCTCAGCTCTTCCTCCCCATAACCAATGCAGCTACCTCCCTATACTCCACAATGAGTTAAAGGGATACTGTAGGGGGGTTGGGGGAAAATGAGTTGAACTTACCCGGGGTTTCTAATGGTCCCCCGCAGACATCCTGTGTTGGAGCAGCCACTCACCGATGCTCCGGCCCCGCCTCCGGTTCACTTCTGGAATTTCAGACTTTAAAGACTGAGAACTGCTGCCTGCGTTGCCGTGTCTTCGATCCCGCTGATGTCACCTGGAGCGTACTGCGTAGGCACAGACCAAACTGATGGCAGCAAAAGAACAAAGAGGCGTGCACCTTCCGTCCTTTGATTTATTTCCAACACTGTGACAATATGACATTAGAGTATATCTTTGTATTCCACAGAAGCAAAACTGCGAATAAATAGTGCAAAATGTATCTTACATATCCTTGAAATGGTGGGTCGACTCAGTGGAGGTGGGTGGTGGGCATTAGGGTGGCTAAGCTTAGCAAAGTGCTAGCTGCGTCCAGCAAAAAAAAAATTAAACAAATCGGCCCAGCAGGGCCTGAGCGGCACCCTCCGGCGGCTTACCCCGACATAGTGCAACCACCATGTCTTCATCACTTATTATTTCTAATGTACTTACTGGCAAACAATACAAAAGTTTTCAAGCTCTGGCTTCTTATTTAGAGACTAAAGTAATAATTAACCAATAAAAAGCATGTTCTATCAATATGCACTGGCAAGTATACGACTTTGTTTACCAGTGTGGGAGCCAAGCCAATTAGATCCAATTTATGTTAATTCAGTACAATTTGACCAGATCAGACGAAACTCTGAGCGACCTCTGTGTTATGAAGAGCAGTAAGTGGAATGAGATGAGGGATGGGACTTCAATAAGATTAATATAATATAATGGAGGTCAAATCACAATTCATCTCAATGCGTCTGGACTTTCATGGAAAAAAATAAAAAAATCTCCCTTCTCTTTGGTGTTCAGGTAACGCTAATTATTTAATGGATGTTTACCCAGAGACATTAATATGAAACAAAATCCAGACAGGTAATTACTCTGATATATTACGGAGTTGCTGTCCTAAAGCTTGTACTGTTTAACCCAGACTGGTAGAAACCAGAGAAATAATAACTAGGTATACCAAATGAGCCATTTTTTACTATAAACCCATATAAATAAATACAATAAAGAAAAACAATGCAATAGATATCCTTTAACCAATTGACATCCAGACCTTGCTTCCCCTTTAAGGACCAGAGAAGTTTTTACATTTTAGCTATGTCCCTATTTAATCAGCAATAACTTTACCTCTACTTATGACACCTATATGAAATATATATTGTTTTTTTCTTTTCACGACAAACTAGGCTTTCATTGTATGGCAGTTTTTCCCTCAATCAATTCTGTTTTGTATGCATTTTAATGGCAAAAACTAGAAAAAAAAACACATTAGTTCTCAGTTTTACCAGACCTTGCTTCCCCTTTAAAGAGACACTGAAGCGAAAAAAAAATATGATATAGTGAATTGGTTGTGTACTATGAATAATTACTAGAAGATTAGTAGCAAAGAAAATATTCTCATACTTTTATTTTCAGGTGTATAGTGTTTTTTCTAACATTGCATCATTCTCTAATATGTGCAGATTACACAACACTCATTCAAAATGAGTCTTTCAGAGCAGTCTGTGAAGTAATGACCTCTCCTCTAGCAGAGAAAAAGTAAATAGTCCAGGAACAGTTGAGATAATAAAAGTCAGATAACAGCCCTCTCCACGACTAACTTAGTCGGGGAGCTTAATGGCTTGTCTGCATAGAGATAACAACTGGAGTTTCTCAACTCTTCCTGTACTGGAAACAATTACACTGATGTATCTAATCTTAATGTTTTATTTCTTAGCTGTGCTACACATACAAATCATAATATCATCATTTTTTTTTCGCTTTTAAACCCATATAAATAAATACAATAAAGAAAAACAATGCAATAGATATCCTTTAACCAATTGACATCCAGACCTTGCTTCCCCTTTAAGGACCAGAGAAGTTTTTACATTTTAGCTATGTCCCTATTTAATCAGCAATAACTTTACCTCTACTTATGACACCTATATGAAATATATATTGTTTTTTTCTTTTCACAGCAAACTAGGCTTTCATTGTATGGCAGTTTTTCCCTCAATCAATTCTGTTTTGTATGCATTTTAATGGCAAAAACTAAAAAAAAAAAACACATTAGTTCTCAGTTTTACCAATTTCAGTTTAAAAATAAAAAGCACTACTGTAGATAAAAAAAAACACATTTTGTTCGACTGTTTCTACCGTTTATCACAAAACTTAGATTATGTTCCTGTCACAATTTATGATAATATGAAGAAAAAGAAAAAACATGCACAGGAAGGCTGAAAAATTATCACTGCAGGAGTGCAAATTCCCAGTACACAAGTAGCAAATCCAGTAGGTAGAGAAAAAGGGGCTTTGCACATCCCTTATAAAACTTCACTTTTAATGTAGAAAATTTAAAACGGCATACATTACATCCAGTACAATACTGAGAGAGAGGTACTAGGCTGGTGGGGAGGTCGACAGCTGTTTCGCGCCTCTATATACTGTGGCGCATCGTCAGGTGCGGCGAAAAATGTGGTGTCTGCAGCGCGCGCGAAAAATGGGCGTGGCCATGACATTCTATGGGCGGAGCTAACGTAATGATGCAACAGCGAGGCATAAGAAAGCAGTGTTTACGCCGTGATGTGGTCAAACGTGGATTCACATCATAGGTGTGCAGAAACTGTGTGATGCTATTTAATAGTATGCCATAACCCCAAAGCAGCAAACACAGCCAACTATGACCATTAAATAATAAATGCAGCAACAGTTACCCCAGACACCACAAAATAAACGCAATGGGCAACATTTCAGCACAAAATAAACGCATTGCGGGCAACATTTCAGCACAAAATAAACGCATTGCGGGCAACATGTCAGCATAAAATAAACGCAATGGGGGCAAACATGTCAGTACAAAATAAACGCAATGGGGGCAAACATGTCAGTACAAAATAAACGCACTGCGGGCAACATGTTAATACAAAATGAACGCACGGCGGGCAAGCATGTCAGTACAAGATAAACGCACTGCGGGCAAACATGTCAGTACAAGATAAACGCACTGCGGGCAAACATGTCAGTACAAGATAAACGCACTGCGGGCAAACATGTCAGTACAAGATAAACGCACTGCGGGCAAACATGTCAGTACAAGATAAACGCACTGCGGGCAAACATGTCAGTACAAGATAAACGCACTGCGGGCAAACATGTCAGTACAAGATAAACGCACTGCGGGCATACATGTCAGTACAAGATAAACGCACTGCGGGCAAACATGTCAGTACAAGATAAACGCACTGCGGGCAAACATGTCAGTACAAGATAAACGCACTGCGGGCATACATGTCAGTACAAGATAAACGCACTGCGGGCAAACATGTCAGTACAAGATAAACGCACTGCGGGCAAACATGTCAGTACAAGATAAACGCACTGCGGGCAAACATGTCAGTACAAAATACACGCAATGCGGCCAAACATGTCAGTACAAGATAAACGCACTGCGGGCAAACATGTCAGTACAAGATAAACGCACTGCGGGCAAACATGTCAGTACAAGATAAACGCACTGCGGGCAAACATGTCAGTACAAGATAAACGCACTGCGGGCAAACATGTCAGTACAAGATAAACGCACTGCGGGCAAACATGTCAGTACAAGATAAACGCAATGCGGGCAAACATGTCAGTACAAAATGAACACAATTTGGGCAAATATGTCAGTACAAAATGTGGGCAAACACTTCACCTGCAAGAAAAAGCATTTACTCACCTGGCAGAAGACGTCCCCTCACGCAGCCGGCCTCTGGTGTGTGCAGCTCCCCCTGGCCTGGACGATCTTCAATCTCCCGCTCAGCCTCTCACAGGCAGAGCAGGGCTACGGCAAGATGGCGTCTGGAGGCGGAGCCCTGTACTGGAGACAAATAGTCTCCAATACAGGGCTCCGCCTCCGGACGCCATCTTCCCGTAGCCCTGCTCTGCCTGTGCCTGCCGGAGGAGAACATTGCAGGCTGGAGCGGGGCTGCGGGGAATGAACAAGCGCAGCGTCTAGTAGACGCTGCGGCTAGTTCACTGTACGGTGGCCAGAGTCCCGAGGCCGGGACGTCCCGCTGCTAAAAGCGGGACGTTTCCCGGGACCTCATGCAGCCTGGGACAGCGCCCCCCGAAGGCGGCACGCGTCCCGGGTAAAGCGGGACGTATGGTCACCGTAGTGGTGCCAGTACCGCTATTCTATATGCGGACAACCAATATTTAAAGATGCAGCAGACCGCATCTATAAGTAATACATTTTGTGCGTAGGGGGCCGGTAAAAAAGCCTCGGGGGGCCACATTCAGCCCGTGGGCCTTAGTTTGAGAACCACTGATCTATGGTATCTTGAAGTATCGAACCTGAAGTGAGTTTCCTCACTTCAGGTTCATTTTTAACCAGGGATGTCGAACTCCTTTCCTCAAGGCCTGAGATCCTCACACACTTTTTGGCACAGCTCAAATGAATTGATGAGACTGAATCACGGGCAGTTCATCAAGGAGAACACATTTCTCCATTTCTCTGTCAGTGGCTGGATACTGTACTGTTTAACCTCCTGAGCATTACACCACTCGGGAGGTTTTGTAGCCTCAGAGTCCCCCACGATAAATCTATAGATTTGATGACTGGAAAAGGTCTAGCTAGCACTAAGCTATCTAGTATAGGTTGCCAGCTTCCCCCGATCACCCCCAATCCCCTGATCCAGCCACTTAATACATTACCCAGCCTGGATCCAGTGATCGCAGCAGCGCCCCCCCCCCCCCCCCCCCCGCACAGCTCGGTCTTTTCTATGGGGAGGATCGTACTTGACATCATGCGCAGTCACGATCCTCCCCATAGACAAGATCGAAGCTGTGCGGGGAGGCTGCACTGATCGCTGGATCCAAGCTGGGTAATGTATTAAGTCTGGATCAGGGGAGGGGGGGCGATCGGGGGGTGCTGGCCACCTACACTAGATAGCCTAGTGCTAGCTAAACCTTTTCCAGCCCTTACGTCTAACAGATTATTCCTGGGGGACTCCTGAGGCTAGCGAGCGGCATGCCCGACACAGTGTCGGGTATACCGCTCAGGAGGTTAAGGAGGTTCTGTATTAAAAAAAACTTCCCATGGTGATGGGAAGCCTCAGGGCCCCAATGAGGCTTCTCCCGTACCTGTAGCTGCAAGAAATCCAGCGTTGGCTTCCTCGAATCCTCCAGCAATCCTTCCCCGACAAGCTTGATAAGCAATGATATATTTACCTCTCTGGGATCCTGCGCAGGTGCAGTAGCGGTTTTTCCTTCGGGCTAGGCGGAGATAGCTGAGTCGGGATCGTATCCGCTCTTCTGCGCAGGTACATCTGGACTCGTGCCTGCGCAGTAGAGCGGATGGATCGGGTTCAGATATTTCCTCCTTAACCCGAAGAAAGAGCAGCTAGTGCCCCTGCGCCGGATCGCGGAAGGTAAATATTTACATTGCCGCACTTCGGGGGGCTGCAGCAGGAGATTGCCAGGACACCGGAGGACGGAGGAAGCCTCATTAGGATCCAGAGGCTTCCCTCTCCCGAGGTAAGTACACCCCAGGGTACGTTTTTCTTAATACAGGTTTTCTTTAAGGGCTCTGACACAGGAGATCAGGGTTCGAATCTTATCTCTTCCTGTTTAGTAAGACAGCACCTATTCAGTAAGAGACCTTGGGCAAGACTCCCTAACAGTGCTACTGCCTATAGAGCGCGTCCTAGTGGCTGCAGCTCTGGCACTTTGAGTCCGCCAGGAGAAAAGCGCAATATAAATGTTCTGTGTCTTGTGTCCTAAACACAGGCATAGATATGGCCCTTGGGGACTGGAGTTTGATACCTGTGCTTTAAAATGAACCAGAGACGAAGCACTCTCATGTATTTACCATATATATCAATGGGAACATTAGAGAAAACACCTTCCCTGCTCTCTGTTTCATTCTTCACTGCTCAGGCTGCCCTAATCAGCGCTGATAAAATCCCCGGCTGAGCATTCAGTCTGGCTTTGCTCAGGAATCATTATAGCTGAGTCATTATAGCAGAGCCAGAAGGGGGCAGGCTTGGGCTTGAAAAGACATCAGAAAAGACAGGCTCAGCTATAATGATTCCTGAGCAAAGCCAGACTGAATACTCAGTCTGGGATTTTATCAGGGCTGATTAGAAGCAGGCTGAGCAGTGAAGAAACAGAGAGCAGGGTAGGTGTTTTCTCTAATGTTCCCACTGATATATATGGTAAATACATGAGGGTGCTTCGTCTCTGGTTCACTTTAAACCATGATAGGGACATTCAATTATGACTATGGTAGGAACTACAGATAGGCAATGAGATGCGAACAGGTTTTGGCATGATTAATGCAAATTTATGGTCCTGCATTTGATTGATCCATTTTGTAAAATTTCCGAGGTTAGCATCTCACAAATCATGCATGGTACGGACATTAGATTGTGAGTAGAGGTGTACCGAACGGTTCGCCGGCGAACGGTTCCAGGCGAACATTGGGGGTTCGCGTTTGCCTGCGCCAGGCGAACTTTTCCGGAAGTTCGATTCGCCCCATAATGCACTATGAGGGTCAACTTTGACCCTCTGCATCACAGTCAGCAGGCACATTGTAGCCATTCAGGCTACAGTAAGCCCTGGAGCCCCACCCCCCCTTATATAAGGCAGCCTCCGGCGGCCATTACAGTCACTCGTGTGCCTGCTAGAGAGAGGAAAGGGACAGCTGCTGCAGACTTTTTCTCTTAGGGACAGATTAGTTAGGTTCTAGGCTGCTTTGCTTGTTCCTGACTGATTAATATTGCTTTTAAAGCACCCAGCAACAGCTCTTTTCAGAGCTCAACCTGTACATTTTTTTTTCTGACACTTTTGTTGCATGCACAGCCTTGCTAATTGATAGTGTGTGTGCCACTGCCAGCAGCCCAGCACATTCAGTGACTGACTGCCTGTGTGTGTGACAGGGAGCTGCACATTGTACTACCCAGTACTGCATATACCCCAGTACCTGTTGTGTTTACTTAACCCACCTCATCACTGCATATACCTAGCTTTGTGTTGAGTGAACCCAGCTCACTGCATCTAACTACCCAGTACCTGTTGTGTTTACTTAACCCACCTCATCACTGCATATACCTAGCGTTGTGTTGAGTGAACCCAGCTCACTGCATCTAAGTCTAACTACCTGTTGTGTTGAGTGAGAACCCACCTCACTGCATCTTAAGTACCTTTACTGTATACTGTTCAGTGAACCCAGCTCACTGCATCTAACTACCTGTTGTGTTGAGTGATAACCCACCTCACTGCATCTTAAGTACCTTTACTGTTGAGTGAACCCAGCTCACTGCATCTAACTACCCAGTACCTGTTGTGTTTACTTAACCCACCTCATCACTGCATATACCTAGCCTTGTGTTGAGTGAACCCAGCTCACTGCATCTAATTACCTGTTGTGTTGAGTGAGAACCCACCTCACTGCATCTTAAGTACCTTTACTGTTGAGTGAACCCAGCTCATTGCATCTAACTACCTGTTGTGTTGAGTGTGAACTCACCTGGCCACCTCACTGCATCTAACTACCTGTTGTGTTGAGTGAGAACCCACCTCACTGCATCTTAAGTACCTTTACTGTTGAGTGAACCCAGCTCACTGCATCTAACTACCTGTTGTGTTGAGTGTGAACCCACCTGGCCACCTCACTGCATCTAACTACCTGTTGTGTTGAGTGAGAACCCACCTCACTGCATCTTAAGTACCTTTACTGTTGAGTGAACCCAGCTCACTGCATCTAACTACCTGTTGTGTTGAGTGTGAACCCACCTCACTGCATCTAACTACCTGTTGTGTTGAGTGAGAACCCACCTCACTGCATCTTAAGTACCTTTACTGTTGAGTGAACCCAGCTCACTGCATCTAACTACCCAGTACCTGTTGTGTTTACTTAACCCACCTCATCACTGCATATACCTAGCCTTGTGTTGAGTGAACCCAGCTCACTGCATCTAATTACCTGTTGTGTTGAGTGTGAACCCACCTGGCCACCTCACTGCATCTAACTACCTGTTGTGTTGAGTGAGAACCCACCTCACTGCATCTTAAGTACCTTTACTGTTGAGTGAACCCAGCTCACTGCATCTAACTACCTGTTGTGTTGAGTGTGAACCCACCTGGCCACCTCACTGCATCTAACTACCTGTTGTGTTGAGTGAGAACCCACCTCACTGCATATAGCTAGCATACCCCCGAGATGGACAAAATGGACAAACCAGGTAGAGGAAGAGGTAGAGGCAGACCCAGAGGAAGGCCACCAGGCACCGGCAGGTCTGTGGCTGTGCGAGGTGGTGTTGCTGTGATTTCATGCGGACCTGCCCCAAAATACAGTGCTCAGAAGAAGGCACGTGCCATCACTTCCCAAAATCGTGAGGAGGTGATTGAGTATTTAACACAGAACACCTCATCTCCCGCAGCCACCAGCGCTACAACAAGCACCACATCCGCTGCATTTGACACTTCGCAGGAGTTATTTGGTGGTGGTGGTGAAATCACTGATTCCCAGCCACTACTGCAACAACAACAAGAAGGCACAGGTACACCACCTCATACGTCTGAGTTAGGTGGCGATAGTATGGACGTAACGTGTGTGGATGGGGATGATGGTGGACCACCTGAAGTTGGTGCACTTGAGGAGGTGTCTGAGGAAAGCGCAGCTGGCCAGGAGGATTATGATGACGATTATACGGATACCACATATGTTCCCGGTAGAGGAGATGACCAGGGGGACAGTTCAGAGGAGGAGTCAGAGAGGAGTAGGAGGAGACGACTCCATGATAGAAGCAGAGGGAGCTCGTCCTCAGAAACAGCTGGGGGCAGTGTCCGGTGCCATGTATCACCAGCTATGGCCAGGGAGCACACATGCCCTTCAACGTCAGCTGCTGCTGATGCCACCGTAGCGCCATCACCCCAGGGGGGCTCAGCGGTTTGGAAATTTTTTCACGTGTGTGTCTCAGATCGGAGCAAAGCCATCTGTTGTCTCTGCCAGCAAAAATTGAGCCGTGGAAAGGCCAACTGTCACGTAGGGACAAGTGCTTTACGAAGGCACCTGGAGAGAAGGCACAAACAGCTATGGCAAGAACACCTGAGGAAAAGAAGCACCCCTCAAAAGACAAGCACCGGAGAACAACCGTGGCAGCCGTCACAGGGGGCTTCTGCTGCTCCACGTTCCCATGGTATTGTTCGTGGCTGGGGGGAGGAAGAATGGATACACTTTTAAACAATTTAAAAATACAACCATCTAAACTTTCAAACAATTTAAAAATACAACCATCTAAACTTTCAAACAATTTAAAAATACAACCATCTAAACTTTCAAACAATTTAAAAATACAACCATCTATCATTTTCAAAAAATTTAAAAAAAGGGCAAAAAAACTTGCCCTCCGTAAAACATTCTTGGCAAATGCTTTCGACTTGGTTTGTCTTCCGCTGGCTCAAGGGTCCATCTGACCACAGATGCCTGGTCTGCAAAGCACGGTCAGGGCAGCTACAGCATGGGTCTCAGCAGGCTCCCACTTCGGGCCGCAATCCAACCTTCATTCCCTGCGGTGACAATGGCAGACTTGCCCTCCATAACGGATTCCCGTTAAAGGATTTAAAGTTAATTCATTTCAAATACACAGCAGGGCCTCGAAAGTCTGCCTCCTGTATTGTTATTTTTGGTCACTACCTCGGGGCGGGCGTGCATGCCTACCTGCTGCCCTCCTTGGATGTGTAGTGGTAGCCGTTTCTCAGGCTCCACACCGGATTCCATCCCTCATTCCCCGGCCATTACCCGGGGTCACAAATGACAGACTTGCCCGCCTCCATATGATTCTCGTGAAAGCAATGTGGTGTCATCTTTGCCCGCCATAACTGGTTCTCGTTAAAGGATTTAAAGTACATTCATTTCAAATACACAGCAGGGCCTCGAAAGTCCGCCTCCTGTATTGTTATTTTTGGTCACTACCTCGGGGCGGGCGTGCATGCCTACCTGCTGCCCTCCTTGGATGTGTAGTGGTAGCCGTTTCTCAGGCTCCACACCGGATTCCATCCCTCATTCCCCGGCCATTACCCGGGGTCACAAATGACAGACTTGCCCGCCTCCATATGATTCTCGTGAAAGCAATGTGGTGTCATCTTTGCCCGCCATAACTGGTTCTCGTTAAAGGATTTAAAGTACATTCATTTCAAATACACAGCAGGGCCTCGAAAGTCCTCCTCCTGTATTGTTATTTTTGGTCACTACCTCGGGGCGGGCGGGCGGGCGTGCATGCCTGCCCGCTGCCCTCCTTGGATGTGTAGTGGTAGCCGTTGCTCAGGCTCCACACCGGATTCAAACCTCTCATTCCCCGGCCATTACCCGGGGTCACAATGGCAGACTTGCCCGCCTCCACAGGATTCTCATTGTAGCGGTACTGAACAAGTACACAGCAAGTAGAAAATGTAAATTAAAAACAAAACGTAAGCTTTTTAACAATGCCATGGAAAGTTGAGAAGGAAGTCACACATTACCTGACATCACTGAGTGAGGAAGAGCAATCATGCCATGTTGCGCAGTAGTCCAGCATGGCCGTCACTACACAAACAGCTGTTTGCGGTGCGTTACACAGTGAGTTTGGTGTGTCAGTGTGAAGCAGTACTCTAATTACACTCCCTGTTTGATGTATACACATGCAAGATGTTTGAAAGCACGTTAGGCCTGCAATTTAGCATTCAATGTGATTTCTGCCCTTAAAACGCTGCTTTGCGTCACATCCAGATTTTTCACCGGGACTTTTGGCGTGTATCCCACTCCGCCATGCCCCCCTCCAGGTGTTAGACCCCTTGAAACATCTTTTCCATCACTTTTGTGGCCAGCATAATTTTTTCTATTTTTCAAAGTTCGCCTCCCCATTGAAGTCTATTGCGGTTCGCGAATTTTTCCGCGAACCGAACCTTCTGCGGAAGTTCGCGAACCCGGTTCGCGAACCGAAAATCGGAGGTTCGCGACATCTCTAATTGTCGCGACCAATGCTCGGTACACACGATACAATTTTCTGTCAGATCTACCTGCCAGATAATTTTTTTCAACATGTCCGATCTCAATTCCGAACGATTTTCCGATCGATTTTCGAATTGATGATAAATTCAGATCAGATATGTTGGAAAAAAATCAATCTGGCAGGTAAGTCTGCCAGAAAATTGTATCGTGTGTACCTAGCATTAAGGGTCAGTTAGTGACAAACAGTTCAAAGCTTTCTGCAAATGTCACCACTGTATAAATACATAATAAATCTTTACTTAGGCATTCAAAACACAGCACAGACATTCCGCCTAGGCAATCTAAACACTTAACATCAGTTTGAGTGTCATTTGATTAGACTCTTTTGTTGCCTCGGTATAAGCGAATTATCTGTTCATAAAAAGTATCTGAATGTTTCCTTCACCTCATTTGAACTGAAAAAGTTTCTTGTAATAGAAGTGAAACGTTTTCTAGAAGCTACAAACACATTCTGTTTTTCAGAACAGCACAAATGTATTCAGGCAATGTCCTTACCATGCATAGTTTTCTTGCTAGCTTTCCAAACTTTATAGGTTCCTTCTCCAGGCATGATACCGAAAATTACACATTTACTGATTTCAAGCGTTTTGTAAAAAAGAAAAAGTCTAGTTCATAAGGATTAAGAGCATGGAAGCAGGTCTCGCTATGGTATAATAGTAAAGCACATACTGCTAGTAAAGATTCTAATCAGCTTTCAACCACTTTACCCCCAGCGGTGCGGATATCTCCGTCCCTTTTTCCACCCTGTAAACACCAGGGACAGAGATATCCGCACCTCCCACTGCTCCCGCCGATATCCGAGCTCCTGCTCGCTCGTGCACGTGCCCCCAGCGCTCATGCATGCCGCTGCCCGCTCACCCGGAGATCAATGAACGGGAAAAAACGTTCCCGTTCGTTGATCTAAGCCCCCGCAATGATCGGCTGCTTCTATGAGAAGCAGCGCGATCATTGTGATTTTCCCAGCCTCATTGTGCTTCCTGTAAGCGTACTTCCGGACGCTTACAGGTTTCATAAACAAGAAGTTACTGTGGCCATCTTGTGGCCAAATAGTAAAACTACACCCTAAAGCATTTTTCATATACAAATACATTCGTTTTAAGGTAAAAATTAACTCATTACCTTCCACAATCCCCAATGTATTTTTTTTGTAATAAAAAAAAAAATTACATTTAAATAAAATGCATAAATAGTTACCTTAGGGACTGAACTTTTTAAATATTTATGTCAAGAGGGTATAACACTGTTACTTTATAAACTACAGGATTGTAATTAGTGATGGACGCAAAACTGAAAAAAATGCACCTTTATTTTCAAATAAAATATTGGCGCCAAACATTGTGATAGGGACATAATTTAATTGATTTTATAACCGGGACAAATGGGCAAATAAATTTCATGGGTTTTGTCATGCATTATTTAAAAACTATAATGGCCGAAAACTGAAAAGTAATTAATTTTTTCCCACATTTTTTCCTATTTTCCCATTAAAACATATTTAGAATAAAATAATTCTTGGCATAATGTCCCACCTAAAGAAAGCCTAATTGGTGGCGAAAAAAAACAAGATCTAGTTCATTTCAGTGTGATAAGTAATGATAAAGTTATAGACAAATGAATGGAAGGAGCGCTGAAAGGTGAAAATTGCTCTGGTGCTCAAGGGGTAAAATCCCTCAGTTGTGAAGTGGTTAAGATCAGGACTCATGAAGCAAGGTGAAACATTTGCATCAGGTGGCAGAGATTACAGGGGCAGCATGTTTGTACTGTGCTTACACTAACAGCATGCAGTCAGAGTATTAGGAGAAGCGAGAGGAGAGCGAGGTGAAGAGGTCATCATTGGGGTAAAGCAGCTTGTTGTGCTGTGTGAGGGGTCTGACAGTGAGTGAGGAGCAGGGACGGATCTAGACCAGTTTGCGCCTAGGGCAAGGTCAGGTTTTGGCGCCTAAACTGCCATTCCCCATCCAGTTTTGGCGCCTAAAGGTCAGGTTTTGGTGCCTAAAGATCAGGTTTTGGCGCCTAAACTGCCATTCCCCATCCAAATTTTGCCGCCTTTTTAACAATTCAACAAACTGCGTCTGGGGCAAGAGACCCGTCTGCCCCCCCCCCCCCCCCCTAGATCCATCCCTGGTGAGGAGGGGGGAGAATGTAGAGCAGCAGTGTTTCATTTGACTTGCACAGCAGAAGGGAGGAGGTGGCACTGCTGTCCTGACTGAGGAGGAATGGAGTGGCTGAGGGTGAGCAGTTTGTTTGTCACAGACTCACAGCCAGCCAGTGTGCTATTGTGTTGAGCTGCAGCATGTCATGTGAGAACATTAAATGACGCAGAGTAAATTGTCGGGTGCTGTGGATCATTCCAAATCAGGGGGGGCATCATCACAAGTTTGCCTCAGGCAGCAAAAAGTCTGGAACCGGCCCTGATTAAGATTATCTGAAATTTTGTGTACATTTTCGCAATTATAGCCATACGTAATTACAATTTGTATATTCAATTGATTTTGTATAGCCCATTCGTAATTGTGGTTTGTGGGTCATTTTTTATAATTATCACATCATTTCCTGCCGACTTTAGCGGTAAATAGCAAAGTCTCCATACATGCTATCGTCACCAAAGTTGCTACGTATTTTAAAGGGGAATAGTGGGAACAAATTCAAAAAAAAATATTTTTTCAAAAAAAAAACTTTACAATTTTAAAATTGCAAAGCAAAAATAGTTTTTAAACTCAATGTGGCTAAATGACAGTTTAAAATTAATTTTTCCTTTGCAATTTTTGAAATCGATTTTCTCAAAAACTACAGGGTTTTTTTGTTCCCACTATTTTCCTTAAAGAGACACTGAAGCGATAAAAAAAAACAAAAAAACATGATATAATGAATTGGTTGTGTAGTACGGATAATTACTAGAAGATTAGTAGCAAAGAAAATATTCTCATATTTTTATTTTCAGTTATATAGTGTGTTTTATAACATTGCATCATTCTCTAATATTTGCAGTTTACACACTACTCAGCATTCAAAATGATTTTACAGAGCAGGCCAGTGAACTATTGACCTCTCCTCTGGCAGAGAAAAAGAAAATTCTTCACTGACAGTTAAGATAATAAACTTCAGAAGACAGCCCTCTCTGCCACTTTGAAAGTGGTCAGAGCTTAATGGCTTTTTTGCATAGAGATAACAAGTGGAGTTTCTTAGGGCCCTTTTCCACTAGCAGTCGCTAGCGTTCACGCTGAACGCTAGCGATTGCTGAATCGCAATTCCGCCGATTTCCCGACGTTTGCGGCCGCGATTTTGCTATGCTATCCACTGCATAGCAAAATCGCGGCAAATATCGTTCCGCCGCGCGTTCGCGTCAAAAACGAATCGCGGTAGTGGAAATGACCTACCGCGATTCCTATGTTAAAAAGCAAACCGTAGCGATTGTAAAATCGCTAGCGGTTTGCGACTTTACGATTCGGATTGCGCTGGTGGAAAAGGGCCCTTAAAGAGGATCTGTAACATCAAAAAATCCCCTGAGGGGTACTCACCTCGGGTGGGGGAAGCCTCCGGATCCTAATGAGGCTTCCCACGCCGTCCTCCATCCCTCAGGGGTCTCGCTGCAGTCCTCCGAGAATAATGACGTCAATATTTACCTTCCCGGCTCCTGCACAGGCGCTCTGACGGCTGTCGGCTCCGAACTACACGGAAATACCCGATCGCCGTCGGGTCTGCTCTACTGCGCAGGCACAAGTTTCCGGCGCCTGCGCAGTAGAGCGGACCCAACTGAGATCGGGTATTTCCGTGTAGTTCGGAGCCGAAAGCCGCAACAGCGCCCCCGCTGGAGCCAGCAAAGGTAAATATTGAACTGACAGTCGGGTCTGTCGCCGGCTGTTCGGAGGGCTGCAGCGAGACCCCCGTGGGACAGAGGACGGCGTGGGAAGCCTCATTAGGATCTGGAGGCTTCCCCCACCCGAGGTGAGTACCCCCCAGGGGATCTTTTTGACGTTACAGAGTCTCTTTAACTCTTCCTGTACTGGAAACAATTAGACTTGTGTCTCTGCTCCTAATGTTTTATTTCTTAGCTGTACTACACATACAAATCATTATATCATCATTTTTTTTCGCTTCAGTGTCTCTTTAATATTGGTAGCAATTTTGTTGTTGATAGCATCTATGTGGGCTTTGCTATTAACCTCTAAAGTCGGCACAAAATGACACGAAAATCATGTGAAATTGTGAAATTACGATTCCTGATTACATTTGTAAACAAAACTAATTATGATTATCCCCCAAATTTTTCATTGCAATTTCGAATTATAATGGGAAATTACAATTATGTGAAATTTGTGCTCATCGCTATGTACTGCCAAGATAAATAGATAGGCGTAAAATTACCCAAAATCGCCCATGAGTTTTACACTGGCTGGGAATTCCGCTACGATGCCACCCAAAGAGGAGCCTGCTGTACAAATCAAACAAAAAACATGTTGCAATATAGACTCCTCCTTTTAGTTTACTCCGACTCTGTTGCATAGGCATGTTCACAGCGTCGCATATACTGTCTATCCATTTTAGCCTCTTCGCTAAAATGATTTCGGATTGGCTACTTCTGCCTCAGCACAAGGGAAACAAGCTAGTGCGTCTGTGCAGGCAGGCTACGTCTGCTGTTATTGTTGATGTACGTTTTTGGGTGCTACGAAGTGCCTGATAAAGAAGGAGGGGGGGGGGGGGTAGCCTCATGGATCCAAAAGTATCTGTTTTTTTAATTTTTAAACGTTACAAGTATACTTTAAAGTAGGGATGGAAGACAGCAGGTTTAGGCCTGGTTCACATTGGCGTTTTTTCCGGACCGGAACGTATACTGTACAAACGGAACGGATGTGAAAGGATCCAATGTTAACCTATGGATCCATTCACATGCGTCCGCTGGTACGGATACAATCCGGTCACCGGATCTACAAATTGCTGCAGGCCCTAATTTTCCGGACTGTTCTGCCCAACGGAACGGATCCGGACAAAAAATGCTGCAGCATTGGTGCAATGGGAAACGGAACGTTTCTTCACACTAGTGAAGAAACGGACCGTTCCACGGGGGATGGGGGCATGTCCCAACGCGAATCTAGCGACGGGAGGGTGAGGGAGGGTGCAGCAGCCAGGCGGGTGGGTGAGGGAGGGTTTATACATACCTAATCTTCCTAATCTTTCACATAGTGAAAACGGATTTGATCAATGATTGATCCGTTTTCACTTAGCAAATACATACCTAATCTTCCGTAGCAGCCGGCGGTAGAGGCTTCCGTCTTCTTCTTGTGACTACATGACGCGTCATGCGACTAGTCACATGATGCGCAGTGTAATCACAGCGGAAGAAGAGGAAGCCTCTACCGCCGGCTGCTACGGAAGATTAGGTATGTATTTGCTAAGTGAAAACGGATCAATCATTGATCAAATCCGTTTTCACTATGTGAACCGGGCCGCGGACAGAGCCATCCGGATCCGGTGAAGCGGAGACTGGATCCGCTCACCGGATCCTTTTGGCTCTAAAACGCAATGTGAACCGGGCCTTAGTGAAGAAGGTTATTAAAGTACACCTAAAGCCAATGAAAAAGATCCAGATTATTTTACCTGGGGCTCCTACCAGCCTCCAGCAGATGCCCTGTGCCCACCCACGCTGTGACACCGATACCGATCTTCTGGTCAAAGCCACCCTGTCTACTGAGACGCTTACACCCTCCTTGGGATCTCCTGGTCTGCCATGACCTGGGTGATGTATATATACACTCCTATACCTTTGCAACAGCCACCACCAGCATCATTTAAGTAGATGGCCATATTCAATTGCAATTGTTTGTTGTATATGTTATGGCCAAAACCAGAAATCGGCCACAGTGGGAATTGGCCGTCTATTTCTAGAACTGACCGATTTGACGTCAGCCAAAGTCCAAAATGCTGAAAATTTCTGACATTGGACGGCCAGTTTGCAAAATGCCCAAAGTCAGTCGGCCAAAGTCCAAAACGCACAAATCCCAGAACATCCTGGGTCCTGTCCAGCACCATGAATGGCAATCGGAACTTCCTCTCTGCTCTGAAAGCTACACAACACCATAATAATCTTTATATTTGTATTTATATAGCGCAGAAATCTTCCGCTTTGCAGAGTTTGTCTTTTCACTTAACTGTCCCTCAGAGAGGCTCACAATCTAATCTCTACCTTAGTCTTATGTCTATGTATGTATCGAGTAGTGTATATATCTTACTCTAGGCCCAATTTTTTTGGGGGGGAAGCCAATTAACTTACCTGTATTTTTTGGGGATGTGGGAGGAAACTGGAGTGTCCGAAGGAAACCCACGCAGCCACGGCGATAACATACAAACTCTGTGCAGATAGTGCCCTGTCTGGGATTTGAACTGGTGACCCAGCGTTGCAAGGGGAGAGTGCAAACCACTACGCCTCTGTGCTGTACCAAATGTCGATATTTTGTGTATGCCATTGTCCCTGTTATGTTCCCATGTTTATTTCTTATTCTGTACAGCGCTACGGAATATGTTTGCACTTTATAAATCAATAATAATCATGTGTTTGTGGAGTGAGAGTCTTACCTGTCCTCTCTTTGCAGGTCGGAGAATTCAGAGCGCATGCCGCCGAATGGACAGCCAATGTCACAGCCGAGTTCAAAGAGACTAGAAGGCGCTTAAGCGTGGAGATCTACGACAAGTTCCAGAGGGCTACCTCTATTAAACGGAAACTATCAGCTGAGTTGGGCATGAACCCCAACCAGGAGATGATGACCCCGTGCAAGAGAACCTTGTCCGTCAATCATCTGTGTAGCGAAAAAGAGACCCTGACGGCTCTGCACAAATGTGACAGTATCTACATGAACGGCCTGACTCCGCACTGTGCCAACGAGGAGATCGCCGTCATCGAGAACTTCAAGTAGCGCGCGTGCAAACGCGCTCGCACCCGTCGCCCAACTGCTACATACGCCATAGTCTAAGACGACCAGCATTTCTGCCTGCATGAGCTCGGGAAACGAAGTAGAAAGACGATCAAATGTTTATCAAACGCATAGTTAATAATGACAACATCTATTGCCTTTCTATGCCCAGACTGTTTTCATTTTGGTTTTTTTTCTAACGTGCCATAAAACTTGTTGCAACTTTACAGAAATATAATCTTAATAATATTGGTAATCCTTTTAAAGTTCAGGAATCGGGATCGGCCTGGCGAAAGGAATGGATTGTTCCAAGGACTTCATTTTTGTAACTGGAAAAAAAACACAGAGCCAGTTTTAACTGCTTCAAGATACTGTACAGCCTTTAACCTAAGAAACTTCATATCAGTGCCTTATAACGTATAGAAACACAACCTACATAGCTGTTCTTTTTCTTTCTTTCTTTTTTTTTTTATTTTTTTTTTTATTTAAAGCGGAATATAACCCTGCATTTCAACATTGTTCTAAAACATTATTTACAGCATATTATATGCAACTAGCATTTTTTTTTTTTTTACTAGACCAGCATTGGAAGGGTTAAACACAGAGGTTTAAAGTCGTGGAGAGATATGCAGAAGTTCAGATAGATACATTCTATTTAGTCAAATGTATCTATTAAGATATGTTACACACTCTTTGGCTGTCCTCCAACTCCTTCTCAGTCAGAGAGATGAGTCACATTCAACACTTAAGCTGAGTACACACGTACGATAACGATCGTTCGAAAACGAACGATAACGACAATCGGACCGATAATCGTGCGCTCCAAATTTTCCAACGATCGTTTTTTTGGACGATAACGACCGTTATCGTTCAATCCGACCGATCCAACCCGGCGGATTTTTTCGAAAGATAATCGTTCAATCGTTGCAGTGTGTACAAAGATCGTCCGATAACGCATGTTCTTATTGCCTGTCATAACGTCACTTCCGTTTGCGCACCATTTTTTAATCGTTCGTCGTTCAGTACTTTATACTTATATCGCTCACGTGTGTACACAATCGTTCATTACGAACGATCTTTTCAGTCTAATTTGAATATCGTGTAAACGTCACGAATCGTTCGTAACGAACGATCTTTATCGGACGTCTATACGAACCCTAAGATACATTTTGTTTACATAAATGTATCTATTTCAGGTTCAGATGCGTCTGCAGAAATCTCCAGGAACTTTAAAGCCCTGTGTAACCCTTCCAATGCTGGTCTAGTAAAAAAAAAATGCTGTTGCATATAATATACTGTAAATAATGTTTTAGAGCAAAGTTGAAATGCAGAGTTATATTCCGCTTTAAGCTGAGGAATGTATTTTATTGGCTTATTCATGTTGATTTGATGAATAACTACAGCAGTGCCTCAAATGCACTAGGCAGGAATGAATGGGAGGAGTTAAGCATGTAAAGGTTAACTCCACCCAGCTGTTACAAGTGGAGGGTCGTAAAAGGATAATGTTTAAAATTTCAGGGGTTAAAATGTACCAATTTTAATTTGCAAATAGCAAGACAAAGGAATGTTTGTTTGTGTTCTGCTATCCCTTAGAAACCTTGGATAGCCTCTAATACGATTGGCCTAATTCCGTAAGGATCTACAGAGCAGGAAATTGCTGCAAACATTATGTAAACCCGAGAACTTGGCTTGGATATACTAAAAATTGTCTGCCATTAGATGGCGTAAGAGTGCCACTTCTACTTGGGTCATATTGCACCATTTTGGAAGTTATCGGTTGGCCCAATTGTAAGCTGAATACATTTGCATAGAGTTAGCATAAATTAATTTGCATCAACTGGAAACTATAACCGTTTAATTGACCATCTCTACAGACAATTTTAATAAGCCCAGTCCAGATTTGTACATACAAGTGAAATGTCTCATTGTTGAGGGCAATGTTGTGCAGACCAAAGTTCGACTATAAGAATGCAAAGTGCCCTATAGAGAATTATTGTATTTTATGGTTTAGTACCAAATTTCACCAGTATGTGTCATGCAAAATAGTTCATAAGTCAACAAATCATTTTCAGTGTGGATAATAATGGTCATTTTCTTTGTATTGGCCATGCATGGCAAGCAAAAGGCCATAAATCTGTCACATGTGCAACTGAACCATTCTGCCTGTGTAGTGCTTGTTAGAAGATTTCCCCATTCTTACAGAATGTTAGGTGGTTTCCCTATTCAGGTTGTTAGATAACTCATCCTTCTTATCAGATATTAGATGGATTCTTCACTTAAGATCTTGGCAGGTTTCCCTATTCATACAGCGCACTAAAGGATTTCAATACCTATACAGAATATTAATTGATTACCCCATTCCCATAGAACAGTGTTTCTCAAACCTGTCCCTGTGACTCCCCAACGGTGCATGTTTTGCAGGCAACCTCACCTATGCACGAGTGGGGTAATTAGAGTCTCAGCTAGGTGGATTCCATTTAGCTGAGACACTAATTACCTCACCTGTGCTGCTGTGCATAGGGGACATTGCCTGCAAAACATGTACCGCTGGGGAGTCATGAGGACAGGTTTGAGAAACACTGCCATAGAACATCAGATGACCTCCCCGTCCATTATATAAGATGTTTGCCAATTCTATCTGGTTGTTAGATTTCTCCATTTATACATTAAAGGGACTCCGAGCAGTGCAGAAACTATGGAAAGATGCATATCATTTTAAATCTCTCTTTCTCCTCTTTCCAATGATATATAAACCGCCGCCCTATGCCTTTTAGTTTTCGCTATTTTCGAGATTGAAATTGCAGCGGCCGCAATTTCGATCGCAAAAATAGAGAAAACTAAAAGGCATAGGGCAACGATTTAGGTGTCGCCAGAAAGAGGAGAAAGAGAGCTTTAAAATGATATCCATCTTTCCATAGTTACATTGTATTACACAGGGCGACTTTTTCTGCTGAATGGAGCTGCTGACTTTGAGAAAAAGTCGCCCTGTGTAATACAATGTAACTATGAAAAGATGGATATCATTTTAAAGCTCTCTTTCTCCTCTTTCCTACGACACCTAAATCGTCGCCCTACGCCATTTAGTTTTCTTTATTTTTGCTATCGAAATCACGGCAGTGGCAATAGGGCGGCGGTTTATATAGCATTGGAAAGAGGAGAAAGAGAGCTTTAAAATGATATGCATCTTCCCATAGTTTCTGCACTGCTCGGAGTCCCTTTAAGTTAAATTATTTCTCCATATAAAGTGTTAGATGGTTTCCCCATTCAAACAGGGTATATCCCCATCTATACATGGTTTTGGATGGTATCCCCAATCTATACACGGTGTTGGAAGGTATCCTTATCAGTACTTAGTGTGAGAAGATATCCTCATCCATACATGGTGTTGGAAGGTATCCTTATCAGTACTTAGTGTGAGAAGATATCCTCATCCATACACGGTGTTGGAAGGTATCCTTATCAGTACTTAGTGTGAGAAGATATCCTCATCCATACACGGTGTTGGAAGGTATCCTTATCAGTACTTAGTGTGAGAAGATATCCTCATCCATACAAGGTGTTGGAAGGTATCCTTATCAGTACTTAGTGTGAGAAGATATCCTCATCCATACACGGTGTTGGAAGGTATCCTTATCAGTACTTAGTGTGAGAAGATATCCTCATCCATACACGGTGTTGGAAGGTATCACCATTCGTACCTAGGGCCATATGCAATTCTCTTTCTCACCTGAGTTTTCACCTAGGAGATAATTTTTCATCTTTGATTTTAAATAACTTTCCAGTACTTTTCAACTAAAAAAGTACCAAAAAGTTGGTGGAAAAGTACTATCAAAATTATTTTAATCATTTTCTTGCCTTCTGGGGGCTTAATAGGCATTTTATTGACAAGTTTAAAAATATCACCTAGGAGAAAACACAGGTGAAAAAGTGAATTGCATATGGGCCCTAGAGTTGTAAGGTATCCCAATCCATACAGGGGGCCATATGCAATTCACTTTTTCTCCTGAGTTTTCTCCTAGGAGATAATATTTAATCTTCAATTTGTATTAACTTTTTAACACTTTGCAATAGAAAAAGTACCAAAAAGTAAGTGAAAAAGTACTATCAAAATTATTTTGAGTATTTGTTTGCATTTGAAATGCATTTTATTAGCAAATTTGAATATATCTCCCAGGAGAAAACTCAGGTGAAAAAGTGAATTGCATATGAGCCATGGTGTGAGGAGGATTCCTCATTCATATATGGCGTTGGAAGGCATCCTCATCCTTACAAGGTATTGGAAGGTACCCTCATCCATACACAGTGTGTGAGATGGATGACCTAAGTGAGCACCTGAGAGGAAGAGGTAACTGGGCATGTCTGCACACGAATAAAAAAAACTCAGGGTGGTGAAATGTAAAATTGTGGTTGGCCAGTTTACCAAAAGTTAGTAGTTTTGCTGAGGTTGCTAAGAGGTATCATTTCAGTATATGATATACTGTTTTGTATATGTTTCATCAATCCTACAAGAAAGTTAAGATACACTTAAAATATTTCAGAGTTTTAATTAGAGGCTGCTAAGAGGAGGGCTGGAGAACAGGTTGCCAAGGAGCAGTTATATAGAATGAAAAGAAGTGAACACGAGCCCGGAATCTGGTCAAAGGGGCCAAAAACTGGACATGGTGTGCAACTCTCCCTCTGTTTATGTTCTAGTTCTCATGGAGGTATATATTGTGCTGCTAACCAGATAGGAACTCTGAGTAGGGGACCCACCAACAAGGCAGACCATGCTGCTGTGGCTACTGATATTTGATTCCCCACTTGCCTGTTCCATGCGACTCATCGGTTATTGTGTATGCAATTTACATGTGTCAGGAGTGCCGTAGGGCAGCATAAGTCCCGGGCCACTTTCTAAGGTGGTGACCCTTATATATCGACACATCAAAGCAAAGGATCATTTGCTTCAGAAGCAGAACAAGCAAACAGAATGCAAAACACATACTGCAGCAGTATTCGTATTAGTGGCCCTGACGCTAAAAGGGGTATTTACTAAGATGTGTAGAGAACACTTGAGAACATGGCTGATACAACCAACTATGCCTGCATGCTTTGTTTTGTTTTTTTGTTTGTTTTTTAAATGTTTGCTATATTAGGCAACAAAGGTTCCCTATCTTCCCTTTGGTGATAGCACAATGGCGCCGAATGATCCGTTAGGCCTCAATCCAGTCCAGGTTCATTGGATCGCTTCTGCTCACAAGTGTTCTCCAGACTTAGTAAATTACCCCACAGCAGTTATTGAGTAATTGCAGTTCTTGTTGGATAACATCAGCAATAATCTGTTAGGGCTCGACACCCATTAAAGCTCAACTGAACCTAAAACTGAGTGAGGCAGATTCCAAAAGCAATCATGTTGAAAATGACAAGTGTCACCTTTGGACCTGCACTTTTCAAGGTAAAGCTAATATAGTTATCAGACCTCTGGCACCTATATAACTTCCTGTTAGAAGGCTGGGGTCTTACAATCCCAACTACCATCAATACCTACTTCCTGTAAGCTTTAAAGGGGCCAACACATCATCAGACGATGTATGGGCAGATCAACCGAGAGCCAGATCTCTATCTGATCGGAGACAGATCTGTTGCCTGTCCATACACAACAGGCCGATTCCCAATCGATTTCAGCATTAAATATCTCGGGAATCAGCTTTGTGACACCAAATCTGTCGCCTTGCCAAACCTGTCCCCTCTAGTGTAAAATGTCCCCCCCCCCCCGCCTTGTACTGCCCCCCATACACCTGCCTCACATGTTTGCTTAATCTGGGCTCATGTAGGGCGTCATACACGTGCCCACGTATAGGCGGGCAACCGTGTGGGGTGCATGTATGGGAGGCAGTGTGGGGATGGAGCCAGCGGCAGACACCAACAGGCAAAGAATACTGCACTGGCACTGGCCCGAAATTGGTGGCATCGTTAATCGGACATGCTCTTGGCGGCACCGATTTTCATCCGATCCAATAATAATCGAATCGGATGGTCAATCGCCTGCCAAGTTGCATGAGGTATTGACCCCTTAAGTCTGCATTCCCATGGGAGGATACATTTGCTACTGTGATGGGGAATGCGGGATATAGTGGAAAATTTAGTTTTGGATCCATTGTTCTTTCTTCATTGGGTGTCACATGACACGTGATAGACCCGCCCACCAGCTGTACATAATTGGGTTAGGAAAAGAGTTGTAATGGGAAGCACAATTTTAACCCCAGAAATGTGGATTCTGTCCAGAACGTTGCTTCTATACGCCATTGATATTAACTTATCAGCTTGATTGCTTATTTAGAATTTGCCTGATCAATTTTGGGCTAATGTGGGCTTTTAAGGATACCCGAGGTGACATGTGACATGATGAGATAGACACGTGTATGTACAGTGCCTAGCACACAAATAACTATGCTGTGTTGCTTTTTTTAATTCTCTGCCTAAATGAGTTAAAAATTAGGTATGCAAGTGACAGTTTTTGTCCAGGTTGGAACCTGTTCGGATTATAGCGTAACCCTCATAGATAAGGAATTAAAGCCATGAAACACTTTCCTGGCATACTCTAGTGAATGTGTCATTGAGCAGAAACAATTAAATAGTAAAAACTTGAAAAGTAGATTTAAAGCGCATCCGAGATGAAAAACTAACTATAACAAGTAACTTGTCTATATATCTTATCTAAAGTTTAGATAGTTTACACAGCTAACAGCTTTAATAGAATATGATTATTTCTTCCTGTGATACAATGACAGAGGCCATGATGTTTGTAAACATTACACAGAGGCAGGCTTATCTGTATCTTGATCACTAAGCCTGTGAAAAAACCTAATCCCTCCTCCTCCCCTCTGCCTCTGAAATCTCTTGCTATTAATACCTCCTCCTCCTCCTGCGCAGACTGAGCTCCCATGAGCCCTTGCTACTGCCAAGGCTCTCTGAAAACCTGTGGGCGTGGTTTATTTAGTTTATAGGGAATTAGAGTATTAAAACAAAAAACAAAAAAAGTATTTGGCTTGAGGAATGCCCTATAAACAATAGGAAAGGAACACAATTATGCAATGAGTAAAAGTTCACCTCGGATCAGTGCTGGTCGTAATGGAAAAATCTACGCTTACGGATCATTACGCGTAATTTTACGCTATTACGCATTACGCAATTGCGTAGGAAATTATCTACGGTACATCACTGTAATTACGCGTAAACTTACGCAGTTACGCGTAAGGATACCGTAATGTAGGTGCTTACACTATGATGTTACGCGTAGTGCCGTAATACCCATTAATGCGTATTTTTTGACGCATACGGACAATATGTACGCAATAGCCGTCAATGTGACAGTTATTGCGTACATATCATTCGTATGCGTCAAAACGTACGCTTATACTGAAGGGCGGGAGAAGATACTATTGATTGCTTAGGATGTTGACTGATTGGCTACTCTTAGAAAAGGGGAGTTTTTACGTTAGTAATTACGCGTAAAATTACGCGTAAGTGTCCGTAAAATTACGCATGCCTAGCAATTACGGTAGACAGTGTAATTACAAAACCACTTTACTGCTTACGCGTAAATAATTACGCGTAAGACCCTAAGTTACGCGTAGCGCTTACGCGTAAATTTACATTGAGTTACGATGCGTAATTACGCTCATGCGTAATTTCGGCCTAGCACTGCCTCGGATCCACTTTAAACATAAAATAAAACTGTGGGGTATCTCAAAAAGTCATGTTTAGATGTAGGAGGACAGATACAATTGTTTATCTCATCTGTTTATTTTCACCTTGTGTTTCCTTTCAGTGGTTTGGACTGTAGCAAATAGAGAGAGCAATATCTGTCAGACAAAATACTGTTAACCTGCTTGTACCCCTCCCCCCCATATCAGGTGACCATTGTTGAGGTCAGAGAAGCTTCCACGCATTAGGCTGCCATAAGGAATGTGTGAACATAGAGACTATTTAGCTGCTGTGATTGTAGGACAGACTGGAGTATGTAACTAGGACTGGAAATTTAGGATTTTTGAAAATAGAGAGGCTCTTAATGTTTTCGTGGGGCACAAAACCCTCATGGAAAGAGTTTTTAAGGATTTTAACTTTATTAAATTATATTTTACAAAACATGTGATCTATGTCTGTGTTTTATTTGTTTATCCCCTTTCTATGACCCCCCCTCCCCCCGACACGCACACAAAAAATGATACCCCTTGTCCAGCTTCCCATTTTTTTATGTATGTGATGGTGGATTTGCGCTAATTAGCCATGCACTAAGTTTTGGTCCATTGCACATTTGTACTTTCTGTAGTATATCTATTTAGAATAGCTTGTGACTGACTCCTGCAGTTCCTTCTTGTCAAGAGTGCGGGAGTTCCAAACCCAGCATACAGCAGATCACCAGACTTCTGAAGAAATGAACGCTTTGTGGCCAGCACTGCATCTACAATTCATCTGTGCCAAGTATGTGTTAAGCAGTAGAGTATCATCCTGATTCAAAATTTCTTGCTAGTACCGTATTTCCCCTGAAAATAAGGCAGTGTCTTATATTAATTTTTGCTCCAAAAGATGTGCTAGGGCTTATTTTCAGGGGATGTCTTATTTTGGGGGAAACACTGGTAGTTTTTCCTATACAAAATGTATGTACTGCATGCCATGCTGAAACACAAGCTTGATTGTGCTGCTCAAGTGGATAAAGGTGCCCATACACTCGTCAGATTAGCAGCAGATAGACCATCAGATGTATTTCTTATCTATCTGATGTGTTTTCAGTAGTGATGCTCAAATACCCCTTTTTAAAATTCGAGTTTGGTCGAATTCGAATAGTAAATTATTCGAGGTCAGTCGAATATTCGAGTCGAATAATTTTTACTATTCGATTCGACCTCGGACTTCGAGCTCACTATTCGAGTCGGTATTCGAGCTCACTATTCGAGCTGACTATTCGAATTGGCCTTAAATAGCTTCCAACACTTGTTTTGAGGGTGAATGATGCAAGAAACATCTTTTTTTCCAAGTAACAACAGCAAGTGATTATGTGGGGATGTTCCTTTAAAAAAAAATGTGGAAAGAGAAGTTGTGTCCTTAATTTTGTTCAGTAGTGTTACTGTATATACTTGTTCTTCTTCTTCTTTATCTTTCTTCTTCTTCTTCTCGATCTTCTTCTTCTATATCTTCTTCTTCTTCTTCTATATTGTCTTCTTCATCATCTTCTTCTTCTTCATCTTCTTCATCTTCTTCTTCATCTTCATCTTCTTCTTCATCTTCATCTTCTTCTTCTTCATCTTCTTCTTCTTCATCTTCATCTTCATCTTCATCTTCTTCTTCTTCTTCTTCTTCTTCTTCATCTTCTTCTTCTTCTTCTTCATCTTCTTCTTCTTCTTCTTCTTCTTCTTCATCTTCATCTTCTTCATCATCTTCTTCATCTTCTTCATCATCTTCTTCTTCATCTTCATCTTCTTCATCTTCTTCATCTTCTTCTTCTTTTTCATCTTCTTCTTCATCATCTTCTTTATCTTCTTCTTCATCTTCTTCTTCATCTTCATCTTCTCCTTCTCCTTCTTTTTCAATATCGTCTTCTTCTTCTTCACGTATTTCTCTTTTCAATTTTTTTTTTAAAGAAATGCAGCTATTTTTGAGCGTAACAAATAGCTGGTGGGCGCACGCATGTTGGAAGCGCCATTGTATGTGCTCCCTGGCAGTGGAAACACAAAGACAGCAGGAGGTAAATTCAGCAGCAGGAGGAGGAGGATGAGTGTGTGGCAGCAGGCAGTCAATGAGGCAGGCAGCTCGCCGTGACATAATAGCCCTGGTACCTAGTGGTGATACCAGGGCTGTAAATAAACACAACAGGAGGTCCCAGACAGCGGTCGTGCAGCCCACATTGTGTCCAATACACAACTGGGACAACACAGTTTTCAACCCGGGCACCTCAGAAAAATTAAACCTTTTTTTTTTTTTTTTAATGGTTTGTTTGGTTTTGGTTTTGCAACCAATATAGCTATTGTTTGACGTAATAGCTGGTGGCAGAGTGGCAGCAGAAGGTAATTCTGTGTACCCTGGCAGTGGGAAACACAGACAGACAGCAGCAGCAGGAGGAGGAATGGAGGAGTAGGCGAGCAGCTATTGTTTGACGTAATAGCTGGTGGCAGAGTGGCAGCAGAAGGTAAATCATCTGTGTACCCTGGCAGTGGGAAACACAGACAGACAGCAGCAGCAGCAGCAGGAGGAGGTATGGAGGAGCAGTGTGAGTGTGGCAGCAGGTAGGCAGCGTGACATAATAGCCCTGGTACCTAGCGGTGATACCAGGGCTGTAAATAAACACAACAGGAGGTCCCAGACAGCGGTCGTGCAGCCCACATTGTGTCCAATACACAACTGGGACAACACAGTTTTCAACCCGGGCACCTCAGAAAAATTAAACCTTTTTTTTTTTTTATGGTTTTTTGGTTTTTGGTTTTGCAACCAATATAGCTATTGTTTGACGTAATAGCTGGTGGCAGAGTGGCAGCAGAAGAAGGTAATTCTGTGTACCCTGGCAGTGGGAAACACAGACAGACAGCAGAAGGGCAGTACACAGCAGCCCACTGTAGGTGTAAAATGTGTGGCTGCAGGCGACGTAATAGTCAAAGTGAACCAGGCTGGCTTAGTGAGCAGGAGCCAGGAGGTGGTAAAGGGTGGTAAGGCACATTAACGATGGTTCCGGCAGCCAGTTCATGTCCCCCTCTCGCCGACAACAGGGGCCAGGAACTCGCCTTCCACCCACGCCTGGTTCATCTTGAGAAACGTCAGTCTGTCCACAGACTTGTGAGACAGACGTGAGCGTTTCTCGGTGACCACGCCACCAGCTGCACTGAAGCAGCGCTCGGACAGCACGCTGGAAGGGGGGCAGGACAGCACTTCCAGGGCGTACTGCGCCAGCTCGCTCCAGATCTCCATGCGCTTGACCCAATACTCCATGGGATCAACAGGGGCATCGCTGTCAAGCCCGCTGTACGACCGCATGTAGTCAGCCACCATGCGGGTCAGGCGCTGGCTGTGACCGGAGGAGGATGCTGCTGCATGCATCTCCTCTCTAGTCACTGCTGCCGGAGCCTCTACAGTCCTGTAGAGCTCGTGGCTGAGAGACAGCAGGTCTGTGGGGCGCTTGCTGCTGCTGGATGCAGGCACCTGCTGCTGCCTCTGTGCTCGCTGCTGGACAGTGGGGGTGGAAGGCTGGGGGAAGGCTTCCTCCAAGCGCTCAACAAGGGCCTGCTGCAAGCTCCTTATTTGTTGCGCTGGGTCTCCTCCTGCAGGCGGCAGGAACTGGCTCAACTTCCCCTTGAGGCGTGGGTCCAACATCATGCTGATCCAGATGTCCTCCCTCTGCTTCATCTGGATCACCCTGGGGTCCCTGCGCAGGCACGTCAGCATGTGCGCTGCCATTGGGAATAGGCGGGCCACGTCTGCTGGCACATCGACGTCAGTGCTGTCCTCATCCTCCTCCTCTGCCGCCTCATCCTCTCTCCACCCCCGCACCAACTCAGCTGCGCTGTGCTGATCCCCCTCATCAGCAGCCAGGTCAGGGACCTCCACCAAGTCCTCCTCCTCCTCCCCCTCAGAGGTGGACTGCGCAGCTGGTTGCCGCTCCTGCTGGTCCAAGGCTGCCGCTCCCTGTTCCAGCAAAGCATCGAGGGCCCTGTTCAGCAGAGAAACCAGGGGCACCCACTCGCAGACCATAGCATGGTCCCTGCTCACCATGTTTGTGGCCTGCAGGAAGGGAGCCAGCACAAAGCACACCTGCTGCATGTGCCTCCAGTCATCATCGGGGACGATGGACGGGATGTTGCTGGTCTTGTCCCTTCTCTGAGCTGCGGAAACAGTGGCCAGGGCAAGGTACTGTTTGACAGCGTGCCTCTGTTCAACCAGACGCTCCAACATCGCCAGGGTGGAGTTCCAGCGAGTCGGAACGTCAAGGATCAGCCGATGGCGTGGCAGATCCAGCTCCTTTTGCACGTCTTCCAGGCTCGCACAGGCTGCAGCCGAGCGCCGGAAGTGACGCACAACATTCCTTGCCGTTTCCAGCAGTTCGCCCATCCCCTGGTAGGTGCGCAGGAACTTCTGCACCACCAGGTTCAGCACGTGGGCAAGACAGGGGATGTGGGTCAGGTTTCCCCTGTCTATTGCGGCAACCAGATTGGCCCCATTGTCGGCCACCACCTCTCCGACTCTGAGGCCTCTGGGGGTCAGCCAAATCCTCTCCTGCTCCTGGAGTTTGGCCAACACATGGGTTGCCGTCAGCTTGGTCTTCCCAAGGCTGACCAAGTGCAGCAGCGCTTGGCAGTGGCGGGCCTTCACGCTGCTGCTGAGGCGGGGGGTTTGGCCAGGTGTGCCGGAGGATGGCAGAGGATCGGAGGAACCTGCTGCAGTTCCCCTGACCCTGCGGGGTGGCACCACCCACTGTGTTGCTGCTGCTGCTGTGCCCGCTGCTGCTCTCCCATCCTCACCCCCTTCCACCAAGCTGACCCAGTGGACAGTGAAGGACAGGTAGCGGCCTGTCTCGAAGCGGCTGCTCCAGGAGTCCATGGTGACGTGGACCCTTTCACCAACCGCGTGCTCCAGCCCTCGCTCCACATTGGCCATCACAAAGCGGTGCAGTGCAGGAATGGCCTTGCGGGCAAAGAAGTGTCTGCTGGGGAGCTGCCAGTCTGGGGCTGCGCAAGCAAGCAGCGCACGAATGTCGCTCCCCTCCTGCACGAGCGTGTACGGCAGGAGTTGGGAGCACATGGCCCATGCCAGCAAGCCGTTCAGCTGCCGCACGCGACGGCTGCTGGGAGGCAGAGCCCTAACCACCCCCTGGAAGGACTCGCTCAAAAGGCTCTGGCGTGGCCTTTTGCTGACACGGGAATCAGCAGACACAGCAGAGGAGGCCACTGAGGACTGGCTGCCAGAACAGGCCTCAGTGTCGGCGGCAGGAGTTGCAGAGGGGGGAGGAGCAGTGCGTTTCCGCACTCCTGCTGGTGCTGCTGGAGGAGCAGGAGGGCGGGTGGCTGCTGTTGCTGCTGCTGCTGCTGCTGAAGGCTGTGCAGTGATGGGTGTGGTGCCACTGCCAGCACCAGATGCCTTCAGCCTCTGGAACTCCTCATGCTGGTGGAAATGTTTAGCCGCAAGGTGGTTGATGAGCGAGCTGGTGCAGAACTTTAAGGGGTCTGCACCTCTGCTCAACTTCCGCTGACAGTGGTTGCAAGTGGCGTACTTGCTGTACACAGTGGGCATGGTGAAATATCGCCAGATTGGTGACTTAAACATCCCCCTACGGCATGGAAGCGCTGCTGCCTGTCTCCCTGTGGTGGTTGGGGGGGGGGCTTGGGGGGCTTGGGTGCGGCTGGTGGTGGTACTGGCAGATGCTGCTGCTGCTGCTGCTGAGCCTGAGACACCAGCAGGCTGTGGGACCTGCCTACTGCTGCTGCCAATGCTTGCAATGATGCGCCTCCTTGCAAGGCCCACAAGAGCATCCTCCTCCTCCTCCTCAGAGCTGCTGAGGACGACATCCCCTGGAGGTGGTGGCACCCAGTCTCTGTCTGTCACCGGGTCATCATCATCCTCCCCCTCCTGAAACATGTCCTGCTGGGATGAGGACCCCCCAAACTCCTCTCCTGATGCATGGATGGGCTGCTTGACTGTCGCCACAGTCTTGCTGTCCAATCCCTCATCCCCCAAAGTGCCCATCAGCATCTCCTCCTCAAAATCGCCAACAACAGCAGACAATTGACTCATGATGCCTGGGGTCAAAAGACTGCTGAATGACAGGTCGCCAACTGACGGTGAACTGGCCTCCTCCCCAGGCCCTGCTGGGCGGCTGCTGCGAATAGGGGTGGTGGTGGTGGTGGTGAGGGTGGAGGCCTCGGATGCAGAGCTGATGGCGGGCTGCTCATCCTACGTCATGAGTTGCACCACAGTGTCTGCATCCTTTTCCTCAATGGGACGTTTCCGACCCGGCTGGAGGAAAATGGGAGCAGGTGCTACACGCTGCTGCTGCTGTGTCTCTGCAGCGTGAGTTGCAGATGCTCCTGCTGGGCGGCGCCCAAGGCGTCCACGGCCAGTGGCTATGGGAGGAATGTTAGCCACTGACGCTGCTGCTGCTGCTGCGGAACTGTGCATGGTGGCGCGCCCGCGGCCGCGGCTTGCCACAATGCTGCTCCCTCTCCTCCTGATTCCCTTGCTGCCCTTCCCCTTGCCCAAACCGCGCTGGCTGCCACTTCCAGACATCTTAAATGTTTTGGGCGTATAGACAAAAGTTTTGTAAAAGGGCGGGTGAAAAGTGGGGTACTTTAATGGAGTGGGTTGGTTGGTGAGGTGACTGAGTGAGTGTCCCCTAGTACAGTAAGTAAGTAGTAACAGTCAGGAAGTACAACTAGCAGTTACAATAATCAGTAGTAATCACAAGTAAATTTAGTGTGTGTACACTCAGACAGTGAGTGCACGCACGCAGGAGCTAGTAGCCTATGGACAGTGACTGAGTGTCCTAGACTCCTAGTACAGTAAGAGTAAGTAGTAACAGTAAGTAGAACTAACTAATTACGATAATCAATCAGCGATCAGAAGGAAATAGAGTGTGTGTTGTGTGTGTACACTCAGACAGTGAGTGCACGCACGCAGGAGCTAGTAGCCTATGAACACAGTGACTGAGTGTCCTAGACTCCTAGTACAGTAAGAGTAAGTAGTAACAGTAAGTAGAACTAACTAATTACAATAATCAATCAGCGATCAGAAGGAAATGGAGTGTGGGTGTGTGTACACTCAGACAGTGAGTGCACGCACGCAGGAGCTAGTAGCCTATGAACACAGTGACTGAGTGTCCTAGACTCCTAGTACAGTAAGAGTAAGTAGTAACAGTAAGTAGAACTAACTAATTACAATAATCAATCAGCGATCAGAAGGAAATGGAGTGTGGGTGTGTGTACACTCAGACAGTGAGTGCACGCACGCAGGAGCTAGTAGCCTATGAACACAGTGACTGAGTGTCCTAGACTCCTAGTACAGTAAGAGTAAGTAGTAACAGTAAGTAGAACTAACTAATTACAATAATCAATCAGCGATCAGAAGGAAATAGAGTGTGGGTGGTGTGTGTACACTCAGACAGTGAGTGACCGCACGCAGGAGCTAGTAGCCTATGGACAGTGACTGAGTGTCCTAGACTCCTAGTACAGTAAGAGTAAGTAGTAACAGTAAGTACAACTAACTAATTACGATAATCAATCAGCGATCAGAAGGAAATGGAGTGTGGGTGTGTGTACACTCAGACAGTGAGTGCACGCACGCAGGAGCTAGTAGCCTATGAACACAGTGACTGAGTGTCCTAGACTCCTAGTACAGTAAGAGTAAGTAGTAACAGTAAGTAAAACTAACTAATTACAATAATCAATCAGCGATCAGAAGGAAATGGAGTGTGGGTGTGTGTACACTCAGACAGTGAGTGCACGCACGCAGGAGCTAGTAGCCTATGAACACAGTGACTGAGTGTCCTAGACTCCTAGTACAGTAAGAGTAAGTAGTAACAGTAAGTAGAACTAACTAATTACGATAATCAATCAGCGATCAGAAGGAAATGGAGTGTGGGTGTGTGTACACTCAGACAGTGAGTGCACGCACGCAGGAGCTAGTAGCCTATGAACACAGTGACTGAGTGTCCTAGACTCCTAGTACAGTAAGAGTAAGTAGTAACAGTAAGTAGAACTAACTAATTACAATAATCAATCAGCGATCAGAAGGAAATGGAGTGTGGGTGTGTGTACACTCAGACAGTGAGTGCACGCACGCAGGAGCTAGTAGCCTATGAACACAGTGACTGAGTGTCCTAGACTCCTAGTACAGTAAGAGTAAGTAGTAACAGTAAGTAGAACTAACTAATTACAATAATCAATCAGCGATCAGAAGGAAATGGAGTGTGGGTGTGTGTACACTCAGACAGTGAGTGCACGCACGCAGGAGCTAGTAGCCTATGAACACAGTGACTGAGTGTCCTAGACTCCTAGTACAGTAAGAGTAAGTAGTAACAGTAAGTAGAACTAACTAATTACAATAATCAATCAGCGATCAGAAGGAAATAGAGTGTGGGTGGTGTGTGTACACTCAGACAGTGAGTGACCGCACGCAGGAGCTAGTAGCCTATGGACAGTGACTGAGTGTCCTAGACTCCTAGTACAGTAAGAGTAAGTAGTAACAGTAAGTACAACTAACTAATTACGATAATCAATCAGCGATCAGAAGGAAATGGAGTGTGGGTGTGTGTACACTCAGACAGTGAGTGCACGCACGCAGGAGCTAGTAGCCTATGAACACAGTGACTGAGTGTCCTAGACTCCTAGTACAGTAAGAGTAAGTAGTAACAGTAAGTAAAACTAACTAATTACAATAATCAATCAGCGATCAGAAGGAAATGGAGTGTGGGTGTGTGTACACTCAGACAGTGAGTGCACGCACGCAGGAGCTAGTAGCCTATGAACACAGTGACTGAGTGTCCTAGACTCCTAGTACAGTAAGAGTAAGTAGTAACAGTAAGTAGAACTAACTAATTACGATAATCAATCAGCGATCAGAAGGAAATGGAGTGTGGGTGTGTGTACACTCAGACAGTGAGTGCACGCACGCAGGAGCTAGTAGCCTATGAACACAGTGACTGAGTGTCCTAGACTCCTAGTACAGTAAGAGTAAGTAGTAACAGTAAGTAGAACTAACTAATTACAATAATCAATCAGCGATCAGAAGGAAATGGAGTGTGGGTGTGTGTACACTCAGACAGTGAGTGCACGCACGCAGGAGCTAGTAGCCTATGAACACAGTGACTGAGTGTCCTAGACTCCTAGTACAGTAAGAGTAAGTAGTAACAGTAAGTAGAACTAACTAATTACAATAATCAATCAGCGATCAGAAGGAAATGGAGTGTGGGTGTGTGTACACTCAGACAGTGAGTGCACGCACGCAGGAGCTAGTAGCCTATGAACACAGTGACTGAGTGTCCTAGACTCCTAGTACAGTAAGAGTAAGTAGTAACAGTAAGTAGAACTAACTAATTACAATAATCAATCAGCGATCAGAAGGAAATAGAGTGTGGGTGGTGTGTGTACACTCAGACAGTGAGTGACCGCACGCAGGAGCTAGTAGCCTATGGACAGTGACTGAGTGTCCTAGACTCCTAGTACAGTAAGAGTAAGTAGTAACAGTAAGTACAACTAACTAATTACGATAATCAATCAGCGATCAGAAGGAAATGGAGTGTGGGTGTGTGTACACTCAGACAGTGAGTGCAGGCACGCAGGAGCTAGTAGCCTATGGACAGTGACTGAGTGTCCTAGACTCCTAGTACAGTAAGAGTAAGTAGTAACAGTAAGTAGAACTAACTAATTACGATAATCAATCAGCGATCAGAAGGAAATAGAGTGTGTGTTGTGTGTGTACACTCAGACAGTGAGTGCAGTGCGCACACGCAGGAGCTAGTAGCCTATATGAACAGTGACAGTGAGTGTCCCTACGGGTACAGTAAGAGTAAGTAGTAAGTAAGTACAACTAACTAACAATAATCTATCAGTAATCAGAAGGAAATAGAGTGTGTGTACACACAGACAGTGAGTGAGTGCACACACGCAGGAGCTAGCTAGTAGCCTATAAACAGTGACAGTCAGTGAGTGTCCTACTCCTAGTACAGTATAACTACAATACTATTAGTAAAGGACAGCAGAAATACTGGTATAGATGAGAGAAATAAACAGAGGACAGCTGCCCACAGAGGCAAGGCCCCCCTGAGGCCTAAACCTGTAAGCTTGCAGCAGCTGCCTGTCTCTAATGTAACACACAAGCTACTAACTAAAATACAATGTCTATCTAACTAACAACAATATAGGTGTATATGGCAGGTGTAGGTGAGCAAAAACGCTAGGTAAATGATCACAATAGAGCACTTGCTAAGCCAAAGCACAAAGGAGCAACTCTCTCTCTGTACAAGTCTCAGGCAAGCATGGAGAAACGGAACATGGCGGCCGCTATTTATAGGGTAGGGGCTGGCCAGGGTCCCCCTCTGTGATTGGCTGCCGTCAGAGGGCCTGGGAGCCCTCTGATTGGCTCTAAGGACATCAATCTGGGCTATGACGCTATTCGAGCTCGGTACCGAGCTCGAATAGCGCCGGGTTGCTCGAATAGCTCGAATAGTGAATGGGCTATTCGAGTGTACTCGGATAGCCCATTCGAATAGCTCCAGCTATTCGGAGCTCGAATACCGAGCTCGAATAGCTGAAAAAGAGCTCGAATATTCGAGCTACTCGAATATTCGAGCTCTGCTGAGCACCACTGGTTTTTAGAACATTTTTTACTAGGATAGAATTCCAATAGATTTCAGTTTTAAATCTATTGAAATTCGATCTGATGGCATTTTTTTGCCATCAGATTTCCATTATGGCCAATGCAAAATGATAAGCCATCTCAACAGATCGACCTGGATTTTCCACCCTGCCAGTTCGATGGAAATCCATCGAAATCGATCGAAATCGGCCATCGATTGGTCGATTGGCCAACTGATTTGCAATCGATCGATCGATTTTGGTCGGCCAAAAAATCAGCTGAGTGTATGGGCCCCTTTAGAATCTATTTCTTCCAGGGAGAACTCTCAGTCAGGCTTCCCAGAGCTACCATAGGAGAAGCTGTGTTTCCTGGGAAGAGGAGAAGAGGTGAAGGGCTGCTGATTCTTATCACTTTTACAAGACAGTTCAGGAGGGCTGGCTCTAACAACAACACAAATTGCCTGACACCCATAAACCGGACTGTAATGGCTCATCCACACGGGCTACGGCTGTCGCCGCAACCACGTGGTACGCGTTGCGGCGACAGGCCGCCCGTGTGTATGACGTGTGCGCCCTGAACCGTCTCCCGTCAGAGCTGTTGCCAGGCGATTGGCGCGGCCAATCGCCTGCAACAGCTGTCGCCGCAACTTTGCCACAACTGTCACTAGTCCGTCGTGTGTATGCGGACTAGCGACAGCAACCCACACACAGTGAGCGGAGCTTCCGGCAGGGGGGAGGAACCTTCCGCGACAGCTTCTGCCACATCTCTGTCTCTCTGTGCGCCGTGTGTACGGCTGCAGCACAGAGGGACCTGGCGACAAGCTGTCACTGCTTTTTTTTTCTTTTTTGTGTCGCTTGCCTCCTTTTGTGCCTCATGTGTATGAGGCTTAAGACTCACATTATATTGCTGCTCTCCTGTATCCAGGCTTTGTATTGAGCGTGACTTGCTGGTGTAATGTAGGTAGCTGCTAGCTAGGGCTTACATTTGGGGGAGGGCTTAAATATCCTGCTAGGGCTTATTCTCAGCGGATGTCTTATTTTAAGGGAAACACAAGTATGTAATGAACCATTTAAAAGAAAGCTTATGTGGAAAAAAGGTGGCCAGTTTACCCTTTCTAGGGCTTCTTCCAGCCCCCTCACCATTGTTCCACTCTTCTCTCTTCAGCCGCTGTGCCCCTCTGAAAGCAAGGCTAGTCGTGGTCTACTTCAGTTGTGTGGCCCCTGTAGCGCCTCCTTGATTGCTCTCCCATAACCAGGAGCGTCCGGCGCACGTGCAGTAGCAATTTTTATGAACTGGGCAAGCACAGAACGCTGAAGTGAGCTTTAAAGGATACCCGAGGTGACATGTGACATAATGAGATAGACATGTGTATGTACAGTGTCTAGCACACAGATAACTAGGCTGTGTTCCTTTTTTTGTTTCTCTGCCTGAAAGAGTTAAATATCAGGTATGTTAGTGGCTGACTACAGTGTGACCCTCACTGATAAGAAATTCCAACTACAAAACACTTTCCTAGCAGAAAATGGCTTCTGAGTGCAGGAAAGGATAAAAAGGGTCAATAGTTCATAGATTTTAGCTCTGACGCACTTCAATGAATGTATCATTGAGCAAAAACAATAAAACAGTTAAAGCTTAAAAGGCATGTTTAAACAAAAAATAAAACTGTGGAATATCTTAAAAAGTCATTTTTAGGAGAAGAAAGATGGATACAATCATTTATTTCATTCGTTTATTTTCGCCTCGGTGTCTTTCAAGAAAATTAGATACTTGACTATTAGAAGGAAAAGCTCTTGATCCCACAGAGCCTTTCTGGTCCTCTCTCTGTGTCCTTGTTCTCCCGTTGTCCCCCCGGTGAATACATCTTCAGCCCTCCTCGGACAGGCTTTGGCAGTACTCGGAGACATGACACATAAGTGTAGGCTCGCGCATGCACAGTGCAGATGTGCCCATCTTGAGAGGCACTTGTGGACGCATTTCCAAAGGCTTACAAAGAGTCCAGAAAGCACCAATTTTGAACGGGGGAAAGTGGGAGGACAAAGACACAGAGAGAGGAGCGGGGAGGCTCTGTGCCGGAACCAGAGCCTTTCCTCTACATAGGCTTGCTATAAAGGGGAACGGTAACACAGGATTGATCTTCATCCCAATCAGTAGCTGATACCCCCTTTTCCATGAGAAAGCTTTACCTTTTCTCGAGCAGATCATCAGGGGGCTCTGTATGGCTGATATTGTGGTGAAACCCCTCCCACAGTGTGATGTCAGCCCCTAGGTACGGACATCACACTGTAGGAGCCTTGTTGCATTCTGGGAAATAACTGCTGTTTCCAACTGCCAAAAAAGCATCCTCTCCTTCCACAGTGAGGAAAATGTTTACAATGGGCAAACACCAGGGGCGTAGCAATAGGGGGTGCAGCGGTAGCGACCGCATCGGGGCCCTTGGGCCAGAGGGGCCCCGAAGGGCCCTCCCTCAACTACAGTATTAACTCTCTATTGGTCCTGTGCTCATAATAATCACTTCTATAGATACTTTGAATAGTGGTAATCATTAACAAACTGTTTCCCATCCCTTCCTTGCACCTCTGACTCTGTAGTTGCCATTGGCAGGTTTTGGTGCACCGTATCAATTGCTATGTATAGAGTGCTTGGGGGGCCCCATTGTAAAACTTGCATCGGGGCCCACAGCTCCTTAGCTACGCCACTGGCAAACACTGACTCATTTATAAATAATTATTGTAAAAAATATGCACTTTTTGTATTACATTATTTTTACTGCAGTTCCTCTTTACTGGCATTCAGCTACAATCAAGGGCATAGCAATAGCCATAGCAGCCATAACAGCTGCTATGGGGCCAGGGGCGTAGCAATAGGGGGTGCAGAGGTTGTGATGATTGCATCGGTGCCTTGGGACAGAGGGGCCCCGATCGGCCTTCCCTCAACTGCAGTATTAAATTTCTATTGATTCTGTGCTCATAATAATCACTTCTATAGATGCTTTGAATAGTGGTAATCATTAACAAACTCCCTATCCCCCTCTTGCACCTCTGACACTGCAGTTGCCATTAGCAGGATGTGGTGAATCATATAAATTGTTATGTGAAGAGTGTATGGGGGGCCCCAATGTAAAACTTGCATCAGGGCCCATAGCTCCTTAGCTACGCCACTGTATGGGGCCCTGGAGCATAGGGGGTCCAGGTGGTACTTGAGGTATTCACCATTAACTTTCTTTTGTTCCTCCACCCTATAGTGCCCACTGACTATATGCAATAAAGATAGCATAAGAATGTAATATGCAGAGTTAACTCATATCCATAGGGGGCGGGGCATGCGACATTGCTCATGAATGCCTACATCTAATGGCCCCATGAAAGTTTTGCGATGGGGCCCCATAATCTCTAGCTACGCCACTGGCTACAGTGTTATATAGAGGTTGAATGGCCCTTTATGGTACCTTAGACACAATTCTATAGTCTCTAATGATGCTGCAGCCAATCAACTGCCTTAAGAAAGTTCTTTCACTAGAAGAATTAAAAAGTACTGTATATACTCGAGTATAAGTCTAGAAATGTAGGTCTGATTCACTTCATTAAAGTATAGGGGTGGACTTATACACGAGTCACGGGCAACACTGAGTACACTGAGTATTGTGTGTACTAATAGTGACATTCCTGTTTGCAGCTATTTACACTGAGGTAAGTGATACTTTGAGGAAAGGAAATGCCAAGAAAACACAGGTGTGAAAGTTTTGGCCACAGCAAATAACAATGAAAGGGGCGGGGGAAATACTGGGCTGCATAAAAGGGAGTGGATAATTGCAGCACTTGGGGGGGGGGGGGGGGGGGGCTGGATGAGGTATTGGCTGCACTTAAAGAGGAACTTCAGCCTAAACAAACATACTGTTATTAAGTTACATTAGTTATGTTAATTAACCACTTCCCAACTGAGCGGTTTTACCCCCTGACCACCAGAGCAATTTTCACCTTTCAGCGCTCCTTCCATTCATTCGTCTATAATTTTATCATTACTTATCCCAATGAAATGAACTATATCTTGTTTTTTTTGCCACCAATTAGGCTTTCTTTAGGTGGGACATTATGCAAGAATAATTTTATTCTAAATGTGTTTTAATGGGAAAATAGGAAAAAATGTAGGAAAAAATTTATTATTTTTCAGTTTTCGGCCTTTATAGTTTTTAAATAATGCATGCTACTGTAATTAAAACCCATTAAATGTATATGCCTATTTATCCCGGTTATAAAACCGTTTAAATTATGTCCCTATCACAATGTTTGCCGCCAATATTTTAGTTGGAAATAAAAGTGCATTTTTTTCAGTTTTGCGTCCATCCCTAATTACAAGCCCATAGTTTATAAAGTAACAGTGTTATACCCTCTTGACATAAATATTTAAAAAGTTCAGTCCCTAAGGTAACTATTTATGTATTTTTTTTAAATTGTAAATTTTTTATTTTTTTTTAATTACAAAAAAAAAAATTGGGGAGTGTGGGAGGTAAGGAGTTAATTTTTTGTGTAAAACAAGTTTATTTGTGTGTAAAAAATGGTTAGGGTGTAGTTTTACTATTTAGCCACAAGATGGCAACATTACCAATTTGTTTCATGCGACCTGCAAGCGTCCTTCTGGACGCTTGCAGGAAGTAGAAAGAGGCTGGGACTTTGTTATTTTTCACAATGATCGCGCTGCTCAGCCGAGCGGCAGCAGATCATTGCGGGGCTTAGATCAACGAACGGGAATGGATTTTCCCGTTCGTTGATCTCTGGGCGAGCGGGCGGCGGCGTGTTTACTAGCGACGGGCGGCGTGTTTACAAGCGGGAGCGCGGACAGCGGCGGGAGTGCGCAGAGTACGGATTTCTCCGTCCCTGGGGGTGAAAGGATGGAAAAAGGGGCGGAGAAATCCGTACGCGCGGGGGTAAAGTGGTTAAAATAGATAGGTAATATAATCTCTTACCCACACTGTTTTAAAAGAAGGGGAAAATGTTTGATTTCATGGGGGCAGCCATCTTTTTGGTTGAAAGGAGGTGACAGGGAGCATGAGACACAGTTCCAACTGTCCTGTGTGCTGATCACCTCTCCCAGTTGCTAGGCAACGTGAATAACAACATAGGAAATCCCATCATGCTCTGCACAGCATCAGGGGAAAAAAGCCCGGGCTTTTTTCTTTGATGGGTGGAGCTTAGCTAAAAATGCAGCTAAAAATGATGCTTTGGTAAGAAAAACAAAGTTCTGATGCTGTGAAACTGTTAAAGAAACACCAAGCCTTTTCAGTGCTGCTGAGTAGATTTTTAGTCCGGAGGTTCACTTTAAGGGACAGTAGGGGACTTAATGGCCTCAATAGTGTATGCAGTGCAGTCATTAACTCCTGAGCCCCAAGTGCAGCTGTTAATTCTTCCTGGTCCCCAAGTGCAGCCATTAACTTTGATAGGTAGACTTATACTTGAGTCAATGGTATTTTCAGCCAGATCTCTGATCTGCTGTGATGCATTGTTTCAGCTGAGCATTGTGCACCCAGGGCCAAATAATGTTTAATTTACTGGGATTACGTGAGGTGTAGCTGCAGTTTAATACCCTTTAATACAAATAACTTTTATTAGTCACACCAGTGTAATTGTAGTGCTGGTCATCAGAACCAACAATTTGACATATCTGATCCTATATTAATTCCCTTTAAAGTACGCTCTGCAGAGTAATAAACATGCTGTGCTTATGTGACCTCTTCTGCATGTGGTGGAGGTTTCACTTCCAACAGAGGAGTCTGGGGACCTGATATCAAGCTATAAAATGCTAGAACATAAAAGATACAATTATTATTACTGAATAAGTCAGTCGTATCACAGCTCTGAGCAGTCCTCAGCCACAAAATTAAATCGCATTTACCCACGACTCTATGTTTATTATGTAGTCTACATGCAGTCTGCATTGCAAGCATTCCAATATAATCATAAATGTTTCTGCTTTAATGACTCTTATCTCAGTCAGCCTGGCTCCATGGTACATTTCCAGGGAGAGGGAAGCTTGGTATCTCCCCTTCCATCATTCCTTCTCCTCAATGATTGGCTGAGGGGAGTTCAGTGTAACAGGCTGAGGCTGAGAAGGGAAAAGCTAATGATATCCGATCTATGTTGTACTCACATGTGTTTACAAAGCAAGCTACAGTTGTGTTCAAAATTATTCAATCGCCACTGAAATTGAGTGTTTTGGCCAGTTTGACATTGATTTTGATCATTTCAGTCATCTTGTTCACAATTAAATCAAAGAGGCACTTGTAAGTCGGACAAATATAACATTTATAATGAAATAACCACAAATGTCTTTATTGTGCTCACATCATTATCAGTTTTATTCAACCCCAAGTGACATTCATTCTTAGTACTTAGTACAACGTCCTTTTCCAGTTATAAGCCTGAAGCATAGCTTGACACAAGTGTCTTGCAGCGATCTATGGGTATCTTAGCCCATTCTTCATGGGTAAAAGCCTCCAGTTCAGTCACATTCTTAGGCTTGTGCGCTGCAACTGCTTTCTTTAAGTCCCACCAGAGGTTCTCAATCAGATTTAAGTCTGGTGACTGCGATGGCCACTCCAAATTGTTCCAGCCTTTAATCTGCAACCATGCTCTAGTGGACTTGGAGGTATGCTTGGGATCATTGTCCTGTTGAAACATCCAACATCTCCCAAGCCTCAGGCTTGTGACGACCTGCATCACATTTTCATCCAATATCTCCTGGTACTGAAGATAATTCATGGTACCTTGCACACGCTGAAGCTTCCCTGTACCTGCAGAAGCGAAACAGCCCCAAAGCATGATTGACCCCACGCCATGCTTCACAGTAGGCAAGGTGTTCTTTTCTTCATAGGCCTTGTTCTTCCTCCTCCAAACATAGCATGGCAAGAGTGCCCGGACTGTGCCGTCCGCTGGAAGGGGTGAGTAATTGCTGCTGCAGCTTGTTAGCAAGGGCCCCGGGGAGCAGAGGTGATCGCTGGGAAGGCGGGGAGATGCCCCGGGTGCAGTAAGTGAGGGCGCTCAGCACAGCTGCTGCACCCCCACGTGTGTGACAGGTGGCTCGCTGCCTGCCTGAAGTGTCCCTGCTTCCCTCCCTCCCTCTGCAGGAGTGCAGAAGCATTAACAGCAGCAGAACAAGTAGGGCACATCTGGCTATGTAAAGGAGCCAGGAGTTCCTCTGGATACAGGCATATGTGAGGGTGCAGGCTGGTGTTGTACATCATTTTTCGGTTAATCTCGATGCCATGAACGTATATGTATTTTCAACCCAAATAACTACTGTATATAACTATGTAACATATGGCTATCTATATGGGGTAAGGGTGTACATTAGAGGTGTAGCGAATGGTTCGCCTGCGAACGGTTCCAGGCGTACTTTGGGGGTTCGCGTTCGCCTGCAATAGGCAAACTTTTGCGGAAGTTCGATTCGCCCCATAATGCACTATGAGGGTCAACTTTGACCCTCTGCATCACAGTCAGCAGGCACATTGTAGCCATTCAGGCTACACTAAGCCCTGGAGCCCCCCCCCCCCTTAAGGCAGGTTTGCCGGCCATTACACTCACTCGTGTGCCTGCTAGAGACAGACTAGGGACAGCTGCTGCAGACTTGTTCTCCTAGGGAAAGATTAGTTAGGCTCTTGGCTTGCTCCTGGCTGATTGTTGGGACGCCTACCTATGCCTACCTACTTATACTGGGACTCCTACCTATGCCTACCTACCTATACTGGGACTCTTACCTATGCCTAGCTAACTACTGAGACACCTACCTATGCCTACCTACCTATACTGGGACTCCTACCTATGCCTACCTACCTATACTGGGTCTCCTACCTATGCCTAGCTAACTACTGAGGCACCTACCTACCTATACTGGGACTCCTACCTATGCCTACCTACCTATACTGGGACTCCTACCTATGCCTACCTACCTATACTGGGTCTCCTACCTATGCCTAGCTAACTACTGAGGCACTTACCTATGCCTACCTACCTATACTGGGACTCCTACCTATGCCTAGCTAACTACTGAGGCGCCTACCTACCTATACTGGGACTCCTACCTATGCCTACCTACCTATACTGGGACTCCTACCTATGCCTACCTACATACAAGAAGATAATAAGGTCATTGCTTCATTGTGGACAGACCAAATTTGATCAGCTGGAAAGTCACTGTTCTATCATTGAGCTACCACAGCCCGGCGACCATATGGGCTGGAAAACTGCCACGGCCTGCACTCTGGCCATGTGGTGCATCAGTCCAGCACGGCCGTCACTACGCAAACAGCTGTTTGCGGTGCGTTACACAGTGAGTTTGGTGTGTCAGTGTGAAGCAGAACTCTAATTACACTCCTTGATTGATGTATACACATGCAAGATGTTTGAAAGCACTTAAGGCCTGCAATTTAGCATTCAATGTGATTTCTGCCCTTAAAACGCTGCTTTGCGTCACATCCAGATTTTTCCCCGGGACTTTTGGCATGTATCCCACTCCGCCATACCCCCCTCCAGGTGTTAGACCCCTTGAAACATCTTTTCCATCACTTTTGTGGCCAGCATAATTTTTTCTATTTTTCAAAGTTCGCATCCCCATTGAAGTCTATTGCGGTTCGCGAACTTTTACGCGAACCGAACCTTCCGCGAAGGCAGAGGTTCGCGACATCTCTAGTGTACATCTGGCTGTCTAAACAACATTTGACTCCACCCATGACCCCGACCACATTCTGATGCGTTTTCAACTACCGCCGTGGTAAACCTATTTCCGCAGTAAAATGCGCATTCCTAAGCGCCTGGCTCAATCACGCGCCTGTCGCTGTAAATGTTCTGTGCAAGCACGGTTCATTCTGTCGAGATCTGCACATGTGTAAAATGCTCACCGGGACAGTAGTGTAATTGAGCCGGACGCGTAGGCATGCGCAGTCACGCACAACTCCTGGCAAAGTCGCTTGCTACCGGATCAGCACGGTGGGCAGCACGGTGGCGTAGTGGTTAGCTCTCTCGCCTTGCAGCACTGGGTCCCTGGTTCGAATCCCAGCCAGGGCACTATCTGCAAGAATTTGTATGTTCTCTCCGTGTCTGCGTGGGTTTCCGCCGGGCTCTCCGGTTTCCTCCCACATTCCAAAAACATACGGATAAGTTAATTGGCTACCCCTAAGAAAAAAAAATTGGCCCTAGACTACAGTACTTACACTACATAATATAGACATATGGCAATGGTAGGGATTAGATTGTGAGCTCCTTTGTGGGATAGTTAGTGACAAGATATATATATACACTGTACAGCGCTGCATAATATGTCGGCGCTATATAAATACTAAATAATAATAATAATAATCAGATTTGCTTTAAGTGTATGGCCACCTTAACCCATTCAGGTTCCGTCGTTTTCACGTGAGAAATGTTCACCTCCCATTCATTAGCCTATAACTTTATCATTACTTATCACAATGCACTGATCTATATCTTGTTTTTTCCGCCACCAATTAGGCTTTCTTTAGGGGGTACATTTTGCTAAGAGCCACTTTACTGCAAATGCATTTAAACAGGAAGAATAATAAAAAAATGGAAAAAATCATTATTTCTCAGTTTTCAGCCATTATAGTTTTAAAATAATACATGCCTCCATAATTAAAACTCACGTATTGTATTTGCCCATATGTCCCGGTTATTACACCGTTAAAATTATGTCCCTATCACAATGTATGGCGACAATATTTTATTTGGAAATAAAGGTGCATTTTTTCCATTTTGCATCTATCACTATTTACAAGTTTAAAATAAAAAAAATATAGAAATATTTCATCTTTACATTGATATTTAAAAAGTTTAGACCCTTAGGTAAATATTTACATGGTTTTTTTTTTTATTATTGTAATGGATTTTTTTTTTTATAGTAAACATTTTATTTGGGTACTTTTGGGAGGGTGGGAGGTAAACAATAGATTTATAATGTAAATGTGTGTTAATTCTTTTTTTTTTTTTTTTTTTCAGGTGTAGTATTACTTTTTGGCCACAAGATGGCGGCCATGAGTTTGTTTACATGACGTCACTCTAAGCGTAGCACGCGCTTAGAGTGACACATCGGGAAGGGAACGGCCAGAAAAGGTGCAGCTTCCGAGAGAAGCTGTCGCTTTTTCAGCGGGGGAGAGGAATCAGTGATCGGGCTCCATAGCCCGATACATTGATTCCTTGGCTACCGAATCCGCGGCCAGGAGTGCGCGTGCACGCGCACGATCGGCCGCGGGAGCACGCGGTAGCGCACATGGTTCCTGGACGTAGAAACTACGTCCAGGAACCAAAATAGGTTAAAGAGGACCTCTGGTAAAAATAATGTAATAAAAAAGTGCTTGATTTTTTTCAATAATTATATAAAAATTATTTAGTCAGTGTTTGCACATTGTAAAAACTTTCCTCTCCCTGATTTACATTCTGACATTTATCACATGGTGACCTTTGTGATGTCACTGGAAGGAGATGCTGCTTGCTTTTTTTTTTGGCAGTTAGAGACAGCTGCAAACAGCTGTTATTTCCCACAATGCAACAAGGCTCCCACAGTGTAATGTCAGAACCATGGTCCTGACATCACACTGTGGGAGGGGTTTCACCACAATATCAGCCATACAGAGCCCCCTGATGAACCGTTGGTGAAAGGAAAAGATTTCTCATGGGAAAGGGGGTATCAGCTACTGATTGGGATGAAGTTCAATTCTTGGTTACGGTTTCTCTTTAACTAAACAAATACTGCATATGTTCGAAAAACATCATGTGATTAGTTGGCGGTTGGCACTAACAAAAGCTCTGAAGCCAGCAGTAGTTGGGGATAATAATCTGCCTATTAGGTGATTAGCGTTAAAAATGTCTCCCCCACATCCCCTGCATAAAATGTAAGTGTTTAGCTGCGCTTTGAGAGCTGCTGAGTCTCGGGCTGTTTTGCACATAACTGAGGTACACAAACAACAAAAATGTAAAAGGGTAATACTTCAATTATTTATGGGATGCCATTCCAGGCTGGAGCTGCCAGGCAGAGATAATATTTAAAGGACTTAACCATTAAATGTTTAATGGGGTTTACAGTCAGCTACAGTACAAAAAAAAGAACGTACAGTGCCAAATCAGAACGCGTATAATGCAGCACAGAAGCGGCCCTTGAAGACATCCGCAGTGCATTAAAAGGTCATCTTTATTGAGAAAACTGGAACACATAATTGCCAAAACACCACCCCTGAAAGGTAAACAGTACAGTCTTTGATAGCAATAAACATATATCCTCTTTACCCGAAAATAAGCCCTACCCCGAAAATAAGCCCTAACGGTCATACCATCACACAGCAAGGTTATCAGATGTGCAGGAACAACAGGTCAGGTGCCTGAGTAGTACAATGCGGTACCATTACAGCATGGAACCTTCGGATCAGTACAAGGGAAGAGGAAATGTTTTGCTCAGAGACACTTCCTGCTGCGTCATCATCATTAGCCACAGCCAGGCCAAGGCAGAGGCGAGAGAGGCTCCAGCCTCAGGGCGTAGTGTAGGAGGGGGGGTGGGGCTGAGGCAGAGGCGAGAGAGGCTCCAGCCTCAGGGCGCAGTGTAGGAGGGGGCACACAACTCACTCAGCTATCATTCCTCTATTGTGTTTGAAGCAGAGAGAAATAAGAAAAGGGGATACATGACAGTGACTGCAAGCCAGATAACTAGAGATTAAGGTGTTGGGGGGGGGGGGGGGGGGGTTGTGGCCCCTGGGGCACCTCTTAGTGTAATAATAATCAGTGTGTGACGGCTGGGGTGGGGGGGGGGGGGGGGTGGAAGGGCGCACTTTGATGTCTCAGCCTTGGGTCCTGCAGGTCCTTGTCCTGGCACTGGGCGCCACCTCAGGTACCAGTATTTGAGTACCACCCTCTCTGCTTCTCCATCCTTAGAAAATCTGCCAATTATGGTAAACGCAGTTGGGGCATCCCAAACAAGCGCCACGTCATAGAAGTATAAGGCATCCCATGCAAATAAGCCCTAGCACATCTTTAGGAGCAAAACTTTATTTAAGACACTGTCTTATTTTTGGGGAAACACAAGTACTTTTCTTCTTTGACACAGATTTGACACTGATCCAAGGATGGTCGTAGTCAGTCAACTTCCCTACGCTGGAACTACGCGTAGTTTTACGCAATTACGCTTCGCCAAACTACGGCTTCGAAATCAAATATTCGCTTCGTATGCATTTCGTAGACTACGCTTTAAAATATGCAATTGCGCGTAGTGCGAAGCTTAATGTATGCGGATGCTTATGCCCGCATGCAGAAACTTTTACACATTAATTCCTGATTAAATAATTATACCAGGAACTCTTCTATGTGTAAATTCGCCTTTCCAACACGTAAATTTGTAAGCATACAATCGCACGCGGAAAATTAGCCGTGAGTAATGCATTCGTAGTTCACTACGCAATACACATGTTGACTACACATTGTGGGCGTAAGCTACGCGTAGAGGTACTTCGCTACACATAAATTCGTAAGCGTAGTTTTGAAACGTCACCTACGAACTACGATGCGTAGATGCGAACTACGATGCGTAAATTCGCACTGGCGTAGTTTCTGCTCATCCCTGGTCCTAAAACCAGCCTGTATGTAATACTCACCTGTCCAGGCACCTGGTGTCCGTGCATTGCTGGCTGATGTCTCATGCTCACCACCACCACTGCAGTGTGCGCACGTATGTGTGTCACGGCGCATGGCTTTCCGCTTGCATGTGCAAAGTTTGATGAATGCACAGTGCATGAAGAATCACATCAAAACATGATTTGCCAGCCAACACTGTCATTACTAAATAGTTCTGTCAGTTCCAGTGGTTGTCCCTTATCTGAACTCCTAATCTTTCGATAGGCTGATGCACTGTATGATTGCACTCTTGCATTAAGCATGTTCAGGGCCGCTTCTAGACTTCTTCATTTAACCGCTTGAGGGCCGCGATCTTAAACCCCCCTAGTGACCAGGCCATTTTTTACTAATTAGGCCATTGCAGCTTTAACCTTCCCGGCGGTAGTTCGGGGTAAGCCACGCAGGAGGTTTTCTCAGGCCCTGCTTGGCGGATTTACTTAATTTTTTTTTGCTGGACGCAGCTAGCACTTTGCTAGCTGCGCCAGCACACCGATCGCCGCCGCCCCGCGCCCGATCGCCGCTATCCGTCGCGGCGCGTGCCCCCCCCCAGACCCCGTGTGCTGCCTGGCCAATCAGTGCCAGGCAGAGCCGAGGGGTGGATCGGGACTCCCAATGACGTCACGACGTCGCTGACGTCGGTGACGTCATCCCGCCCCGTCGCCATGGCGACGGGGGAAGCCCTCCAGGACGGAGATCGCCGAAGGCGATCGAAGCGGGCGGGGGATGCCGCTGAGCAGCGGCTATCATGTAGCGAGCCCTAGGCTCGCTACATGATATATATATAAAAAAAAAAAAAAAAAAAAAAAAACTGCTGCGCTGCCTCCTGGCGGAATTTTTCATACCGCCAGGAGGGTTAAGTACAGGGCAGTACAACTCAGCACATAAGTGATCCTTCCCCCCTTTTCTGCCCACCAACAGAGTAACCAAGCAGCTCAGGGTGACCCAAACTACTAGGAATGTATAGGGGGATAAAAGGAACCAAAAAGCCCTCCTACTAAAAAAGCAAAGCTTGGTGTAATTTGCCTTCTTAAAACAGAAGGAAATTTGCAATAATTCAGTTATAAGTGAACATTTGTGGTTACCCACAATGCACCACTACTAAATATGCAAATTATCCCTTTTCGCCCTTGTTAAAGGGAAGGTTCAGGGAGGGTGGCTAAAAAATAAAAATCAATTTCCACTTACCTGGGGCTTCCTCCAGCCCGTGGCAGGCAGGAGGTGCCCTCGCCGCCGCTCCGCAGGCTCCCGGTGGTCTCCGGTGGCCGACCCGACCTGGCCAGGCCGGCTGCCAGGTCGGGCTCTTCTGCGCTCCAAGGCCCGCCTGCGCAGTACAGCCCGGAGGACATCCGATGACGTCAGCGCGCCGGCGTGGGACGCAGAAGTGCCGGGCCTTGGAGCGCAAAAGAGCCCGACCTGGCAGCCGGCCTGGCCAGGTCGGGTCGGCCACCGGAGACCACCGGGAGCCTGCGGAGCGGCGGCGAGGGCACCTCCTGCCTGCCACGGGCTGGAGGAAGCCCCAGGTAAGTGGAAATTGATTTTTATTTTTTAACCACCCTCCCTGAACCTTCCCTTTAAGCAAAGCAAGCATCCAGAGCCGCTGGTGTATAGCAAGCCTATAGCTTAAAATTTTACACAGCCATATCAAACCCACATGTAGACAGCTATTTCATACAGCCTTATCAATCCCTGCCATGTACTGATGAGGACCAAAAGTCCGAAACAGGCTGTCTACATGTGGGTTTGATATGGCTGTGTAAAACTTAAAGCTATAGGCTTGCTTTACACCAGCGGTTCTGGATGCTTGCTTTGCTTAACAAGGGCGAAAAGGGATAATTTGCATATTTAGTAGTGGTGCATTGTGGGTAACCACAAATGTTCACTTATAGCTGAATTATTGCAAATTTCCTTCTGTTTTAAGAAGGCAATTACACCAAGCTCTGCCCACCAACAGAGCTCTCTGTTGGTGGGCTATGATTGCTGCCAGGATGTTTTTTTTATTATTATTTTTATTTAATATATATTCTATTTCAAATATTTATTCTATTTTTTTTATATAAATTTCCCTATTTTATTTATATTTTTTTCTCCCTCCCCCTGCCAGGCAATCAGCGCGATCGCCTGTCATAGGCTTTAGCCTATGACAGCGGATCGCTGTCTTGCCTCCCCAGGGGACAGCAGAGTGACATGGCTGTCCTCAGTACATCGCTGCCATAGATTGCAGCGCTGTACATAGTAAATAGACAGTGGTTTCGCCGTCTAACAGTCTCCTAGCGGCGATCGCCTCTGGGAGACTGATGGCGGATTGCAGGAGATGTGCGCCGATACGCGCGCGATCTCCTGCAATTCCCGCACCTAGTACTTCCCGCCAATTGGCGCGGATTGGTCCTGGGGCTGCCGCGCTGCTCACGCTAATCAGCATGGAGCAGTTGTTTAGAGGTTAATGTTCTCACATGACATGCTGCAACTCAACACAATAGCACACTGACTGGCTGTGAGTCTGTGACAAACAAACTGCTCACCCTCAGCCACTCCATTCCTCCTCAGTCAGGACAGCAGTGCCACCTGCTCCCTTCTGCTGTGCAAGTCAAATGAAACACTGCTGCTCTCCTGCCTCCCCCCCCCCCCCCTCCTCACTCACTGTCAGACTCCTCACACAGCACAATAACCTCAAATGTTTCACCTTGCTTCATGAGAGAACCAGCCCTAAGGCCTGGGGCACACCAGAGGAGTTTTTCTGAGCGTTTTGAGTTTTTAAATCTGCTGCTAATGTTAGCCTATGTGTCTGTGCACACTGGAGCAATGAGGTTTTGTAAAAAAAACCCATAGCATTACATTGGGAAGAGCTTTTGGAAGGTTTCAAAAGCTCTTCCCAATGTAATGCTATGGGTTTTTTTTACAAAACCTCATTGCTCCAGTGTGCACAGACACATAGGCTAACATTAACAGCAGATTTAAAAACTCAAAACGCTCAGAAAAACTCCTCTGGTGTGCACCAGGCCTAAGAATGTTATAGAAAATTGATGCAGAATCCCAGTGGCGTACCAATAAAAAAAAACACCATTTTTTTGAGCTGTGTGATCTGAGGGAAGACTGGTTGTGGTGCCAAGTATGTTGCTGCAAATTTGGGGGGATTTTGGGGGAAAAGAAGTCATCAGAATGTGGACAGAGCTAACTGTAATGAAGCTCTGTACTCTATACAGTGCTGCAGAAGATGTCAGTGCTATATAAATACACAATAATGATATGGTAGGACATTAGACTATGACTATGGTACGATTAGATTATGAGCTCCTCTGAGGACAGTCAGAAAAGGGTGGCATACAAAAGAGGGGGATGCATAGGAGGAGGAGGGGGGATAAAGAGTAAGGCCCAGTGCACACCAAAAGCGCTAGCAGATCCGCAATATGCTAGCGGTTTTGGGAGCTGATTTCAGAGCGATTCTAGGTATGTTTAGAGAGGTTTTCTAAACATACCTAGCGGTTTTGCGTGCGTTTTTGTGTAGCAGATTACACATATTGTTACAATAAAAGCTGTTACTGAACAGCTTCTGTAACAAAAACGCCTGGCAAACCGCTCTGAACTAGCGTTTTTCAGAGCGGTTTGCGTTTTTCCTATAATTTACATTGAGGACGAAATGCTTCCGAAAACCGCAAACGCGCAGCAGGTGGCGCGTTTGCGGCTTGGCAAAAACCGCAAACCGCCGGTGTGCACCATCCCATTGCAATACATTAGACAAGCGTTTTTAGAGGCGGATGCGGCCGGCGGATCGCTCCAAAAACCGCTCGGTGTGCACTGGGCCGTAGAGGCACAAAAAGGAGAGCCTGGTGGGAGAGGAGAAAGGGCAAGAAGGACTCTCATCAGGACTGCAGACATCACCAGTGCTGAAGGGCAGGTACTTGCTGTTAAAAGAAGCCACTGAAATCTGGAAAGAGCAAAGAGTCATGGGGGAAGACAACAGGGTGGGAGGGGGAGCTGGGAAAAAAGATACGCTTACCTGCAATCAAGCTAATCTAAATTGCCTAGAGCTTGTTTCTCTGCTCACTACAGAAGTCAGCTGTCAGCACCTGTATCACTGGCTTCTGCAACAGCAGACTGTCCTACATTATTGATTACTCTGATCAGGATAAATAATCAATAGTCCAGGGCACTCTGGTATTTCAGCAGCCAGTGCACATGGCTACTAATGACAGGCAACTTCTGAAGCACTAAACACATCCTGCCCCCTCCCCCTGCTAATGTCCCAGCTGCAGCACAGCAATCATTCTCTCTACTCACCTTGCTGCTCTGCACATTCACTCACTGCAGGCTGTGTGTAGAGAGCGAGGAGACACATTGCCCACGGGACAGGAAGGGGAGAGGTGCTACAGGATACACTTAACATTTGGTGCTCGGGCCTTTTCCCATGCAGCCCCTACTCTATGGAACTCACTTCCACAATCAGTACGAGAGGCTCCTTCTCTGGACAGCTTAAAAAAAATGCTAAAAACTCACCTCTTTTCCCGAGCCTTTGAGACTGCATAATGCAGGGAGTCCCCAGGGAGAAAAGCGCTATATAAATATTATTGTTATTGTTGTTATTGTTACATCTAGTGCAGGAAGTAGTACAGTCCCCTGTACTGCCTGCTGCTATTTTCCCGAATGTTGCCCAAACTATGAAAAAAGATCCTAGGTGGAAGAACACAGTGGCTGAGCACCACAGCCGCTCCCCTAGCCATGGCTACACCCGGGGCTGTGAGCACCTGCAACCTAATGGTAGGTACGCCACTGCAGAATCCAACATGCTAGTGGTGCTTTTATAGTGATCCAGAGCCGAAGTTCGGGTTTAAAATAAGATCCTTAGGCCCGGTTCACATTAGCGTTCGCTATCAGGATTTTCAGCATCGGATCCGGAACGCATACTGCACAAACGGAACGTACGTTCCGCATAGCAATGTAATGTCTATGCGGACGTTCACATGCGTCCGTTACGTACGTACCGGAGCCGGATCGGATCCGGACTCTTTTCCAACATGCGCTATTTTTTGGGTCCGGATCTCCGGCCAACGCACCCGGACCCGGACCTGAGCCTGACAGCACCATACGGAACACAGAAACCAATGGGAAACGGAAGGCACAGAACACACTGCCTACAAAAACCTGACGTTCTACCCCACTTCCTATGCGTATCCAAGCGGCCATTTCGGATGGGGACACATGGGCCAAGCATGTCTGGAGTGGAGCAGCAGTGACAGACGTACCGGAGCTGTTTTGGCAGAAAGTCGGAGGTGGAGGTGATGCCTACAGCGGAGGAACCTGATTCTACAGGTGCACCTTCTGCTGACCCCAACATTTTTTTATTTAATTTTGCTATTTTTTGCCCACGGATCCGGATGGCAGCCTGATGCATGCCTGATGCAAACGGACCGGATCCTGATCGGATCCTGATCGGAACCGTACGGTTCCGATCAGGATCAGGTCCTGATCCGATCAGGATCCGGTCCGTTTGCAAGGCAAAACGTAAGTGTGAATGGGGTCTAAGGCTTCCCTCTCTTAAAGAGACTCCGTAACAAAAATTGCATCCTGTTTTTTATCATCCTACAAGTTCCAAAATCTATTCTAAGGTGTTCTGGCTAACTGCAGCACTTTCTGCTATCACTATCTCTGTAATAAATCAATGTATCTTTCCCCTGTCAGACTTGTCGGCCTGTGTCTGGAAGGATGCCAAGTTCTTCAGTGTTGTGGTTCTGCTATGAACTCCCCCTTCCAGGCCCCTCTATGCACACTGCCTGTGTATTATTTAGATTAGAGCAGCTTCTCTCTTCTCTTATCTTTTACAAGCTGGATAAATCGTCCTCTGAGCTGGCTGGGCTTTCACATACTGAGGAATTACAGACAAGGGCAAAGCTGTTTGCAGGAAGAAATGAGCAGCCTAAAACTTCAGTGCATGAGAACTGCAGAGAGAAAGAAACACACAAATGATCTCTTGAGATTCAAAAGGAATGCAGTATACAGCCTGCTTGTGTATGGATGTATTTTCTATGTGTGGACATACTGTACATCAACCTACTTCCTGTTTTGGTGGCCATTTTGTTTGTTTACAAACAAACTTTTTAAAACTGTTTTTAACCACTTTTAATGCGGCGAGGAGCGGCGAAATTGTGACAGAGGGTAATAGGAGATGTCCCCTAACGCACTGGTATGTTTACTTTTGAGCGATTTTTAACAATACAGATTCTCTTTAAGGTATCTGATTGAGACTTCCCTCACTACTCAAATGTCCTCTGTTGCTGATCGCTGCTTCCCTCCAGATTGGGGCCATGCTCCTTCCCGTTTTGCAGCATGGCCGTGCAGTAGACACACGAGCACAGCTGCGCATGCGCTGCTGCGCGGCCCTCCAATGTGATAAGTGACAGTTTATTGCTGCTAATCTTCAGAGGGGCAGCGCTCAGTGACAGGGAACATTAGAATATGTAGAGGGAAGCCTCAATATGATCCTGAGGTTTTCTCTCTTTAGGAAAGCATCACAATTTTGTACCAAGCTTCTGCTACACTTTAATACATGTTTGGCAATGCACACGGCTTACCATGCAATCAGTAAGAAGAGCTCTGTATTTGCCTGAAACATGACAGCCGTTTTGACATCGATGACATTCCAATGAATTGCAGAAAAAAAGGGTTTTGTTTTTTTTTATTTTTTTTTTTATTTCCTGGTTACTGTTGTTTGAAATGGAAACTCATCTCACATTAGACTGCAGTAAATTGCTACTAAGCTGATCACTCTCGTCAAAGTGCTCCCTGGACGCTTTTCCATTAATTTTGCTTAGAGGAGAATTTGTGTAAAACAAATTGCTTGTCTCTTCTGGGAGATGTGTAAGAAGGTACAGGAGGATATTGGATGGTTTGACAGAGCGTTTGCTGCAGCTAATTGCCTCCTCGTTCTCTTTTGGGTACAATCATCGTGGCCCTGGTCCATCATGCTTCTGTCAGCGTAGCTGGCAGGGCCGGATTTACCATGAGGCACTCGAGGCACGTACCTACAGGCACCTAATGTTGGAAAGGTGACTCCCCCCTTCCCCAAGTTACAGACTGTTTCTGGCCACAAAAGTGATGAAAAAGTTGTTTCAAGGGGTCTAACACCTGGACTGTGGCATGCCGGAGGGGGATCCATGCCAAAAGCCCCACCAAAAATTATAGAGTTGATGCAAAGTCAGGTTTTAAAGAGAGGCGGAAGCGAAAAAAATTGACATTTTTACCTTGTAATTCGCTTCAGTACTCTCATCAGAAGTAAACCGCCGCAAAACGAGCGCTTTAGACCCCCCAAAACCCTGGGGGGCAATCCAGCCGGCACTTCCTGAAAGAGGCAGAGCTTTCAGTTTCAGCTCTGCCTCTACTGCAGTCAATCGCGGCGGATCGCCGCCTCTCCCCGCCCCTCTCAGTCTTCCTTCATAGAGAGGGGTGGAGAGAGGCGGAGGTCCGTGCGGTGATTGACGTCAGGAGAGGCAGAGCTGAAGCTGAAAGCTCTGCCTCTCAGCGCAGCAAAATCCACAATCAAGTTGGTCGTGGATCTTTGTCTCGGGGATTTGGGGGGTCTAAACCCCTCGTTTTGTGGCGGGGATGTGGCGGTTTACTTCTGATGAGACTACTGAAGCGAATAACAAGGTAAAAATGGCAAATTGTATTTGTTTCAGATTCTTTTTAAACCCTAATGGGCAGAAATCACGTTATGCACAGCTCTGGGTGTCAGTGGGCTGTGGAGTGTCTCACACAGAGAGATACATTAGTACTATCAGAATACAGTTCAAGAACACAGGCCTAGCTAAGGGCCCATTCACACGTGCGTTTGCAAAACGCCGGCGATTTTTGCGGGCATTTTGCAGGAGTGATTTTTCTGCGATTTCACGCGGAAAAATCACTGAACACTGCAGCGATTTTTCCGTGATCGCGTTTAGCGCTCCTATAGCACTGAAACGCGATTGCCGGGAAATCGCCTGTAAATGGTGCAGGCGACGTGTTTGCGTTTCGCGATTTTGGGCGTTTAGCTCAAATCGCCCAAGTAAGAATGGGCCCATAGGGTTTTATTACACTAGCGCTTTTAAAAAGCGCTAGTGTTTGAGTGTTTTGCCAAAATCGCAGCAAAACGCTCTAGTGTGAATGGGCCCTAATACTTTCCCTACCTATCTGCAGCAAGTCTGACCCTGCTCTCATTAACAGTCAGCAGCCAGCAAAGAATTGATCCAATATGGCCACCGCAGGGGGGTGGGCGGGCCAGGAGGGGTGCTAGCTGATTGGCTGCCAGGTGTCTGCTGACTGTGAGGTCAGGGGTCAAAATTTAGCTCAATGATGATGTATAGGGGGGGGGGGGGGGGCAATTCGACTATGCCAAATGTTTGCTGTTCGCCCCTAATGCGAACAGTCGATGTGCGCAGAATACTGCTCGCCGGCGAACTGTTTGGACCATCTCTACTGAGGGTATCTCAGCTACCTAATACTGAGGCTCCTCTAGCTACCTAGTACTAAGGGACACCTGTAGCTACTCAATATTGAGAGTACTTATGGCTCGGAGTAGGAGAAAAGGGTGCATGCGGCAAGTGGACTAAATTGGCACCGCCATAGGCGCCAATACAAAATAGCATTTTTTGGGCACCAGATCGGAAATTATATCAGGCATCGCAGGCACCCAAATGCCGCTATTCTGTGGCACCAATATATATACAATATATATATATATTTTTTTTATTTGGGTGCAGGGCAAACAGCACACCGCGCCACGGGTGGAGCAAGGGGGAGGGGGGCTTGCAGTTTGGGGGGGGGGGTTAGTTAGATTTAGACATTAGGTAGGTAGTGTGTGCGGGTTGGGATGGATGGATGGGGAGGGTTAGTTTTAGGCATTAGGTAGGTAGTGTGTGCAGGTGTGTGTGTGGGGGGGTAGTTTTAGGTGTCAGACAGATAGTGTGTGCCAGTGGGGGGTTAGATTTAGGTATTAGGCAGGTACTGTGTGCAGGTGGGGGGTTAGATTTAGGCATTAGGTAGGTAGTGTGTGCGGGTTGGGATGGATGGATGAGGAGAGTTAGTTTTTTTCAGGCATTAGGTAGGTAGTGTGTGCGTGGGGGGGGAGGTAGTTTTAGGTGTCAGACAGATAGTGTGTGCCGGTGGGGGGTTGGATTTAGGTATTAGGCAGGTACTGTGTGCAGGTGGGGGTTAGATTTAGGCATTAGGTAGGTAGTGTGTGCAGGTGTGTGTGTGTGTGTGGGGGGGGGGGGGAGGTAGTTTTAGGTGTCAGACAGATAGTGTGTGCCGGTGGGGGGTTGGATTTAGGTATTAGGCAGGTACTGTGTGCAGGTGGGGGTTAGATTTAGGCATTAGGTAGGTAGTGTGTGCAGGTGTGTGTGGGGGGGGGTTAGTTTTAGGTGTCAGACAGATAGTGTGTGCGGGTGAGGGGTTAGTTTTAGGAATGGGGGTGTGGTTAGGCATCAGGGGGGAGGGTTCTGTGTGAGAGTAGGTTTAGGTTTGGCCATAGTAAAATATTGCTATTTAACCAGTTCACCCCCAAGGGTTTTTATCCTAACGGACCAGAGCAATTTTCAGTTGTCAGCGCTCCTCCCTTTTATTCCCTAATAACTTTATTACTACTTATCACAAGAAAATGATCTATACCTCGTTTTTTTCGCCACCAATTAGGCTTTCTGTGGATAGTACATTTTGCTAAGAATTTTTTTATTCTAAATGCATTTTAATGAGAAAAACAGGAAAAAAAAGAAAAAAAATCATTATTTCTCAGTGTTCAGCCTTTATAGTTTTAAAATTAAACATTCTCCTGTGGATAAAACAAACACGTTTTATTTGCCCAGTGGTCCCGATAATTAAACCGTTTAGATTATGTCCCTACCACAATGTATGTATGTGTGTTTGGTAAGTTTTAGAGCAGTAGGAGACAGGCCTTGGATGTGGCAGCTCCAAGGTCTTGGCTGCGCTCACATATGGTGTCAGATGCTGGTTCTGGGGCCCCGGGCAGTGAGAGTTCCCGGGGCCCCAGGCTGGCTCATGCACCATTGTTTTTAATTATTGTAGTATCCCATGCAGTTTAGTTAGGAGGGGGGCAGATGAGAGGGAATATCCTGCACGCTGGTGCCCCCTGCTGGTCATATAGCCATTGTCTATATGCAACTGAAGCCCTCTCCTACCAATTGGCTGACTTGCTCAGCTTTTGCTTGATTATCACTGCAAGCTAGGTGTATTATGTGTGCACTTCTCATTGGCTTATAAGCAGCCTGCAGGCTTTATAAAGCAGCAGAGAACTGTTTGGGAGTGAGGTTCTCCAATTGTGTGTTTGGTAAGTTTTAGAGCAGTAGGAGACAGGCCTTGGATGTGGCAGCTCCAAGGTCTTGGCTGCGCTCACATATGGTGTCAGATGCTGGTTCTGGGGCCCCGGGCAGTGAGAGTTCCCGGGGCCCCAGGCTGGCTCATGCACCATTGTTTTTAATTATTGTAGTATCCCATGCAGTTTAGTTAGGAGGGGGGCAGATGAGAGGGAATATCCTGCACGCTGGTGCCCCCTGCTGGTCATATAGCCATTGTCTATATGCAACTGAAGCCCTCTCCTACCAATTGGCTGACTTGCTCAGCTTTTGCTTGATTATCACTGCAAGCTAGGTGTATTATGTGTGCACTTCTCATTGGCTTATAAGCAGCCTGCAGGCTTTATAAAGCAGCAGAGAACTGTTTGGGAGTGAGGTTCTCCAATTGTGTGTTTGGTAAGTTTTAGAGCAGTAGGAGACAGGCCTTGGATGTGGCAGCTCCAAGGTCTTGGCTGCGCTCACATATGGTGTCAGATGCTGGTTCTGGGGCCCCGGGCAGTGAGAGTTCCCGGGGCCCCAGGCTGGCTCATGCACCATTGTTTTTAATTATTGTAGTATCCCATGCAGTTTAGTTAGGAGGGGGGCAGATGAGAGGGAATATCCTGCACGCTGGTGCCCCCTGCTGGTCATATAGCCATTGTCTATATGCAACTGAAGCCCTCTCCTACCAATTGGCTGACTTGCTCAGCTTTTGCTTGATTATCACTGCAAGCTAGGTGTATTATGTGTGCACTTCTCATTGGCTTATAAGCAGCCTGCAGGCTTTATAAAGCAGCAGAGAACTGTTTGGGAGTGAGGTTCTCCAATTGTGTGTTTGGTAAGTTTTAGAGCAGTAGGAGACAGGCCTTGGATGTGGCAGCTCCAAGGTCTTGGCTGCGCTCACATATGGTGTCAGATGCTGGTTCTGGGGCCCCGGGCAGTGAGAGTTCCCGGGGCCCCAGGCTGGCTCATGCACCATTGTTTTTAATTATTGTAGTATCCCATGCAGTTTAGTTAGGAGGGGGGCAGATGAGAGGGAATATCCTGCACGCTGGTGCCCCCTGCTGGTCATATAGCCATTGTCTATATGCAACTGAAGCCCTCTCCTACCAATTGGCTGACTTGCTCAGCTTTTGCTTGATTATCACTGCAAGCTAGGTGTATTATGTGTGCACTTCTCATTGGCTTATAAGCAGCCTGCAGGCTTTATAAAGCAGCAGAGAACTGTTTGGGAGTGAGGTTCTCCAATTGTGTGTTTGGTAAGTTTTAGAGCAGTAGGAGACAGGCCTTGGATGTGGCAGCTCCAAGGTCTTGGCTGCGCTCACATATGGTGTCAGATGCTGGTTCTGGGGCCCCGGGCAGTGAGAGTTCCCGGGGCCCCAGGCTGGCTCATGCACCATTGTTTTTAATTATTGTAGTATCCCATGCAGTTTAGTTAGGAGGGGGGCAGATGAGAGGGAATATCCTGCACGCTGGTGCCCCCTGCTGGTCATATAGCCATTGTCTATATGCAACTGAAGCCCTCTCCTACCAATTGGCTGACTTGCTCAGCTTTTGCTTGATTATCACTGCAAGCTAGGTGTATTATGTGTGCACTTCTCATTGGCTTATAAGCAGCCTGCAGGCTTTATAAAGCAGCAGAGAACTGTTTGGGAGTGAGGTTCTCCAATTGTGTGTTTGGTAAGTTTTAGAGCAGTAGGAGACAGGCCTTGGATGTGGCAGCTCCAAGGTCTTGGCTGCGCTCACATATGGTGTCAGATGCTGGTTCTGGGGCCCCGGGCAGTGAGAGTTCCCGGGGCCCCAGGCTGGCTCATGCACCATTGTTTTTAATTTTTTACCTACCACAATGTATGGCGACAGTATATTATTTTGAAATATAAGTGGTTATTTCTCTGTTTGTTCTGGCCATAATTACAAGCCCCTATGTAATAAATTAAAATTAATTTTCCCCCATAAAATATAGAATAAAAAAAGCTGAGTCCCTAAGGTAACTATTTATTTATTTTTTTTAAGCTGATTTTTTTTTTTTACAAGTGTTTTTTTTGGGGGGGAGGGTTGGAAGTGTAATTTTATTAATGATGTGTATATACTTGAAAATGTATGTATTTTGTAAGTGTAATATACTTTTTGGCCACAAGATGGCGCTGGTGAACACTCATAGGACGTGTTCACTTTTTTTTTTTTTTTTTTTTACACACTTTATTAAACTGTTACATTTCCTGTTTATGTGAATGGACGTAGCCGCTGTTCGCGGTCACGTCCATTCACTCCAGGCACTGCGATTGGGTAGAGGACTGTTCAGTCCTCTTCCCCAATCGCCCAGCACGGGATCCCGACGGTAATGGGGGCGGTAGCGACGGACACACGGCGGTAGCAGCGGCGGGAATGCGCGACGTATTAAAACGTCATGTTGCTGTTAATAGCGGTAAGCATGACGTTTTAATACGTTAGGATGGCGGTAAATGGTTAATATCGATATTTTACACTTGTATAGTAAAATATTGGCATTTAATACCAATGTTTTACTATCGCCATTACTGAGCGCCCTTTTTAGCTCACCCCTTTTTTGCATGTATACCTTCTGGCTAACCAATACTAAGGGGCACCTGTAGCTACCTCTGCCAGGAAAGGGAAGTACGGGAGAAGTGACAGTTGGGACAGCACACTTGAGTTGCAGTTTGGCGGGGATTTGTAGGTTCATGGAGGGCGGAGTCTAGGTTGCCAGAACATCTGTGCCTATAGGCTCCTGTGATGTAAATCCGGGCCTGGTAGCTGGCAGGGGCGGCGCCAGGGGGGTGCTTGGGGGTGCTCGAGCACCCCCTAGAATTGTCCAAGCACCCCCAAAGCACCCCCTGGAGTGAACTGACTTCAGGCGTCTAAAAGACGCCAAGTCAGTTCACACAGCGGCAGCACGGAGCAGCAGGCAGGGCTACGGTAAGATGGCCGCCCGGAGCCCTGTTCTGCAGACTTCGAGTCTGCAGTGCATGGCTTCGGGCGGCCATTTTCCCGTAGCCCTGCTCTCTGCATGCAGGCAGGAAGTCTCGTCGTGACGTCGGGAAGAGGATCGTGGGCGCGCGGGCGCTGCGCGCCACAATGAGGTCGGGACTCGGGACAGGAGGTCGGGAAAGAAGGTCTTCTGGCTGTAGGTGAGTAAATGGGTTTTTCTTTTCTTTTTCAGGTGATGCTGATTGTGCATATTGGGGTCATATCTGCTACGGATTGTGCATATTGGGGTCATATCTGCTACGGATTGTGCATATTGGGGTCATATCTGCTACGGATTGTGCATATTGGGGTCATTTCTGCTACCGATTGTGCATATTGGGGTCATTTCTGCTACCGATTGTGCATATTGGGGTCATTTCTGCTACCGATTGTGCATATTGGGGTCATTTCTGCTACCGATTGTGCATATTGGGGTCATTTCTGCTACCGATTGTGCATATTGGGGTCATATGATATCTGCTACGGATTGTGCATATTGGAGTCATATCTGCTACCGATTGTGCATATTGGGGTCATATCTGCTACCGATTGTGCATATTGGGGTCATATCTGCTACCGATTGTGCATATTGGGGTCATATCTGCTACCGATTGTGCATATTGGGGTCATATCTGCTACGGATTGTGCATATTGGGGTCATATCTGCTACGGATTGTGCATATTGGGGTCATTTCTGCTACGGATTGTGCATATTGGGGTCATTTCTGCTACGGATTGTGCATATTGGGGTCATATCTGCTACCGATTGTGCATATTGGGGTCATATCTGCTACCGATTGTGCATATTGGGGCCATATCTGCTACCGATTGTGCATATTGGGGCCATATCTGCTACCGATTGTGCATATTGGGACCATATCTGCCACCGATTGTGCATATTGGGGTCATATCTGCTACCGATTGTGCATATTGGGGTCATATCTGCTACCGATTGTGCATATTGGGGTCATATCTGCTACCGATTGTGCATATTGGGGTCATTTCTGCTACCGATTGTGCATATTGGGGTCATTTCTGCTACGGATTGTGCATATTGGGGTCATATCTGCTACCGATTGTGCATATTGGGGTCATATCTGCTACCGATTGTGCATATTGGGGCCATATCTGCTACCGATTGTGCATATTGGGGCCATATCTGCTACCGATTGTGCATATTGGGACCATATCTGCCACCGATTGTGCATATTGGGACCATATCTGCCACCGATTGTGCATATTGGGACCATATCTGCCACCGATTGTGCATATTGGGACCATATCTGCTACCGATTGTGCATATTGGGACCATATCTGATAACGATTGTGCATATTGGGGCCATATCTGATAACGATTGTGCATATTGGGGCCATATCTGATAACGATTGTGCATATTGGGGTCATATCTGCTACCGATTGTGCATATTGGGGTCATATCTGCTACCGATTGTGCATATTGGGGCCATATCTGATAACGATTGTGCATATTGGGGCCATATCTGATAACGATTGTGCATATTGGGGCCATATCTGATAACGATTGTGCATATTGGGGCCATATCTGATAACGATTGTGCATATTGGGGCCATATCTGATAACGATTGTGCATATTGGGGCCATATCTGATAACGATTGTGCATATTGGGGTCATATCTGCTACCGATTGTGCATATTGGAGCCATATCTGATAACGATTGTGCATATTGGGGTCATTGGACGTGTTTTTTGTTAAAATCTGCTCACATTACGTGTATTTTCTTGAGAAAACCTGCACAATTATGTGAATTTTCTGGGAAAAGGGTCACCAAAACTTGGGCCCTCTGTCTTTGCGTTGCACTTTTAAAGGGAACCCGAGGTGAGAATAATATTGAGGCTGCCATATTTATCTCCCTTTAAGCAATACCAGTTGCCTGGCTGCCGTGCTGGTCCTCTGCCTCTTATTCTTTCAACCATAGACCCTGAACAAGCATGCAGCAGGTCAGGGGTTTCTGACAATATTGTCAGAACTGACAAGATTAGCTGCATGGCTTGTTTCTGGTGTAATTCAGTTCACTACTACAGCCAAATAGATCAGCAGGGCTGCCAGGCAACTAGTATTGTTTAAAAGGAAATAAATATGGCAGCCACCATATCACTCTCACCCTGGGTTCACTTTAAATTACAGTTAGCCCCGCCCTCATCCGGTCATGACCACGCCCATTTTTTCGCCGCGGCGCTTGTAGCCACACCCATTTTTGGGCGCGGCGCGCTTCGCGCACCACAGGTCGTCAGCTCCCCCGGAAATTGGTCCAGCACCTGCATAGCACCCCCTAAAAAAATTTCCTGGAGCCGCCACTGGTAGCTGGTAAACACAACACCGTTCAGATGATGCAGCCTTGAAACTAAGGAAATATTGGCTGCTACTCTGACCCCCTCTGAGTATCAGTTTATAGCTGAAATCTAGAATACACTATATTGGTAGGTGCTAAGACTTCAGGCTAAAACGCAGACAGCTGTATGTTCTTGGTTTTCAAATCCAGTTCTCTATTTAGAAGTAAAAGTATAACGCTGAAATAACAGGGGAAGACTTGCTGCTTCGTGACCGCTCTGATCCTCAAGGCTCAGTACGGATTACTGATTGCCAATATCTTACTGGCTGCAAAGATTGCTATATCCATGGCTGGATTTCTGGAAAGGCCACTAAGGCCCTGGCCCTGGGTGGCTGCAGCCCCAGGTGGCACCTGGACATGAGATACGGGTTGCTACATATGAAAGAAAAGGCAGCAAATGGGGAGCAACACATGAAAACGGAAGCCGATGTCCAAGAGAGCTGTGCGTGAAAGAGAGGGGCTGCATTACAGGGAATGATATACACATGGAAGAGGGGGCTGCACATGGAATGGAAGGGGGCCTGCTGCACTTAGAAGGAGAGCCTCAATATATTTGGTCTAGGGGTGAAAAAAGTGTAACTCCGACCTTGAATACACCAAGACATTAGAAAGACACAGTCAGCCCCATTTAACCTGAAATTATTCAGATATTGAAAGCGAAGCCGCCTAGCCCCCCTTAAGGACCAGGCACTTTTGCATGAGGGGTGGGGGGCGTTTGGGGGGGTTAGGCAGCCAGATCCTGTTGCTGGGCTAGCTGGGCTGTGTCCCCCTGTGTGGCCAGGTGTCCCCCCTTTCAGCAGTATGGGCCCCTGCGGACACCACCGCTCTCTCCGACATCCCCGCTCGTACTGACGCTAAGTCCCGGGTCGCGGCTTCATGACGTCATCAAGCCGTGGACTGGGACTTAGGTCACATCGAGCAGAGATGCCGGCAAGAGCGGTGGGGAGCGCCGTTCGTCGCGGGAACGGCAGGGAGGTGAGTGGATCCTCTTCTTTACTCCCTACCGCCGCAGCTGTCAAATTGATCACTACGATCCGCCGGCGATCGTAGTGATCACGTGATCAGCAGCCATATGCGATGGCTACTGATCACTGAGGGGATGTCATATGACAGCTTAATTTCCCCTCTCCGGTGCGCACGATCGCGTCAGGAGCAGAAACGGCGGGCGGCGTAGATCCTACACCGCATCAGGCTAGAGCAGCCACAAGTGCGGCGTTGGATCTCATAGTGGTGGCCCCAAAACAGTTAAAGAGGAAATTTACTTCTACAAGAGGTCAGCGCTCTCAGCTTTAAATATATAGGGCTTGATTCACAAAGCCGTGCTAACTGTTTAGCACGGGTGTGCTAAACAGTTAGCACGGGAAGTGCCGTTCGCGGACTTTTGTGCGCGCAAAGTGCCGCGATTCGCGCGATCGTGGACTAAACCTATACCAGTTCGCCTCCTCTTATATAAAAAAATGCACAACTCAAGAGTTAAATAGTTAAATCGATATATCAACAGTAATCCACTCTGTACTAAAAATGCATAGGCATTAGGATATGCAATAAAACAAATAATACAATTAAGAGTAAAAGTCTATAAGTTGAGGTTCATCTCAATTCAATGCTTCTGTTTCTGCCGAGGGCAATAAGGGCCTGAGCTCTTCATACAGGCATGGACCACCACCAGGGTCGGACTGGGCCACAGTAGTACAGTTTTTTCCCTCGGTAAGCCCCGCCTCCAGGTCTCTGGTGCCCCCCCCCCTCCTTGTCTGACAGAGCTCCAATTGCTGCCTGCAGTACAAAAATTCTCTTCTCAGTGCTGTCATCACTCATGCTGAGAGCAGTGGCGTAGCTGAGGAGCTGTAGGCCTTGACGCAAATTTTACAATGGGGCCCCCCAAGCACTCTATACATAACAATTGATACGACGCTCCAAAACCTGCCAATGGCAACTACAGTGTCAGAGGTGCAAGAAGGGATGGGAAATAGCTTGTTAATGATTACCACTGTTCAAAGTATCTATAGAAGTGATTATTATGAGCACAGGACCAATAGAAAGGTAATACTGTAGTTGAGGGAGGGCCCTTCGGGGCCTCTTTGGCCCAAGGGCCCCGATGCGGTCGCAACCTCTGCGGTGCAACCTCTGCAAAGTAGGGCATTACTTTATATTGAAGGAGGGGACTCTATGTAAAGTTTTGCTGGGCAGCAGTGTCTCTGAATTACAATGCTGCTAAGATCATGTACATTTGGCCCTGTCCATAATACATCATGACCACGCCCACCTTCCGGTGCATGGTCACGCCCTTTTTTCACTGCAGTCATGGGATGTGTGGGCCCCAGGTTGAAATTTGTTTGGTGGGCCCCCAGTGTCCCAGTCTGACCCTGGCCACCACCAACACCCTTTGTGTGCCACTCACCGCAATCAAAGACCAGTTATTGGTCTATATGAGCCTTGGGACCGTTCCCGGGTCGTCCCCCACCTCTCAGACAAACTAGTATCAAGATTCTTCCTCTTCTAATGCTGCTATGTTCTTATCACCATACTCAGGGGCGTAGGAACAGGGATAGCAGGCATAACAGTTGCTATGGGGCCCCAGGCCACTAGGGGGCCCCATCCTGGTAGCAGGAAACATCTTTTTTGGCATGATGTGGTCATTGGGGGGTTAAAAAGGCATGTTATTGCTGAGGTGTGAAAATATCACCAAGGAGAAAACGTAGTATAAACAATGAACTGAATAAGGGCCAGTGTGCAAGTCAGTCAGTCTGCAAAAGTAAAATTTCAATTTTGGATAGAGCCATCAATTATTGATTACCAGGCTTACTCTACCGTACCAGGATGGTTGCACAAAGGTTAGTGTGGCATGCTGAACCTCCACACACACGCTGCTTGAACTAGGAGGTGATAAGTGCTTTGCTGCTAAACTTCAGTCCCTGACCGAGCCTTCCTTCTGACCTCCTAAAAGTCATTTTATGTTCCCGTACCTGCGGGAATATAGCGCTCTGTGTACTCAGGCATCATGGTAGAGAAAAGTCACGTATAATTACTGTGAGCTACTTACAGGCATCATCAAAGTTAGCTGAGTATGGCCTTTGATGTTCTTTTATGTAAAAATGTTAGCTTAAAGGATACCGGAAGTGACATGTGACATGGTGAGATGGACATGTGTATGTACAGTGCCTAGCACACAAATAACTATGCTGTGTTCCTTTTTTTCTCTCTCTGCCTGAAAGAGTTAAATATCAGGTATGCAAGTGGCTGACTCAGTCCTGACTCAGACAGGAAGTGACTACAATGTGACCCTCACTGATAAGAAGTTCCCCTTTTTTATCTCTTCCTTGCTCTCAGAGGCCGTTTTCTGCTAGGAAAGTGTTTTATAGTTGGAATTTCATATCAGTGAGGGTCGCACTGTAGTCACTTCCTGTCTGAGTCAGGACTGAGTCAGCCACTTACATACCTGATATTTAACTTTTTCAGACAGAGAAAGAAAAAAAAGTAACACAGCCTAGTTATTTGTGTGCTAGGCACTGTACATACACATGTCTATCTCATCATGCCACATGTCAGTTCGGGTAACCTTTAAGATTTGTTTCATCATCAAAAGAGTTGAACTGAGGAGTTTAGGATATTTTATACGATTTATGAATGAAAGTTAGAGAAATAAATCAGCTGCTGTGTCCAGTCAGCCAGAGGCAAGTGTTATTCGGATCAATAAAGCTGTGGTGAGAATAACTATGTACATGGAGTAGAAGCAGCCACAGTGTAGAGGACAGCAGAGGCGTATCTAGAGGGGTGCAGGCATGGCATGGCGCCCCATGGTGCTGTGGCGCCATGCCTCCGAATCAGACCTCAGATCAGATTCATTGTTATCTGGGGAAGTTGGCTACTTAATTTATGTATGTAGGATTCACTTGGCTGGCAATTTCAATGTTTGCCATAGACTCTATATTACCCAATACACCCCTGGTGGACAGCCTCCCTTGCAACCTACTACCCTCAGGTCCTGGAGGCTTAACAGAGACCAGCGAGAGACAAGGGGCAGGAGCACTAGTGTAACAGATGGCGTGACGCCGGAGTGTGTGACCAAGCTGATTTTGTGGCACTCCCACAGCTATGGGATGACGGAATTGCAGGCATTTTGGGTAGTCAGCAGGGGCGTTGCTAGGATCTGAAGAGATCAGGGGCACTTTTGGGCACACCAGCTGGAAAATGGGTGTCGCCATGCACCCGAATGTGGGTGTGGTCATGGGTGAAGCTAAATTTACATGAACTTAACAGCGGTCTAAGTAGGCCTGCCCAGCAAAATGTTGAATGAAGCTTCACTCTCCATTAATACAAAAAATACATAAATAAATGCAGCATATCACACAAATAGGCAGTGCCACTTAAAGGGAACCTTAACTCTGCCCCCCCCCAAAAGTTTCACTTACCTGGGGCATCTACCAGCACCGTGCAGCCATACTGTGCCCTCGATGTCAGTCACGTCTCCTCCGGTCCCCCGCTGTCAGCTAGTTTTGATTTTGCCGACTCCGAGTCCGCGGCTCCCAACACGTACCTTTGGTACGTTGCCGCACAAAGGAAGTTGCAGGGCATGCTGGGTTGTCTTTTTTTTTGCTTCTTTATTTCCCCTCAGACTTAACCAATATACAGAAGCAAAAAATGACAACCCAGCATGCCCTGTAACTTCCTTTTTGTGTACCAAATTTTGTGTGTACCAAGAGTCAGGTAAACTGGGGAATGATAATTTATCAACAAGACAAGTAATAGAGATTTAAACTTTTGGATTGCCTGGTTAGCATCCTAATTACTTGTTTACCAGATACAAATAAAGAATTGATTTTTGATTTTTGATTGTATGCTCGACAGTTACAGTTTTAAGACAGGTTCTCTTTACATGCAGAATTTGTTGTTCCCTTACATTGGGAACAGAATATGGGTTGGAGAAAAAACTTCCGGCAAGTGTGGATGTGTTCCTTTACAATGCAGACATTCGATTATTAGCTATTATATGATTGTTTAGCTATTTATATGACACAGCAGGTGTTTGTAGGTTTAGCCTAACAGCTGAAATCTTTTCTGCGGATCGGAACTAAGAACATGCCCTCCTCGGTTTTGTATTTTACACGATTGCTTCGTCCCGATGACACGACGCGTCCTGCGCATTAAGATATTTTCAGAACTGCTTGTACGAGCCGCTGCTTGCCTGTAACAGAATTATCCATCATAAGACACGAGAAGACTTTGTCAGGAGATGACAAAAGAGGAAACAATGAAAAGAGAGAGCGCCATATGGCCCGGATAATAGGAGAATGGAGAGCGCAGATGTCTATAAACATATTTCTCATTGCGTAGAGCTGCTTAAACAACTTTGGGACGTAAAACGATTGCTTAGAAGGTAAAGGGAGTTATCTGAGGTTATGAACTGGATGCCTTACAGAAGAGAAAGGTTCAAGAGTACCTGTTGCTCAGATTCATACAGACAACAAAAGGTACATTCTTCACCCGGGCGGGCCGGATTTCTGGGAAGGCCACAAAGGCCAAAGCCTTCAGCGCCTGCTGCCCAAGGGGGCGGCTGGATAATAAGGTGTTGCTGCATATGGAGGTGGAGGCTGCAAAATAAAAAGAGAGGTTGCAAATGCAGAAAAACACATAGAAGAGGGGAGATGTTGCACATGGGTGCTGTACACGAAAGAGAGGGAATGCTGTACATGGATGATTCATATGGATGAGAGGGCTGCACATGGAATGGGAGGGGCTGCTGTACATGGATGACACACATGGAAGAGGGGGCTGCACATGGAATGGGAGGGGGCTGCTGCACATGGAAGTGTGGCAACAACAAGAAAGTTTGCCTAGGGGAACTAAAAGTTGAAATCCAGCCTTGCACCCAGGCTGTGTTAAAGTGTAACTGTCGGGCATAAAATCAAAAACCAATTATGTATTTTTATCTGGTAAACAAGTAATAAAGATGCTAAACTACCCAGACAATCTAAAAGCTCAAAATCACTCTTAAGCTGGCCATACACTGGCCCGATTTGCCGCCGTTTCAACAGCAGATTCGATCACTGGGATCGAATCTGCTGCCAATCGTTCGCGCTACACGCCGAATTTCGATCCATTTCGTCCGATCCCGTCGATCGCTCCGTGCGGAAAATAACCGTCGATCGCCCGCGGGTAGGGAGCGCGTCGCTAGCGGCGTTCGAGTACCCGACGACCGACGCAATAGAGCCGCATACATTACCTGCTCCGCTGGCACGACTACCCCCGGTCACCGCTGCTCCGTGTCCGCGCTGGTCTCCGGCATGCTTCAGTTCCTCCTGCCCGGCAGGAAGTTTAAACAGTAGAGGGCGCTCTACTGTTTAAACTTCCTGCCAGGCAGGAAGAAGTAAAGCATGCTGGACCTGGAGACCAGCGCGGAGAAGACAGCGGAGACCTGGGGAGTCGCGCCGGCGGAGCAGGTAATGTATGCGGGCGGGGGGAGCGGTGGCAGCACCACCACCACCACCACCACAACAGATTGTGAACGGTTTCAGGCTGAAATCGGTTCACAATCTGTTTGCAGTAAAGGTGGCCATACGATCCCTCTCTGATCAGATTTGATCAGAGAGGGATCTATCTGTTGGTCGAATCTTATGGCAAATCGACCAGTGTATGGCTACCTTTACTTTTTTTGTTTTGATAAATGATCATACCCCAGTTTACCTGACTCTTATTTGGTACATTGCTGTGCAAAGGAAGTTGCAGGGCATGCTGGGTTGTATTTTTTTGCTTCTTTACTTCCCCTCAGATTTAACTAATGCAGCCTGATTGACTGAAGCCTCTTTCCCTCCTATTTTCCCCTCCCCCTTCCTTTCTGATTGATCAATATTTGTCATGCTGAGACAATGCACTTTCTTGAGTGAAGGGCAGGCAATGCATACACAATCAGGCAGAGTAGAGTAAGGGAGGAAATGACATCAGGATTGGCTTCAAGATAGACTCAGTTAAAATGGAGAATCCTAAGAAGGATTTTCTCTTTTTTTATTGTAGAAAAATGACTAAAATCAAAATGTGGAGAGTGCAATACATGTGTTATGTAAGTAAGTATTTATCTACTTATGCATGTGGGATTGTTTTTTTCTGAGATAGTATGGCTGACAGCTCCTCTTTAACTGCGTATGAATGCTGTTGGGACCAACCAGTTTCGTCATATGAAACACAGACAGTATTGAATACCAACTTCCTGACACCTAACTTGTCCTGCCATGCCATTTTGCTACAGTATAATCCACTGAGCTAAAGGTGCCCGTTATTGGTACAAACTTGACTGTACAGTCTTTCCACTTCTATGTAAGATTATCACGGACTATCTAATGTAGTCATACAAAGTACATTCACTCAATTTACCCTACTACTACAAAGTTTTGGTAAGATTGTACAATCAAGGTTGTGTCATTGGTGGGCACCCTTTACAGAGACTGTTCGTCCAACTGTATAGATACAGACTCAGGTCTGAGTCATAAATTGCACCTGCCCCGCCTCCCTCAATAATCGTCTCCTATTGGCCAACTGTCACTAGACCTGTGCCCAGGGCCGGTGCTGCCATTGAGGCAAAGTGGGCAATTGCCCCTGGCGGCGACCTCTCCAGGGGCCTCCACAGGTGGCCTCATCCTGACTGTTCCTCCCTATCAAAGTCTGATCCCGGGGCCTCCAAGCTGCCCAACATCTCTCCAATGGGCTCCCCCTGACTGTTCCCAGTGGCCCCCGCATGTTCAGCTGCCTTGCAATAACTCACCTGTCCCAGCAGCATGCCACGTGCTTCGCAAGTAGTGAGTACGATCTGCACATGCCCAGTTGAACAAAGGGATTGGGCTCAGCTTCGTTGCACTGGGCATGTGCGGATCTAACTCAGGCATGTCCAGTCTGGATGCAGCTTGAAAATGGACCAATCAATTTAAACCCAATCTAAATGGAAAATCAATTTCAAGCTGCACCCTTTTCCAAGCTGCATATATTTGCATAAAAAATGGCATAATTTCAGAAGTATTTGCATCTCATTGATCATCCCTAATCTTGAGTTAGGGCCCTTTTACACGGATAGCTGAACTGCGCGCCCAGTAAGCAGTTACCAAGCAGCCGCAAGCTGTTGGGAGAGTTCGACAGTCTTTTCACTGCCTATCAACTGCTCATGGAAAAGGGCCCTTAAAGGACACCCGAGGTGAAAATAAACTAATGAAATAATCGATTGTATCTATCTTCCTTTTCCTAAAAATGACTTTTTAAGATATTCCACAGTTTTATTTTATGTTTAAATCTACTTTTTACGTTTTAACTGTTTTATTGTTTTTGCTCAATGACACATTCATTGAAGTATGCCAGAGCTAAAATCTATGAACTATTGACCCTTTTTATCTCGTTCCTGCTCTCAGAAGCCATTTTCTGCTAGGAAAGTGTTTTATAGTTGGAATTTCTTATCAGTGAGGGTCACACTGTAGTCACTTCCTGCCTGAGTCAGGACTGAGTCAGCCACTTACATACCTGATAGTTAACTCTTTCAGGCAGAGAAAGGATAAAAAGAACACAACATAGTTATTAGTGTGCTGGGCACTGTACATACCCATGTCTGTCTCACCATGTAACCTCGGGTATCCTTTAATCTATTTTGCAGGTGTACAGAGAGAACAGCAGACGCTGTAGTAAGCACAGCAGAAGCACCAGCACAGGGCAGGTGATGCGCCTGGAAAGCTGGCCCAGTGGTCTTTGGGAGCAGGTGGCAACACTTAGCTGGTGAAAACCTGTAATGGGATTTAATGTGTGACTTTCACAGATCACAAGAACACATGCTCTGGAACTGATGCACTTAACACCCCTGTGATGACAACTCGCTGGCTGGGTGGCAACGCTGGCGGCTATTATCAGGAAAAGACATTTAGAGGAAATACTCCGGCTTGTCACCTCTACAATAATAGTGTCAGAGGAGGATACGTCTGTTTTATAATTAGCATTATGGCAAGCCACGCAGCTTGATGATAAATGAAACAATTGTGTACAGTCATTGGATACACTCATCAGCTGCCCAAATTCTACACCTGCTACACCTGCCAAAAATAAATGCTGTCTACTAAATGCGGCGCAGGGTAAACCCATTCATATTGCGAAATGATATTTTCTTTGCTGCTAATCTTCTAGTAACTATGCATAGTACACAACCAATTCACTATATCATTTTTTTTTTCGCTTCAGTGTCTCTTTAAGCTATTGGCAAATGAAAGGGATGAGCACGGAAAGGTGAAAATCGCTCTTGTCCATTAATGTAAAAACGCCTTTGGGGTGAAGTACGGTAGTTAAAAGGAAATAAATATGGCAGCCTCCATATCCCTCTCACTTCAGGTAAAAACAAGGAACACCAAGAGCCCCAATAGTGTAATATGTACTGGTAAATGGTTACTAGATAGAGTAAATATTAATACTCACAAACCAGGGTTACCACCAGGCAACCACTGTAAAGGCAGGTGGGGAGATTTTCCTGACCCCACTCAGGAATAAGAAGTCGCTCACTGTAGATGAGAAAAAGGGGGTTCAACCCTCCACCCATGGTGGCCCTAATATTATGCAGGAGAACAGAGGCGCCAAAAGGATAAAAGGAAGCTAAATAAGCTTAAAGATCAAATTCTTGGTAAATAGAGGAGGTAGTGGTGGACTTACCTCCTCCAAGTAGACACACAACGACTGTAGTATAGACAGTCAATATATTTTATTTATGAACTTCAAATATGTAACGCGTTTGGCAGGTTTGATCCCGCTTCATCAGGCAATAACAACGGAGCAATAGCATATATGGTCAGTAGAAGAGCCAGGCAGCTCTCTCACTTCAGGTGTCCTTTAAGGTCACTAACTGTTATAAAGTAAGACGTTAACTTTACAAAACAAACAAACACAACCCCCTCTTGTTGGCATGACTAAGCAACCATAACAGAGTTCAGGCCTCATTTTTAAATAATAACATAATGAAGGGAAAATGTTTGTTGTAGACATTTGTATTGCTGTAATGTGATTTGGCCTGGAGGAGGAATAAGACGAGAATCAGGCAGCTCTATCTTCCTGTCTAATATAATTCAGTGTGTGCAGCAGTGCAATTCCTTGAATCTTTAGTTACATTAATGGGCACATCGCAATTAAATACTTAACAATTACATAACGATTTCCTGGTTTTACTGAGTCTCTCCACTCCGGTGTTTTGCGCTGAGCACTAAATCAATTTAAACGTGATTAGGGCTTAATTTTAGAGAGCTTTGATCAACTGTAATTTCCTTTTGAGCAGAACCAATAAATGAGATGGAAGAAAGACCAAACACAGCGATAGTTAAAGGGGACCTTCTAGGCCACAGAAATGACCAACCTAACAGGTAAGCTATATATTTTAGGGCAGGGGTCAGGAACCTTTTTGGCTGAGAGAGCCATAAACGCCACATATTTTAAAATGTAATTCTGTGAGAGCCATACAATATCCTTCAACAGTTGGCATGCGCAGCAGAGGGCTCATGTCCCTGTTGCCTTGGTTATGTGTATACAGTTGATCCGCCAGGCAGTGAAAGTGTCAGACAAGTCTTCAGCTTTTCTTGGGTTTCAGCAATTTCCCTAAGAGCCAGACAGGAGAAATACCAACTAACAGCTTGTACAATTAGCTAGCTAACTTTGGGGTTGATTAACTTTGCAGGAGGAGATCCCCTCACTTTGGCCGAATAGGCTGCCTGTTAAGTGACAGGCAGCCTATTGGGCCAATCAAAGTGCGGGGATCTCACACCTACAAAGTCACTGGACCTGACAGGGTCCAGGGTGGGACAGTTGAAGCAGCCTTAGTTTTGTGGTAGCGCGAGTAAGTAGTGCATGCTACAGCAGCAGCATGCCTACTTTGAAACTTTTATTTGCGCTTCCACAGTAAGCTGCGCTGCTTGAGCAGTGTAGCTTAGTGAATCAACCCCTACTGATTTGTCTGTGAGCCAGATGCAGCCATGAAAAGAGCCACATCTGGCTCCCGAGCCATAGGTTCCCTACCACTGTTTTAGGGCAAACCCTTCCTTAAAGGATACCCGAGGTGACATGTGACATGATGAGATAGACATGTATGTACAGTGCCTAGCACACAAATAACTATGCTGTGTTCCTTTTCTTTTCCTTTCTTTGCCTGAAAGAGTTAAACATCAGGTATATACACTCACATAAAGGATTATTAGGAACACCATACTAATACGGTGTTTGACCCCCTTTCGCCTTCAAAACTGCCTTCATTCTACGTGGTATTGATTCAACAAGGTGCTGAAAGCATTCTTTAGAAATGTTGTCCCATATTGATAGGATAGCATCTTGAAGTTGATGGAGATTTGTGGGATGCACATCCAGGGCATGAAGCTCCCGTTCCATCACATCCCAAAGATGCTCTATTGGGTTGAGATGTGGTGACTGTGGGGGCCATTTAAGTACAGTGAACTCATTGTCATGTTCAAGAAACCAATTTGAAATGATTCAAGCTTTGTGACATGGTGCATTATCCTGCTGGAAGTAGCCAGCAGAGGATGGGTACATGGTGGTCATGAAGGGATGGACATGGTCAGAAACAATGCTCAGGTAGCCTGTGGCATTTTAACAATGCCCAATTGGCACTAAGGGGCCTAAAGTGTGCCAAGAAAACAACCCCCACACCATTACACCACCACCAGCCTGCACAGTGGTAACAAGGCATGATGGATCCATGTTCTCATTCTGTTTATGCCAAATTCTGACTCTATCAAGACTCATCAGACCAGGCAACATTTTTCCAGTCTTCAACTGTCCAATTTAGGTGAGCTCGTGCAAATTGTAGCCTCTTTTTCCTATTTGTAGTGGAGATGAGTGGAACCTGGTGGGGTCTTCTGCTGTTGTAGCCCATCCGCCTTAAGGTTGTGCGTGTTGTGGCTTCACAAATACTTTGCTGCATACCTCGGTTGTAACGAGTGGTTATTGCAGTCAACGTTGCTCTTCTATCAGCTTGAATCAGTCGACCCATTCTCCTCTGACCTCTAGCATCAACAAGGCATTTTCGCCCACAGGACTGTAGCATACTGGATGTTTTTCCCTTTTCACACCATTCTTTGTAAACCCTTGAAATGGTTGTGCGTGAAAATCTCAGTAACTGAGCAGATTGTGAAATACTCAGACCGGCCCGTCTAGCACCAACAACCATGCCACGCTCAAAATTGCTTAAATCACCTTTCTTTCCCATTCTGACATTCAGTTTGGAGTTCAGGAGATTCTTGACCAGGACCACACCCCTAAATGCATTGAAGCAACTACCATGTGATTGGTTGATTAGATAATTGCATTAATGAGAAATTGAACAGGTGTTCCTAATAATCCTTTAGGTGAGTGTGTCAGTTCCTGTCTGAGTCAGGATTGGGTCAGACTACAGTGTGACCCTCACTAATAAGAAATTACAACTATAAAACACTTTCCTAGCAGAAAATGGCTTCTGAGAGCAGGAAAGAGATAAGGGTCAATAGTTCATAGATTTTAGCTCTGGCATACGTCAATGAATGTGTCATTGAGCAAAAACAGTAAAACAATAACCCCTGCCTCCATGGCCCCAACAGTGTCTCCCATCATGTAACCCCTGCCTCCACGGTTACAGCAGTGTCTCTCATCATGTAACCCCTGCCTCCATGGCCCCAACAGTGTCTCTCATCATGTAACCCTGCCTCCATGGCCCCAACAGTGTCTCCCATCATGTAACCCCTGCCTCCACGGTTACAGCAGTGTCTCTCATCATGTAACCCCTGCCTCCATGGCCCCAACAGTGTCTCTCATCATGTAACCAGGGCCAGATTTGTACTTCTTACCGCCCAAGGCCGACTATTACCAGCCGCCCCAACCGAAACCGTATCCTACCACCTCTCTCCACACACAGACACCCCCACCCATTTTTGGGCCGCTGGTGTCCTCTATTGCGGCTAGTGCCGAGGTCTCCATAGCAATATGAAGTGAATCAATCACGTCTCACGGGGAACTGGTTAATCAAGCGATCTACAGGTGATGGGCGTGGTGGGAGCCACCCACCACACACACATTGTCAAAAGTGGCTCACAATTGGACATTGGGTGGGGTCAGCAACACGTAAAAGTGAGTCCTGTACCCACTGCTGTCTCCAGGGTAACTGCGCTGGCCAATCAATAATTGAGAAATGGGTACTGTGAGAGGCTGCCTTCTGTATTCTGTACTATTTGCTGGTGCTGCCCCTGGTCCTTTCATCCCCCACACCAAGTACGTGAGAACCGGCCTTCTGTAACTGCCTGCAGCTGCAGCTATGTCATTGGACAAGGCCTGGCTTTTTGCTAGTCACACACTGATTACAAACATTTGGTTAACAGACTGCAGCTGCCTGTAGCACAGCACAGGCAGATGCCAGCTGGTACTAATAGTGCAGTTATCCTGACCCCTTTCATTTGTTTGGACACTTGCAAATAATGCCCTGCAAATAATGCCCACTGTCTGCAGGCCGCCCCTTGTTTATCTGGTGCCCTAGGCCATGGCCTATGCAGCCTTGCCAGAAATCCGGCCATGCATGTAACCCCTGCCTCCACGGCCCCAACAGTGTCGCTCATCATGTAACCCCTTCTTCCATGGCTCCAGCGGTGTCTCTCCTCATGTAACCTGGTGGGTCTCCATGAGCTTGTGGCAGCCTGCCTTATTGCTTGATGCTGAGATCAGGGGCCCAACATCACTAGGGGCCCCATGTCAGTCAATATGGCTGCTACACTGATCCCAACACCACTGATGCAAGCCAGAATTTTTGACATCTACTTGGCTGTAGCTAATAATGAATCATCCATCCAACATCATCAGTGGGAGTTTCTCTCATTCTTCTTCCTGACCTATACTGGAATGTTTTATAAAGTCAGTAAGTGCTTTGAAGTCAGACAGACCAGGGATAATCTCAGCGGGAGATTACATCTTTGCTGTTGATTCTAGAAATCACCAATTTAACGTTCAGTGTTTTTTTTTTTTTTCCCCGCTGGCATTTTCTCACGCAGTGCCTACATAGCAAGAAACTTAGAAAATTGTCAGTTCAACAGCAGCCAGCAGGGGGCCCCACAGCTGCTGGCCTTCACATACCCCTGCTGTGACATCTTATACAGAAAAACTCTGATAAAACTCAGCATTATAACCTCAGCTCTGCCCGCTGCGGTATAATGGAAAAGGTGACTGCAAGGCTTGTAAACCAACCAATTCTAAAACTAAGATGAGAACGCTGCCCAGCCAGCAGGCAGCAAAGGTACAGAATTAACAAGGTTTCAAGCAAACCTAACACTAGAACAGGCTGACATCTGGAGCTCTGAGGAGAGTCACGCGATCACCTGAGCAGCCAATGAAAATAATGAAGGAAGAAGAGGAGGGGGGATTTTACAACAGAAGCAAAAGCTGATTAATTAGTCACTTTTGTTTTAGAAATGGCATGAATGGAAATGATGGGTGTTTCCAGTGATGAATTAAATTCTGAGGGTGAGCTCCAGGGATTAAAAGGGAAAAAAGACAGAGAAACCAGGGGTGCCAATATGTAGAGATGGCCGAACGGTTCGCCGGAGAACTTGTTCACGTGAACTTAGCTGGTTCGAGTTTGCGGTGAACCGCGAACACTTAGCGAGTTCGACCCATTCCCTATACTACATCATTGGGCTAAACTTTTAATCTCTACATCACAGTCAGCAGACACATGGCAGCCAATCAGGCTGCACTCCCTCCTGGAGCCCTCCCCCCACCTTATTTAAGGCAGCAGCGTCGGCAATGTTCTCACTCTGTGTGCTGCTGTATTAGTGAGAGAAGGGAGAGACATTGGAGAGATAGGGAAAGCGATAGACAGGAGGTCTGTTTGCTTGCTGATATTTGTTGATGAAAAGCACCCCAAAACAGCTCTTTTGAGAGCTAATGTTTTTCTGATGTGTTTTTGTGTGTGTGTATGCAGGGGTGAGCCTGGGGTGCCTGGCACCTGGGTGCAAGATTTCCTCTGGCGCCTATGGGAGTGGTTAAATTAACCGCGCCCAACCACATAACCACACCCATGTCCTGCCTAATCACACCCACACCTTCCACCTCTTTACGCATGCATGTGATACCCCATTCCTACCCCTCTTCCATGGGCTTGCTCCTGGCTGGCTTTGGCTTCCTGCGAGTCTGCTAGTCTCTGGACTGACTCAGGCTGAGAGGCTCTGCGAGTGCGACGCTGTCACACACTGCGGATTTATGGCTGCCTGCGGCCACCCTACTCTCGCTCGCTGACGTTGGCTCCTCGCCCCTGCCAAGCCCAAGGTGGGCTGCCTGTATCTTTCCCGTTGTGCCACGCAGCCTGCCAGTGTTGCCATCCTTTAACGTTATTTTTACTGACAAATACCTAAAAATTTACTGACAAAAGATTATTTTTACTGACAAAATTCCCCCACTAAATGCACATAAGAGACAGCTTTTCCCCATGTAAATGCACATAACAAGAGACCGCTTTTCCCCATGTAAATGCACATAACAAGAGACCGCTTTTCCCCATGTAAATGCACATAACAAGAGACCGCTTTTCCCCATGTAAATGCACATAACAAGAGACCGCTTTTCCCCATGTAAATGCACATAACAAAAGACCGCTTTTCCCCATGTAAATGCACATAACAAGAGACCGCTTTTCCCCATGTAAATGCACATAACAAGAGACCGCTTTTCCCCATGTAAATGCACATAACAAGAGACTGCTTTTCCCCATGTAAATGCACATAACGAGAGACCGCTTTTCCCCATGTAAATGCACATAACGAGAGACCGCTTTTCCCCATGTAAATGCACATAACAAGAGACCGCTTTTCACCAGCAAATGCACAGAAGAGACCGCTTTTCACCAGCAAATGCACAGAAGAGACAGCTTTTCACCAGCAAATGCACAGAAGAGACAGATTTTCACCAGCAAATGCACATAATAAGAGACAGATTTTCACCAGTAAATGCACATGATGACAAACAGCCAGTGTCCCCAGAATATATAGCCAGGGATATATGTCCCCAGTATATGTAGGCAGGGGTATATGTCCCCAGTATATGTAGGCAGGGGTATATGTCCCCAGTATATGTAGGCAGGGGTATATGTCCCCAGTATATGTAGGCAGGGGTATATGTCCCCAGTATATGTAGGCAGGGGTATATGTCCCCAGTATATGTAGGCAGGGGTATATGTCCCCAGTATATGAAGGCAAGGGTATATGTGCCCAGCATATGTAGCCAGGGGGTATACGTGCCCAGCATATGTAGCCAGGGGGTATATGTGCCCAGCATATGTAGCCAGGGGGTATATGTGCCCAGCATATGTAGCCAGGGGGTATATGTGCCCAGCATATGTAGCCAGGGGGTATATGTGCCCAGTCTAGGTAGCCAGGGGGTATATGTGCTCAGTCTAGGTAGCCAGGGGGTATATGTGCCCAGTCTAGGTAGCCAGGGGGTATATGTGCCCAGTCTAGGTAGCCAGGGGGTATATGTGCCCAGTCTAGGTAGCCAGGGGGTATATGTGCCCAGTCTAGGTAGCCAGGGGGTATATGTGCCCAGTCTAGGTAGTCAGGGGGTATATGTGCCCAGTCTAGGTAGTCAGGGGTTATATGCGCCCAGTCTAGGTAGCCAGGGGGTATATGTGCCCAGTCTAGGTAGCCAGGGGGTATATGTGCCCAGTCTAGGTAGCCAGGAGGGTATATGTGCCCAGTCTAGGTAGCCAGGGGGGTATATGTGCCCAGTCTAGGTAGCCAGGGGGGTATATGTGCCCAGTCTAGGTAGCCAGGGGGGTATATGTGCCCAGTCTAGGTAGCCAGGGGGGTATATGTGCCCAGTCTAGGTAGCCAGGGGGGTATATGTGCCCAGTCTAGGTAGCCAGGGGGGTATATGTGCCCAGTCTAGGTAGCCAGGGGGGTATATGTGCCCAGTCTAGGTAGCCATGTGCCCAGTCTAGGTAGCCAGGGGGGTATATGTGCCCAGTCTAGGTAGCCAGGGGGGTATATGTGCCCAGTCTAGGTAGCCAGGGGGGTATATGTGCCCAGTCTAGGTAGCCAGGGGGGTATATGTGCCCAGTCTAGGTAGCCAGGGGGGTATATGTGCCCAGTCTAGGTAGCCAGGGGGGTATATGTGCCCAGTCTAGGTAGCCAGGGGGGTATATGTGCCCAGTCTAGGTAGCCAGGGGGGTATATGTGCCCAGTCTAGGTAGCCAGGGGGTATAGGGTCCCCGTTTAGGTAGTGACAGGAGCGCTGCGCTCCGCTCCCATCCCCTCCCCTCTCCTCTAGCCGCCGCCGCTCCCCCCTCACCTTTCCGCAGCTTCAGACCTCAATCAGCGGGCGACCCGACCAGTGAGAGGGCGCTGGACGCACCCGCTCTATATGCGGAAGTGATGTCACTTCCGCATATCAGTGCGGCGTGCTAGGTCCTAGCGCCCGCCCGCCTGATCGAGGTCTGACGCAGGGGCGCCGGCTGCTAGAGGGAGGGAGGGAGCGGAGACCACAGGGGGAGAGCGGCGGCCGGACGGCGCCTCTCAGAGGCAGGCGCCTGGGTGCCTTGCACCCGCAGCACCCGCCCAGGCTCGGCCCTGTGTGTATGTGCCACTGACACTGCATATACAGCCCTGTCTGTCACAGCTGGCCCATGCTAATTGCTGTACTGTGCCAGGTCCAGCACATTCAGTGCATACCTTTCACTGCCTCAGCTGTGTGACTGCACTTTGTATTATACCACCAATAGAGTTGGGCCGAACGGTTCGCCGGCGAACGTCGTTCGCAGCGAACGTAGGTGGTTCGCGTGCGGGTACCGCACGCGAACCTTTTGCGGAAGAAGTTCGGTTCGCCCCATAATGCACTGAGGGTCAACTTTGACCCTCTACATCACAGTCAGCAGGCCCAGTGTAGCCAATTAGGCTACACTAGCCCCTGGAGCCCCACCCCCCCTTATATAAGGCAGGCAGCGGCGGCCATTACGGTCACTCGTGTGCCTGCATTAGTGAGAGTAGGGCAAGCTGCTGCAGTCTCTCATATAGGGAAAGATTAGTTAGGCTTAACTTCTTCCTGGCTGCATACCTGTTCTGTTCAGTGAGCCCTCAGCCCACTGCATACCTGTACTGTGATCCTGCCACTGCATACCTGTTCAGTGATCCTGCCACTGCATACCTGTTCAGTGATCCTGCCACTGCATACCTGTTCTGTTCAGTGAGCCCTCAGCCCACTGCATACCTGTACTGTGATCCTGCCACTCCATACCTGTTCAGTGATCCTGCCACTGCATACCTGTTCTGTTCAGTGAGCCCTCAGCCCACTGCATACCTGTACTGTGATCCTGCCACTGCATACCTGTTCAGTGATCCTGCCACTGCATACCTGTTCAGTGATCCTGCCACTGCATACCTGTTCTGTTCAGTGAGCCCTCAGCCCACTGCATACCTGTACTGTGATCCTGCCACTCCATACCTGTTCAGTGATCCTGCCACTGCATACCTGTTCTGTTCAGTGAGCCCTCAGCCCACTGCATACCTGTACTGTGATCCTGCCACTCCATACCTGTTCAGTGATCCTGCCACTGCATACCTGTTCAGTGATCCTGCCACTGCATACCTGTTCTGTGAACCCGCCACTGTATACCTGTTCTGTTCAGTGGACCCGCCACTGTATACCTGTTCTGTGAACCCGCCACTGTATACCTGTTCTGTTCAGTGGACCCGCCACTGTATACCTGTTCTGTTCAGTGGACCCGCCACTGTATACCTGTTCTGTTCAGTGGACCCGCCACTGTATACCTGTTTAGTGAACACGCCACTGCATACCTATTGTGTTCAGTGATCCTGCCACTGCATACCTGTTCTGTGAACCCGCCACTGTATACCTGTTCTGTTCAGTGGACCCGCCACTGTATACCTGTTCTGTGAACCCGCCACTGTATACCTGTTCTGTTCAGTGGACCCGCCACTGTATACCTGTTCAGTGAACCCGCCACTGTATACCTGTTCTGTTCAGTGGACCCGCCACTGTATACCTGTTTAGTGAACACGCCACTGCATACCTATTGTGTTCAGTGATCCTGCCACTGCATACCTGTTCTGTGAACCCGCCACTGTATACCTGTTCTGTTCAGTGGACCCGCCACTGTATACCTGTTCTGTGAACCCGCCACTGTATACCTGTTCTGTTCAGTGGACCCGCCACTGTATACCTGTTCAGTGAACCCGCCACTGTATACCTGTTCTGTTCAGTGGACCCGCCACTGTATACCTGTTTAGTGAACATGCCACTGCATACCTATTGTGTTCAGTGATCCTGCCACTGCATACCTGTTCTGTGAACCCGCCACTGTATACCTGTTCTGTTCAGTGGACCCGCCACTGTATACCTGTTCTGTGAACCCGCCACTGTATACCTGTTCTGTTCAGTGGACCCGCCACTGTATACCTGTTCTGTTCAGTGGACCCGCCACTGTATACCTGTTCTGTTCAGTGGACCCGCCACTGTATACCTGTTCTGTTCAGTGGACCCGCCACTGTATACCTGTTCTGTTCAGTGGACCCGCCACTGTATACCTGTTCTGTTCAGTGGACCCGCCACTGTATACCTGTTCTGTGAACCCGCCACTGTATACCTGTTCTGTTCAGTGGACCCGCCACTGTATACCTGTTTAGTGAACACGCCACTGCATACCTATTGTGTTCAGTGATCCTGCCATTGCATACCTGTTCTGTGAACCCGCCACTGTATACCTGTTCTGTTCAGTGAACCCACCGCATCAGTGCGCATACCTGTGCAGTTAAGTGAACCCACCTACCTACGTGAGTGCACGCAGTGTGATATACCACTCCGTGCATACCCAATATGGACAAAACAGGTAGAGGAAGAGGAAGAGGTAATGGCAGAGGCAGAGGAAGGCCACCCGGCAGGTCTGCGTGAGGTCGTGTAAATGTAATTTCGTGTGGACCTGGCCCACAGTACAGTGCTCGGAAGAAGGCACGTCCCATCACCTCCCAAGATTGTCAGGACATGGTTGAGTATTTAGCGACACAGAACACCTCATCTTGCTCAGCCACCAGCGCTACTACTAGCACCACTTCCGCTGCATTTGACACTTCGCAAGAATTATTTAGTGTTGAAATCACTGATGCACAGCCATTGTTGTTACAGCCAGATGAATTTTCACCAGCTAATATGTCTGAGTTACGCGGCAACACTATGGATGTAACGTGTCAGGAGGATGAAGGACCTACTGATGGTGCAAGTTTGGATTTGTCTGAGGCAAGCGAAGCTGGGCAGGATGACTACGATGATGACGGTAATAGGGATCCTCTGTATGTTCCCAATAGAGGAGATGAAGAGGGGGACAGTTCAGAGGGGGAGTCAGAGAGTAGTAGGAGGAGAGAAGTTGCTGAAAGAAGCTGGGGCAGCTCTTCGTCAGAAACAGCTGGTGGCAGAGTCCGGCACCATGTATCGCCACCTATGTACAGCCAGCCAACTTGCCCTTCAGCATCAGCTGCTGAGGTCCCCATAGTGCCCACATCCCAGGGTGGCTCAGCGGTGTGGAAATTTTTTAATGTGTGTGCCTCAGATCGGACCAAAGCCATCTGTTCGCTCTGCCAACAAAAATTGAGCCGTGGAAAGGCCAACACTCACGTAGGGACAAGTGCCTTACGAAGGCACCTGGAGAAAAGGCACAAACAGCAATGGGATGTTCACCTGAGCAAAAGCAGCAGCAGCACACAAAAGAAAAGTCACCCTCCTTCTCCTCTTCCTCCTTCAGGTGCATCATCTGCTTCTGCCGCTTTCTCCCTTGCACCTTCACAGGCACCCTCCTCCACTCCGCCTCTGCCCTTGAGCGGTTCCTGCTCCTCTGCCCACAGCAGCAGTCAGGTGTCCGTGAAGGAAATGTTTGAGCGGAAGAAGCCACTTTTGGCCAGTCACCCCCTTGCCCGGCGTCTGACAGCTGGCGTGGCGGAACTGTTAGCTCGCCAGCTGTTACCATACCGGCTGGTGGACTCTGAGGCCTTCCGTAAATTTGTGGCCATCGGAACACCGCAGTGGAAGATGCCAGGCCGCACTTATTTTTCGAGAAAGGCCATACCCCAACTGCACCGTGAAGTTGAGAGGCAAGTGGTGTCATCTCTTGCGAAGAGCGTTGGGTCAAGGGTACACCTGACCACGGATGGCTGGTCTGCCAAGCACGGGCAGGGCCGCTACATTACCTACACAGCCCATTGGGTGAACCTGGTGGTGAACGATGGCAAGCAGAAAGCGGCGGACCAAATTGTGACACCTCCACGGCTTGCAGGCAGGCCTCCTGCCACCTCCTCTCCTCCTGCTACATGCTCTTCGCTGTCCTCCTCCTCCTCCTTGGCTGAGTGGCAGTTCTCCTCTCCAGCTACACAGCCCCAGCTCCGCAGGGCCTATGCTGCATGCCAGGTACGACGGTGTCACGCCATCTTAGACATGGCTTGTCTCAAAGCGGAGAGTCACACTGGAGCAGCTTTCCTGGCTGCTCTTAAGAAACAGGTGGATGAGTGGCTGACCCCGCACCACCTGGAGATAGGCAACGTGGTGTGCGACAACGGCAGCAATCTGCTTGCCGCTTTGCATATGGGGAAGCTGACACACATACCCTGCATGGCACATGTCATGAATCTAGTGGTTCAAAGATTTGTGGCAAAGTACCCTGGCTTAGCGGATGTCCTGAAGCAGGCCAGGAAGTTCTGTGGGCATTTGAGGCGCTCTTACACAGCCATGGCACGATTTGCAGAAATTCAGCGTAAAAACAACATGCCGGTGAGACGCCTCATTTGCGATAGCCCCACTCGCTGGAACTCGACCCTGCTCATGTTCTCCCGCCTGCTAGAACAGAAGAAAGCCGTCACCCAGTACCTCTACAACTGGAGTAGAACGAAACAGTCTGGGAAGATGGGGATGTTCTGGCCCGACAACTGGACACTGATGAAAAATGCATGCAGGCTCATGCGGCCGTTTGAGGAGGTGACCAACCTGGTGAGCCGCAGTGAGGGCACCATCAGCGACTTAATTCCCTACGCGTACTTCTTGGAGCGTGCTGTGCGTAGAGTGGCGGATGAAGCTGCGAATGAGCGTGACCAGGAACCGTTACGGCAGGAACAGGCATGGGACCAATTTTCATCAGACCCAGCTGTTTCCTCAACACCTGCGGCAGCACAGAGGGGGGAGGAGGAGGAAGAAGAGAGGTCGTGTGCAGAAGACGAGTCAGACTCAGAGGATGATGAGCAAGGTGTTTCTTTGGGGGAGGAGGAGGAGGAGGAGGAGGGGACAGCGGCAGGAGAACAACCGCAGCAGGCGTCGCAGGGGGCTTGTGCTGCTCAACCTTCCCGTGGTATTGTTCGCGGCTGGGGGGAGGAGGTTGACTTACCTGACGTCACTGAGGAAGAGCAAGAGGAGATGGAGGGTACTGGATCCGACTTTGTGCAGATGTCGTCTTTTATGCTGTCCTGCCTGTTGAGGGACCCCCGTATAAAAAACCTCAAGGGGAATGAGCTGTACTGGGTGGCCACACTACTAGACCCTCGGTACAGGCACAAAGTGGCGGACCTGTTACCAACTCACCGGAAGGTGGAAAGGATGCAGCACATGCAGAACCAGCTGTCAACTATGCTTTACAATGCCTTTAAGGGTGATGTGACAGCACAACGCCAGCAAGGTACCACTGCCACTAATCCTCCTCCCGTGTCCACGCAGTCAAAGACAGGACGCTCCAGCGATGTCATGGTGATGTCGGACATGCAGGCGTTCTTTAGTCCAACGCCTCGCCGTAGCCCTTCCGGATCCACCCTCCACCAACGCCTCGACCGGCAGGTAGCCGACTACCTGGCTTTAAGTGTGGATGTAGACACTGCTGTGAACAGCGATGAGGAACCCTTGAACTACTGGGTGCGCAGGCTTGACCTGTGGCCAGAGCTGTCCCAATTTGCCATCCAACTTCTCTCCTGCCCTGCCGCAAGCGTCCTCTCAGAAAGGACCTTCAGCGCAGCTGGAGGCATTGTCACAGAGAAGAGAAGTCGCCTAAGTCACAAAAGTGTTAAGTACCTCACCTTTATCAAAATGAATGAGGCATGGATCCCGGAGGGCTGCTGCCCGCCCCAAGACTAAGTCAGTCCCCGCACACACAGCATCTCTGCCTGCACGCCGTGTGACTGGCTGCCTGGCCTGCCCCAAAAAGACTAAGTCGCTCCCAGTCCCTCCACACAGCATGTCTGCCTGCAGGCCGCTTCACTACCTTCTCCGCCACCACCAACAGGGTCCGGGACTCCAGGCGGATTGCTGAATTTTTTAGGCCGCTGCTAGCAGCGGCCGCTGTAATAATTTTTATGGTGCGTGTACATGACTGCCTAATTTTTCTGGCTGCACTGAGGGCAGCTGCAACAACAAAAGAAAAGGCATGTACATGCGCCCATTCCCCTTCGTGATCATTACCTTGCCGTGGTGAAGGGGCTTGCGTATCACAATGAAGCAATGACCGGCGCCTAGATGAGTGTCTCGGGGGGCACACAAAAGATAATAAGGTCGTTGCTTCATTGTGGTCAGACCAAATTTGATCAGCTGGACAGTCACTGTTCTGTCATTCAGCTACATCAGCCAGGCCGACCATATGGGCTGTAAAGCCACCAAAACCTGCACTCTCGCCATGGTGCGCACCAGTCCAGCACGGCCGTCACTAGTACAAACAGCTGTTTTTTGCGGTGCGTTACACGGTGAGTTTGGTGTGTCAGTGTGAAGCAGTACCTTAATTACACTACCTGATTGATGTATACACATGCAAGATGTTTTAAAGCACTTTAGGCCTGTCATTTAGCATTCAATGTGATTTCTGCCCTTAAAACGCTGCTTTGCGTCAAATCCAGATTTTTCCCGGGGACTTTTGGCGTGTATCCCACTCCGCCATGCCCCCCTCCAGGTGTTAGACCCCTTGAAACATCTTTTCCATCACTTTTGTGGCCAGCATAATTATTTTTTTTTTTCAAAGTTCGCATCCCCATTGAAGTCTATTGCGGTTCGCGAACTTTAACGCGAACCGAACGTTCCGCGAAAGTTCGCGAACCCGGTTCGCGAACCTAAAATCGGAGGTTCGGCCCAACTCTAACCACCAACAGTCAGGTCAAAAAAGTGTTCAGTACCTCTCCTTTTTCAAAATTAATGAGGCATGGATCCCGGGGGGTTACTGCCCACCCAAAGACTAAGTCAGTCCCCACACACATCATCTCTGCCTGCACGCCCTGTGACTGTCTGCCCCAAGACTAAGTCGCTCCCCACACAGCACCTCCGCCCGCAGGCCGCTTGACTGCCTTCTCCGCCACCACCAACAGGGTCCAGGACTCCAGGTGGATTCCTGAATTTTTATGGCCGCTGCTGCTAGCAGTGGCTGCTACCAAACATAATAATAATTTTTCTGGCTGCACTGCAGCTGCAACAACAAAACAAAAGGCATGTACATGCGTCAATTCCCCTTCGTGATCATTCATTACCTTGCCATGGTGAAGGGGCTTGCATATCACAATGAAGCAATGACCGCCTGCTATATGAGTGTGTTGGGGGCACACCTGACCCAAGATAATAAGGTCGTTGCTTCATTGTGGACAGTTGTTCGGTCATTGTGCTACCTTAGCCCGACCATATGGGCTTGAAAACCGCCATCACCTGCACTCTTGCCATGGTGCGCACCAGTCCAGCACGGCCATCACTACACAAACAGCTGTTTGCGGTGCGTTACACAGTGAGTTTGGTCTGTCAGTGTGAAGCAGTACACTACTTACACTAACTGCTGATCCATGTATACACACGCAAGATGTTTTCAAGCACTTTATTCCTCCAATTTAGCAATGCAATGTGATTTATGCCTTGTAGGGATTATAACCCTGCTGTGTCCCAAATCCATAATTTTCCCCGGGACTTTTGGCGTGTATCCCATTCCGCCATGCCCCCCTCCAGGTGTTAGACCCCTGGAAACATCTTTTCCATCACTTTTGTGGCCAGAAACAGTGTTTGTAGTTTTTCAAGTTCACCTGCCCATTGAAGTCTATTGCGGTTCAAAAAGTCTGCAGGTTCGCAAACTTTTTCGGAAGGTCGAGTTCGAGGTTCGCACTATCTCTACCAATATGATGTTGTATTCCAGCGAATCAGATAAAGTGTACAAGAAATGCCACTTACAAGACTGGGTTGCTGAAAGGCAACCACAGTAGTAGGCATGTGAAGAATTCAGTCTACACATGCTCCATCATGCTACTTATTCAGTGTTGGTGGGTCTCAATGAAGCCAAAATGTTTTTTTCTTCATTTCAATGACACACCCATGAGAATGGCATGCATGAGTGTCAGAAGGAAGTCCGCCAGTGTCAAGAGGAAGTTCCTAACTTCCTACCCTTTGACTTTCAAACTTCCCTATAGGACCTTTAACCTTCCTGGCGGTAAGCCCGAGCTGAGCTCGGGGTAAGCCGCCGGAAGGCACCGCTCAGGCCCCGCTGGGCCGATTTGCATATTTTTTTTTTTGCTGCACGCAGCTAGCACTTTGCTAGCTGCGTGCAGTGCCCAATCGCTGCCGCTACCCGCCGATCCGCCGCTATCCGTCGCGCCGCAGCCGCCCCCCCCCCAGACCCCGTGCGCTGCCTGGCCAATCAGTGCCAGGCAGCTCTATGGGGTGGATCGGAATCCCCTTTGACGTCACGACGTCGATGACGTCGGTGACGTCATCCCGCCCCGTCGCCATGGCGACGGGGGAAGCCCTCCGGGAGATCCCGTTCTTTGAACGGGATCTCCGGATCTCCGATCGCCGGCGGCGATCGGAGGGGCTGGGGGGATGCCGCTGAGCAGCGGCTATCATGTAGCGAGACTTTGTCTCGCTACATGAAAAAAAAAAAAAAAATTTAAAAAAAAAGATTTGCTGCCCCCTGGCGATTTTTTTGCAAACCGCCAGGAGGGTTAATGCCATGGATGGTTTCACTGACTAATAGGTAAGCTCAGGAGTAGGGCTCACCTTACTCACAGTTCCATTTACATCTGTGAAACTGCTTAAAGAGAAACTTTAATGATGGGGGAAAAAAAATCAATACATTGCAAAGTTAGAAGTTTAAAAAATAGAAGAGAGATAAAGAAATGATTGATATTCGCCATGGAATTTGTTCATATTCTTTGATCCACAATCAGCCTGCTGGTCATCATCTTTACTACTGGCAGACATGGAAAAGGAAGAGAGTACAACCACCATTATCTATAACCACACCCCCTAACAATGCGATAGGCTAAAAAGTTGTTTTAGATATATATACATATGCACAGAGGGAGATACTGGTTGCTTGGCAGTTGGAAACAGCTGTTATTTTCCACAATGCAGCAAGGCTTACAGACAGGAAACTGTCAGGCCTATGGGCATGACATCACACTGTGGGAGGGGTTTCACCACAATATCAGCCATACAGACCCCCCTGATGATCTATTGGAGAAAAGGTAAAGATTTCTTGTGGTAAAGGGGGCATCAGCTACTGATTGGGATGAAGTTTAATCCTGGATTTTGACTGAAGCAAGCCTGTGATTCCATACCTCCCAACTTTTTGAGATGATAAAAAAGGGACACTTAAGCCACACCCATGCCACACCAGTGGTCACACCCCATCACACCCCTAGTCACGCATACCATAAAGATTTAGTAAGAAAAATATGTTGTTTTATAATTCAAACTACACGGATCCTTTCTATCCTGGTTCATTTTCCGTCATATTAACATTTTTAAATTAGTAATATAACAATTTAAAGGATGGGAATAAAGTTTAGAGTCAATCAAACACATTTTTCGTATAGCAATATATATATTTACATAGAAAGAGGGACAAAGTCCTGAAAGAGGGACAACTGAGGGGGAAAGAGGGACAGAGGGACAGGGCTCCCAAAAAGGGACTGTCCCTCCGAAAGAGGGACAGTTGGGAGCTATGCGATTCTGTAGTAATCTCTTGTTATCCTACTTTATACTGCTCAGATTTATTTCGGGGGTCACTTTAAAGACACACAACTTTCTCCAGGTGATCCTCTAAATTTTTGATGAGAAAACAAAAGATGTGCTGTGCTAAGCAGCACTTAGGAATACAAAAGAGCGCATACGGGTTTAGTGTAAATGTAATCCTTTCATCCCCGAGAAAGAAACAGAGAGCTGTCCTAGAAAGAGGCGGCGTTGCTGACGGTCCGCATTCATTATTGAAATAACGCCTTAAGTAGTAAACGGCTTTATCGCCGGAGAGGTCCTGGGGTGCCGCCTTCACGCAATCATCCAGCGCTAAGGATGCTGCGGTAAGTCTTTTTCCACCTTTCATCTCATCATCAGCAAGCCTCAGTCACCTACAGCTGAAAGCACTCGGACACGCTGCAATTCATTTATACAGCAACAGACGGATTTCTGCAGAGGCTGTCAGCTTACAGCGTTCAGGGTCATTGCTAATTCATCTGGGGCCGCACCATGCTGAATCCAAGGCCGACATAGAAAAAAGGCGCACGGAAATCTATGCGCCCAGTAATCCTATTACTATTACAGTGTAAAATATCAGTATTAACCACTTCCATACCAGCACAGTCTCTACCCCCTTAAAGAGACTCTGTAACATGAAAAAGATCCCTTGAGGGGGTACTCACCTCGGGTGGGGGAAGCCTCCGGATCCTAATGAGGCTTCCCACGCTGTCCTCTGTCCCACGGGGGTCTCGCCGCAGCCCTCCGAACAGCCGGCGACAGACCCGACTGTGACTTCAATATTTACCTTTGCTGGTTCCAGCGGGGGCGCTGTGGCTGCTTTTGGCTCCGAACTACACGGAAATACCCGATCTCAGTCGGGTCCGCTCTACTGCGCAGGCGCCGGAAACTTGCGCCTGCGCAGTATAGCAGACCCGACGGCGATCGGGTATTTCCGTGTAGTTCGGAGCCGACAGCCGTCAGAGCGCCTGCGCAGGAGCCGGGAAGGTAAATATTGACGTCATCTTTCTCGGAGGGCTGCAGCGAGACCCCTGAGGGACGGAGGACGGCGTGGGAAGCCTCATTAGGATCCGGAGGCTTCCCCCACCCGAGGTGAGTACCCCCCAGGGGATCTTTTGACGTTACAGATCCTCTTTAAAAGGAACCTGAAGCGAGGAAAATTATTTAAAATAAACACATGACGTAGCTGCAAATGAATATTAAATACTAACCTCACCATCAGTTCCTCTCAGAAGCTCACCATCTTCTTCTTACAGTGATCCCTTCCAGTTCTGACAATATTTTGTCAGAACTGAAATATACCAGTTGCTGTCAGTTATATATCAGCAGCTGTCAGTTACAACTGAATGTGTAAGGTCCAAGCCCTATCCCACAGAGCCAAATCAATCCCTGCCAATTGTCATGCACAGGTGAGGACAAAAAGTCTGAAACAGGCTATCTGCATGTGGGGTAGATGTGGCTCTGTAAAATCTAAAGCTCTAGGTGTGCTAGACACCAGCAGTTCTGGATGCAAGCCTAGCTTTCAGGGGCATAAAGAGATAATTTGCATATTCTGTAGCGGTGCATTGTGGGTTACCTAACCACAGATGCTCACTTAACCACTTAAATAAAAACTCCGACCAAGAATTGAACTTTATCCCAATCAGTAGCTGATACCCCCTTTTACATGAGAAATCTATTCCTTTTCACAAACAGACCATCAAAGGGCATTGTATGGCTGATATTGTGGTAAAACCCCTCCCACAAAGAAATTCTGAATACGTATTCTTGGCAGTTTCCTGTCTGTGAACCCTGTTGCATTGTGGGAAATAGCTGTTTCCAACTGCCAAAACAGCAAGCAGCAGGTACATCACTTGCCAGCAGTAAAAATGTCACCATGCGATAAATGTCAGAATATAAATCAGGGATTTAAAATATTTTACAATGGGCAAACACTGACTAAATCATTTATACATAATTATTGTAAAAATGAAGCACTTTTTTTATTACATTATTTTCACTGGAGTTCCTCTTTAAGCCCAAGTGGACGAACATTCTCGTCCAGTTGGGCTGCACACACTCCCGCGGGCCGCGCGCCCTCCTGCCACGGGCTGTTAGCCCAGTGATCAATGAATGGGATTATAGATCCCAATCATTGATCGAAGCCCCCCCCGCAGAAAAGCCGACAGCCTCTAATCACAGGCTGCGTTTTTTCTGAGTTACAAAAAGTTACCCGTCTTCATTCTTCTTTTCACTGTGGCCAAATAGTAAAACTACACACACATCCATTTTTTAATAAATAAATACATTTTTTTTACATTTAAAATTAGCTGTTTACCTCCCACACCACAAATTACTCACATACAATTTTTAATACAAAAAAATAAAAAAATTACAATAATAAAAAAAAAACATAAATAGTTACCTAAGGGTCTGAACTTTTTAAATATGCATGTCAAAGGAGTATATTAATATATATATATTTTTAATTATGGGCTTGTAAATAGTGATGGACGCAAATTGAAAAAATGCACCTTTATTTCCAAATAAAATATTGGCGCCATACATTGTGATAGGGACATCATTTAAATGGTATAATAAGCGTGACAAATGGGCAAATAAAATACAAGGGTTTTAATTACGGTAGCATGTATTAATTTCAAACTATAATGGCCAAAAACTGAGAAATAATGATTTTTTCCATGTCTTTCTTAATATTCCTATTAAAATGGATTTAGAATAAAATAATTCTTAGCAAAATGTATCACCTAAAGAAAGCCTAATTGGTGGTGGAAAAAACAAGATATAGACCAATTCATTGTAATGATGAGTAGTGATAAAGTTATTGGCAAATGAATGGGAGGTGAAAATTGCTCAGATGCAAAAAATAAACAACACTTCGGGCTTAAGTGGTTAAAGCTGAATTATTGTAAATTCCTTCTGTTTTAGGAAGGCAAACCAACCCTTGCAGGGAAAAAAGCAAAGCACTGCTTCAGAATATCGGACAACGCATCCAAATTCCCATAGCTGTTCATGGCATGGTTAGAGGGATTTGGATACGTAATCTTGCTGCACAAGTCAAAGACAGACCTTCGGCTCTAGTGAAAACTTTACTTTAACCTACCCCCTGGGTGCTTAGCTATGCTATCGGTGGCGTAGCTAAGGAGCTGTGGGCCCCGATGCAAGTTTTACATTGGGCCCCCCAAGCACTCTATACATAACAATTGATATGGCGCACCAAAACCTGCCAATGGCAACTACAGTGTCAGAGGTGCAAGAAGGGGATGGGGAACAGTTTGTTAATGATTACCACTATTCAAAGTATCTATAGAAGTGATTATTATGAGCACAGGACCAATAGAGAGCTAATACTGTAGTTGAGGAAGGGCCCTTTGGGGCCTCTCTGGCCCAAGGGCCCCGATGCTGTGGCTACCTCTGCAACTCCTGTTGCTACGCCCCTGTATACTATGGCCACATGCCAAAGTTTACACCACGCGCCCTTTTTTCCCGACGCCCTTTTTGCATGGACAGTGTTCTTTAATGCCCAGGATTAGTGATGTTGCGAACCTTCGCGGAAGGTTCGGTTTATGGAAAAGTTTGCGAACCACAATAGACTTCAATGGGGATGCGAACTTTGAAAAATAGAAAAAATTTTGCTGGCCACAAAAGTGATGGAAAAGATGTTTCAAGGGGTCTTACACCTGGAGGGGGGCATGGCGGAGTGGGATACATGCCCAAAGTTCCGGGGAAAAATCTGGATGTGACGCAAAGCAGCGTTTTAAGGGCAGAAATCACATTGAATGCTAAATTGCAGGCCTAAAGTGCTTTAAAACATCTTGCATGTGTATACATCAATCAGGAAGTGTAATTAGAGTTCTGCTTCACACTCACACACAAAACTCACTGTGTAACGCACCGCAAACAGCTGTTTGCATAGTGTCGGCCGTACTGGACTGGTGCGCACCATGGCGAGAGTGTAGGTTGTGGCGGTTTTCAAGCCCATATGGTTGCCGGGCTGTGGTAGCTCAATGATAGAACAACAGTGACTGTCCAGCTGATCAAATTTGGTCTGACCACAATGAAGCAATGACCTTATTATCTTTTGTGTCCCACCCCCACCCGAGACACTCAAATAGCTGGCGGTCATTGCTTCATTGTGATACGCAAGCCCCTTCACCGCGGCAAGGTAATGATCATGAAGGGGGATGGGCACATGTACATGCCTTTTGTTTTTTTGTTGCAGCCGCCCGCATTGCAGCCAGAAAAATTAGGCAGTTAGGCAGGCTTGTACACGCACCAGAAAAATTAGTGTAGCGGCCGCTGCTAGCGGCCTTAAAAATTCAGGAATCCGCTCCTGGACCCTGTTGGTAGTGGCCGAGAAGGCAAGTGGCCTGCAGGCAGAGATGCTGTATGTGGGGACTGACTTAGTCTTCGGTTGTGTAGTAGCCCTCCGTGATCCATTCCTCATTCATTTTGATAAGGGTCAGGTACTGAACACTGTCGTGACTTAGGCGACTTCTCTTCTCAGTGACAATGCCTCCAGCTGCACTGAAGGTCCTTTCTGACAAGACGCTTGCGGCAGGGCAAGAGAGAAGTGGTATGGCAAATTGGGACAGCTCTGGCCACAGGTCAAGCCTGCGCAACCAGTAGTCCAAGGGTTCATCTTCGCTGCTCGCAGTGTCTACATCCACACTCAAAGCCAGGTAGTCGGCTACCTGCCGGTCCAGGCGTTGGTGGAGGGTGGATCCGGAAGGACTATGGCGAGGAATTGGACTAAAGAATGTCCGCATGTCCGACATCACCCTGAGATTGCTGGAGCGTCCTGTCCTTGCCTGCGTGGACTTGGGAGGAGGAGGGTTACTGCCAGTGGTACCTTGATTGCGTTGTGCAGCCACATCACACTTAAACGCATTGTAAAGCATCATCGACAGCTTGTTCTGCAAGTGCTGCATCCTTTCCGCCTTGTGTTGAGTTGGTAACAGGTCCGGCACTTTGTGCCTGTACCGAGGGTCTAGTAGCGTGGCCACCCAGTACAGGTCATTCGCCTTGAGTTTTTTAATATGGGGGTCCCACAACAGGTAGTTAGATGCAGTGAGGTGGGTTCACTGAACAATAAAGGTAGTTATATGCAGTGAGGTGGGTTCACTCAACACAACAGGTAGTTAGATGCAGTGAGTTGGGTTCACTCAACACAACAGGTAGTTAGATGCAGTGAGGTGGGTTCACTCAACACAACAGGTAGTTAGATGCAGTGAGGTGGGTTCACTGAACAATAAAGGTAGTTATATGCAGTTAGGTGGGTTCACTCAACACAATAGGTAGTTAGATGCAGTGAGCTGGGTTCACTCAACACAACAGGTAGTTAGATGCAGTGAGGTAGGTTCATTCAACACAACAGGTAGTTAGATGCAGTGAGGTGGGTTCACTGAACAATAAAGGTAGTTATATGCAGTTAGGTGGGTTCACTCAACACAACAGGTAGTTAGATGCAGTGAGCTGGGTTCACTCAACACAACAGGTAGTTAGATGCAGTGAGGTGGGTTCACTGAACACAACAGATAGTTAGATGCAGTGAGGTGGGTTCACTCAACACAATAGGTAGTTAGATGCAGTGAGCTGGGTTCACTCAACACAACAGGTAGTTCGATGCAGTGAGGTGGGTTCGCTCAACACAAAGCTAGGTATATGCAGTGATGAGGTGGGTTAAGTAAACACAACAGGTACTGGGTATATGCAGTACTGGCTAGTACCATGTGCAGCTCCCTGTCACACACACAGGTAGTCACTGAATGTGCTGGGCTGCTGGCAGTGGCACAAACACTATCAATAGCAAGGCTGTGCATGCAACAAAAGTGTCAGTTTGACACTAGTGTTGGGCGAACATCTAGATGTTCGGGTTCGGGCCGAACAGGCCGAACATGGCCGCGATGTTCGGGTGTTCGACCCGAACTCCGAACATAATGGAAGTCAATGGGGACCCGAACTTTTGTGGTTTGTAAAGCCTCCTTACATGCTACATACCCCAAATTTACAGGGTATGTGCACCTTGGGAGTGGGTACAAGAGGAAAAAAAAAATTTGCAAAAAGAGCTTATAGTTTTTGAGAAAATCGATTTTAAAGTTTCAAAGGGAAAACTGTCTTTTAAATGCGGGAAATGTCTGTTTTCTTTGCACAGGTAACATGTTTTTTGTCGGCATGCAGTCATAAATGTAATACATATAAGAGGTTCCAGGAAAAGGGACCGGTAACGCTAACCCAGCAGCAGCACACGTGATGGAACAGGAGGAGGCGCAGGAGGAGAAGGCCACGCTTTGTGAGACACAACAACCCCGGCCTTGCATGAGGGCAAGAAGCGTGCGGATAGCATGCTTTGTACCGCCATGCAGTCATAAATGTAATAAAGATAAGAGGTTCCATAAACAGGGACCGGCAACGCTAACCCAGCAGCAGCAGCAGCAGCAGCAGACGTGATGGAACAGGAGCAGGTGCAGGAGGAGAAGGCCACGCTTTGTGAGACACAACAACCCAGGCCTTGCATGAGGGCAAGAAGCGTGCGGATAGCATGCTTTGTACCGCCATGCAGTCATAAATGTAATAAAGATAAGAGGTTCCATAAACAGGGAGCGGCAACGCTAACCCAGCAGCAGCAGCAGACGTGATGGAACAGGAGCAGGCGCAGGAGGAGAAGGCCACGCTTTTTGAGACGCAACCCAGGCCTTGCATGAGGACAAAAAGCGTGCGGATATAGCAATGCTTTTTGCCGCCATGCAGTCATAAATGTAATACAGATGAGAGGTTCAATAAACAGGGACTGGAAATGCTAACCCAGCAGCAGCAGACGTGATGGAACAGGACTAGGAGCAGGCGCAGGAGGAGAAGGCCAAGCTTTTTGAGACACAACAACACAGGCCTTGCATGAGGACAAAAAGCGTGCGGATATAGCAATGCTTTTTGCCGCCATGCAGTCATAAGTGTAATACAGATGAGAGGTTCAATAAACAGGGACCGGAAACGCTAAACCATCCCAGATGTTCATTGGTCATGTTACTTGGTTGGGGTCCTGGAGTGTTGCGTAGTCGTTTCCAATCCAGGATTGATTCATTTTAATTTGAGTCAGACGGTCTGCATTTTCTGTGGAGAGGCGGATACGCCGATCTGTGACGATGCCTCCGGCAGCACTGAAACAGCGTTCCGACATAACGCTGGCTGCCGGGCAAGCCAGCACCTCTATTGCGTACATTGCCAGTTCGTGCCAGGTGTCTAGCTTCGATACCCAATAGTTGAAGGGTGCAGATGGATTGTTAGACACAGCTACGTCATCTGACATGTAGTCCTTGACCATCTTCTCCAGGCGATCGGTGTTGGAGGTGGATCTGCACGCTTGCTGTTCTGTGGGCTGCTGCTGCATGGGTGTCAGAAAATTTTCCCACTCCAAGGACACTGCCGATACCATTCCCTTTTGGGTACTAGCTGCGGCTTGCGTTGTTTGCTGCCCTCCTGGTCGTCCTGGGTTTGCGGAAGTCAGTCTGTCTGCGTACAACTGGCTAGAGGAGGGGGAGGATGTCAATCTCCTCTCTAAAGTCTCCACAAGGGCCTGCTGGTATTCTTCCATTTTGACCTGTCTGACTCTTTCTTCAAGCAGTTTTGGAACATTGTGTTTGTACCGTGGATCCAGAAGGGTATAAACCCAGTAATTGGTGTTGTCCAGAATGCGCACAATGCGTGGGTCACGTTCAATGCAGTCTAGCATGAATTGAGCCATGTGTGCCAGAGTCCTACCAGAATCCTCATCATCCTCTTGTGAGCGTTGTGATAGTTGTTGTGATGCATCATAGTCGTCACCTTCCTCCTGGTCTGCTTCTGCTGACCATTCGCGTTGAATTGTGGAAGTCCAACGTGCACCGCTCTGGCCCTCGTCAGTGGTGGCATGAAATTCCTGCTCCAACTCCAGCTGTTCCTCCTCCTCTTCTTCGTCATAGCTGCTGGGGCCAGCGTTCCCTGAGGCGGATGGCCTGATGTTGGTACCATCACGCTGATCGTTTTCTCCTTCAGATTCCCCCAGTTGCATCATGACAGCTGTTTCCTTGATTTTTAACATCGACCTCTTCAGTAAACACAGCAGTGGTATGGTAATGCTGACTGAAGAGTTGTCACTGCTCACAAGCAACGTGGATTGCTCAAAATTTTGGAGGACTTGGCAGAGGTCCAACATGTTGGCCCAATCGGATCCACAGAAGCTTGGCAGCTGGCCGGATGCGCCTCGGTACTGCGCCGTCATGTACTGGACCACTGCACTCTTCTGCTCGCAAAAGCGGGCTAGCATGTGCAGCGTAGAATTCCAGCGCGTAGGGACATCACACAGCAAGCGATGGTGGGGGAGATTGAAGCGCTCCTGCATCTTGGCGAGTGCCTCCGAAGCAGTACTGGAAGTTCTACAATGTTTGGCCACTCGACGCACCTTCAACAGAAGATCGGCCACGCCTGGGTATGTCCTCAGGAACCGCTGAACTACTAGGTTCATCACGTGCGCCAGGCAAGGGATGTGTGTCAGCTTAGCCAACCTTAAAGCGCGAATGAGATTACTCCCATTATCACACACAACCATGCCCGGTTTCAGGTCCAGCGGTGCCAGCCACAAATCCGTCTGTTCCTTTATTCCCTTCCAAATTTCCTCCCCTGTGTGCTGCTTATCCCCAAGGCAGATTAGCTTCAGCAACGCTTGCTGACGCATGCCAACAGCTGTGCTGCACTGCTTCCACGATCCTACTGCTGCTGGGTTAGCGTTTCCGGATGAGGTACAGCTTTGAGATGCGTTGGAGGAGAAGGAGTCAGAGAGGTAGGTGCTGCTGTTATCCAGTGGGAGGGACGGCGGTGCAGCTGTTTGTGGCGTGGGCAACACCCGTGCCGTAGCAGGTGAGGAATCGCTGCCAGGCTCCACAAGGTTCACCCAGTGCGCGGTAAGGGAGATGTATCGACCCTGGCCGAACGCACTCGTCCAGGTGTCAGTGGTGAGGTGAACCTTGCAGGCAACGGCATTCTTCAAGCTTCGGGTTATTTTGCTGACCACGTGCTCATGCAACTCAGGCACTGCAGAGCGTGCAAAGTGGTAGCGGCTGGGAACCACGTAACGTGGGATGGCCACTGACATCATGCCCTTGAAGCTGTTTGTCTCCACCAATCGATATGGCAGCATTTCGCAGGCCAGAAGCTTGGCTATGCTGGCTGTTACTGCCACGGCCCGGGGGTCATTTGCTGGCAATTTCCTCTTGCGCTCAAACATCTCCGACACAGACAACTGAACCGTAGCGCTGCACACGGAAGGGCTGTTGGTTGTTGTGTTTGAAGAACACTGGGAGACCTCAAGAGCACTACTCCGGAAAGTGACAGTGTCAGCGTCGTCTGATGTTTGTGAATGTTGTGAACCACGCAATGGCTGGGCTACTGCTGCTGCTGAGGCGGGTCTGGTGAACCCAAGGGAGGCAGTGTTGTTTCTGGTACCCTGTCCTGACGCGTTTGCCCAAAGAGTGGGATGTTTGGATAGCATGTGACGGCTCATGCTGGTGGTGGAGAGGTTGTTAATACTTTTCCCCCTGCTCAGGCGGGTCTTGCACACCTTGCAAATCGCCATGGTAACATCCTCAGTGCAGTCTTCAAAGAAAGCCCAGACTTTGGAGCACCTGCCTCCTTGCTGGCGATTTCTGTTTGCTCCTCTTTTGCCTCTCACTTGAACTTCCACGCTTGTGGTGCCTGAAATTGCGCGCCGCCTACCTTGTGGCACAAGGCGAGCTCGTGCAGCAGTGGGTTCTTCAACAGACTCATCTGTGCTGCTGCTACGACGGCGATGTTCTCGTTCACAAACAAAATCTGGGTCTCTGTCCACATTGTCCATACCCTCCTCTTCCATCTCCTCAAACTCGTCATATGTCATTGTGGGCCGCCGCCGTGGAGTAGAGCTCCCCACAACAACCTCTGCGCAGCACACTCCAACGTCGTCTTCCAGATCTTGTCGGCCGACCTCCTGCAATTGCAACCCCTCCTGCCCAAATTGCTCTGGGATTTGGGTTTCCGAGTCCTCTTCGGACTCGCCTTGTATTTCAGTGCGCGGTGCATTTCCCACAGTTAACGGTTGTGAATCCAGGCACAACATTTCTGGCTGTTCCTCCATTGACCTTTGAAAGGTGGAAGTTTGTTGGGCTGGGAATAGCTCCTGCGAATACCCCATTGTGTCCTGAGGTAATTCATCGGACTGGTTATCTGGCAGTTGTGTGCGTGGTGTCGCTGCCGGTTGTGTCAGCTTTGTGCCCACTGGCTCCTTGTAACTGGCTGAGGACTCGGACCTCGTGCGTGATGTGCTGGTGCTGCTTAACCCACTGCTGGACGCTTGAGAGGTCATCCAAGTAATTATCTGGTCCTGTTCTTTTGGATTTGTGAGGGTTGTTGTCCTGGACAACATGGGCGGTATTGAGTGGGTTTTCTTGGGTGCTCCCCTGTGGCCTGTACGTGAACCGTCAGGGGAAACACCTCTTCCCTTGCCCCTCCCTCTTTCACCGGATTTCTTGCTCATTTCACTTATCCTTACAGTACACGCTGACTGGCAGCAGTACAGTGGCAGTACAGAAATGCTATACAGTACCACTATTCCCAGCAGCGACACAGAGCACAATGCTATACAGTGACGGGTGAGCGGTGTACCACTATTCCCAGCAGCGACACAGAGCACAATGCTATACAGTGGCGGGTGAGCGGTGTACCACTATTCCCAGCAGACACAGAACAGTACACAGAATGCTATATAGTGTGGCTGAACGAGCGGTGTACCACTATTCCCAGCAGACACAGAACAGTACACAGAATGCTATATAGTGTGGCTGAACGAGCGGTGTACTACTGTTCCCAGCAGACACAGAACAGTACACAGAATGCTATATAGTGTGGCTGAACGAGCGGTGTACTACTGTTCCCAGCAGACACAGAACAGTACACAGAATGCTATATAGTGTGGCTGAGCGAGCGGTGTACCACTATTCCCAGCAGACACAGAACAGTACACAGAATGCTATATAGTGTGGCTGAACGAGCGTTGTACCACTATTCCCAGCAGACACAGAACAGTACACAGAATGCTATATAGTGTGGCTGAACGAGCGGTGTACCACTATTCCCAGCAGACACAGAACAGTACACAGAATGCTATATAGTGTGGCTGAACGAGCGGTGTACTACTGTTCCCAGCAGACACAGAACAGTACACAGAATGCTATATAGTGTGGCTGAACGAGCGGTGTACTACTGTTCCCAGCAGACACAGAACAGTACACAGAATGCTATATAGTGTGGCTGAACGAGCGGTGTACTACTGTTCCCAGCAGACACAGAACAGTACACAGAATGCTATATAGTGTGGCTGAAAGAGCGGTGTACTACTGTTCCCAGCAGACACAGAACAGTACACAGAATGCTATATAGTGTGGCTGAACGAGCGGTGTACCACTATCCCCAGCAGACACAGAACAGTACACAGAATGCTATATAGTGTGGCTGAACGAGCGGTGTACTACTGTTCCCAGCAGACACAGAACAGTACACAGAATGCTATATAGTGTGGCTGAACGAGCGGTGTACTACTGTTCCCAGCAGACACAGAACAGTACACAGAATGCTATATAGTGTGGCTGAACGAGCGGTGTACTACTGTTCCCAGCAGACACAGAACAGTACACAGAATGCTATATAGTGTGGCTGAACGAGCGGTGTACCACTATTCCCAGCAGACACAGAACAGTACACAGAATGCTATATAGTGTGGCTGAACGAGCGGTGTACTACTGTTCCCAGCAGTGACACACAATGACTGGGGGGGACCCTGGCTAGCGTGGCTGGAGCGCGAACTACCCTGCCTGCCTACCCAAAGCTAAACCCACAGACAAATGGCGGAGATATGACGTGGTTCGGGTATTTATTTACCCGAACCACGTGACCGTTCGGCCAATCAGAGCGCGTTCGGGTCCGAACCACGTGACCCGTTCGGCCAATCACAGCGCTAGCCGAACGTTCGGGGAACGTTCGGCCATGCGCTCTTAGTTCGGCCATGTGGCCGAACGGTTTGGCCGAGCACCGTCAGGTGTTCGGCCGAACTCGAACATCACCCGAACAGGGTGATGTTCTGCAGAACCCGAACAGTGGCGAACACTGTTCGCCCAACACTATTTGACACACAGAAAAAAAAATTACAGGATTAGCTCTGATAAGAGCTGTTGAGGGGCGCTATAAAAGCAATGATAATCAGTCAGGAGCAAGCTAAGCAGCCAAGAACCTAACTAATCTGTCCCTAGGAGAACAATCTGCAGCAGCTCACCCTAGTCTGTCTAATAGCAGGCAGACGAGCGACTAATGGCCGCTGGAGGCTGCCTTATATAAGGGGGGTGGGGCTCCAGGGCTTAGTGTAGCCTGAATGGCTACAATGTGCCTGCTGACTGTGATGCAGAGGGTCAAAGTTGACCCTCATAGTGCATTATGGGGCAAATCGAACTTCCGCAAAAGTTTGCCTGTTCCAGGCGAACGCGAACCACCAAAGTTCGCCTGGAACCGTTCGCCGGCAAACCATTCGCTACATCTCTACCCAGGATGCTCCCAGCCAAGGCTCTTGCACATAAAGCCATGGGGGAGTGTGCACGAAGAGAGCACACACAGTGGATAGAGCATGTGCCCTTCAGAGGTAAATGGGGGGACGGGCATAGCTCCGATACAGAGAGGAGCCCGGTAAAGCTGAGGGGCCCTTACAGTATATGGGTACACTAAGAAAACCCCAAGTATGACCATCTCATAAACTTTGATTCAGGGGTGTAACTTAAATACCCCAGCCCATCCCTGTAAAATTTGCCAGCAACAAACTCCCCCCACACACACACCAACCCAATGCGCCTGTGTGGTGCAGGCCTGGATTTACATCACAGGACCCTATAGGCACTGATGTTCTGGCACCCTAAATTTCACCCTCCACAACCCCCCCAACAAAGCCCCACCGAACCACGATGTACGTGTGCTTGCTGGCCCAGCTTTCATCTCCCCCCTACTTCCCCTGCCCTGAAGTACCCTACATATTAAGTATCTTGAGGTGCCTCCAAGTATTAGGTAGCCAGAGATGTCCCCGACTGAAGGGAGATCTCATCAGTTGAATGCCGAGAGCTGGTTGAGTAACCTGCCTGTTACGCTTTGTTTGGGATTTTGTCTGGGGAAGGAGGGAGGGAGCCACAGGGGAAGTGAGCCACCTTTCCATCATCAGGCGTCTGTAGGCATGTGCCTGCAGTGCCTTATGGTAAATCCAGCCCTGGTGTGGTGTTAGTAAAATAATTAAAAAAACACGGTGCTGTGTGTGCACTCCCCACCCACCCCTGGTCTGCAACTCCGAACCCCCCCCCCCCCAGCTTTGTACCTTACTTTGTTCCAGAAGCAGAACAGGTCCTGTTCACTTTTTCTCACTGTGTAGCCGAGCCAGAAGCCAGAAGGTGATAGGTTGCATGACACAGCTACACTGAAGAGGAAGTGAAGTGGACCTGACCCGCCCCCGGAACAAAGCAAAGTATGAAGCTCCGTTGACGTGCTACTCTCCACTTCAGGACTGAGCCCCCTTAGCCCCCGGCCCCCTTGTCACGGTGCCCCCAGGAACCACCCTCACATGATTGTTACACACCTGCTTTGATTGAGTTCAGGTGTGCTTTAAGTATTCTTTTGTTACTGGGAGTGAACGGATAAGTAAAATAAAAATTCCTGAACTTAGGTCTAAGTTTTGTTAAAGTACAAAAAAGAGCATCAGGTAAAAACTCTCCTTTCCTCAGATTTTCAGCGGGTAGAAAGAAGACCTCAGGAATGAGGGATGCTTACTGATAAAGGCACCATATGGAGAAAGCTCCGGGCTGGGCTTGCCGGCAGTTATGTGCATAATAAGGGAACATGGAGTGTGTGCGTGATTATAAATTGAAGCTAGAAGCTATCAAAGGAAACTGTGAGATGAATAAAAATCCTGCAGCTTTCTGGGCTGATCTGTAAGATGCCGGCGTGCCGCTCGGTAAACGTCCCCCGCAGGTAGCGGGCGGCCGCAGGAGGAGGAAAATGACAAGAGTGCTCCCCCACAGACTTACTTCTGCCTCACTGCCGTCATGTATATCGATCTGGAGCTCTCATTGCTCAGAAGAAAACACAGTTTACAAAGCAGGAGAAATCGGCTGGGGAATTCAATGTGATGTTGAAGGGATTTTTTCCTTTACATGTTTTTACTTGTTTATTTCCTTTGGAATATGTGAGCATAATCAACCTGTGCGTATAACCACAGAACTCACTGTGGTTCCAAAGCAAAGTCAAAGAAAAGTTTTTCATTTACTATACAACACAGAACATCAGCCTACTTTTTGACACCTAAATCTTGGGTAAAAAGTTGGGAGGGGGCTTATCTGAAGGGGATATACCAAAAGCAGGGCATCCTTTTGCGGGGAAGAGGGAAATTTGGGCGCCCGCTATCATAAGAACTACATCAACTACACTGAGAAATTTGGGTGTCTGAAAAATAGCAAATTTCCCACAAAGGGTGCTCAATAAATAGCAAAAGTTACACTCTATGTGTTATTTATAATAGCATCTATGGCGGCACCCCAAAAATATCATAACAGTGGCAGATTATTATATTACAACAGGAGATATTGGCAGAGCTTCCCGGCTGCACCCGGGTTGACCGGTTGCAAAGATGTGCAGAGCCAATAGATGTGCATTCAAAACAGATGCAGCAAAGGAGGATGTTGGCTTCAAGGACAGCCTGTGCACAGATTGTTCAATACTAGACTCTTCCATGACGATGGCGTGACCTCTCGAAAGAGACCTAACCACTAGCTGACAGTTAAAACATAGTATGAACCTGAGGCTGCTAGCCATAAATGGTCTATACATTTTGTAAAGAACAGTGAAAAGATTGGCAGAGCTCAATCAGGCTGCAACTGAAATGAAACCAACAGAGGTGTGCAACGGCCCCCCCTTTCCCCTCCAGGGACTTAAATTACATGCATTGAATACAAATCAGATGCCAAACTATGCACTAAACCATTATCTAAATTAATTGTATGCAAACTGATACACATGGATGCAGCTAGACATAAGTAGACTTACATTTTGTACAACAGGGGATATTGGCAGCGCTTCTAAATACAGACTGCATCCGAGTTGACCAGCTGCATAGATGTGCAGAGCCCAATACACGGGCAGATTACACAACTCGCATTCAAAACAGATTGGTCAATAGTAGACTCTTCTACGACGATGACGTGCCCACTCGAAAGAGACCTAACCACTAGCTGAAAATTAAAACATAGTATGAACTTGAGGCTGCTAGCCATAAATGGTCTACACATTTTCTAAAAATTTTGGTATGGGACCCCATGGTTTCTAGCTTTGCTCTTGACTATTTAGGCGCTAAGGGTGCTTGAAAAAATAGCGGGCATTGGGGTCATCCGCCATACAATATACTAACAGCTTATCACACTGTTCAATTTTTTTTTTCTTTTAGGAATTGGGCTTGTGAGTTTCTTTTTTTCTATTAAAAACTGTGGAGTGATATTTGCAATATGCTTTTTATTTGCATCAATAAAATGTGTGATAGGATTAGCTTTTAGCTTCTGTGTCGAGTTCGGATTGTAGCAATCCTTTAGAGTGGTGAGAATCAATGTGAAGGTGACAAGATTCCTAAATGCTAATCCTATAACAATTTTTTGTTAGCGTAAACAAAAAAAGCATCACATACAGCTTACACTTACAGTTAAAGAGAATCTGTACTCTAAAATTCCTACAATAAAAAGCATACTATTCTATTCATTATGTTCTCCTGGGCCCGTCTGTGCTGTTTCTGCCACTCCCTGCTGCAATCCTGGCTTGTAATTGCCATTTTTAGGCAGTGTTTACAAACAAAAGACATGGCTTCTAACTAGAGTGTGATAGGCTTGAGAGGAGCTCAGTCTGTGACTCACACAGAGCTTGGAGAGGGTGTGTATAGCTTCTGCCAATGACAAGCAGTGCAGCACATTCCACACATTCCAGCCTGAGCCTGACAGAGCGACAGAAGAGAGAAGATTAGATCATATAACAGAGATAACACAGCCACTGCACAACTAGAAAAGGCTGCAGTAACACAGACCACATTAGAACAGGTATAGAAATTTATAGGATAGAAGAAATAAGGCTGAAAATTTTGTTACAGAGTCTCTTTAACATTTTTTTTATAGTAGTCCCTGGTTAAAGGACAACTGAAGTGAAAAGAACATGGACGCAGCCATATTTATTTTCTTTTAAACAGTACCAGTTTCCTGGCTGGCTGATCTATTTGGCTGCAATAGTGTCTGAATAACACCAGAAACAAGCATGCAGCTAATCCATTCAGATCTGACAATAATGTCAGAAACCCCTGATCTTCTCCATGCTTGTTCAGGGTCTATGGCTAAAAGGATTAGAGGCAGAGGATCAGCAGGACAGCCAGGCAACTGGTATTGCGTAAAAGGAAATACATATGGCAGCCTCCATATCCCTCTCTCTTCAGTTGTCCTTTAATGAATGAGATAGGGACTGTAGGTTCATTCTTAACCTGAATGCATGTTTGTCCCCTTTTGTGCCTTTGTTCCCCCTCTGTGCCCCCCGGACGCACTAAATCACCTTCCAGCCTGAGTCCAGCACTGTCAGTCTATCCACTCCATTTCCTGCACTTTCAAGTGCACAGCATCACTTCCTGTATATCATGTGACATACAGGAAATGATGCCGTGCACAACAGCAAGCAGGTGGTGGAGTGAGGAGGACAGACAGCATTGGACTCTGTTTGCAGGTGACACACCAGGACTCAACGGAAGTTTGAAGTTACTCATTTAAATTTCCTGTTCGTATCGGCGAGTCGTTGGTAAGTCGGGCATTCATAAGTTGGGGTTTACCTGTATAATCATACGCCATCACAGAATTTATTGTGGTTTTAAAGATTTATTTTGTGTTTGAGAAACACATGAGCACGATGAACCTACTGTATATTATCACGTGCATGCTTTTCTATTCTACACATTTATGTAGCAGTGACATATTTTCATCTAGCGCTTTTTTTCAGAAAGCATTAAACCGTTCACATCACTCTCTGCCCTTGAAAAGGGTTTAAAGTCAAACTTACCTTCTCTGAGGAAGAATATGGAATTTAATTCACCTAACACTGTGCTTTGGATTACAGAATACCCAGATAGCTCATGGTCACCCACAGAGTATAAGGGGCTAAGAGACCAAGAAGCCCTCTTACTAAAAAACAATGCTGAGCCTAATTTGTCTTTTTAGAGTTGTATAAAATTCAGCATTCCCTCTTTGTTCTAAAATATTATTTACTGCATAAAATCTACTGCCACAAAAAATGTCTAGCAGAACAGCATTCAAACAGTTAAACACAGCACTTTGTTCTTTGGTGGAAAGATCCTTGCTTCAGTGGGCAGCTTCTGGCCACATCCGAAGAGGCGACAACGTTATCTTTTGTTTACATTCCTTTGTCAGATACATTTAGTGAACATTAGCAAACTGCCAAAACTGAGCTGTACTGAGCTAAGAAGCAGAAAGAGCTGAGAAGTGATCACTAGATAGATTTTAATATATAGATACAGCAGCTGTGCAATAAAATGCAGTGACAGTTTACAGAGTAGATAAACTGTACTTTGGGAATCTGTAATTTGTAGACAGACAATATTACTTGTGCACAAAATCAAAAATGATAAAGGTATGGGTAATAAAAAGTAGGAAAATATTTTTTTATTAAATGTAATGCTAGAGTTTTACCTCACTTTAAAACAGAAGGTATATGCAATAATTAAGCTTTAAAGGACACCCAAGACGAAAATAAACGACTGAAATAAACAATTGTATCGATCTTCCATCTCCTAAAATTGACTTTTTAAGATATTCCACAGTTTTACTTTAAATGTAGAAAGGAGGCTGGCACCACCAAGTAGAAAAGTAAAAAATTAGCTCTTTATTGATCAGTCATAAAATGACAGCATGGTCAAAAATAAGGCTTAGGCCTACTACTACTACTACTACTACTACTACTGAGGATTCTGAGGATACAGGGATCCAAGGCTTGGGCACACAACAGTTCCTTTCTATGGATGAGTGCTCCTCCAACTTCTGTTTTTGATCCACAGTTTTACTTTATGTTTAAATTTTTTTTGTTCAATGACACATCATGGGCGTCCGCAGAAAATTTTCCAGGGGGGGGCAAAAAGTGGGGAGTTAAAAATTTGGGCTGGTGTTGTGTGGCGCGCGTAGCGCGCCAAAAAATGGAGCTACGTACGCGCGCCGCGCCGAAAAATGGGTGTGGTCATGAACCAGAATGTGGGTGTGGTCGTGGGTGGAGACAAGTTTACATGAACTAAGCAATGGTGGGACATTAGATTAGGACAATGGTGGCGAACCTTTTGGAGGTCGAGTGTCCAAACTGCAAAGTCACTTTACTATCACAAAGTGCCAACAGCAATTTAAACTAAATACAAACGTTTTAACTCATACATGAACATTATGGAAAATTAAGTTGAAAATAAACTGTGAAGATAAACAATTTCATCCATCGTACTCCTGAAAAAAATTATTCATTTTTTTTAGAACCTCCCAGTTTCATTTTCTGTTTTAAAAAGCAGAAAAAGTAGGTTTAATGCTATTGTCTCATATGATGATGATTCAGCTTTTTCCATAGTCTCGCAGTTAGCAATCATGTGACCCCCAACAAGACAAATTCAGCAATCATGAGGCCCCCCCCATCAAGACAAATTCAGCAATCATGAGGCCCCCAACATGACCAACTCAGCAATCATGAGGCCCCCAACAAGACAAATTCAGCAATCATGAGGCCCCCAACAAGACAAATTCAGCAATCATGAGGCCCCCAACAAGACAAATTCAGCAATCTTGAGGCCCCCAACAAATCATGAGGCCCCCAACAAGACAAAGTCAGTAACCATGAGGCCCGCAACAAGACAAATTCAGCAGTCATGAGGCACATAAATAGACAGCTTTTCACATAAATAGGCAGAATGCCCCCTTAATATGTAGACACCTCTCACCTGGCAGCAGTTCCCCAAAATACACTCAATCTGACAGCAGTGGTTCCCCAAAAATAGGTAGCCCCAGGTCTATAGGTGTCCCCAGAATAGGTGGCCAGCGGTATAGATGTCCCCAGAACTGGTAGCCAGGGGTAGAGATGTCCCCAGAACAGGTAGCCAGGGGTATATGTGCCCAGTATATGTAGGCACGGGTATATGTCCCAGTATATGTAGGCAGGGGGTATATGTCCCAGTATATGTAGGCAGGGGTATATGTCCCAGACAGTATATGTAGGCAGGGGTATATGTAGGCAGGGGTATATGTCCCAGACAGTATATGTAGGCAGGGGTATATGTCCCAGACAGTATATGTAGGCAGGGGTATATGTCCCAGACAGTATATGTAGGCAGGGGTATATGTCCCAGACAGTATATGTAGGCAGGGGTATATGTCCCAGACAGTATATGTAGGCAGGGGTATATGTCCCAGTATATGTAGGCAGGGGTATATGTCCCAGACAGTATATGTAGGCAGGGGTATATGTCCCAGTATATGTAGGCAGGGGTATATGTCCCAGACAGTATATGTAGGCAGGGGTATATGTCCCAGACAGTATATGTAGGCAGGGGTATATGTAGGCAGGGGTATATGTCCCAGTATATGTAGGCAGGGGTATATGTCCCAGACAGTATATGTAGGCAGGGGTATATGTCCCAGACAGTATATGTAGGCAGGGGTATATGTCCCAGACAGTATATGTAGGCAGGGGTATATGTCCCGGTATATGTAGCCAGGGGGATATGTCCCCAGAAAAAGTGGCCATGTGTGCAGGAGGAGGGGAGCAGCGGAGAGAAGAGGGAGAGCTATGGGCACTCACCTTAGGGGGCTCTCCCTCCCTCTCTCGCTCTCCCCTCCGGAGTCCGGAATGAAGTGTGCAGCGGCTGGCAGCGGTGGGCGGAACTTACCTCCTCTCGTCGCACGCGCCGGATGGATTAGCCGCTACTCTGGCCTGATCCAGACCAGAGTGCGGCACCAGAACTTCCGGCGCAGGAGCGAGAGGAGGTAAGTTCCGCCCACCGCTGCCAGCCGCTGCACACTTCATTCCGGAGGGGACAGCGAGGGAGAGAGAGACCCCTAAGGTGAGGGAAGGGGGGGGAGACGTCCGCCCTTCCCCACTGTGCCCATAGCGCTCTCTCTCTTCTCTGCGTGTTCCCCTCCTGCTGGCTGCACGGGCACGCGGCCAGGGGGGGGCAGCGGGCGGCCAGGCTCGGGCAGATGCCCGGTTTTGCCATATGTGCGGACGCCCATGTGACACATTCATTGAAGTATGCAGAGCTAAAATCTATGAACTATTGATCCTTTTTATCTCTTTCCTTCTCTCTGAGCCATTTTCTGATAGGAAAGTGTTTTATAGTTGGAATTTCTTGTCAGTGAGGGTCACACTGTAGTCACTTCCTGTCTGAGTCAGGACTGAGTCAGCCACTTACCTGATATTTAACTCTTTCAGGCAGAGAAAGGGAAAAAAAAGGAACTCAGTATAGTTATTTGTGTGCTAGGCACTGTACATACCTAGTCTATCTCATCATGTCACTTCAGGTATCCTTTAACATGAGCAACTGTGGCTTCCCATGATGCATCACTGGTAACTATGCAAATCACCTCACAAATTCTTCAGGAGAACCTTGCTTGAGGTCTACCCTACCCTACGCCTGTGAATCACAGACTTCTGCAGCAACAGATCCTAGGCTGTTAATTTAGGCGACATCCACTCACAACCAAGGACCACCAACACAGAGCCCCCTCAAGGTTGTGTACTGTCACCGTCTCTATTCTCCCTATATACAAATAACTGCAGATCCACAGCAAACTCTGTCAAAGTCATCAAGTTTGCTGACGACACCACCATAATCACCAAAGATGATGAGCAGGACTCAGGAGTAGCGCCACCAAGTTGAGGGAATTTGCCACAGGGGCAGGGAGAACAGCCCCAATGCCACAAAAACTGATGAGATGGTTGTGGACTTTAGGAAGCATGCCACCCTCTCACCTCCAATCTTCATCAGCACGGAAGTTGAAATAGTTCCCTGTGCACGCCTCAAGGACCTGACATAGAGGACCAACACCACCTCCACTCAGAGAAAAGTCCAGCAGAGACTATTCTTCCTCCGCCAACTGAAGAAGTTTGGTATGTCCCAGAATCTCCTGAGTTTCTTTCTGCCACAATCAAATCTGTCCTCTGCTCATCAATCCTGGTCTGGTACAATGGTTCCTCCGCCAGTGACAGGCATAAACTGCAGAAGGTCATCAGAGCAGCGGAGTGGATAATTGGGAAACCACTCCCCCCTCTGGACTTCCTCTACAATACGAGATTCCTATCCCGGATTTCGCTTCTACAGTCCGCTACGTTCAGGCCGGAGATTTTGGTCCATCGTCACCAGGACTTCAAGGCACAGGAACAGCTTCTTCCCCTCAGCTGTCAACTCTCTGAACTCTCACACTTCCCCCTCCCCCCTCCCGATGATCATTCTCCCCTACAAGCCAGTTTCTGATAGAACTTGATCACACTAACACACGCTGTACAATCTGTGGCAATCTCTATTTTGAGGTAGTCCATGTAGAAATTTTTGTTGTTTTTCTATTGCACTATATTGTATTTTTTGTTTTGTTGTATTTTAATTTATTGTGTTGTAGTGTATTGTTTGTATCGTACTGTATTGCCGCTTTTCAGCCCTGTGTATGCCAAGCCCAATTCCGGGCACGACTGCCGTCGTGCTTGGCAAAATAAAAGACTCATACAGAAGAGATCCACCTGGTGGCTGCAGCACTTCTAAAGGGGATGACGGGAATGCACCGGACAGAAAACCCCGACTCATACATGCAGCTTCCTGCCTGCCCACTGACCTGCTACACAGCGAGTAATTGAGACTTACTGAGCAGGGCTTAGTGAATTGAAGCATGTTTGTTTGGTAAATTACCAAACTTCTACCTCATGCAGGAAATCTTTAGCAAATTTGGAAAAAAACTGTAAAATACTGAATGCAGTATTTTACCAACCAAAATGATTATTGAACTGCCCATGGTGAATTGAGGCCAATGCAGCAGGGAGAGGAGAGTAAAATGATTTCTCTGTGACATTTATGCTATCTGGATATTATACATCAAGAATTGATCTCAATCCCCTGACCACTGATGTTTGAACATCACTTATGCATATATACATAGAGATTTTTTATTAATTTTTTCCCTACCCTTTAGGGATAAAAATATTGCTATATATATATATACAGTGGGATGCCAAAGTTTGGGCAACCTTGTTAATCATCGTGATTTTCCTGTATAAATCGTTGGTTGCTACAAAAAAAAAATGTCAGTTAAATCTCATATCATATAGGAGACACACACAGTGATATTTGAGAAGTGAAATGAAGTTGATTGGATTTACAGAAAGTGCGCAATAATTGTTTAAATACAATTAGGCAAATGCATAAATTTGGGCATTGTTGTCATTTTATTGACTCCAAAACCTTTAGAACTAATTATTGGAACTCAAATTGGCTTGGTAAGCTCAGTGACCCCTGACCTACATACACAGGTGAATCCAATTATGAGAAAGAGTATTTAAGGGGGTCAATTGTAAGTTTCCCTCCTCTTTTAATTTTCTCTGAAGAGTAGCAACATGAGGGGCTCAAAACAACTCTCAAATGACCTGAAGACAAAGATTGTTTATCATCATGGTTTAGGGGAAGGATACAGAAAGCAGTCTCAGAGCTTTCAGCTGTCTGTTTCCACAGTTAGGAACATATTGAGGAAATGGAACACCACACGCTCAGTTCAAATTAAGGCTTGAAGTGGCAGAGAAAAATCTCGGATAGACAGAAGCTATGAATGGTGAGAACAGTCAGAGTCAACCCACAGACCAGCACCAAAGACCTACAACATCATCTTGCTGCAGATGGAGTCACTGTACATTGTTCAACCATTCAGTGCACTTTACACAAGGAGATGCTGTATGCGAGAGTGATGCAGGGGAAACCCACATCACAAACAGAGCCGCTTGAGGTATGCAAAAGCACATTTTGACAAACCAGCTTCATTTTGGAATAAGGTGCTGTGGACTGATGAGTTATTTGGGCATTACAAGGGGTGTTATGCATGGAGGAAAAAGAACACAGCGTTCCAAGAAAAATACCTGCTACCTACAGTAAAATATGGTGGTGGTTCCATCATGCCATTGGGCTGTGTGGCCAGTGCAGGGACTGGGAATCTTGTCAAAGTTGAGGGACGTATGGATTCCACTCAGTAGCAGCAGATTCTGGAGACCTGTCAAAAACCTGAATGGTTCTTGCTTTTTTCATGATTTCTAACTCAGTAAAGGACCAGTCTTTAAAGCGTTGCTATCATATAAATCCGGCATAGCGGGGTCTGAACCCTCTATAACAGTAATTATAGATTGACGGTGTACCTTGAAATGAATCAGAGCACTTCGTATATGATTTTAAATAAAAAAATGTATTTGCTTATCATAGAGCATATATACAAAATATGAACAGTTCCAAGTAGTGTTTCCTTCTAACAGTATTCCATCTCATCAAGGCTTTATAGCCAGCGCTGCGTAATATGTTGGCGCTTTATAAATACAATAAATAAATAAATAGCCAAGCAATCATAAATCTTCTAAGCACATTCAAAAAAGAATATAACAGTTATGTTTTGTAGAATAAGATCAAAAGTAGTCTCATCTGTATTAATAGCTGTGTATCTAGTAGCTGTGTAAAACTTGTAGTAATCTTCTTAAAGAAATAGCATCAAAAAATAGCTTCTAAAAAAACTTCTTGCTAACATCTTAACAGAACTTAATGCTGAAAAATTAATAAAGTAAATCACTAGAATATTAAGCATATTAGCCCGTCTCTGTCATTTCTTCAGCATCTAGAACCACGTGTGGGAAGGTAGCTTCTGCCTTGTGTGTCTTCTCAGGAGATTCGTAGGCTTGTGCAAACTATGAGCTTTCTGCTCCTACTTTTGTAGTAATTGGATGCAATATGGCTGCCTAGTCTGGAATTTCCCTAAATCCCAGGTTGTGATTGGCTGAAACTTTTGTGCGTAGCTCGCTATCTTTGTTTTGAATACTGTAAATAGTTGACATTTAAAATAACCATGTCAAAAATACAAATAAAGTGTAAATAAAGGGTAAATAAAGTGCACAAGTATTATCTGTGTGCATGCCTGCGCCCCACCATAAACAGTGCGGGCGCACGCATACACACAGTATGTGCAAAATCCATACGTGTCCCCTATGGACCTAAATCCTGTACAAAAGGTGCATATAGATGTCCCTGAGATACTATCGTGCTAACAATGAATACCACTAACAAAGTTACAATTACTACATGGGAAAACATCAAAAAATAAACAAAATTCAATATTAAAAAAGTGCTTGGTGCAAATCCATAGAAAAAGATTTCTCAATAAAGTGATCCATGCAATCAAACTCGGGACAAGATCCCCACAGTGTAACAAAGGGAGCCTTGCTTACCGGAGAGCTGAAGCCAGGAGGGGACCCAGGAGGACGCCTTGCGCGGTCGCAGCGTAACGGCTGCTTCTGGAGAGGCTACTCTTTAATCGCCGCCTGTGGTTTAAATACTATACTATATGGATCTTGTATAAATATTCTTTTGAGTTTATTATTTATGTTTAAGAGTATTATAACATATATGTTTATAGATATGTATATGTAGATTTAAATATCGGATATGTTTTGGACATTAATGTTGTATAGAATCGATTAAGATGTGGGAGGTGTAGATGGAACGCAAGCGAGACTATTGCGCAAGCGTAGGGATACCCGGAAGTAATCAGATACTAGTTCCCCTGACCTGGATGCAAAGGGCGTGCGCCAATCAGCGCGCACGCCCATTGACATCGAGAGCGTGGCCGCGCTCATCATCTACCCACCCACAATATAGTATTTAAACCACAGGCGGCGATTAAAGAGTAGCCTCTCCAGAAGCAGCCGTTACGCTGCGACCGCACAAGGCGTCCTCCTGGGTCCCCTCCTGGCTTCAGCTCTCCGGTAAGCAGGGCTTCCTTTGTTACACTGTGGGGATCTTGTCCCGAGTTTGATTGCACGGATCACTTTATTGAGAAATCTTTTTCTATGGATTTGCACCAAGCACTTTTTTAATATTGAATTTTGTTTATTTTTTGATGTTTTCCCATGTAGTAATTGAAACTTTGTTAGTGGTATTCATTGTTAGCACGATAGTATCTCAGGGACATCTATATGCACCTTTTGTACAGGATTTAGGTACATAGGGGACACGTATGGATTTTGCACATACTGTGTGTATGCGTGCACCTGCACTGTTTATGGTGGGGCGCAGGCATGCACACAGATAATACGCACTTGTGCACTTTATTTACCCAACATATCTTTGTATTTTTGACACAGGAAGTAGTGTGAGTCACACTATAACAGAATTTTATAGGGTTTCTGCTGTACCAGTGAGATATAATTGACTGTACAATTAATTTTGTAGTATATATATACTTATTGCCAAGTGAGGGGTAGTGCCAGTTACATCTGACACGGACCAGGAGAGTTGCATTTTAATTGTTTTTAGATTTGCTTGTTAAACTAATAAAACTATATAAACTTGACATTGGTGTCTGGAGCATTTACGTGACATTATTATTATCATTATCTTATATGGCCTAAATAGGTCTTCTCGTTGTTCTTTTAGTTATGTGGTAGTATTTTGAAGACCTACAGGTTGGATTTCATAGATATACACAGGTCATGAGGTTCTTGTTTGTGTTACTTAATTTAAAATAACCATAACATTTTTTGTTTATAAACTCCTTAATTACTTTATCTTGTGAGAATTAACGTCATTTTGAGGGTTTACAAATTCTGATTAGGTAATTTCTGACGCAGTTAATTAAAAATGGACGTCACCAGCCATCTTGTCTGCTGGTTGACTTATTTGACCCAGACATTGGGATTTTCAAACATTAAACAATGTCATTTATGATGCATTTCTGATAATGTGTCCTTCTGCTAATTAGTTTGGAATGTGTCTGTACTTTCCCAGAGATAAGATTGGTCAGGTTGACACTGTACCACCGTAAAGAGTCTTCAGCAATTTCAGGCTTATTGAAACATACAGGGCATCTATAATACTAATTTAAATATAAAGCTTATTATATAATTCTTCGTTAAACAATTAATCATAGAATATATATTTGTGTATTAAAACGTAATAATATAAAATCATGTTCTATATATTTGCCTTTCTTTATGAATAAATAAATGTACTAATTACACCGACAGAGGTCACCATTCAATCATTTTTGACTAATTGGGAAAACCCCTTATATTCTTTTATATTTTATGAGGCCTTTTCCCAAAAAATAGCATATATTATCAGTGTTCCGCTAGCCGAGACGTCCTTCAAGCAAGAAGAACATAAACAATCTTCTAGAACTAAAACAATCTTATGAAAATGTTTTACTGTCTCTAAGTATCACTGGCAAAATCCAGCACTAAATGTAATTAAAAGTAATAAATTATATATATATATATATATATATATATATATATATATATATATATATATATATATATATATATATATATATATATATATATATGATTTAAAAATTATTATCTCTTTCTTTAGAAGAACTGTATTGATTATTAATATGTAGATTAATAATACTTATGTGTAATAATTGAGCAAATATATATATATATATATATATGACTGCTGCAGTGATGTGACTTTTAAACTGATTTATTTCAGTCTTCACACAGTACGCTTATCTATAACCTTGACATTTGAAAGATGGTTGTAACACAAAATGTTTTAACTTCTTGTAACTAGAATAATCTTACAAGCTTCACAGCCTGGAATATGCTGAGATGTCACAGAGCAATATTTTAAAAAAAGTACTCTAACTTAACAGTTTACAATTAAATTTTGCAAAGAACATTAAAACTTAAAACATACACATTATAATAGCTTTTCCTGCATAAATAAACCCGCTAGAATTCTGACATCCCCACTTGCAGGAAAATGATGGCAGATGATTAGCGATCTCCGTTTGTTGTTATTATGATTCTCCGAAAATAAAATAAATAAATAAATATATAATCAAAATTAATAGTAATGCAATCTTTTATTCACGCAAAACCTTGCTCATTAAGTGGCATTGTCAGCTGTGTTGCCTGCCTGACAATAGCCTCAATAGTAAGATGAATATCTTCTCTAATAAAAATATTTTGCTGGTCTGGATTTAAGTATAGTCTTTGTATATGACATATGTATGGATTCACCCATGAATATGTAGCTTCTATCACTTTGGTAGCTTATGTAGACATGTAGGGAAATTCTAGGCAATATGTGTCACCCATTTTAAGACATATGGTAAAACTTAAAGTTCAAAATGTATAAACAGGAATGATGCCGTTCATATGGCCCCTAGGTACTTTTGGAGCACAATGCATTCAAAGATTTATTGTTAGCTTACAACAGGTTAATTAGTTAGTTGGTTAGTATTATGTATTAATACAGTTAATTACACCTTTCTTATAACACAAGGTTTCTTTCACAAATGGTGTGTAGTAAAACAAAAGTATGTGTAGTTTGCCAGCAGAACCCCATAAAGTAATGTCATCTTTCAATTTCAATGTAAATAACATATTAAAAATGTTAGCATTGAATAGTTCTTTAGCAATTCAAATTGCAAGCTAGCTAGTTGCAGTAGCTTTTTTCAAATATATTCTCAATAAAGCATATGTATTGACATCTCATTGTTGAAGTTGCTTCTCCACTTCATGTTTCCAGTATTATGGAGTAATTATCTCTCTTGAATTGATCAGAATCTTTACCGTTGATCTAAAAGTCTCTTGAAACTTATGTTGTCAGCATTCTTGTATGTAAATCTTGGCATGTTTATTTTCTCAAAAAGTAAAATGTGATAGATTATCTTGTAGATTAAGTTTGATATATGGTTGTTTCCTTGTTAAGCACAGTCTCTTCTCATGGCAATACTTAATGCAGTTTCACGCTTGATCCTGGATATGTCATTTGTAGATTTTCCTTCTGATTAAAATTGTACTCCGTACCAATCATTCATTAGCATTGTAAGTACTGGGAGTAGGCATTCAGAATTTTCTTTTCTGGAAACTTCTTTAAAGGGAAGATCTGCGGTCCTGCATAAAAAAAATAAAAATACATATCCACTTACCTAGGGCTTCCTCCATTCCGTGGCAGGCAGGACGTGCCCTCGCCGCAGCTCCGGAGGCTCCCGGTCTTCTCCGGTGGCGCAACCGACCTGGCCAGACTGGCTGCCAGGTCGGGCTCTTCTGCGCTCCAAAGTGCGCCTCACGCGGGCGCGCTGATGTCATCGGATGTCCTCCAGGCTGTACTGCGCAGGCGCAGTAGTTCTGCGCCTGCGCAGTACAGCCTGGAGGACGTCCGATGACTTTGGAGCGCAGAAAAGCCCGACCTGGCAGCCGGCCTGGCCAGGTCGGTTGCGCCCCCGGAGAAGACCAGGAGCCTCCGGAGCTGCGCTGAGGGCACGTCCTGCCTGCCACGGGCTGGAGGAAGCCCTAGGTAAGTGGATTTGTATTTTTATTTTTTTATACAGGACCGTGAACCTTCCCTTTAACAGGTATCATATGTTTTAAATAGCTTTCAGTCAAGTGTCTATAATTCTTGTAAAGAAAGTTACAACGTGCATTTCTAACGGTAGCTCAATAGGATCCCCTCTTGTGCCACTTTAAAGCAATCTAGTACCAGTCCAGTGTTTTACTAGCAGTTTAGTCTGCCACTTTAACGCATTGTTGACAGTTCTGGTTGTTTAGAACATTTCATCTGTAATATTATCAATAGTCTCACAAATAACTCTATATTTTCTGAGTTGACTATGGCTAGTCATCTTGCATGTATAAGTCTAGTGTGTACGACAGTCTTTGCATACCATGGCACTTGAAGGTGTTTCACTCTCTTAGTTTCTTCAGTACTTCTTTTGTATATATACGGATTAGAAATGTATTTGATATTTGATCTGTTCTTGCTCTTCAAGTCATGTAGCGGGTGTTCCTCTAATTATGGTGTATCCTCCTTTTCCACCATGTCCAGGAATCAGCGACAAAGCTGAAGCTGCACCAAGGCTGGATATTTCAGCAAGACAATGACCCTAAACACTGCTCAAAATCCATTAAGGCATTCATGCAGAGATACAAGTACAACATTCTGGAATGGCCATCTCAGTCCCCAGACCTGAATATAATTGAAAATCTGTGGTCTGAGTTAAAGAAGTCCATGCTCGGAAGCCATCAAACCTGAATGAAATAGAGATGTTTTGTAAAGAGGAATACCTTCAACCAGAATCCAGACTCTCATTGGAACCTACAGGAAGTGTTTAGAGGCTGTAATTTCTGCAAAAGGAGGATCTACTAAATATTGATTTCATTTCTTTTTTGTGGTGCCCAAATTTATGCACCTGCCTAATTTTTTTTAAACAATTATTTCACACTTTCTGTAAATCCAATAAACTTCATTTCACTTCTCAAATATCACTGTGTGTGTTTCCTATATGATATATTTAACTGACATTTTTTATCGTAACAACCAACAATTTATACAGGAAAATCACGACGATTAACAAGGTTGCCCAAACTTTTATATATTTAATAAAGGTCTGCTAGCTATCCTTATTCAGTGTATTGTTGAATATATTGATTATACCAATTTTAAAATACGGTGTGCCAGAATTAGAGATGTAGCGAACGGTTCCCGAACCGTTCGCCGGCGAACATCTCTGGATACATGGGGCTTTTACTACTTCCGGGTTGCTCGACGTCATGAACGACGTCACGCACATGCGCAGATAGTGCCCGGCAACAGGAGTGCGATCTAGGACGCGCTTCGCTGGGCAGCGCAGGCGTACTACTCCGGGTCAGAGCGACCCGGAAGTAGTAAAAGCCCCAGAGATGTTCGCCGAGCGAACAGTTCGCAACATCTCTAGCCAGAATCATTGTGGATTCTATTGACTTTTTTATATTAATTATTACATTCTTGGAATAAAAATGAAACTTAACCTTTATGCTCAGCGCTCTCTACTTCATAATATTGTTAATAAAATAAAGAAAGAGGAGAACTGGCTGCTCCAGATTTTTTACTGTGTTAGAAGAGCATATATTTGGCTAGGATTATAGGGTAAAGATATTATGAGGAAAAAAAAAATCCTGGACTATAGTTCCTACTTATATTATAGAGACCAACCATCACCTCCTAACACACTCAGCTATTAAAACTAGATGGGGTAACAGGAGTTAAAGCATAGGCCAAGGCTGTTTCTTGGGCAGTGCAAGCAGGGCGACCGCCCTGGGCGCAGACTGGCAAGTAGAAGAAGGGGGCGCACGCAGAAGGACATAACCGCTAGGGAGCTGGTGACACGCGGTGCAGCCAAATGGAAGAAGAAAGATTACCAGCTTGATCACCTTTCTTGACTCCTCCTGGGCCGCCATCAAGTCATCATCACGTCACCACTGCATGATGACACTTGATGTCTCCTGTAGCGATACAGGTTTCCGGGCTCTCTTTGCCTGTGTGTTTACCTGGTCCCTGATTCCTCCTGGATCAGCGGCTGGTCACTAGTAAGTAGGCAGATCTACTTGTGACCTGTGGCTTTGATCCGGAGCACCGGCCTGAAACCTGTTGCCATGGTGCCCTAGATTGACTGATTGGCAGGAGGGGGCACTGGGTAGAGTGACGAGGGGGGGGGGGGGGGGCGGGCAGTTAAAAATTCACCCCCAATCGCAGCTTTCGACTTCTTCCGACTTCTTCCCCGCCATCCGTCACCTTGGTTACAGCGCCCCCTGTGATCGCCATCCCATTCACTTTCATAAGCCAAGCGGGGAAAACTGCTTGGCTAATGAAAGTGAAAAAAACGCAAACTCGGGGGCTGCAGCATTTTTTAGATTTCTGAGGCGTTTCTGCCTCAATGTTAAAGTATAGGAAAGTGGAAAACCGCTCTTTTAAAAAACGCTTCAGAACCGCTCTGGTGTGCACCAGCCCAAATAATGATTTTTTTCCCCTTTTTTCTTACTTTTCCTGTTAAAATGCATTTAGAAAAAAATAACTCTTAGCAAAATGTACCACCCAAAGAAAGCCTAATTAGTGGCGGAAAAAACAAGATATAGATCAATTCATTGTGATAATTAGCGATAAAGTTATTAGCAAATAAATGGGAGTTGAAATTTGCTCTGATGCATAAGGTGAAAAATCCCCCCGGGCTGAAATGGTTAAGATGAATAGTGGGACTGGGAACAAGGGAAAAAAAGGACAGGGAAAGCTTAATTAGGATCCAGGGGCTTCCCCCTCCCGAGGTAAGTACCCTCCAGGGGCACTTTTTTTCCTTACAGGTTTACTTTAAAACCAATAGCAAGCATGCTAAAAACAATCCAAAAAACATTATTTATACTATATGTCAAAATCCAGAGATGGCAGAAAATAAATCTTTTATGCACGTTTCACCAAGTTTAACACAGGACTCAACTTACAAACAAATTCAGCTTACAGACAATCTCCCACAACGTAACAGGGCTGCACATATAATGTGTATGTACTCTGTAAAGAGTCACTGAAGATGTCAAAGCTCTATAAATAAATAAGCTATAACCGCAGCAGGTATGCTACATTATTGATACAACACACTCAAGTATGAATGCGCTGACACTTTATTATTTATGTCATTTTTCTATAGGGGTAAGAAATATATTTTTGTTTTGTAGTTAACTTGATGGACAGTCCATAATTTTCACTCTAGGGACTTGATTCACAAAAGCGGAATGACTCAGTTATCACGCCAAAAAGCTTTGCACATGCTAACTACTTAGCACCCTAGTTAGCATGTGCAAACTACTTAGCACCCTAGTTAGCATGTGCAAACTACTTAGCACCCTAGTTAGCATGTGCAAACTACTTAGCACCCTAGTTAGCATGTGCAAACTACTTAGCACCCTAGTTTGCATGTGCAAACTACTTAGCACCCTAGTTTGCACGTGCAAACTACTTAGCACCCTAGTTTGTACGTGCAAACTACTTAGCACCCTAGTTTGCATGTGCAAAGCCTTGAAATCAATGGAGCTTCGCCCGCACAGTAAAATAGAGTATGTTAATGTATTTATGAATGGTGGTTACATTAACATGTGCAATACTGTAAAGTGGCGCACGCAAAGTCTTACGCGTGCCACATAATGAAGTATATACAGTAATAATCAATGTTTTACATTGCGCTCGCGTGATCTGCACTGACTTCACGTGCTAACTACCATTATCACGTGAAGCCGATGCAGTTCACGGTACTTTGCACGCGAAGCGTTTGCACGCAAAGCAAACTCTTTATCTTAGCACGTGCAAAGCATGTTAGTACGTGCAAAGTGGCTTTTCACTGGCGTGCTAACAATTTGCACGCTTTAGTGAATTAAGCCCTAGATCTCCATTAAAAATGTACAGCCGTTAAAGTGACACTGAACGAAAATAAACTTCTGATTTAATGAATTGTATGTGTAGTACGGATAATGAATAGAACATTAGTAGCCAAGAAAAGAGTTTCATATTTTATTTTCAGTTATATAGCTTTTTTTTTTTTTTAACATTGCATCATTTTGTCATATTTGCAGTTTAGAAACCACACACTGTATCTTAAGCTGTAAAATAGACTAGAGCTAATCATCCTTTGAACTTTCCTGCAGTGAAACCTTATCACAAGCTGTCGATCACTATTTTTTGGCTTTTTAAGCTCTTCAGAAAACAGGACTGAGTTCCACCCAGTTGGTGGAATAGTTCGGAGGAGCTCTTTTGCATAAATCACTTTTTTAACTTTTCCTGTACTGAAAAAAACAACATGAAACTTTTTTCTTTGCTACTAATGTTCTATTTGTTATCCGTACTACTCATACAAGTCATTATGTCATAAGTTTATTTTTGCTTCAGATTGGCTTTAAAGTGTACCCAGGTGACACGTGACATGATGAGATAAACATGTGTATGTACAGTGCACATCAGCAGGGCCGGATTTAAGCCAAGGCCACATAGGCCATGGCCTAGGGCAACACAGGATCATATGCGGGTGGGCAGCAGGCTTTACTAAGGGGAAAGGAAGGGTCACCTGGCTACCTATACTGGAAGGGGGGGGGGGGGGGGTAATCAGGCCATCTATATGGAAGGAGAGGAGGGTCACCTGGCTTCATATATTAGAGGGTAGGGGTCATCAGGATACCTATCCTGGAGGGAAGAGACAACAGACTACCTATACTGGAGGGAGGGGGGTCATCTGACTACCTATACTGAAAGAGGGCGGCTGCTGACAGTGGCCTACTGGCCTTGGGCGGTAAAGACTACAAACCTGGCCCTGCACACCAGCGGTAAAAAGGGACAGTATTTGCAGCCAAAGTATCAAAGCGTTAGTAAGCCAGGGTACATCACCAGTCCAGGGCCCACATGCAATTCACTTTTTCCCCTGGAATCGCCGCGCACACCAGCTGCTCTCACCACTGCCCGCTGCCCCATCGCTGCAGGCTCCTCTCTCTGTCGTCTCTATGAAGGCAGAGTGCTGACAGCCGGTCAGGAGCCGCCCTCATTGGCTCCTGACGGTGTCTATCAATGGGAGCCAATGTGATTGGCTCTCCATGATCACGCGGTCAGGAGCCAATTAAAGCGGCTCCTGACCTGAACACAGAGCTCTGCCATCCTATAGACAGCAGAGCGAGCAAATTGCGGTGGGTGTAGAGCGGCGAGATCAGCGGTAACGGCGGGGATCATCATTCATCAGGACATTGAATCTCTGTGACTCCGTCCAGCAGAGCAGCGTCGGCCTGGAACCAGTTAAATAAAATAAATCCAGGTTGTGAAGCGGAAGGCCATAGTCTGTTATCTCAGGCCATTCTCTGGAGGTAAATGAAGCTTCATTTACAACATGCCAGCCAGAAGATGAAGCTATATTTTATGAACCTGCACACAGTGACAGAGTGGTAATGAAAATCATGTTATTTACAGTTAAGAATGGCTAATTTCACAGCCCCGCGATTACAGGAGCAGCTGGGACAGCCGTTATTGCTGTATTTGTGCCGCAGAAGAGGAAGTGGACATTTGGATGCCGTCCATCAGCCCATCCAGAGTGGAACCTAAGGAAGAGATGGCACAGATGTATGCTGACTTATTTCCCCCGGGCTATCATAAGAATAATAATTCTGCAGATTTTTAATTAAGTTGTGTGGACATCCTAGATGACCTGTCTGTGGGGCCGCAATACTGGGTAGATTGCTAACAAGTGTTCCAAGAATTACTCTCGCAATGATGATGAGCCATTAAAAATGTGCTGTGTAAGATTAGAGAGGAACTGGAGGCAACTTTTTTTATTAAAGCGGGATTGTCGTTATAAAAATCAAATTTCAACAGCAACTGTTCTGAGTGTATTAAGTGATAAAGATGCTAATCCTGCATTCAAAACTTTCAAAAAAAATTCTGCTGTTATGGTTTGGAGTTATCACATGCCTTACGAGCACTGGCCCTTTAATAGCCATTGCCATTCAGTTGCATGCTGGGGGTTCTTTTTATCTATAACTAGCTGATGACCCGGCATTGCCCGTGTGTGTTTGTTGGCTCCGCCCATTTTTTCTAACCTTGACACAGTCACTCAATGAGCAAGTTTATGAGCTTTGGTATTCTTGGCATCAATAATATACATTTTCCAGTTGAAATGAAACAAATCGCATTGGCTGTTTGTGGCTCCACCCCTTTTATGAATTTGAACCCCAGTCACACAATGACCAACTGTCCCAGGTTTGAGGCCTTTGCCATTGACAGTGCAAGAATGGCAGCAATTTAAATATTCCCCCTGAAAATTAACAGGTTAATTTTGCTTTTGTAGCCTCCACCCACTTTTCTGAATATTAATTCCAGTCACCCAGTGACCAACTGTGCAAAGTTGGAAAACCCTGCCATTAACAGTGTAAGAATGGCTACAATTTACATTTTCCCAGTGAAATTTGTTTTTGGCTCCACCCTCTTCTGTAACCTTGACACAGAGTCACTCAATGACCAAGTCTATAAGCTTTGGGGTCCTTGGCATCAATAATTTACATTTCTCCATTGAAATAAAGCAAATCTGATTTGCTGTTGGTGCCTTCACCCTTTTTTTGGTTTCAATACGTTTTATTGATTTTCAACGTCCCTTTTTTGAATTTGAATTCCACTCACCCAATGACCGACTGTACCAGGTTTGAAGGCTCTGCCATTAACAGAGTAAGAATGCCCAGAATTTAAATATTCCACTTGAAAATCAATAGGTGAATTTTAATTGGCTGATGTAGGCTCCGCCCACTTTCCTGAATATTAATTCCAGTCACCTAGTGACCAACTATGCACATTTTGAGAACCCTGCCATTAACAGTGTAAGAATGGCTGCAATTTATATTTTCCCATGTAAAAAAATGTAGTTGTGTGCTCTGCCCACTTTTTCTGACCTGAAGTATGGGAGCTGTGTGGTCCTTGGCATCAATCATTTAAATTTTCCCACTGATATAAAACAAATCTGATTGGCTGTGTGTGGCTCTGCCCCCTTTTCAGAATGAGAACCCCAGTCACCAAATGACTGACTGAACCAGGTTTGAGGCCTCTGCCATTAACCTCCCTGGCGGTAAGCCCGAGCTGAGCTAGGGCTATGCCGCGCAGGAGGATTTCTCAGGCTGTACTGGGGCGATTCGCCCCATTCAAAGTGCTGTGCGCGCAGCCAGCACTTTGCTAGCCGCGATCGGCCACACGCAGCGGCGAAAGAGGCTCCCCCCCCCCCCGCCAGAGCCCTGCGCTGCCCGGACCAATGAGTTCCGGGCAGCGCTATGGGCCGGATCGGATGCGCCTGACGTCAGGACGTTGGCTGACGTCCATGACGTCATCCCGATCGTCGCCATGGCGACAGGAGAAGCCAAACAGGGGAACGCGTTATATACGCGCTCCCCTGTTTGCTATTAGTGCCAGCGACGATCGCACTAGAGGGACAAATGCGCCCTCTAGTGGTGTTTCATGTAGCTACCACTCTGGTAGCTTTACATCAAACAAAAACAAAAAAATTAAAAAAAAATAGGATTTTTGCCCATGTGGCAAAAACAATTAACCGCCAGGGAGGTTAAGAGGGTAAGAATGACAACAGTTTAAATATTCCTCTTGAAAATCAATAGGTGAATTTTGATTGGCTGTTGTAGGTTCCACCTACTTTCCTGAATATTAATCCAAGTCGCCCAGTAACCAGCTGTGCAAAGTTTGAGAACTCTGCCATTAAGGGCTGGTTCACACGGGCGTCTGCTGAGCTTTCGCTTGGCATTGCGTTCAAACGCCAGCGTTTAAAAGCTAGCTGTTGAAGGCTTTTGGGAAGCGTTCAAGGCTAGCAGTTCTGGTCTCTGCTATTGTTTCCTGGCGTTTACTGCCTCTGAAAGCAACATGTTGCTTTCGAGACTAGATGCAACGCCGGGATCTACCGCCAGGCTTTCATGAAAGCCTGCAAAAGCCAGCTCTACATGCTCCCATTCACTTGCATGGGATGGCAGTAGATCCCAAAAAACGTTGCGTCTGAAATGCCGCGTTAAACGCCACAAACCAGCCCTAACAGTGTAAGAATGGCTGCAGTTTATATTTTCCCAGTGAAATTTGTTCTTGGCTCTGCCCAATTTTTGTAACCTTGACCCACAGTCACTCAATGACCAAGTTTGTGAACTTTCAGGTTCCTGGCATCAAAAATGTGTGAATGGAAGCAGTTTATCCACCAAGGAAATCTGATTCCTCGGGAGGTGGCGTTTTACTGTACGAGTCACCCAATGACTGTCTGTAGCAAGTTTGAGGTCTCTGCCATTAAACAGTGTAAGAATGGCAGCAGTTTCAATATTCTCCTTGAAAATGAATAGGTGAATTTTGATTGGCTGTTGTAGGCTCCACCCACTTTCCTGAATCTTAATCTCATTCACTCAGTGATCAAGTGTGCCAAGTTTGAAAACCCTGCAATTAACAGTGTAAGAATGGCTGCAGTTTACATGTTTTTAAACTTTTAAAATGAAATTTGATTGGCTGTTTTATGCTCTGCCCACTTTTCCTGGATTTGTAACCTTGGTAACCAAGTGACCAACTGTGCCAAATGTGGGGAGACTCTGGCTTGATTACTGTGAGAATGGCAACCTTTTACATTTTTTCCATTGCCATGAATGGGTGAAAGCTGTGTGTAGCTCCGCCCAGGTATGCAGGGGACACGAGACCCCCAGAACATATCATCCCAGCCAGGTAGTAAGGGATCTGTATACCAAGTTTCATCCAAATCGGTTGAGGCATTTTCGAGTGATCGTGGCACATACATACTGTACATACACACATACATCTGATTTTTCTCTTGGATTGATCATAATGGTACATGTTAGGCTGGCTTCAGCATGTAGTGTTGGTGGTATAGTGGTTAAGTGAGTTACCTACCACACACTGAGACCTGGGTTCAATTCCCAGCCCAGCCTGGGTTCAATTCCCAGCCAATGTGAGTTGGCTTTTGACATGCTACAAATCCTTAAGCAAGCTATTTTTTCTTTTGGATTGATCATAATGGTACATGCTAGGCTGGCTTCAGCATGTAGTGTTGGTGGTATAGTGGTTACGTGAGTTACCTACCACACACTGAGATCTGGGTTCAATTCCCAGCCACGGTATGTAAGCTGGCTTTTGAAATACTACAATTCCCTGGAAGATGAGATCGGAGGGAGGAGGGTGGAAGAGAAGGGCTAAGAGAATAGTTAATAGGGACTATGGGCCACCATATAGGATAAACAAGGTTACTTTAGCGATTTTTTCAATTTTTCCGACGGAATCCGGAATTCTGCGGAATTTTGTACATATCTGGTGGAATTTTCATAGCGACGGAATTTAACACTGACGGAATCCATGATTTCCGGCGGAACGGAATTTGCTTTTTCCGATCATCCCTGGTGGGAGACAGTAGGAAGCACGGGGGATACGGGGACTAAAAGTGCAAAGAGATAGAAGGAGGCAAAAGGGGAAAGAAGGAGGTATAAACACCTGTGGGGGCATGGCTTTATTTGGGTGGCGTGGCTTAGCCATGTGGGTGGGGCTTCATTTGGTGGGCGTGCCTTAAACAGGGTCATGGTCCCCCCAGGACCAAAGGCACTCCAGGCAGTGGCCTGTAATGCCTATGCCTAAAAATGTCCCTGTCGATATTTTCCAGTATGTCCGATTGATTCATGTGATTGGGCATGCTCTTGGCATCATCGATTTTTATCATCATCGATAATAATTATCGAATCCGATTGTCCGCCAAATCTACAGATGTATGGCCGCCTTAAAGGGGAACTGAAGAGAGAGGTACATGGAGGCTGCCATGTTTATTTCCTTTTAAGCAATACCAGTTGCCTGGCAGACCTGCTGATCCTCTGCCTCTAATACTATTAGCCATAGCCCCTGAACTAGCATGCAGCAGATCAGGTGTTTCAGACTTTAAAGTCAGATCTGACAAGATCTTGTTTCTGGTGTTATTCAGATACTACTGCAGAGAAATGAACCAGCAGGGCTGCCAGGCAACTGGTATTGATTGAAAGGAAATAAATATGGCAGGCCTCCCTATACCTCTTACTTCAGTTCCCCTTTATGTCACTGCATTCCAATGGATCCTGAATCTGATTTAAAAATCACAGCGTATCTGCTTTATATTCCACAGGTTTGCTACTAGTGAAATTCACAATACACAACTCTGTCCACTTTAAGATACTGATGCCAAGATGGCGTGTGCCCTGGCGGAGATATTACCTTTCCAGTTTGGGACAGAGCAAACCTAATTATTCTCACAAAGCCCCGAGAGGTATTTCTGCAAATTGCAACGACAGGATAGAAAAAAAAAAACAGAGAGAAAAATGTTTTCCCAAAAATCGTTTAATTACAAGCCGTGTCTTTCTAGCCCGAAACATTTCTGGATGTGTTTTTCTTCCAAATTGACATCAGTTTAATTGGAAAACGTGTCGGAGCAGATGCTTCGCGCTACCAGAGAGTCACAGGAGAGAGCGCCGCTCCACTCGCTGCCGGTAGCCCGCTCTCGGAAGCTACCTGTCATTTAATGAGAAGATACATTGTGTTTGTGGACTTTACACAATCCGGCAGCCTAAATCGGGAGCAGGGGATGGAATGTGACAATGTGGCCGGCAGCACTAGCTCGTAAATGAGTGACAAGTCCGTGTTTGTTTAGGCTGAGATGTGAGTTTTCAGTGTGGAGCGTGATTAGTTTAGCTTACAGGAGGTGTTAGGTCTGATAAAACAGCCATAGAAAATAAGTCTTTTGGTGGAAGGATTGCAAATCCTGGGCTTATCGTTCAGAAAAATAAACAGGAGACTCCCACGCAACGGCCAATGGGCAAGGCATGCAAAACATAAGGCAACAAGACGTGTCAGGAGCATGTTCCAGGAAAGTCTCCTGTCTCCTAATTACGGAGTAGAAGACTACAGGAATAGCTTTTATAGTTTTGAGTAGTGTAGAAATGGATTACATGATCCTTAGGGTTTTAATTGCTGCATAAGCCTCCATCTGATTTTTCCTCAATCTCTTTCCTTAAAGAGCCACTGAAGCGAAAAAAATATATATGATATAATGAATTGGTTGTGTACTATGAATAATTTCTAGAAGATTAGCAGCAAAGAAAATATTCTCATACTTTTATTTTCAGGTATATAGTGTTTTTTCTAACATTGCATCATTCTTTAATATGTGCAGATTACACAACACTCTGCATTCAAAATGATTCTTTCAGAGCAGTCTGTGAAGTAATGACCTCTCCTCTGGCAGAGAAAAAATAAATAGTTCACTTACAGTTGAGATAATAAAAGTCAGATAACAGCCCTCTCCACGACTGCATAGAGATAACAATTGGAGTTTCTTAACTCTTCCTGTACTGGAAACAATTACACTGATGTATCTGATCTTAATGTTTTATTTCTTAGCTGTACTACACATACAAATCATAATATCATAATTTTTTTTTCGCTTCAATGTCTCTTTAAGCTTATTTTTACCATTAAAAAAACCCCCAACAGAATACAGGCAGGCCTGGCTCTAGACTTTTCGCTGCCTAGGCAAACTTGTGAGAATGCCCCAGTATAGGTAGCCAGGTATAGGTTCCCCCTGTATAGGAAGCCAGGTATAGTTGCCCGCAGTATAGGTAGCCAAGTATAGTCGCCCCCCATATAGGCAGCCAAGTATAGTTGCCCCCAGCGTAGGTTGCCAGGTATAGTGGTCCCTAGTATAGGTAGTCAGGTATAATTAATTGCCCCCAGTATAGGTAGCCAGGTATAGGTGCCCCCAGTATAGGTAGCCAGATATAGATGCCCCTAGTATAGGTAGCCAGGTATAGTTGACCCAAGTATAGTTAGCCAGGCATAGATGCCCCCAGTATAGATTACCCAGGTATAGTTGCCCCCAGTATAAGTAGCCAGGTATAGTTACCCCAGTATAGATTAGCCAGGTATAGGTTCCCCCAGTATAGGTAGCCAGGTATAGTTGCCCCAGTATAGGTAGCCAGGTATAGTTGCCCCAGTATAGATTAGCCAGGTATAGGTGCCCCCAGTATAGGTTAGCCAGGTATAGTTGCCCCCAGTATAGTTAGCCAGGTATAGTTGTCCCTAGTATAGGTTACCCAGGTATAGTTGCCCCCAGTATAGGTAGCAGTTCCCCTGGTAATGATGCATGTACAGGAAGTAAGTACTTCCTGTATACGCACCGCTATGGGAACCACTCTCATGTCTCTGCACTGTCTGAGGCCAGGTCACCACTGATCTGAGGTTTAGCGAGGGGGACCGTGGACTGTCTGTGGTGGAGGAGAGGGCCCCCGACTCGAGAAGGTAATCGAGCGGCTGCCGGGGAGGGAAGGCAGGATGGAAGACGACGCCTGACGCAAGTCGTTCAGGATCGTCCCTGAATCCAGGCTCACCTCAAGTTAGGACATTTTTATTAGCAAGGTGCCAAAGTGGGTGTGTGTCCAACAAAACAGCAAAATCAGTTAACCCTTTGCACACTGCCATGCAAACACTTTCATGAAAATCCATCATCCTGGAACCAATGCTATCCCTATGGCTAACTTAAAAGCAGTGGTCTTTGTTAAAAATAATAGATTTTCTTGCGTGGTCACCTACACTGCATAGAGGCTACCCATTATGCGTATGTGTCCTAACTCTGGCCCTGTAACATGCATACTGAAAGCGTACAGTGCGTCGACCTAGCTAAAGATTAGGAGTACATATCCCAACGTCCTCTCCTGGGACAGGTAGTGGATCAAACTAATCCCACAACAAGGGGATACAGGTGGCCAGTGTGTAAGTGGCGGCTCACTGGCTGCCAAAGTGTCCCACCTTCTCTCCCTCCCTCTGCAGAGTGTAAGAGGAACATTTTAGAGGAGACTCGCCAGCTCCTGATGTGTCAGTGCTGACATAAAACTTCTGCAGCGGGTCTCCTCTCATTGACAACAGCGTCATCTCCTTGGCAACATACATATGGGGGAAAGGGGGGGCATATATGGCTGTGTAGGGTGGGGGGAGAGAAGGGGGACACATATAGCTAACTGTGGGGGGAAGGGGGAGTCTATCTAGATATCTATGGGGGGGGGGGTGTAATATGGCTCTCTATGGTGTCAAGGGGGCACATATAACTGTAGAGGGGGGAAGCGGTGCACATACGACTATAGAGAGGGGAAAGAGGGGCACATATGGCTATTTATGGTGGGAAGGAGTGAAGGGGGGCATCTATGGTTAACTATGGGGGGAAAGGGGGCACATATGGTTATCTATGGTGTCAAGGGGGCACATATGGCTATCTGTGGGGGAAAGAGGGGCTCATATGGCTATGTATGATGGGGAGGAGTGAAGGGGCTATGGCTAACTATGGGGGGGAGGGGGGAAGGTGGGCACATGTGGCTATCTATGGTGGCAAGAGGGCACATAATACTACATACATCTGGTTACCTTTACGGGGGAACGGGGGCACATCTGGCTACCTGTGGGGGGGGCACATCTGGCTACCGCTAGGGGGAAAGGGGCTCATCTGGCTACTTAAACCTGGGATTTAACTTACACTGGGGGCACATCTGGCTTCATATACAGGGGGGAGCTACTTAAAGAGAAACTATTAGCCATAATATGCCCCCCCCCCCAAAAAAAAAAAAAAAAAACAAAGCAAATCACATATGTAAGCAGATAAATACTTGCTCTACTTACATACCATATGTAGGAGAATTATGTTGCTGGCAGGGGCCATCTTGTGTCCTCCGGCTAGAGTCCCCCCCCCCCCCCCGCATCCCCCTCCTTCCCGAACTGATACTTTGCACAGTGGGGAGGAATAAATGCAGCAGGCACAGACTCACCTACTAATGACTCCAAACGCTGCCGTTCCCATCTATTCTCTGCAGTGCAGAGAGTATAGAAGGGAACTGCAGCACCTGGAACTATTATTAGGTGAGTCTGTGTGCGCCGCCTTTATTCTTCCCCAATGTGCAGCGCGGGGAGGAGGGGGAATGCAGCAGACGGCAGATGCGGAGAGACATGACATGACACTGAAGGAGGGGGGCTGTGGACAGTGACAGGAGACAGCCTCTGGCCCCTCCTCCCTGCCCCCTTGCAGCCGCTGCAACCACCACAGAGTAGGGGAGCCCAGGCAACCAATCGGAGAGGAGAGAGGTGAGTGACAGAGGCTTCAGCCAATCAGGCTCATTCGGCATGCCATGTCACTTCTCTTTTGCATCTGTATGAAGCCTCAGGGTGTGGGGGAGAGAAAACCTATTTGGAAAAAAAGTAAGATTAATTTTAAACTTTTTAATTGCCTGGTTAGCATTCTTTTTACCCATTTAATAGCCTGCAATAGAGAATTGAATTTGTATTGTGTGCCTAACAGTTACTATTTAACACTGGAGGGAACTGGATCAGCCTGAGCTACAGTACCTTGTATGTAAAGGGGAACTTCAGCCTAAACAAACATACTTTCATTAAGCTACATTGGTTATGTTCATTAAAATATATAGTAGTAAAAATGTTTCTGTACCGTGTTAGCCAAACAATATATGTAGGTAGAATAAAACAAAGTCTTGTAAAAGTAATACCTTTTAATGGCTAACTGATAAAGTTAAATAATGCAAGCTTTCTGGGATCTAGTCCCCTTCTTTAGGCATATTTCCAGATGTTAGCTGTAGTAAAACACTGATGCAGGGAAATAGCAAACATGAAGATGGCAGTTGTGCTGGTTGCTGTTTAGCAGTTAGGCGTCAGATCAGCAGGCTGAAACCAGTGAGCTTATGCAAGCAAACATGAAATCTAGCAGGTTTCTGAAGATAGTGAAGCCATTGGGATCAGATTTTCTTATATATAGGTAATATAATCTCTTACCCACCCCATTTTAAAAGAACAGGCAAATGTTTGTGATTTCATGGGGGCAGACATCTTTTTCATGGGGGCAGCCATCTTTTTGGTTGAAAGGAGGTGACATGAGACACAGTTCCAACTGTCCTGTGTCCTGATCACCCCTCCCAACTGCGCGCGCTAGGCTTCAAATCTCAAATTTAAAATAAAATAAAAAAAAATTGCACCAAAACAGCAGAAGGAGAACAACAACATCAGAAATCCCATCATGCTTTGCACAGCATCAGGGGGAAAATACCCAAGAAGTTTTCTTCTGTGCAGCTAAAAATGAGGCTTGGGTAAGAAAAACAAAGTTCTGATGCTGTGAAACTGTTAAAAAAAGACCAAGCCTTTTCAGTGCTGCTGAGTAGATTTTTAGTCTGGAGGTTCACATTAATAAGAAAAGGGGCGTAGTCTGTGTTAAGGGGCGGAGTTTAGGGCACCAAAGCTTATGTGCCTATAGGCTCCTGAACTGCAAATCCGGTCCTGGCTAGTGGCCACGATAAATAACAGTGGGGCGGACTAACACATAAACAGCTGACGCCTTGGACATTATCATTCTACATTAGTTTAGACATTCCAGTAGTACCTCCCCCTGACTCTTCAGACTGATACTCTGTTGCTATTTCTGTCTGTATACAATCTGCAAATGCTTGGACTGTTTGTTTCTGCATTTTCTCCATATGGCTGCCCGCAGAGCCATACATATGTATACATGCAAATGTATATTGTGACAACACGTTCCCCGGCGTATAAATATAGCCCATATGTTTCAATGCTCATTTGACGCTGCAGTTTAAATACGGTAGATGCTGATTCAAGGTAAACATTAGTTGGTGGAAGTCTATAAATTACCAGAATGCTTAGTGTGTCACTATATACATAGTAACAGCTGAGCTATAGCATAATCATTAACACCAGTTCAGACACAAAGTCCTATTCGCATTAAGTAGGACATTACTGTAAATTGATTATACATAAAAATAAAGCTTTGTAAAAAATGCTGTAGTTGTAAAATGACTATACCTGCAGGCAGCACCAGTAAATAGATCACCATCTCCACCAGTCTCTTTAGGTTATTGTTTCTTAAACATTTCGGCATTTTTCACCTTATGGACACAAGGAATTTTCACATTTCAGCGCTCCTCCCTTTCATTCCCCAATAACTTTATCACTACTTATCACAATGAAATGATCTATACCTTGTTTTCCCCATTCCCCATTAGGCTTTCTTTGGGTGGTACATTATGCTAAGAATCACTGGGCCCCCCTGTGAAACTTTGGATTGGGCACCCTACCCCCCCCCCAGCAAAACTGGCTCTGCAGACTTAGCATCACTACAGTACACAGCACTTGGGGAGGGGTAGAGAGGTTGGGGGCTGGGCGCCAGGGCTGCCATCAGAAATTTTGGGGCCCCTCACATATCATCAGGCCTGGGTGCCCCCTCCTCCCTGGGCCTACCCACTGGCTGCTGTGCCCACCCACTAGCCACCCCACCCCCATGTCTGTGCAAGAAGTGCGCAGCGGCGAAAAATGTGCATGGCTCCAACACTGAAGAAAGCGCAGCACAGCGTGATGTGGCAAAAAGTGGACATGACCATGGCATATTGTGGGTGGAGCCAAATACTAGCAAAACACAGGTAATCCCCGGTTAACAAACACATGAGATAGGGACTTGTAGGTACGCTCTTATCCTTTATCCATTCTCTTTTGTCCCCTCTTTTCTTCCTGTGCCTCTTTTGTCCTCCTCTGTCTCACCTCAGTTTGTGTCTCTTTTGTGTCCCTCTGTGTGACCTCTTGTTCCAGTCTCTTCTCTTTTCTCCCTGTGCCTAATTTGTCCACCTCTGTTCCCCCTGTGCTTCTTTTATCCCCCTGTGTTACCTCCTGTCCCCTTCTGTCTCAGCTCGTCTACCTCCCCTAGCCAGGTATAGGTGCCCCTATAGTGCTGGAATGTGGTGTGCTGGTTAGTGAGCCACAGGCCTGCAGCCAGCACTTGCGGCCTTTCCAGCGCTTTGGAGGCGCCCAGGGCCCCCAGAAGCCCTGGGACCCTCACTGCAGTGTCAGTTGTACCCCCTGATGGCTGCCCTGCATTTGGGACTCCTCTGTTTGCATACACACCCATTCTCAAATGGTCAGGAGGAGGGATGGATGGTCAGAAATGCCCATTTCTGATTCCACGGAAATTCTAATTTCCTACAATTCCAATTTTTTGATTTCCGAATTTACATTTTCCCATTTTTTCGAAGAGTATTTTATTAGTAATTTTTTTTTGCATCAGAGAATGCAAAACATGAAAAATAAAACAAAAACAAAAAAACTCCCTAAAAATGGAAAAATAGAAATCGGAAAATGTTGTGATTGATCTAAAATTACTGCGGAGATCTGATTTTTGCAGAAAAATTCTGCGTTCCCTGATTGGTCCAATGCTTCCAAGCATTGGCTGGATAGTGTAATGGTTAAGGGCTCTGCCTCTGACACAGGAGACCAGGGTTTGAATCTCGGCTCTGCCTGTTCAGTAAGCCAGCACCTATACAGTAGGAGACCTTGGGCATGTCTCCCTAACACTGCTACTGCCTACTGAGTGCGCTCTAGTGGTTGCAGCTCTGGCGCTTTGAGTCCAACAGGAGAAAAGCGCAATATAAATGTTCTGTGTTTGTTTGAGTGCTGAGATTGGGCTAACATTACTGAATTGCGGTAAATCGGATTTCCGTGGAATTGATTTCTGTTTTTCGATGGGAAATGCGAAAATTTCAATTCCGTGGAGTTTGAATGAGCATCCCTAGGCAGGAGCATGATTGCCCGGCAAAATGCACCACGCCAAGTTTGCCCAACACCAGCCTTGAGGATAAAACCATCCCCTGAGTAGTGTTGCTCAGATACCCCACAATCACGAATTCGAGTAAATCGGGCCACGGCAGAATCAAAATCCAGATATGCCGTGATCGTGATTTGAATCGGAGCTCCGGATTCGACTCGGATCACATGTAGAATCCGTGATCATGGCTGTGATCATAGATTTGACTTTTAACCACTTCAGCCCACAGTGTTGTTCACTTTATGCATCCGAGCAACTTTCACCTCTCATTCATTTGCCAATAACTTTATAACTAATTATCACACTGAAATGATCCATATCTTGTTTTTTCCGCCACCATTTAGGCTTTCTTTGGGTGGTACATTTTGCTAAGAATTATTTTACTCTAAATCCGTTTTATCAGGAAGATTAAGAAAGAAATGGAAAAAAAAAAGTATGTCTCAGTTTTTGGCCATCATAGTTTGAAATTAATATATGCTACCGTAATTAAAACCCATGTATTTTATTTGCCCATTTGTCCTGGTTATTACACCGTTTAAATTATGTCCCTATCACAATTTATGGCACCGATATTTTATTTGGAAATAAAAGTGCATTTTTTCAATTTGCGTCCATCACTATTTACAAGCCTATAATTAAAAAAAATATATTAACATACTCTCTTGACGTGCATATTTAAAAAGTTCAGACCCTTAGGTAACTATTTATGTTGTTGTTTTTTATTGTAATTTTTTTTATTAAACATTTTATTAAACATTTTATTTGGGTAATTTTTTGTGTGGGAGGTAAACAGCTAATTTTAAATGTAAAATAATGTATTTATTTATTCAAAAAACGTATGTGGTTGTAGTTTTACTATTTGGCCACAAGATGGCCACAGTCAAAAAGTCCTGGAAGCGAACGATCATGCTTCCAGGAACTAGAATGAGGATGGGGAACTTTTTTTTAAGCAGAAAGACCGCGGCCATTCATTGATCGGGGGGCTACCGGCAGGCGGCGGGAGCGCGCGCGATCGCGTGCCTCAATCAGCTGCAGCAGCCCAGTCAACCTGGGCGAACATAGTCGTCCAGATAGGCTTAAGTGGTTAAGGTTAATAGCAAAGCCCCCATACATGCTACAATCACCATAATTGCATGAATTATAAAGGTTTTAGTGGCTACAAAAATAAAAAACTTCAAAAAGACCTAATAGTTTTTGAGGAAATTGATTTTAAAGTTTCAAATGAAAAAAAGTATTTGTGATTAAAAAAACGCCAAAACCCGCCGACCTTAGCGGTTAATAGCAAAGCCCCCTTACTTGGTAGAAACCCCAAATTTGCAGGATATGTTAAGTAGAAGTTTCAAAGCAAGTTTCAAAGCAAAAAAATATACATGTAAATGCGGTAAATACATTACCTGTCATTTACCGCAATTAAATGTATACTATTTTCCTTTGAAACTTTAAAATCGATGTTCTCAAAAACTATAAGGTCTTTTTGAAAAAAAAAAATTCCACTTGTTCCCACTGTTCTACTTAAAGTGGTCTGAAACTCTGACATAACATTCAATAAAAATGTGTTTTCCTACTTTTTATTACTCGTACAGTTATCATATTTGCTTTTGTGCACACGTAATATTGTCTGTTTACAAATTACAAGTTTCCAAAGTATTGTTTTTCTTGTCCTGAAAGCTGCCATTGCATTTTATTATTTTTCTATTATGACTGCTTTTTATTATATATGAAAATCTTCTAATGAGCTATCCTGAACACTGTGTGTGCCTGAAGCAGAGACAGTTTCTCAGAGAGTGTTTGTTTACATTCCAGTGTTGATACATTTGTGTTTAACAAGTAAAAAAGATACTGTTATCTGCAGTTTGGATGCGGATTTGAAGCTGAATAGAAGGACTGAATAGAAGGACAAAGTGCTTTGTTTAACCATTTCAGTGATGTTCTGCTCGAAAAAATTTTCTGGGATAGAAGCCTTCAAGCTGTGAGGAATCTTTTAGAGCAAAGTAGAAATGTTGGCTTTCAGACCACTTTAACATATCCTGCAAATTTGGTGTTGCTATTAATCGCTAAAGTCGGAAGGTTTTAGCGGTTTTAATCACAGCTGTGATCACTGCTAAATCTGTGATCACGAGCCAGATTTGGACCATGATCCCGAGTGCATTCGGAACTGAATCTGTGATCGAGAGGTGTTTACGAATTCGGATCACGATGTCGGATAGTGAAAAAATCACGGCTATTCCATGACCACGAGGTCATGATGAGCATCACCTGAGGTCTTTTGCAGATTTGTATTACATGCACTTTACCAGATATCTCTCAGCCAAAAAAAGTTAACAAGTACAGTTAGGTGCTTGTCCTGGATACATGCAGCACGACTGCTCCTTTAATGTTGGATGCAGACACGTCATTCTTACACATAAGTGCTAATATGGAGTGTATTGCAGCTACAATACTTCTTCCCAAAAGCTGTCTTATTAAATTACAAAAAGCCATTTCTATAGCTTCAGTGGAGAAATGAGAATGGCAGTGTGACCCCTTTTTTGGGCCTTTGAGTCTCAATTATTTTGTATTATGCTCCAAGTTAGCAGAGGGTTTTAAGGAGGTGGTAATTACCTGAAGGCAGACAGTGACTTATTGTGACTCCACATAAGTGGACCGCGGTGACACGCCGGGTTTTGTCTACAAGTGTTCTGATAATAGCTGACTCTCAGCAGTGTATCGAGCGGGATCTTGTGCTGTATTGTTCTTTAAATAAGGCTCAGAGGACGATGAAGCTTCACTAGCTCTGCTGAGAAGCTCTTTCCAGGTGGCCTGGACACAGGGGTGACATGATCTAAAGTTCTGTTCTCACTTCTGATGGCCAAGATGCCCTGAGGTCAGCCTACTTTCACGGTGCGTCCAAATTTTTTTCTTTTCATAATACAAAAAAACACCCATTTTATTAAAGATGATCATAAAGCCCTAATTTAGGGAAATAAGAGTTATCTGTGCATCTACTTAAAGGGAACCTTAAAGTGAACCTCCGGACTAAAAATCTACTCAGCAGAACTGAAAAGACTTGATGTTTCTTTAACAGTTTCACAGCATCAGAACTTTGTTTTTCTTACCAAAGCATTATTTTTAGCTGCATTTTTAGCTAAGCTCCACCCATCAATGAAAAAAAGCCGGGCTTTTTTTTCCTTGATGCTGTGCAGAGCATGATGGGTGTTAAGCTTGGAGGTGTATTCTCCACAGTCAGCACACAACACATAAGTTGACGTGAAGGAGGTACACATACCAGCACAAGGAATCAGGATATCCCCAGTTTAGTGGAGGAGAGGACTGACTCCAATAGGAGATTGTGGTGCACAGAGCCGGTGCAGATCCGAACAGCCACAAACAACACTTTCGTGATAACGTCTCAGCGCAAAGTAGCGCTGAGCGCATAAACCAGGACTGAGGAGATCAGGACAGGCAGACAGAATGAACGCTTGCTTAACTAGCCACTACTTAGTGACAGCAAGCGTCCACAACAAGACAGACTGGAATGAGGCAGCCAATGCTTGCAGCGATGGCGTGCCTCACAAAGCCAGGACAGGATAGTCAGGAAATAGGAGGATCAAGATAGATGAACGTAACACAGACAAATATACAATAAGTATGTTTTCCTAGCGTATTACAATTACAGCTATCAATGAAATTATTTGTAACGTCTGACTAACATATGTATATATCGGCAATGAACCGATATATGACATAAGCAGGAACACTGACTAGGACTGGAGCAATACAGGGAACAGGACTCAGAAGGATTCGCTATCTCTTCGCAGAGATGAACGCAATCCATAAACAGAACCAGGAGCAGGATACTAACTCAGCACGGGTGATCACGATACGCGCAACCTACCAAAACGTGCTGGAAGGCTGACTAACTGAACACAGGAAATAAACAGTTCGTGTACGTATATATCAGCGACACTGATGTATCAACGTAACACGAATACAAGGAAAATAACAAAATGTGCAAGTATGCGTATATATTGGCGATGAACCAATATATGACACAAGACAAGCAGAGTAACAACTTCTAGAACAAGAGCAGAACTAGGAGGACTCGCTGACCCCTTCGCAGGAGTCAGCGCAGTCCACACGGACTAGGAACGAGGTGGGGCACGAGCAGAGTAACAGACAGAATCTGAGACTATGGTAGCCCATGGAGTATTGCAGGAAGCAGTTCTTTATACTGAGGTCATCCAATGGGAGCAGACCTGCAGATTCCCACACAAGTGAATGGTAATTAATCACAGGCTGACAGCAGGAAAAGGCAGACAATGATATGCAGCCTGCAGGAAAGGGATTGCCACTCCATTGCAGCAGACAATGTTTGTTTACACAAAAGCATATTAAACTGTCATTAACTTCAGAGCGACTGCAGATGGAATCAGCAACTAGTTTAAGTGCAAACCAAACTATGCAAGCAAATGCATGTAATGACATCAGAACTGCTTGGGTTGCAATACCACTGCAGCCAGCAGTAAACGCTGCAGAAGCGATCGTAACAATGGGATTTCCTATGTGGTTATTCACGTTTCTTAGCAACTGGGAGAGGTGCTCAGGACACAGGACAGTTGGAACTGTGTCTCATGCTCCCTGTCACCTGCATTTCAACCAAAAAGATGGCTGCCCTCATGAAATCAAACATTTGCCTGTTCTTTTAAAACAGTGTGGGTAAGAGATTATATTACCTATCTATTTTAATTACCATAACTTATGTAACTTAATGACAGTATGTTTGTTTAGGCTGGTGTTCCTCTTTAACTGTCAACAACAAAAAAAAAAGAGTTTCACTTACCTGTGGCTTCAACCAGCCCCCTGCAGCCGTGCTGTGCGCGCTATTTGCCAAACAGATCCCCCGTTCCCCCGCCACAGCTCAGCTTCTGTTCTGCCGTCTAATCAGTTGGCGGTCCAGTGCGCCTGTGCCCTGGCCGCACGGTGAGACTGTGTTTGCCTATATCTGAAGGCCCCATGAACATTTTTCTATGGGTGCCATATTGTCTAGCTATGCCACTGTCGCATACCAAATGATTTTACATTTTACAGAAGGCAGGGTTGTTCCCTCCTCTTCCCTGCCCATTTACACCCCTAAAGAAAACCTGAACTGAAAACAAAAGGTCAAAATAACCATACACAGGTCATACGTGCCTCCCTTGTAGTCTACTCCTCAATCTCTTTCTCCTCTCCGGCGTCCTGTTTGTCTACTGTGATCAAGGGATTTTGAAAATGATCATTACACCATAACAGCTTTCTGGTCAGCACACTGTTAAACTGTAACATCGCCCACCTGAGCCATAGGGAAACATGGACATTATCTGGCACATCAGTTGTCCTCTTAGCTATAACTGACAGCAACTGATATATAACTGACAGCAACTGAAATATTTCGGAAAAAATGTTGTCAGAACTGGAAGGGATCATTGTCAGAAGAAAATTGTGAGCTTCTGAGAGGAACTGATGGCAAGGTAACTATGTAATGTTCATTTGAAGTTACCTCATGTGTTTATTTTAAACAATTTTACTCAGTTCAGGTTCCCTTTAAGCCCCTTGGCATTATGATTCTTTCCAGATTTTAGGGTTTACAAGTTGGGCAAATTTTTTGCACCCTTTTGGACCCTAAAACCTGGAAAAAAATCATGGGCCCCCTTCCTCCCCACCCCCGTGGACTAGCGAACCATTACTCTTTAGGGACAGTCGCACAGCCACAGGTCACAAGTAATTCTGCCTACTTACTGAAGGAAGCAGGGACCAGGAAACCACACAAGTGAAGAGAACCCGGAAAGCCGACTCCTCCATGGACGCTGAGCACTGACAGCCTGCAGTACCGCTACAGGACATCAGGTGTCATCACACGGTGGTGACGTGATGATGACGCGATGGCTGACGCAGGCAGCCCAGGAGGAGTCAAGAAAGGTGATTGCGCTGGTAATTTTCTTCTTCCATTTGACTGCACCGCACGTCACCAGCTCCCTAGCTTTTGTGTCCTTCTGCCTGCGCCCCCCCCTTCTACTTGCCGGTCTGCGCCCAGGGCTGTCGCATTGCCCAAGAAACGGCCCTGCTCTCACCTTCCTGGCTCTAGGCTGCAGTTTTCCCTCCATCCTCCGTGTGGCGCGGCAACTCTAAAGTGAGAATGTCGGCTGTCGTCATGAGGAAGCAGAGCCTCGGAGGAGCGGAAGAAAAATGGCGGACGACGTCGGGATCCCGCTCCCGCTGTGCGCATTGCTCTGCATAGAGCCTCTGGCGGGTAGCCCGAGCACAGGTCGAGATTACCGCTCTGAGCTGCGGTTTTCCACCCCGACCCTAGCTTGGGATTACTGCCAAGGAGGTTAAAGAGGAGCTGTAGCAAAAAGGGGGGAAAAATTAATACATTGCAAAATTAGAAGTTAAAAAATAGAAGACAGATCAAGAAATGATTGATATTCGCCATGTATCTTGTTCATATTGTTTGATGCACAATCAGCCTGCACATAATCATCTTTACTACTGGCAGACATGAAAAAAACAGACAGCACCAACTGCTATTATCTATAACCACACCCCCTAACAAATTACGCCATAGGCTAAACGTTTTTTTTTTTTTTTTACAACTATACATATCCACGGAGGGAGATACTGGTTGCTTGGCAGTTGGAAACAGCTGGTTTTCCCCACAATGCAGCAAGGCTCACAGAAAGGAAACTGTCAGGACCTAGGTTCTGACATCACACAGTGGGAGGGGTTTCACCACAAAATCAGCCATACAGCCCCCTTCCCCGATGATTTATTCGAGAAAAGGAAAAGATTTCTCATGGGAAAGGGGGTATCAGCTACTGATTCGGATGATGTTCAATCCTGGCTGGGACACTGGTCCTCTTTAAATACATTGAGTTAGGTCCAAACCACTCTTAAAATGAAATAGCTATGATGTTATTTATGATGAGGGCTACCAGGTAGGTAAACACCAAGAAGTAAGGTCGAGTTTGTATAAGATTTCTTTCTGATGCCATGTTTTGTTCTGCCTACATACATGGTTGGGATAAGGTGGGACAAGCTGCCAACTTCCAATATAAAGTAATTAAATATCTTGCTACAGGTAGAGTATGAAAAATGCAGTTTAAAGTGGATCCAAGATGAACATTTAGGCTGGTTTCACAGTGGGACGTTACAGGCGCACGTTAGAGCAGCCTGTAACGCAGCCCACCGCACAGTAATGAAAAATCAATGGGGCTGTTCACAGTGCGGACGATGCGTTACATTGTAACGCTGCGTCACAAGACAACGTACTGCATGCAGTACTTTGGACGCGGCTGAGCCGCGTTAGACTGCTTGCACATGCTCAGTAATGTGGGGGAGGAGCGGAGAGCGGCCAGGCACATGGCTAATTAACATGCACTGCACGTTATGACGTGCAGTGTTTACTTCCTGGAGCAGCCGCTCTGTGCGGCGATTGGCCGGCGGGACCACGTGATGCCGCAAGCGCACAAGAGTGCGCATCACGGCATCCCTGATGCCAGAGTGAGCTGCACAACGTGGCTCACTCTGACGTCCAGATCCAGCACCACCAGGCGTTCCGTTAGGGGGACGTTATGCGACCTTAACGCCCCCTCTAACGCAACGTCCTGGTGTGAAATTAGCCTTACTCATTGCATTATTGTGTTCCTTTCCTATTGTTTGTAGGGCATTCCTCAAGCCTAATACTTTTTTGTTTTTGTTTCAATACTCTGATTCCCTATAAACTAAACAAGCCACACCCACAGCTTTTCAGAGAGCCTTAGCATTTTCCGACAGTAGCAAGGGCTCATGGGAGCTCAGTCTGGGCAGGAGGAGGGGGAGGTATTAGTAGCCAAAGATTTCAGAGGCAGAGGGGAGGAGGGAGGAGGAGGGGGGGGGGGGGGTAGGTTTTTTGCACAAGATACAGATAAGCCTGTGTAATGTTTACAAACAACATGGCTCCTGTCATTGTATCACAGGAAGAAATAATCATATTCTATTAACACTGTTTGCAGCTAGAATTGTTGTGTAAACTATTTAAACTTTAGATAAGATATATAAACAAGTTACTTGTTATAGTTAGTTTTTCATCTCATATCCGCTTTAAATGGTATCTCATTTATTTAAATTTTTAAGATAGCCAAACTGGGTGTTGTATTGCATATTAGAACTATATATTGATCAGTAAAGCACTGGATTTTGTTCCAAAAGGTGACAATTATAGGGTATTTCCACAAAATATGCACCAATGTGCCGACCTGACCACACCTCCGCCAGCATAAAGGTGAGATATGGCAATCAAAGCTGGACAGTTTCCTGGGTGTGTATAACCATTTGAGGAGTATTTTTTGTAATGACTCCCCAATGAGATGGACAATGGGAAAGTTTTGTTGCCGATTGTGAAAATATAAGCAAGTTTAATCATTATGTTCAGTAAAGTGAGGGCGGTTTTATACTTGATTTTTGTGTTGCGGTGTGATGTAATGCTCCTGCTGCATCTCACCGCAATGCAAATCAGTGTTGCTTGCGAATTTTCGCCCAAGTCATTTTCGCATCAAAAATCCCGTTTTCGAATTCGGCGAATTTTCGCGAAAATCTTCAGAAATATTCGCGTTTTCGACCAGCATCGAAAATTGAAGTATGCAGACGCTTATGCCCTTATGCGGAAAAATGTCCGCAATAATCCGCAAGGAACGTCGCTAACGCGAAAATAACGGCATTAGGCGAAAATGAACGTGAAAATATTGGATTGAAAATTCTCGTGTCGGAACAAAATTCGGCGAAAATTCGGCGAAACAAATTTTTGCATTTTCGCTCATCAGTGATGCAAATAAAGACAATCATATGACCCTGCGGCAGACTGTGGGGTCATATGCATAGCTCCTCCCCTTTTCAGTGACATACCCCCTGCTAGGCAGGAAGTACATCCCATGGATTTCCGTCGGTCCGCACGCGGGCTGTGACACACTGCGCTCCAGCGTTCACACTTACTGCATTGCCCATAGGCTGTGCATTAAGCACGGTGCTTGCGGTAACATGCTGCAACCCTTGCAACAGATAGGGTATTTTTACGGTACTCCCGTAATGGGTGTGAAAGTCTCCATAAACTTTCATTGCTTTTGAGTCCCTTTGCTGTAAAATAGGGTAACACACAGGGCTGGTTCTCTCATGAAGCATTGTGAAACATTTGCATCAGGCACAGAGATTACAGGGGCATCAGGTTTGTACTGTGTTTACACTAACAGCATGCAGTCAGAGTAGAAGCGAGAGGAGAGCGAGGTGAAGAGGTCATCATTGGGGAAAAGCAGCTTGTTGTGCTGTGTGAGGAGTCTGACAATGAGTGAGGAGGGGGGAGGCAGGAGAGCATCATTGGGGAAAAGCAGCTTGTTGTGCTGTGTGAGGAGTCTGAAAATAAGTGAGAAGGAGGGAGGCAGGAGAGCAGCATTGTGGAAAAGCAGCTTGTTGTGCTGTGTGAGGAGTCTGAGAGTGAGTGAGGAGGGGGGAGAAAGGAGAGCAGCATTGGGGAAAAGCAGCTTGTAGTGCTCTGTGAGGAGTCTGACAGTGAGTGAGGAGGGGGGAGGCAGGAAAGAAGCATTGGGGAAAAGCAGCTTGTTGTGCTGTGTGAGGAGTCTGACAGTGAGTGAGGAGGGGGAGGCAGGAGAGCAGCAGTGTTTCATTTGACTTGCACAGCAGAAGGGAGGAGGTGGCACTGCTGTCCTGACCAAGGAGGAATGGAGGACGGCCGACTGGCTAAGGGTGAGCAGTTTGTTTGTCACAGACTCGCAGCCAGCCAGCCAGTGTATTATTGTGTTGAGCTGCAGCATGTTGTGTCTTATGCTGTTGCATGTGCTTCCTTACTGACTGAGAACATTAAATAAGGCAGAGTAAATTGTCGGGTGCTGTGCGATCATTCCAAATTGAAAGGGGAGAGGGGGGGAGGGGGGGGGGAAGGGCACATCCTCATAAGTTTGCCTCATGCAGCAAAAAGTCTGTGGTAACCCAAGTTTAACCTGCAAGTGTAAAAGTGGTCTCAATGGCCACACAGATCTGAGGATATCGGGTCTCTTCGATAATACAGAAAATTACCAATAGTCTTCCACTATCTTCAAAGAAGAATAAAAACAGAAAATTGCTGTACAGTACCCTGGGGACTGCAGAGAGAATGGATAGAATACATTATTATCTTCAAAAACGGAGACTTATCAGACACAGCATCACAGAGAAACTCTATAAAGGTAACTGGAGGCCACTGCGACAAGTAGAGGCATAAAAAAAAAAAAGGAAGAAGTAACAAGATTGATATTGGCCTTAAGGAAATCACGCGACTTCTAGGAGAATTATTCAGATTCGGAGACAGATTTACAGACATGCTGGCTTAATAGTGTCTGATTATCATTCCTTCTCCTCCGCAGAGGAACCACAGATCTGTTAGCGGGAGAAGGAACAGAGGCCGCGGCCACAATAGCACGCAATTTTCCACTTCTAAATATATTCGGCATGATTTGATTTCTTTAACGTTCCTTCGAACCATCTGCTGTATTTCAAAATATCATTAGAACAAAAGTACAGGTGCTAAGTGATTTAGCAAATAACGGCCATCAAATATATACAAAACAGTCCAAAGACTAGAGAGGTTTTTTATAGGGACAGCATCAGTCTTTATTCTTCATAAGTACAAATTCTCCTCGATTGCAGTCGTGGAATATAAACAGGTCATGCAAGGATACAATGTACGGAACCAAAAAATGCCTGACACGTTTCACAGCCAAAAGCCACTTCCTCAGAGGCACACAAATATATAGGTATCAGGTAAATCAGGATTAAGGGCCGGTTCACACTTGCGGTTCCCTGCCAAACGGACCGGATGACCTGACCGGATCCGGACCAGATCCGGATCGGAACCGTACGGTTCTGATCCGGATCCGATCCGGATCCGGTCAGGTTGCATCAGGTGTTCATCAGGATGCGATCCGGATCCGTTTGGCAAAAGATAGTAGAAACCGAATAAAAATGTTGGGGTCTGGGAGGTCCATCAAACGAGAAGGGTCGGCACCACTCAAAAGTAATTATCGCTCTTTATTCAAAGTGCATACACGGCAGCAGGACAGACCGCTGTTTCGGGACAATTCCCTTCATCAACTGCATCAGCCATAAAATAAGTGACACTTACACACCCTTAAATAACCCAGGGGCGGACCTGATGGGAGACTCTTACATAATATGTAAATTTGATATCAAGTAAACAAATGAAAAATAAAGCAAAGCATCTGATTAGACTCACCACATGTTGAAAAGTAGCCTCACACGGAAGACGCCATGCATCCGTAAATTGGGCACGCCCCGCGGGCATGTCTCTAAGCACCTCATCCAATTGCAAGCGAGCGGCGCACACTGCGTAAGCAAAAACAAGGTTAAACGTAACAGGCTAAATATGGCGTCCCAATGTAAAATGGGCACAGCCAATCACCCGCTCTAGGGGCGGAGACCCAGCGCTATGCGCAGAAGGTAAACATATCCGCCTCCCTGTGCTGTCATCCTAAAATCCTAAGCCAATAGCGGGCCACGCCGGCCGCAGTGACGTGCAACCTCATGGTCAATCGCTCGTGGGGCGGAAGTTCAACGCTAAGCGCCGAAGGTAAACATATCCGCCCCCTAATGCTGTCATATTCGGTCATTAAACCAATAGACAGCCACGCCGGCCACAGTGTCATGCAACAATCTGCAAACACCATGCGCATATACGGAAAAGCTTGCGTGCCACCGTGTGAAGCGCAGCATCGCGCCCAGTAAACACTAGGAGCGAGGCTGTGATGAGAAACAATGCTTAATGAGAAAACATTATATGTAAATAAAATTACACAGAAGAATAAAAAATGGCTAAAGAATCTCTCTCAGATCAGCCCCCAGGGTACACCAAAAGCATATAAAATTAAATTAAAGAGACATTATGCAAAGCATATATAAACCTACAGTTTAAATTTTAGATATTAATAAAATGGATTCACTCCAAACCTCTATGGCAAAACATGATTAAATGCAAAATGTGAGATCATACTCCTTATTCAGCCCCCCTGCACCTAAAGTACCCAATCTTCTGATCCAATAAGCTTCTTTTCTGAGTAGTTCCCGATCCCTGCTACCCCCCCTCCAATTGTGGGGCACCCCATCTATTGCAGTAATTCTAAGCTGTGATATGGAGTGTCGGAACAAATGAAAATGCTCAGCCACAGAAAATGTGCACTCAGGATTACGGATGTTCGATTTATGTGAGGAAAAGCGGTCTTTCAACCGCTGTGTGGTCTTGCCAATATAGGCAAGTCCACAAGGACATTTCAGCATGTAGACCACATAAGTGGAATCACAGCTGAAACCATCACGAATCTTAAATGGAACACCTGATGAAGGATGATAAAAGGTGTCACCCCTAATTACATGATGACACATGTGACAGGAAAGGCACGGAAACATACCATGCCGCCTGTCATTAGTGGGTTGACATCTCTTTTTGTTCACCTTATCACGTACTGTGGGTGCCCTCTTAAATGACATGATAGGGGGGTATCTCAATTCAGGCACCATTGGAAGTCCATCCCTCAGAATATGCCAATGTTTTCGAATAGAATGTGAGATCAGGTCACTACATGCATTATAGGTGGAAACAAAAGGAATCCTAGGTGAACCTCTTCGTACTCTAGCTCCCCTCCTCCTCTCAAAAGATCCTTCTGGATAACCACGTGCCCTGAATTTATTTCTCATCTGACTGCAGCGCTCCTCCCTAATCTGACTGTCACTAACCACCGAGCACACTCTAGAGAGTTGGCCTACAGGTATAGCATCCTTGGTACTTCTGGGATGGAAGCTGTTGTAATGAAGGACCGAATTACGATCCGTATCTTTAACATACAAATCAGTTTTAATGTTGCCATCCTCCAGAATAACCAAGGTGTCCAAAAAGGGGACACTCTTGCAATCACTATGTACCGTTAATCTAATATAGGGACACAAATCCTGTAACTGGGACACGAACTCAAGTAGGGCCGAGTGCGGCCCCCTCCAAATGCAAAAGACATCATCAATGTACCTCCACCAACACAAAGCATGCTGGTGGAAAAGTGTATGATTGTACACAAATGCCTCCTCATAAAGAGCCATATATAGATTAGCATAGGAGGGGGCCACATTCGACCCCATAGCAGTCCCACGTTTCTGTACATAAAACTTCCCTGCAAAAGAAAAGTAATTATATCGCAGAACAATCTCCAATAAGTGTACAACGAACCGTCTCTGCTCGTTAGACACATCAAGTCTGGTCATGACAAACCAATCAACTGCCTCCACACCTCCATCATGAGGGATGGAGGTGTAGAGGCTTTCCACATCCAAAGTGACCAACAGTAGACTATCTTGAGTCAATGTCAGTGACCGTAGCCTGTCAAGGAACATAGTAGTGTCTCGTATGTAAGAGGGTGTAGATTGGACAAGAGGCTGTAACAGACCATCCAGGAACCGGGCAATCGGCACAAAGATGGAACCGACTCCCGAAACAATAGGTCTGCCTGGAGGCCTGTCCAGCCTCTTGTGAATCTTTGGAAGGATGTATAGTGTAGGAGTGGTTGGATGGTCTTCTCGTAAATACTTAGATAAAGCAACATCTATGATACCTTTTTGTAATGCTGAATTTATTAAACCATCTATTTTGTCCCGTATCACAAGGACAGGATCATAACCAATGCACTCGTACACCTCCCCATCAGCCAACTGTCTAAATATCTCCTCCTCATACATGGTGACATCCATCACCACCACTGCTCGTCTGCACGTCACTGCGGCCGGCGTGGCCCGCTATTGGCTTAGGATTTTAGGATGACAGCACAGGGAGGCGGATATGTTTACCTTCTGCGCATAGCGCTGGGTCTCCGCCCCTAGAGCGGGTGATTGGCTGTGCCCATTTTACATTGGGACGCCATATTTAGCCTGTTACGTTTAACCTTGTTTTTGCTTACGCAGTGTGCGCCGCTCGCTTGCAATTGGATGAGGTGCTTAGAGACATGCCCGCGGGGCGTGCCCAATTTACGGATGCATGGCGTCTTCCGTGTGAGGCTACTTTTCAACATGTGGTGAGTCTAATCAGATGCTTTGCTTTATTTTTCATTTGTTTACTTGATATCAAATTTACATATTATGTAAGAGTCTCCCATCAGGTCCGCCCCTGGGTTATTTAAGGGTGTGTAAGTGTCACTTATTTTATGGCTGATGCAGTTGATGAAGGGAATTGTCCCGAAACAGCGGTCTGTCCTGCTGCCGTGTATGCACTTTGAATAAAGAGCGATAATTACTTTTGAGTGGTGCCGACCCTTCTCGTTTGATGGATCTGTGGGACCTCAGGGGGCACTGAGGTCTGGGTACGGGCACACTCTCCCTGTGGCTTTCCGGTGCTGCCTTCCTTCCTCTTGCTACACAACTGGTGCCTCAGAGGGATAGCACGGGCCTAAATCTCTTTAATGAATATGGCTACTCCAGACGTTTTTGGCTACAATGAGCAACAAGCAACTGAAATTCTGTCATTGCTGAAGAAAGATGTCACGTTCCTACAGACTCCAGATATTAAGAACTTACAACGGGAACTTGAGTCTATCAGAAAGAGGAGAATCAATCTGGATCTGCATGCCCACACGTTGGGTGAATATTGCAGAACACGTAAGATTCCAAGGGCGATGAGATCGCCAGTTGCTCCAGTCATGTTCCCACGAGATGTTGAGTTCACGGGGGTCTGGGAACGGATTTGGAACAAAGCATCCTTCGATGCAATGTTACATACAATAGTCAGGATTCACCAAGAATTGGTTACTTTGGATACCAGAATAGATTCCTTGACTACTTGCATACGAGAGGCTCTTACTGCTGACCAGTTCACACTGTATACTGATGCACTCAACACTAGGATCAATGCATTCATAAAAGCTGTGGAGGTTGAAAAGAAAACCAAGTATATGCGGGACTGTTCTGATTATAATACAGGCTATGTCTATGCATGGCAGAGACATCCAGGACCTCGTAGGCCTAGCCCCAAGGGGAAACCACCACGGGGCAAGAAACCACGCAATCCCACTCCCACCCCTACCCCGAATTCTGAGTCAGAAGTGGTATCTGATGCTTCTGTTGTTACATCTAGAGAGGGGTCCCCAAACGTAGACGGAAGCCGTGGGAACGGCGCCGGAGAGGGGGGCGTCGGTATAGACGCAGGCAGCAGACGAGGTCGTGCTATGAGCCCGAGGGTCTTACGACCGAGACCCCAGTAGAATCACTAGTAGTGAACATCAGTTCTCAGGCACTCTCCCAAGAAGAGATCAGGGTACTGGAACTTGGACTCTCATTTTGTCCGACTAATCCTCCTAATTTTTTCAATGTGGACCAGGAACTGTTTCGTTTTTTTCGTCTCATCAAGTTGAAACAATTTTTTTCTGCTTTACCCCATTTTCCTTCCTCGACCACTGTGAGTGATGGATGTTTTAGACTTCGGGATTATGGTTTACGTAACCGCAGTCAATTTGTTCCTCCTAGTCACCCAGTTATAGATGCCTTTATTACTAAGGTTCAGGATGATGTTAAGAACTTTGAAAGGGACTTTACTCGGGGCAAAATAGGTGTTAATTGCAATCTTACACCTAAAGAGCGGACTGCCTTGAGATCACTACAGGACAATCCCTCCATTGTAATCCGTCCAGCAGATAAGGGGGGAGCAGTGGTGGTGATGGATGTCACCATGTATGAGGAGGAGATATTTAGACAGTTGGCTGATGGGGAGGTGTACGAGTGCATTGGTTATGATCCTGTCCTTGTGATACGGGACAAAATAGATGGTTTAATAAATTCAGCATTACAAAAAGGTATCATAGATGTTGCTTTATCTAAGTATTTACGAGAAGACCATCCAACCACTCCTACACTATACATCCTTCCAAAGATTCACAAGAGGCTGGACAGGCCTCCAGGCAGACCTATTGTTTCGGGAGTCGGTTCCATCTTTGTGCCGATTGCCCGGTTCCTGGATGGTCTGTTACAGCCTCTTGTCCAATCTACACCCTCTTACATACGAGACACTACTATGTTCCTTGACAGGCTACGGTCACTGACATTGACTCAAGATAGTCTACTGTTGGTCACTTTGGATGTGGAAAGCCTCTACACCTCCATCCCTCATGATGGAGGTGTGGAGGCAGTTGATTGGTTTGTCATGACCAGACTTGATGTGTCTAACGAGCAGAGACAGTTCGTTGTACACTTATTGGAGATTGTTCTGCGATATAATTACTTTTCTTTTGCAGGGAAGTTTTATGTACAGAAACGTGGGACTGCTATGGGGTCGAATGTGGCCCCCTCCTATGCTAATCTATATATGGCTCTTTATGAGGAGGCATTTGTGTACAATCATACACTTTTCCACCAGCATGCTTTGTGTTGGTGGAGGTACATTGATGATGTCTTTTGCATTTGGAGGGGGCCGCACTCGGCCCTACTTGAGTTCGTGTCCCAGTTACAGGATTTGTGTCCCTATATTAGATTAACGGTACATAGTGATTGCAAGAGTGTCCCCTTTTTGGACACCTTGGTTATTCTGGAGGATGGCAACATTAAAACTGATTTGTATGTTAAAGATACGGATCGTAATTCGGTCCTTCATTACAACAGCTTCCATCCCAGAAGTACCAAGGATGCTATACCTGTAGGCCAACTCTCTAGAGTGTGCTCGGTGGTTAGTGACAGTCAGATTAGGGAGGAGCGCTGCAGTCAGATGAGAAATAAATTCAGGGCACGTGGTTATCCAGAAGGATCTTTTGAGAGGAGGAGGGGAGCTAGAGTACGAAGAGGTTCACCTAGGATTCCTTTTGTTTCCACCTATAATGCATGTAGTGACCTGATCTCACATTCTATTCGAAAACATTGGCATATTCTGAGGGATGGACTTCCAATGGTGCCTGAATTGAGATACCCCCCTATCATGTCATTTAAGAGGGCACCCACAGTACGTGATAAGGTGAACAAAAAGAGATGTCAACCCACTAATGACAGGCGGCATGGTATGTTTCCGTGCCTTTCCTGTCACATGTGTCATCATGTAATTAGGGGTGACACCTTTTATCATCCTTCATCAGGTGTTCCATTTAAGATTCGTGATGGTTTCAGCTGTGATTCCACTTATGTGGTCTACATGCTGAGATGTCCTTGTGGACTTGCCTATATTGGCAAGACCACACAGCGGTTGAAAGACCGCTTTTCCTCACATAAATCGAACATCCGTAATCCTGAGTGCACATTTTCTGTGGCTGAGCATTTTCATTTGTTCCGACACTCCATATCACAGCTTAGAATTACTGCAATAGATGGGGTGCCCCACAATTGGAGGGGGGGTAGCAGGGATCGGGAACTACTCAGAAAAGAAGCTTATTGGATCAGAAGATTGGGTACTTTAGGTGCAGGGGGGCTGAATAAGGAGTATGATCTCACATTTTGCATTTAATCATGTTTTGCCATAGAGGTTTGGAGTGAATCCATTTTATTAATATCTAAAATTTAAACTGTAGGTTTATATATGCTTTGCATAATGTCTCTTTAATTTAATTTTATATGCTTTTGGTGTACCCTGGGGGCTGATCTGAGAGAGATTCTTTAGCCATTTTTTATTCTTCTGTGTAATTTTATTTACATATAATGTTTTCTCATTAAGCATTGTTTCTCATCACAGCCTCGCTCCTAGTGTTTACTGGGCGCGATGCTGCGCTTCACACGGTGGCACGCAAGCTTTTCCGTATATGCGCATGGTGTTTGCAGATTGTTGCATGACACTGTGGCCGGCGTGGCTGTCTATTGGTTTAATGACCGAATATGACAGCATTAGGGGGCGGATATGTTTACCTTCGGCGCTTAGCGTTGAACTTCCGCCCCACGAGCGATTGACCATGTGGTTGCACGTCACTGCGGCCGGCGTGGCCCGCTATTGGCTTAGGATTTTAGGATGACAGCACAGGGAGGCGGATATGTTTACCTTCTGCGCATAGCGCTGGGTCTCCGCCCCTAGAGCGGGTGATTGGCTGTGCCCATTTTACATTGGGACGCCATATTTAGCCTGTTACGTTTAACCTTGTTTTTGCTTACGCAGTGTGCGCCGCTCGCTTGCAATTGGATGAGGTGCTTAGAGACATGCCCGCGGGGCGTGCCCAATTTACGGATGCATGGCGTCTTCCGTGTGAGGCTACTTTTCAACATGTGGTGAGTCTAATCAGATGCTTTGCTTTATTTTTCATTTGTTTACTTGATATCAAATTTACATATTATGTAAGAGTCTCCCATCAGGTCCGCCCCTGGGTTATTTAAGGGTGTGTAAGTGTCACTTATTTTATGGCTGATGCAGTTGATGAAGGGAATTGTCCCGAAACAGCGGTCTGTCCTGCTGCCGTGTATGCACTTTGAATAAAGAGCGATAATTACTTTTGAGTGGTGCCGACCCTTCTCGTTTGATGGATCTGTGGGACCTCAGGGGGCACTGAGGTCTGGGTACGGGCACACTCTCCCTGTGGCTTTCCGGTGCTGCCTTCCTTCCTCTTGCTGGGGTCTGGGAGGTCAGCAGAAGGGGGACCTGTGGAATCAGGCCCTCCGCTGTTTAGCACTCACCTCCACCTCCGACATACTGCCAACATCTTCAGCACGTTTAAAGTCACTGCTGCTCCACTCCAAAATGCTTGCCCATGTGTCCCCATCCAAAATCGCCGCTACAATACGCATAGGAAGTGGGGTAGAACATCCGGATTTTTAGCCAGTGTGTTGTGCGCTCTCCGGTTCTCATTGGTTTGTATTGGCCGGATGGTGCAGTCCGGCTCCGCTCCGGATACGGCTGCCGGAGGAGCCGGACCAAAAAATAGCGCATGTTGGGTCTTATGCCGGAGTCCGGATCCGGTCCGGATCCGGTCCGGACGAAACGGACGCATGTGAACGGACGCATAGGCTTTCATTGCTATGCCGTGCGTCCGTTCCGTCCGTTCTGCATGCGGTCCGGCTCCGGCACGGCGATTCCGGACGGCGACCGCTAATGTGAACCGGGCCTAAGGGGCCGCAATCTGAGATGCTGTGTGACCCAAGGTAGCACATAAATGTGCTTTCCACAGTGACCGAGAGTGCTATCCGAGCACTCTATAAAAACTTTATAAACGCTATAAATAACAGCCATCACAAAATTTCTGCAGGAAAATTATGGATATGAAATAAAAAAAGAGAGGCTGTCACTTAGCAGCAGATATAATGGTGGGGAGTAGGAGGAAGGCAGACGCTGTCCCTGGCCCTTTCAATAATAAAGTTCGGAGTATATTTTGGCTGTGCTGTGTTTAAAGCGGGATTGTTTGTAAGCCATAAAATCAAATTCCATGTATCCACTGCTCTGTGATTATTATGCAGTCTACAACCTGACCCTGCAATGCAAGCATTCCAAGATAATCATAAATGTTTCTGCTGTAATGAATCATATCTCAGTCAGCCTGGCTTATTTCTGGTACATTGCTGAGGAGAAGGAAGCTTTTTCCCTCCCACATTCCTGCTCCTCACTGATTGGCTGAGGGCAGTTCAGTGTGACAGGCTGAAGCTGAGAAGGGGGAAGCTGCTGAAATACAATCTATGCAGTGCTCACATGTGTTTACAAAGCCAACTAGATATAATAGTGCCATTTCTAGGAGGAAAAAAAAGAGTAAGGGAGGAAATGACTTCAAGATTGGCTTCAGTCAGCTCCATCAGATTTCTACTACCTACTGGAAGCAACAGGAACATAGGAGAAAATTAATTTATGCCTCATTTTACTCTGGAGGAAACCTATTTCTTATTTGTACGTATTTACATTTATTTTAAATTGTACAATTTTTTTGCGATGGTGGTCCTTTAAGCCATACCAATTACATGGCTATCCTGCTGATCCTCTGCCTCTAATATTTTTTAGCCATAGACCCTGAACAAGCATGCAGAAGATCAGGTGTTTCTAACATTATTGTTAGATCTGAGAAGATTAGCTGCATCCTTGTTTCTGGTGTGATTCAGACACTACTGCAGCCAAACAGACCAGCAGGGCTGCCAGGCAACTGGTATTGTTTAAAAGGAAAAATATGGCAGCCACCATACTTGTCTCACTACAATTGTTGTCCTTAAAAGAGGAACGACATATAGCAGAATGCGGCACCTTATTCACGATACCCAATTTTACATTAAGTATCCTGTTTTATCAGCATCAGAAACACTTCCTATAGCTATATATTGCTGTATATTAGTATGTATCCCGCCCTCTAAATGATGCTTAGCCTAGGCTGTTTGTTATGAAGAATACCCCCAGAGCATTCTGGGAGACCAGCTGTTTTTGTACTGGCTGAAGAAGTCTCGGTAAACAAGCATTCCATAGCGATCACTTGCCAGTGTCAATGATGGCACCACCAGTGATACATTTCAGAATGTAAATCAGAGACAGGAAGGATTTTACGATGGGCAAACACTGGCTAAATAATGAATGAATATTAAAATCTAAGCAATTTTATTACGTTGGTACTTGCATATAAGCGCGTATAAGAAACAAGGAAAAAGTGATTGACTCGCATATAAGCCCCCTCCCTAGTATAGCCCCCCTCCACAGTAGTCAGATGTGCCCCCAGTACAAGTCAGACCCCTTCCTCCCCATAGCCAGATGTGCCCCAGGATAATACAGCTGTGTCTCAAGATGCCACTAGATGGCATCATAGATTTGAGACACAGGGATTGGCACACAGGAAGAATCCCTGATCATTGCACCGCTGACACATTGCTTACACGCTCCACTCCACAAGCCAGGGGACACAGGTAGTGTTGAGTAGCACACTCTGCGCACCATGTTGCAGGGGATGGGGGGCATGGACAGAGCAGGGAGCCAGCTGGAGTGAGCAGGATCACTGGTGCAAGATCCTTACACTCCTCTGCCAGTAACAAAACCTGCTCCATCATCCGCTCTGCTCCACTGACTCGCATATAAGCCGAGGGGGTAACTTTTCAGCATATTTTTTGTGCTGAAAAATTAGATTTATACGCAAGTATATAAGGTATCTTATTTTGGATACAGTTGCTCTTTAAATTGACATTCCATACTTGTTATAGAAATGGCTATATCACACATATTGGTGGTACACAATGTAATGTAAAAATAGTTCCATTTGAATTTGAAGCGTGTTGTGCAAGTCTTAAAAGGACACCTGCTCTGCCTGTTCAGTAAGCCAGCACCTATTCAGTAGGAGGCCTTAGGCAAGTCTCCCTAACACTGCTACTGCCTATAGGGAGCGTCCTAGTGGCTGCAGCTCTGGCGCTTTGAGTCCGCCAGGAGAAAAGCGCGATATAAGTGTTCTGTGTTTGTCTTTTTTTTACCTGAAGTGACTGTTCCCAGCAAACTCCAGGACACCATTCGCGCGCTCACATCCTGGAGACCGGCGAGGGTGCAGATGCAGCAAATTAACTGTCTCCCATAGCAATTAGGAATTGAACCCATAGGGGTGACAGTTCAGGACCTGAATGTTGTACAGATGTGTTGCTGGGCTATAGCTGAGCAACGCATACTGTTACCATTAAGGGGGAAGGAGGGTGGCATATGATCCACAATGCAGCAGATTACCAGCAGGCGGTGCAAGGTGGGGAAAAATACCCTCATTCGTGGCGGTCATTTAAAGATCCAACCTTTCCGAATCATTAACTAGTGTACTAGGGCAGATGTACGCACTCTAGATTTGCGGACCCACTTGCCCCCGGTTAGCTAAATTATACTTCATAACTTTCTAAGATAACAAATAGGGACACAAATAGGGTCACCTCAAGACATGCCCTTACCACTCCTCCAGACACACCGTGCCACACCCCTTAGTCATGCATCCAACAAAGAATCCATAAGCAAAATATGTAGTTTTATAATTCATACCACACTAGTCCATTGTATAATCATTAGGTTTCCTTAATATTAACATTTGGAAACAAGAAATGTTTAAATAGGATGGGAATCAATCAATGCGCACAGAAACGCCAGTACCGGGAAAGTGTTTAACAGACATATTGAAGCAATGTGATTGCTGGCAATGGCCATGCACTACTGTGGTATTGAGCATTAGCATCTGTTCAGTTTAATAGGAAGAGGCTGATCATTTTAGAGGTAGTTAAAGAGGAACTCCAGTGAAAATAATGTAATAAAAAAGTGCTTCATTTTTACAACAATTATGTATAAATGATTTAGTCAGTGTTTGCTCATTGCAAAATCTTTCCTCTCCCGGATTTACATTCTGACATTTATCACATGGTGACATTTTTACTGCTGGCAGGTAATATCATTGCTGCTTGCTTTTTTTGCAGTTTGAAACAGCTCTAAACCGCTGTTATTTCCCATAAGGCTCCCTCAATGTGATGTCAGAACCATGGTCCTGACATCACACTGTGGGAGGGGTTTCACCACCATATTAGCCATAAAGATCCCCCTGATGATCCGTTTGAAAAAAGGAAAAGATTTCTCATGTCCCTATTTGTTATCTTAGAAAGTTGGGAGGTATGATTTAGCTAACCGGGGGCAAGTGGGTCCTGACAGTTTCCTGTCTGTGAACCTCATTGCATTGTGGGAATTAGCTTTTTCCAACTGCCAAAAAAAAACAAGCAGCATCTCCTTCCACTGAAATCACCTGTCAGCAGTAAAAATGCCACCATGTGATCAATGTCAAAATGTAAATCAGGAAGCTGTGAGGACCATGGTCCAGGCAGTTTCCTGTCTGTGAACCTCATTGCATTGTAGGAAATAGTTGTTTACAGCTGTTTCCAACTGCCAAAAAAAGCAAGCAGCAGCTACTTCCAGTGACATCACCTGCCAGCAGTAAAAATGTCACCATGTGATAAAGGTCAGAATGTAAATCAGGAAAGATTTTACAATGGACACACACTGACTAAATCATTTATACATAATTATTGTAAAACTTAAGCACTTTTTTATAACATTATTTTCACTGGAGTTCCTCTTTAAGTCCGAATCCAACAGGCTACAAGCCATGTATATTCTGTTATTAGCCGTGCCGCTGAAGGTTCCGGTAACTTCACTGATCAGTGACCGATGAGCTGGAGAATTACGGGACAGCAGCAGCAATACAATAAACACATTGGTGTGAATTAAGCTCTGAATTCTGGTGTGACATCCTATAAGGGTTCCCATAATAAAGGTTAAGCTCTCGGTGACCTCTTAATGCAGGACCCTTTGTTTATTTCCTGTCTCTTGGGGATTACTCTTCCCCGTGCGTTGGAAATAAGCTTCCCCTGTTGTGTGTGACCAGACCTGTCAGCGTTTTCTCACCTAACTATACATCCTTCTTAGTTCATATGGAATTCCTCCTGGCCAACGTGTGGTCTGTTATTGGAGCTGACATTTGCTGCATGTGGCAATGAAGGGGAAGGGATTAGATTCAGGCATGCTATGGGAACCTGGGGGAAATATGGATGCCATGGTACCCATTCACAGAAGCTGTTACTTCTGTGAATGGGTACCATGGCATACATATTTAGTTCAGTTAGAGTAGGTTCACACTTATTTTAAAATTGTATCCGTTGCTTCGTTTAGGTTTAGGTATAGGTTCCATAGCCTACGCGACACCTCCTGCGGCGCCCAAATGACAGCCATAGAACCACCGCTAGGTCCCATGGCTTACGCGACACCTCCTGCGGCGCCCTAACCACCGCCAGGTCCCAAAGCTTACGCGACACCTCCTGCGGTGCACAAACGACCGCCATGGAACCACCACCATGTCCCACAGCTTACGCGACACCTGCTGCAGCGCCCAAATGACCGCCATGGAACCACCGCCAGGTTCCAAAGCTTACGCGACACCTTTTGCGGCGCCCAAACGACCGCCATGGAACCACCGCCAGGTCCCAAAGCTTACGCGACACCTCTTGCGGCGCCCAAACGACCGCCATGGAACCACCGGCAGGTCCCAAAGCTTATGAGACACCACCTGTGGTGCCCAAACGACCGGTGGAACAGCCACTAGGTCCCATGGGCTACCATTTAGCATAAACGAGGTTTCAATTGCGATTACTTTAATTTTTCCGCCGGAATGTGGAATTCCGCAAAATTCAGCGGAAATGTAACGGTTACGGAATTTACCTCTGCCGGAAATGGAATTTCCTCTTTCCGATCATCTCTACTTTGGACACAGAAACTGATCCATTTTCTGTGTCCCAGCCTGTGGGTGGGGAGGGGGCCGCCATGCTGGGGGGTAGCATCCAGGATGGGGGGGCAGTGGTCGGCGGGGAGGGGGGTCGCCCCCTCCCTCACCTGGCTCCCCTTGTCCCCGCTCCCCCTCCAGCTAGTTGCGCAAAAGTTGTTAAAATGTAATGTAGGCAGCGAGCGGGGAAGCTTATCTTCTATACTTCCTCCGCTCGCCGCATCAATTCCTGCAATGCCGCCCTCCGAAGTATACAGGGCGGCATTGCAGGAAGTCAAGCGGCGATCGGGGGAACGCAGGGGGCGTGGTTTCCATGGACTGGAAACGTATGCTGCAAAAATGCATTTTTAGGAAATACTGGGGGAGAAAAAAAAAGTTTAGAAAAATGGATCCGTTTGCAAGCGGACCAGTGTGGACTTATCCTTAATGATGATCTTAATCTACTAATTACGCACAATTTTGAGTACGTTTTCGCAATTATGGCCATACATAATTACAATTTGGACATTCAACTGATTTAGTGTAATCCATTCATAATTTTGCATAATTTTCTATTAATTTTCATGTAAAATCGTATTTAATTTCATTTGTAAACATAATCAGAAACCATTATGTTCACGTACTTTTGTGCCGACTTTAGTGGTTAATAGAAAAGCTCCCATATGGACTATCATCACCAACATATGTTGGGGAGAAGGGTGGGAACAAGTAAAAAATATATTTTTCAAAAAGACCTTGTAGTTTTTGAGAAATTTGATTTTAAAAATACAAAGGAAAAATGGTTTTTAAACTCAGAAAAAACATCTTTCCTTCGCATTGTTTAAAGTTGATTTTCTCAAAAACTACAAGATCTTTTTGAAAATGTTTTCGATTTGTTCCCACTACCTACATCGCAATATTGGAGATGATGGCATGTATTGGGGGGGGCTTTGCTATTGACCGCTAAAGGCGGCACAAAATTAAGCGAAAATTACAGTTTCGGATTATGTTTACAAATGAAATTATGATTTTACCCCAAACTTCGCATTACAATTTTGCATCGTTATTGAGAATTACGATGTAAAATTACGATTATGCAAAATTTGAGCTCATCACTAGTAACAGTAACATAACATCATAGAAGACTCCGATTCCTAAGCGATGATATAGTATAGAATAGAATAGAATAATATCAATCATTTATCTATTTTCTATTTTTTAACTTCCCAATTTGCATGTATTGATTTATTTTTCCCTTCACTACTTTATTTCAGTAAAGTCTCTGTCGCGGGGGCGTAACTAGAAACCACTGGGGCCCCCCTGCAAAAATTCAGGGCTGTTTTGGGGGCAGGAGGGGTCGCAGTATGAGGGGAGAGGTGGCCACACACACACATTGGCGGGGAGGAGGACAGCCCCCCCCCCCTCCTCACCTCGGACTCTCCCCTCCAGCATCAATCAGTGGCAGGAACACATACCTTCATCCACCGTGGAGGTCCGATCTCTAAGTGCCTCAAGCTACTTCCTGTTTAAACAGGAAGTAGCGTCAGACACTTAGAGAGCGGAACCTCCAGCACGCGGAACGCATGAAGGTATGTGTTCCAGCCAGCCACCTGCTGCCACTGATTGACGCTGGAGGGGAGAGTCCGAGGTGAGGAGGAGGGGGGCAGTCCTCCCTCCCCACCGATGTGTGGCCACCTCTCCCCTCATGCTGCGACCCCTCCTGCCCCCCAAAATGGCCCTGAGTGGCCCAAACGGATACCCAGCCCCCCTCCCCCCACCACTGGTTTCTGTAAAGGTTCTTACACATACACACAATTACTGTCAACTGGCAGAGATGGAGACTTGATCCATCAGATGAGGGACTCGATCCCTAGGTAAGTATCAATTCTTTTACATCCTTTGTCTCCGGTGCTCTTTATTAATGACTGTGCTGTAGAGCTTGCCAAAGTGCACAAGATACAATTTCCATATCGAAAGTGGAAAAGGGCCCTATGTACGAATTTGAAATCTGAGAACAAGATACATCAAGTAAAAATAAATATAATAACAGCAATAATTTATATGTGCCAATTTTAAGCTACAACCAATGCACACAGAAACGCCGGTGCCGGGAAAGAGTTTAACAGACATATTGAAGCAATGTGATTGCTGGCAATGGCCATGCACTACTGTGGCATTGAGCATTAGCATCTGTTCAGTTTAATAGGAAGAGGCAGATCATTTTAGAGGTAGTTAAAGAGGAAATCCAGTAAAAGTAATGTAATTGAAAAGAAAGTGCTTATTTTTACAATAATTATGTATAAATGATTTAGTCAGTGTTTGCCCATTGTAAAATCTTTCCTCTCCCTGATTTACATTATGACATTTATCACATGGTGAAATGTTTACAGCTGGCAGGTGATGCCAGTGGAAGGAGATGCTGCTTGCTATTTTGGCAGTTGGAAACAGCTGTTATTTTCCATAATGCAACAAGGCTCCCACAGTGTGATGTCAGAACCAAGGAGACGGTTGGGGTGGAGACACAGAAGGTGATTAACAACCACTGGGATGACCATCTTATGTCTTAAAGAGAAACCGTAACCATGAATTGAACTTCATCCTGATCAGTAGCTGATACCCCATTTTCCGTGAGAAATATTTTCCTTTTCTCAAACGGATCATCAGGGAGGTCTGTGTGGCTAATATGGTGGTAAAACCCCTCCCACAGTGTGATGTCAGGACCATGTTTAAGACAGTTTCCTGTCTGTGAACCTCATTGCATTGTGGGAAATAGCTGGAAAGATTTTACAATGGGCAAACACTGACTAAATCCTTTATACATAATTATTGTAAAAATGAAGCACTTTTTTTTCATTACATTATTTTCACTGGAGTTCCTTTTTAACACAACCTTATAATGTGGGTTGCTGTGAGCTGCTAAGCCTTTCATGTGTATGTTTGATTGCTGGAAAGGCCACCACCCAGGCCTTGGGCGGCAGGTGGTCAAGGGGCGGCTGGACATGGCAGAGGGATGCTGGACATGCTGGACATGCTGCATAGGGAAGAAGAGGATGCAAATGGAATACAAAGATTGCAAATAATGAGCAACACGTGGAAATGGGCAGCTGCTGGGACCTGTCAAGGGACCTGTATAGAACTGAAGGAGGCTGCTGTACATGAAGGTTAGGCATGGAAGAGGGGGCTGCACAAGGAATAGGAGTGGGGCTGCTGTACATGAAGGTTAGACATGGAAGATGGGGCTGCACAAGGAATAAGATGGGGGTGCTGCACATGGAAGGATGGCTGCAAGAAAGTTGGCCTAGGAGTGGAAAAAGCATAAATCCAGCCTTGATTGCTCTGCTGTCCATAAGCAGTATATAAGTTCGAATGGACTGTGAGAAGCCAGCACTGAAACTTACTCTGCATATCTACTGTTGGACATTTGGGACTTGTCTTTTTTCTGCTATCGAGGAGTTTCTTACGTTTAGTTTAGTCTTTGGCGCTGATTTTATACACACATTTTTAAACATTGCACTGTGCAGATGGGTCCTGTTTACCCTGGAAAAAGAGTTTAAAGTGCCTAATCGGCCTCTTGTCATCTAAGACAATTTGGATTTAAGCAGCTGTGCAGCGTTCCATTACTGATGATTACTCCGGAGGACGATTGGTTTAGCACAATGTAGAGGGTGAAAATGTAAATGTTTGCCTGCCTACTCATGCTTCTCCACAAGATTTTGCTCTCAATCTCAATAGTCTTTTTTTATTTAGCTTTGTTGTTCAGCTAAGAAGTATCTGGTCCTTCTAGTTTTAAAGGAGACCCCCAACCCCCAAAGCTCGTTGCCTAGGGGTAACTCTGGACTCTGAGCTCTCCTTTAAACCACATATTAACACTTTAACAACCTCCTGCTACTTCCATCTCAAAAACATTTCCAGAATCTGTCCCTTCCTGTCACAAGAAGCAACTAAAATGCTTGTGCATGCCCTAATCATCTCCCGTCTTGACTACTGCAACACCCTACTCTGTGGTCTACCAAAAAGCAGACTGGCACCTCTCCAATCCCTACTAAACTCTGCGGCCCGTCTCATCCACCTCTCTTCTGGATCCTCTGAGGCAGCCCCTCTCTGCCAATCCCTCCATTGGTGGCTACTACCAGTTGCCCAAAGGATCCAGTTTAAACTTCTCACACTTGCATACAAAGCTCTACACAAGCTATCGCCTCCATACATTTCCTCTTTAATCTCCAGATACCTCCCTGCCTGGACCCTCTGTTCCTCACAGGAGACCCTTTTGTCCTCCAGCCTAGTCACCTCCTCTCACTCTCGGATCCAAGACTTCTTACGGGCTGTCCCTCTCCTTTGGAACTCCCTCCCTCAGCCGGGTTGTCATGCTACGAGTCTGGAAACCTTCAAATGTACTCTGAAAACACACCTGTTCAGACAAGCCTATGATTTGCTATAGGCAGCACTGAAGGCACATTGGCTCACCCACTAATCCTTGTGTTTCCTTCCCTTTTGTTTCCTCCCCACTACCCTCTAGATTGTAAGCCCGCAAGGGCAGGGACCTCCTCCTAGTGTTTCTCATACTGCTGTTATTTTAACATATGTACATGTACCACCTACATATCAACTATGTATTTATCTATATTTATTCTATTCAATGTCATGACTGTACAGTGTCTTGTATTTCTTATGTATATTTTTTTCCCATTATTTGTTTGTATTATGTACAGCGCTACGGAAGATGCTGGCGCTATATAAATAAAAAAAAAAAAAAAAATAATAATAATAATAAAGGAGACCTGAGATGGCAGATATAGAAATAAAATGATACATACCTGGGGCTTTCTCCAGCCCTGCTCTGGCTAATCGTGCCCTCGCCATCCTCCTCCTGCGCCTGTGTTCTCCGCAATCCATCCCGGTAATCTGGTCAGTCAGCGTGTACTGCATATGCCTGGCCGCGCTCCCGTTGCCAGGAGAACTCTGCGCCCGCAGAACGCTCCTGACTGCGGTACCGTGGTGGGGAGCGCATCCAACTGCCATGCGAATGCGCCAACTGGTGCCGATTGACAAGATTGCCGGGACAGATTGTGGAGGCTACAGGAGGACGACAAGGGACTGATTAGCCAGAATGGGGCTGGAGGAAGCCCCAGGTATGTACTGTATATATTTTTTTTAACGTCTGCCATCTCTGGTACACTTTAACCTTCTGGGGACCAAGCAGCGTAAATCCTACACCGCACTTGTGGCTGCCTAACTCTGATGCGGCGTAGGATTTATGCCACCTGCCATTTCCGCTCCCGACGCGATCGTGCGCACCCGACAGGTGCTCTCATATGACAGCTGACATCTCCCCTCAGTGATCAGGAGCCATCGCGATTGGCTTCTGATCACGTGATCAATAGGATCGCTGGACGATCGTTGTGATCACTATTGGCAGTCTTCTGAGGGGAAGAAGAGGACGGGAACTCACCTTCCGGACGTTCCCCTGGCAATTGTCGCTCCCCTCCACTCTGGCTAGCATCCTTAAGTGTCGGGCCCGGCTTGATGACGTAATCAAGCCGCGACCCAGAACTTAGCGGCAGTGCGAGAGGGGATGCAAGCCAGAGCAAAGGGGGCTAGAGCTGTTCATCGCTGGAGCCTGGGAGGTGAGTAAAGGCTGCTGGCAATACGAGGGGCACCTGGATACACTGGGGACACCATGCCTAGTGAACTATACTGGGAATCTGGCTGCCTGACCCCCCCCCCCCCCCCCCAAACGTGCCCCCCCCTTAAGGTGGTTAGGCAGCCGGTCCCTAGAGGGTTAAAGGATACCCGAGGTGACATGTGACATGATGAGATAGACATGTGTATGTACAGTACCTAGCACACAAATAACTATGCTGTGTTCCTTTTTTTTCTTTCTCTGCCTCAAATGGTTAAACATCAGGTATGTAAGTAGCAGTTCCTGTCTGAGTCAGGACTGGGTCAGATTACAGTGTGACCCTCATTGATAAGAAATTACGACTATAAAACACTTTGCTAGCAGAAAATGGCTTCTGAGAGCAGGAAAGAGATACAAAGGGTCAATAGTTCAAAGATTTTAGCTCAGGCATACTTCACTGAATGTGTCATTGATCCAAAAAAAAAAAAAAACAGTAAAAACTTAAACAAGTAGATTTAAATATAAAACCGTGGAATATCTTAAAAAGTCATTTTAGGAGGAGGATAGATACAATTGTTTATTTCATCAGTTTATTTTCACCTCGGGTGTCCTTTAAGGTGCACATACATCAGACGATGTATGGACAGATTAACCAAGAGACAGACCTCTCTTTGATCGAATCTGATCAGTTGTCTGCCCATACACCACAGGCCGATTCACGATCGATTTCAGTATGAAAACTCTCCCCCGGTGCAGTATACTTTAACTGTCCGTGTCTGCAGCTGCCTCTGAGATCTGTCCACACTCCGTATATACGCACCCCACGTGGTTGCCGGCGAATATGTGGATGCGTTTCTGACATCACACATGCGCCCACTTTACGCCGGCAACCATGTGGGGTGCGTATATATGGAGTGCGGACGGAGCCAAGAGCCAGCGCAGACACGGACAGGTAAAGTATACTGCACCGGGGAGGGAACATTTTACATCAGGGGTACACCGGCGGGATCATTCAGGATTGTTGCTCGTCCTGATATCGCCAGGGCCAGATTTAGGCCAAGGCCACCTAGGCCATGGCCTAGGGCACTACAGGAGCAAGGGCACCAAAGCAGCAGGCGAACCTGGTGCATTTGCAAGCTTGCAAATGCTGCAATGCAGGGAGTTCAGATGAGCACCTGACCGCGGTACTCTGCTACTAGCCGCCTGTGCAGCAGCCACCTTGCTCTCTGTGCACGTTTGCATTGTGGCTGGTGGCTATGGACTTGGGCAGCATTGGAGATGGAAAGGAAGAGGACTGCACTGGAGACAGGTGGAGAAATGATTGACACTGATGGCTGCTGCAGTGTGAAGGCGAACTGGCTACCTATACTGAAAGGGGGGGGGGGGGGTAGTGGGAAAAGGTGGGATTAAGGGGGTCATCTGGCTACCTATACTGCAGGGAAAGGGGGGAGGGGTCATCTGGCTACCTATACTGCAGGGAAAGGGGGGAGGGGTCATCTGGCTACCTATACTGGGGGGGAAGGGGGTCATCAGGCAACCTATACTAGAGGGAGTAGGAGGGGTCATCTGGTTACCTATACTGTAGTAAAAGTGGGGAGGGGTCATCTTGCTACCTATACTGAAGGGGGGGGGGGGGCAGCTGGTGACAGTGGCCTTGGGCGGTAAAAAGTATAAATCCGGCCCTGGATATCGCACGCCAGTACCACCGCGCACCGATCGAACATGTAGGCCCTACATCTTACAGTATGTCTGATTGATGCATGCAGCAAATTTCGACCTGAAATTGGTCGCATTGTTGATCAGGAATGCTCTTGGCGGCATCGATTGTCCTACGATCCCATTATAATAATCAAATCGGATGGTCGATTGGCTGCCAAGTCGCATAATGTATTGGCCACCTTTAAAAACCTCCCTAGCGGTATTGACAGATTATCCGTCCATGCAAAACATGCTGTGAACAGTATAAATGTGCATACACATCAATACTCTCCTGCACTGTATTCTAGACCCTTGCTTGACACATTTTGGCAAGTTACAGGAAAAAAAAAGTTATAAAAATTAATTGTATCACTTTTTGCACCGAAATCCTGGGGAAATTGAACGCCAGTGAGGTTAATACAATACTGAACGTTGCATACAGAAAGGTCTCATCTCCACTTGTGCTGGTGTGCGACTCCCACAGTAATTTCTTTCCCCGCACGCAAATTCAGAAGGGCCCCTGTGCAGTAGCTATAAATGAAATCGGTACTTACCTGGGGCTTCCTCCACCCCACCGAAGACCGCTAGATCCCGCGGCGTCCTCCTGACTCCTCTCCCGGTCCCGCTGGCGGCTCCGTTACTGGTGACACCCGGGCCGACACTCGGCACTTCCTGAACGGTGACGCTACGCATCATCATACCGACCGCTACACGTCATCATGGCGGTTGGCGTGACAGTCCTGAGCATGCGTAGCTTTCTAACTCTGAAACGAGCATGCACAGGACTGTCACACCGGCCGCCGTGATGACGCGTAGCGTCACCTTTCAGGAAGTGTTGGGCCGACACTCAGCCCAGGTGTCGCCGGTAATGAAGTGGCCTGTGGGGCCGGGAGAGGAGCCAGGGGGACGCCTCGCGACCTACGATAGCCAGATAAGTATCAATTTAATTTATAGCTACTGCTCAGGGTCCCTTTAAATAGGCTGTGATTTCCCATTCGTATGTGAAGAATAGCTCTGTATTGCCCCCTAGTGGAAACAGAGCCTTTAGGCCCCACACAGACCCACGCAGGCTATGTTCATAGTGGGTGTTGCATTCTCTGTAGCATCAGGAACGTAATGGAATGGGGAAGTCACATCGCAATGGTATACACGCATTGCGTTGCATACAGTGAAGCATACAGCCAATGAAAAGTATGCTTCACTGTCTAGTACAAGACTGCACGCCATAAAACTGCACCTCAACTGCACTGTGAATGGTACATACAGGGCCGATTCTAGACTTTGCTGCCTGAGGCAAACTTGTGAGGATGTGCCCCCCCCCCTCACATGACATGCTGCAGCTCAGCACAATAGCACACTGGCTGGCTGTGAGTCTGTGACAAATAAACTACTCTCCCTCAGCCACTCCATTCCTCCTCAGTCAGGAGAGCAGTGCCACCTCCTCCCTTCTGCTGTACAATTCAAATGAAACACTGCTGCTCTCCTGCCTCCCCCCTCCTCACTCACTGTCAGACTCCTCACACAGCACAACCAGCTGCTTCTCCCCAATGATGACCTCTTCACCTCGCTCCCCTCTCGCTTCTCCTCCTGGTCTGACTGCATGCTGTTAGTGTAAACACAGTACAAACATGCTGCCCCTGTAATCTCTGCTGCCTGATGCAAATGTTTCACCTTCCTTCATGAGAGAACCGGCCCTGGGCACATAAGTGGTTACACTGTGCCACAACGCACCACTGAACTTAGCCTCAGTCTAGCCCAAGGACTCCTTATTGAATACAAGAAGAGCTGAGATTCCAACCCTGGCCTCCTGTGTCAAAGGCGGAGCCCTTAACCAGTACACTATCTAGCCACTGCTACACTATACTATACAGCCACTGCTATTTCTGCTATCCAGCCACAATAGAAATATCTTTAAAGTAATGGGAATCAATAAAAAAAAATCAGTCAGATATTTACCTAAGGAGAGGGAAGACACTGGGTCCTAGAGCCTTCCCTCTCTTCTCCTGGTCCCCTCGTTGCGGCAGCAGCTCCTCCATTTAAATTCCCTGTCAATGGAGACTTTGGAAGTCTTCAGTCCTCCCGAAGACAGGTGACTGCACACTGTGCACATGTGAGTGTGTGAGAGAGGGGCTCACGCATGCGCAGTATGGAGCAGCCCGACTACGGGAGCACTCGGGCCGAAGCCTCCCTTCGGCGGCGGAGACAGCAGTATTTGACCAAATTGGTTGAATGCTGCTACACGGGGGCCAGCGCTGGAACGGGAACCGAGAGAGGAACGGGAAGGACTCAGAGCCTTCCCTCTCCTTAGGTAAGTATATGCTTCTTTTCTTCTTCTTTTTTTTTTTTTAAACTGATTCCCTTTGGCTTTAAGTTATGCGGGTCCACTTTAAAGGGAACCAGATATTAAATATAAAAAAGATTTTATACATACCTGGGGCCTCCTCCAGCCCCATACGCATGGATTGCTTCCATGCTGCCGTCCTCCGCTGCCCGCAGCTATGAGAACCAGGTCCCCGCACTGATGTCATCGGAGGCAGCCTACGCAGGAGAAGCGCGCCCTCGACATATCTCTCCAGCGGCTGCTGGAGAGATAAGCCAACAGCGCACTTCCCTTACGCTACACTGGGTCATACTGACGGAAGTGCGGGGACCCGGTTCTCATAGCTGCGGGCAGCGTAGGACGACGGCGTGGGAGCGATCCAGGCGGATGGGGCTGGAGGAGGCCCCAGGTATGTATAAAATCTTGTTTATATTTCATCTCTGGTTCCCTTTGAAGTATAACTGTTATTACAGTTACCCTGTAAGATATTCCAAGTCATTTGCTGTACAGGAGACGAGGACAGCAGGTCTAGCCTAGGCATGTTTTATAATTGGAATATTGCTTTAAAATGAACACCGAACAGAGATATATTTGCTTATACACATAAATTCACCTTGCTTAGGTCTTCCGCCGCCAAAACACGTACTCTGTGTGAAGTGGGTCAGGCGTGCTAAAAGGCAGCTTGTCTTCATAATCTTTCATGTACTGAATTCCTCCATTTTTTAATACAGGATCCAAACACTTAGACAAGGTGCGACATCTAGTGGAGAAATTGAAGAATGCAGACATTTTAAGAAATCAATTTTGATAAGTACAGACTAACCAGTAAGATCATGGTGAACCAGAACTCATTGGAGTGTGTGAGGGGCAACAATGGTCCTAAAAGCCCCCTTACTAAAATGCTAAGAAAAACAAAAGTTTGCTTTCTTAAAACAGAAAGAATTTGCTATAATTCAGGTTGGAGTGAGCTGGAGATGTCTCCCAGAGCATCACTGCTGAATATATGCAAATTAACCATTGTTACCCTTAGAAGCTAAACACACCTCCAGAACCGCTGGAATGCAATGTGTCAGCTTGTTAATTTGTACAGAGCCATAATAATCCAACATGCATGCAGACTGTTTCGGATTGTTTGATCCTCATCAGTGCATGGCATGGATTAATTTGGCTCTATGGCTTCTAAGGGTAGCAATGGTTAATTTGCATATATTCAGCAGTGATGCACTGAGAGACATCTCGGAGCTCACAACAACCTGAATTATCGCAAATTCTTTCTGTTTTAAGAAAGCAAAGTTTTGTTTTTCTTAGCAATTTTGATAAATGTCCATTGAAAGTACACTAAATTCAACAAATGGAAATGCATACATCAAATAAGGGCAACGGGATAAAAAGGGTGCCAGGTACAGCCAAATTGTTAAGATATTGTCTATATGGTAATAAAAAGGGCAAAATATTGTCTATACCAATGAAAACAAAAAAATATATTTAGAGTCATGATGAGCATAGTAAAACATTGGTAAATATTGATACTTTACTACAACTAAACCTAACCCTACTCACACACAGAACTCTACCAATGTCTAACCCTAAGAGCCCTCCCTGATGGTTTCTAACCCTAAGACCCCCCCTCCCCCCCGGTGGTGCCTATCCCTAATGTTAGGTACACACCATACAATTTTCTGTTAAATTTTCTGTTAGATGTACCTGACAGATAGATTTTTTCCAAAATGTTGGAAAAAATCTATCTGGCAGGAAAATCTAACAGAAAATTGTATGGTGTGTACCTAGCATTAGACCCCCTGCTTGTTCCTAATTCTAAAAACCCACTTTATGATGCCTAACCCTAAAAACCCCCTCCCTGATGCCTAACCCTAAAACCCCCCTTCCTGACAAATAAACCTTAATCCCCCTCTCCCTGATGTCTAACCCTAAAACCCCCCTTCCTGATGCCTAACCCTAAAACCCCCCTTCCTGATGCCTAACCCTAAAACCCCCCTTCCTGATGCCTAACTCTAAAACCCCCCTTCCTGACGCCTAACCCTAAAACCCCCCTTCCTGATGCCTCACCCTAAACCCCCCCTTCCTGACGCTTAACCGTAAAACCCCCCTTCCTGATGCCTAACCCTAAAACCCCCCTTCCTGATGCCTAACTCTAAAACCCCCCTTCCTGACGCCTAACCCTAAAACCCCCCTTCCTGATGCCTCACCCTAAACCCCCCCTTCCTGACGCTTAACCGTAAAACCCCCCTTCCTGATGCCTAACCCTAAAACCCCCTTCCTGATGCCTAACCCTAAAACACCCCTTCCTGATGCCTAACCCTAAAACCCCCCTTCCTGATGCCTAACCCTAAAACCCCCTTCCTGATGCCTAACCCTAAAACACCCCTTCCTGATGCCTAACCCTAAAACCCCCCTTCCTGATGCCTAACCCTAAAACCCCCTTCCTGATGCCTAACCCTAAAATCCCCCTTCCTGACGCCTAACCCTAAAACCCCCCTTCCTGATGCCTAACCCTAAAACCCCCTTCCTGATGCCTAACCCTAAAACACCCCTTCCTGATGCCTAACCCTAAAACCCCCCTTCCTGATGCCTAACCCTAAAGCCCCCCTTCCTGACGCCTAACCCTAAAACCCCCCTTCCTGATGCCTAACCCTAAAACCCCCCTTCCTGACGCCTAACCCTAAAACCCCCCTTCCTGATGCCTAACCCTAAAACCCCCTTCCTGATGCCTAACCCTAAAACACCCCTTCCTGATGCCTAACCCTAAAACCCCCCTTCCTGATGCCTAACCCTAAAACCCCCTTCCTGATGCCTAACCCTAAAACACCCCTTCCTGATGCCTAACCCTAAAACCCCCCTTCCTGATGCCTAACCCTAAAACCCCCTTCCTGATGCCTAACCCTAAAACCCCCCTTCCTGACGCCTAACCCTAAAACCCCCCTTCCTGATGCCTAACCCTAAAACCCCCTTCCTGATGCCTAACCCTAAAACACCCCTTCCTGATGCCTAACCCTAAAACCCCCCTTCCTGATGCCTAACCCTAAAACCCCCCTTCCTGATGCCTAACCCTAAAACCCCCTTTCTCTGCTGCAAATAACGTTAATACAAAAAGCAATACATTTCTAATATAATACATTTCAAAACCATAGTTTATGGAATTATAGTTCTCAAAACAAATTTTAGAATGATAAAAAAAATGAAAACGATAATTTACAAAATGATGATTGTCAAAACAAAGTTTAACCACTTAAAGGGAACCAGTCGTCCTCCGGCAAAGCGTCCTCTTCTTCCGCATTCCCCGTTGTAAAGAGCCGTAAAGCGCGTCCGCATGACGCGTCTTGCATCATGCGGACGCGCTTTACGGCTCTTTACGACGGGGAATGCGGAAGAAGAGGACGCTTTGCCGGAGGACAACTGGCACTCGGCCAAAAACGAAAATTATCCGCAGAGGGAGACCGGAGGGCACCGAAGGACCGGCGTGGGCACAGGACGGCTGCTGGAGGCTTGGGAAAGCCCCAGGTAAGTGATTTTTTTCCCCCCACAGTTAAGGTTCCCTTTAAGGACCGTAGGCTTACACCCCCCTAGTGACCAAGCTATTTTTTACAATTTAGTGCTCTGCAGCTTTAATAGCTCACTGCAGAGACAGAAAACTTAGCACACAAGTGAATCCCCTCCCCCTTTTCTGCCCACCAACAGAGCTTTCTGTTGGTGGGCTCTGATTACTGGTGCTATGTTTTTTGTTTTTTAATTAATACAGTATATTGTTTTTTTTTTGTTTTTTTAAATAAAATGCTCTATTTTGTATTTATTTTTATTTCTCTCCACCCTCCCTCCCCCTGACAGCCAATCAGAGTGCTCCTTACTCATAGGCATCAGCCTATGAGAGGGCATCACAATCAGAGCCTCTCCAGGGGACAGCCGAGTGACAGGGCTGTCCGCCAGTACAGTGCTGCAGTAGATCACACAGGGCCGGATTTACCATAAGGCACACTAGGCACGTGCCTACAGGCGCCTGATTGGACAAGGGGCGGGAGTAAATCATGTCCCTTTAAGATGCAAATGCTGAAAAAGCAACACTAATGCCAGCGCCGCCCGCCTCCCTCTCTTTGCATAATGATCCGACGGCCACGTGTGCGGCCGCAACTACAGTGAGGGGCGGGCGGCTAGTGACACTTGCACACACAATTATGTGCCGCTCTCCCCCCCCACTGGCCGCCGTATTCATGTCTGCACGCAGCGCTGCAACTAACAGCAGCTGCTGCGTGCATAGGCGGCGGGGGGCGGCGGGATTGTCTGCCCCTGCTGCCCTGGAGTCCTCCTGGCTGGGACTTTGATAAGCCACGTGGGCGAGGCGGGGCATGAATGAACATCACTTACCGGCGAAAATTATCCTGCCGGTGCGATGGAAGGGGGACAGAGAGGAGGAAGAGGAACCCAGTAGCACGGGTAGGGAAGAAGCTCCGCCCCGCCGACCCCTCTCCTGTCCATCAGCAATCAGCACGTGTTTTCAAGTGACAGGCAGGGAGGGGGTGCGGAGGAAACAGCCCTGTAAGTAGGACTCATGACTGATAGCCCTGCACTTTATAGTTACAACTTCGCCCCGCCCTGTGTGTATACTATTGGGGGCTTGAGGCTGTCTGTGGCTGTGCATGTGTGATTGACGCAGTGCCCTGGTACCTGGTGGAGAGGGGACACACTAGCTGGACCCTAGGATGTACAGAGAAAAATGTATGCAGCCAGTCTGCTGGTTGTGGAGTGATTGTGTGTTTGGATTGTGTGTTGTGTGTGTATTGTGAGCTGTGTGTGTGCACATTGTGACCAGCCAGGGTGCACTGCATTAGCTCAGCTGCCTCAGCAGCATATTCCTGTGAGCCGAAAAAGGATCACCCCTATGGTAGCCGGCTGATCAACTCTGCCCCGCCCCTCCCCCCTTTCAATAAGCGGAATCTGTGCAGGAATGGAGGAACAGGTCCAGTGGCAGCATTGTGCTCAGGTGAGGGAACACAGAAAACTGATGCAGCCAGTCTCTGCTGACATTGGTGAGAATGTGTGTGTACTATGAGCTGTGTGTGTATTGTGTACTGTGAGTGTGTGTACTGTGTGCATTGTAAGCTCCCTGTGTGTGTGTGTACTGTGAGCTGTGTGTATACTGTGAGCTTTGTCTCCCTGTGTGTGTACCGTGAGCTCTGTGTGTACCATGAGCTCGGTGTGTGTGTACTGAGAGCTTATGTGTGTGTGTGTGTGTGTGTGTGTGTTTGTGTTTGGTGTGTGTGGTTTTTTTTAAGTGTTATTGAGAGAATTAATACTGAAGCATTTTATACTTAGTGGGGCTTCCTTTAGTCCCATGTAGGCTTTGAGCTTCCTCGCTGCCCTCACCAGTCGCTCCGTTGTCACCTCCGGTAAATTGGCCAGTTGCGCTTCACAATGCATGTACAACCCTGCTGGGTACGCACCCTGTCACACTCCTGCGGCTGGGAGTGTTCTCTGCCTGGGGAGGACACACGTGCAGAGGTGAGGTGACCAGGGGACAACCGAGCGGCCCCGGAGGACAGGGATGGAGCCCATGGCCTACACGGGGCTGGAGGAAACCCCCGGTAAGTATAAATCCCACAGTATTTAACATCTCAAGTTTACTTTAAACAAGCAGGCTTTATTGCGTGGGGGAAGGGGAGGGGGGGGATGGAATGGCTATTGTCCAGGCTGCAGTTTGCCTGGGGAGATTGTATTAATACCTAGGCTGTTTGGGCAAAATGACCTGGGAAGGGTGGTCCTTGTCTAGGCTTTAAAGGGGTCATCTGTCAAAAATATGGGTCCACCGCTTTACTTACGTGGGGTTTCCTCCAGCCCCATGCAGATGACACGCCGCAGCTCTGCGCTCAGTTTTCAGCCCGAGGTCCTCGCCAGTGCAAAGGGCGACCTCGAGGTTGTCTCTACTGTGTATGCGCCACTGTCAACCTACGGTGTATGCGCCACTGAACTACTGTGCTGGCACAGTACACCATTTACAACATGGACTTGATTGACAGCAGTGCAGACGCACTAGAGAAGGTCGCCATCTTCACCCGCAGGGACCCCAGGCCAAAAACTGAGCGCGGAGCTGCGGCCTGGGACGTGTCTTCTGCAAGGGGCTGGAGGAAGCCCCGGGTAAGTAGAGCGGGGGACCCATATTTTTACCTGATGACTCCATTAAGGGGGCTTTATAAGGGTGTGCACAAAAGACTGTTACCTGTCATGTGCATGAGTTTACAGGCAGACTCTGGCCAGTCCCTGTGCACCTTTTGCTCTATCCCTGCCATGTGCCCTGCCCAGCTTTAGTAAAGCCTGTGTTGCCTGCAATTGCTCCTGTATGAGTAACGCTCTTATACACAAATGCCGGTGACACAGGCTTCAATACAGTAGGAGAGGGCACACACAGCAGAGACGGAGCAAGAGATGCACGGGGGCAGGCTGGCCAGCATTTGCCTATATACTTGCCTTTATGACAGGCAATTGGGACGGTCCTTTGTGCACCACCCTGTACTTTATAAAAGGGTTTGTTGCCTAGGCCACAATTTATCACTGCTTGTTATCTGCTACCTTCTAAATTAGGGATGATGAATGAGATGCAAATAGTTCAGAGTTTATGCATGATTATGTAAGTGTATGCAGCTTGAAAAGGAACCAATCAATTTAAACCTGGGTGGGACTTGATTGGTCCATTTTCAAGCAGCATAAATTTGGGGGTGTGGCCTTTGCTGAGGGGCGGAGTTTAGGGCGCCAGAACTTCTGTGCCTATAGGGTCCTGAGCTGTAAATCCGGCCCTGAGATCACAGTACATTTTAGCGATTCTTCTATAGTAAACAAAAGAGAAAATCCTTCTTAGGATTCTCCATCCTCTATCTTGAAGCCAATCCTGATGTAATTTCCTCCCTTACTCTCCTCTGCCTGATTGTGTTTGCATTGTCTGCAATAGAAAGTGCGTTGTCTCAGCATGAGAAATATTGACCAATCAGAGAGGTACAGGGGTGTGGGAGGGGAAAATGGGAGGGAAAGAGGCTTCAGCTAATCATGCTGCATTAGTTAAGTCTGAGTTTAAAGTAGAGAAGCAAAAAAGGATAACCCAGCATGCCCTGCAACTTTCTGTGTGCGGCAATGTACCAAATAAGTCAGGTAAACTGGGGAATGATCATTTATCAACAAGAAAAGTAACATAGCTCCCAACTGTCCCTCTTTCGGAGGGACAGTCCCTCTTTGGAAGCCCTGTCCCTCTGTCCCTCTTTCCTCCTCATTTGTCCCTCTTTCAGGACTTTGTCCATCTTTCTATGTAAATATATATATTTCTCTACTAAAAATGTGTTTGGTTGACTCTAAACTTTATTCCCATCCTTTAAATTAAAATGAGTTAATATGAAGGAAAATGAACCAGGATAGGAAGGACCAGTGTGGTTTGAATTATACAACAACATATTACGCGGGACTAGGGGTGTGATGGGGCGTGATCAGGGGTGTGGCAGGGGCGTGGCTTAAGTGTTCCTCTTTCTCATCTCAAAAAGTTGGGAGGTATGAAGTAATAGTGATTTTTAACTTTTGGATTACCTGGTTAGCATCCTTATTACTTGTTTACCAGATGAAAATAAAGAATTAATTTTTTATTTTATGCCCGTCAGATACACTTTAAAGGCATGCACAGTAGAGCCCGGAGGACGTCCGATGACGTCAGCGCGCCGGCGTGGGACGCAGAAGTTCCGGGCCTTGGAGTGCAGAAGAGCCCGACCTGGCAGCCGGCCTGGCCAGGTCGGGTCGGCCACCGGAGACCACCGGGAGCCTGCGGAGCGGCGGCGAGGGCACCTCCTGCCTGCCACGGGCTGGAGGAAGCCCCATGTAAGTGGAAATTGATTTTTATTTTTTTACCCACCCTCCCTGAACCTTTCCTTTAAAGAACTGTAGTGAAAATAATGTAATGAATAAAACAGTGTATTTTTTTTACAATATTAATTTATAAATATAATTTATATTAAGTTATAAATGATTTAGTCAGTGTTTGCCCTCTGTAAAATCTTTCCTCTCCCCAATTTACATTCTGCAATTTATCTATGGTGGTGAAATCTGGTCAGCTCTGCGGAATGTTTGTCTCTTAGAATTCTAAAGCCAGTGAAAATAATGCCTGGTCTCCCAGAATACTCTGGAAACAAAATTACACATAGCTAAACAGCCCAGACAAAGCATCACTAGAAGGGCGGGGCTACATTCCGGTATACAGCAATATATAGATATACAGTGGGTTGCAAAAGTATTTGGCCCCTTTAAAGTTTTCCACATTTTGTCATATTACTGCCACAAACATGCATCAATTTTTTTTTGGAATTCCACATGAAAGACCAACACAACGTGGTGTACATGTGAGAAGTGGAACGAAAATCATACATGATTCCAAACATTTTTTTACAAATAAAAAACTGCAAAGTAGGGTGTGCGTAATTATTCGGTCCCCTTTGGTCTGAGTGCAGTCAGTTGCCTATAGACATTGCCTGATGAGTGCTAATGACTAAATAGAGTGCACCTGTGTGTAATCTAATGTCAGTACAAATACAGCTGCTCTGTGACGGCCTCAGAGGAGAGAATATTGGGAGCAACAACACCGTGAAGTCCAAAGAACACACCAGACAGGTCAGGGATAAAGTTATTGAGAAATTTAAGGCAGGCTTAGGCTACAAAAAGATTTCCAAAGCCTTGAACATCCCACGGAGCACTGCTCAACGATCATTCAGAAATGGAAGGAGTATGGCACAACCGTAAACCTACCAAGACAAGGCCATCCACCTAAACTCACAGGCCGAACAAGGAGAGCGCTGATCAGAAATGCAGTCAAGAGGCCCATGGTGACTCTGGACGAGCTGCAGAGATCTACAGCTCAGGTGGGAGAATCTGTCCATAGGACAATTATTAGTCGTGCACTGCACAAAGTTGGCCTTTATGGAAGAGTGGCAAGAAGAAAGCCATTATTAACAGAAAAGCATAAGAAGTCCCGTTTGCAGTTTGCCACAAGCCATGTTGGGGACACAGCAACCATGTGGAAGAAGGTGCTCTGGTCAGATGAGACCAAAATGGAACTTTTTAGCCAAAATGCAAAACGCTATGTGTGGCAGAAAACTAACACTGCACATCACTCTGAACACACCATCCCCACTGTCAAATATGGTGGTGGCAGCATCATGCTCTGGGGGTGCTTCTCTTCAGCAGGGACAGGGAAGCTGGTCAGAGTTGATGGGAAGATGGATGGAGCCAAATACAGGGCAAACTCGGCGGCGGAGACAGCAGTATTTGACCAAATTGGTTGAATGCTGCTACACGGGAGCCAGCGCTGGAACGGGAACCGAGAGAGGAACGGGAAGGACTCAGAGCCTTCCCTCTCCTTAGGTAAGTATATGCTTCTTTTCTTCTTCTTTTTTTTTTTTTAAACTGATTCCCTTTGGCTTTAAGTTATGCGGGTCCACTTTAAAGGGAACCAGATATTAAATATAAAAAAGATTTTATACATACCTGGGGCCTCCTCCAGCCCCATACGCATGGATTGCTTCCATGCTGCCGTCCTCCGCTGCCCGCAGCTATGAGAACCAGGTCCCCGCACTGATGTCATCGGAGGCAGCCTACGCAGGAGAAGCGCGCCCTCGACATATCTCTCCAGCGGCTGCTGGAGAGATAAGCCAACAGCGCACTTCCCTTACGCTACACTGGGTCATACTGACGGAAGTGCGGGGACCCGGTTCTCATAGCTGCGGGCAGCGTAGGACGACGGCGTGGGAGCGATCCAGGCGGATGGGGCTGGAGGAGGCCCCAGGTATGTATAAAATCTTGTTTATATTTCATCTCTGGTTCCCTTTGAAGTATAACTGTTATTACAGTTACCCTGTAAGATATTCCAAGTCATTTGCTGTACAGGAGACGAGGACAGCAGGTCTAGCCTAGGCATGTTTTATAATTGGAATATTGCTTTAAAATGAACACCGAACAGAGATATATTTGCTTATACACATAAATTCACCTTGCTTAGGTCTTCCGCCGCCAAAACACGTACTCTGTGTGAAGTGGGTCAGGCGTGCTAAAAGGCAGCTTGTCTTCATAATCTTTCATGTACTGAATTCCTCCATTTTTTAATACAGGATCCAAACACTTAGACAAGGTGCGACATCTAGTGGAGAAATTGAAGAATGCAGACATTTTAAGAAATCAATTTTGATAAGTACAGACTAACCAGTAAGATCATGGTGAACCAGAACTCATTGGAGTGTGTGAGGGGCAACAATGGTCCTAAAAGCCCCCTTACTAAAATGCTAAGAAAAACAAAAGTTTGCTTTCTTAAAACAGAAAGAATTTGCTATAATTCAGGTTGGAGTGAGCTGGAGATGTCTCCCAGAGCATCACTGCTGAATATATGCAAATTAACCATTGTTACCCTTAGAAGCTAAACACACCTCCAGAACCGCTGGAATGCAATGTGTCAGCTTGTTAATTTGTACAGAGCCATAATAATCCAACATGCATGCAGACTGTTTCGGATTGTTTGATCCTCATCAGTGCATGGCATGGATTAATTTGGCTCTATGGCTTCTAAGGGTAGCAATGGTTAATTTGCATATATTCAGCAGTGATGCACTGAGAGACATCTCGGAGCTCACAACAACCTGAATTATCGCAAATTCTTTCTGTTTTAAGAAAGCAAAGTTTTGTTTTTCTTAGCAATTTTGATAAATGTCCATTGAAAGTACACTAAATTCAACAAATGGAAATGCATACATCAAATAAGGGCAACGGGATAAAAAGGGTGCCAGGTACAGCCAAATTGTTAAGATATTGTCTATATGGTAATAAAAAGGGCAAAATATTGTCTATACCAATGAAAACAAAAAAATATATTTAGAGTCATGATGAGCATAGTAAAACATTGGTAAATATTGATACTTTACTACAACTAAACCTAACCCTACTCACACACAGAACTCTACCAATGTCTAACCCTAAGAGCCCTCCCTGATGGTTTCTAACCCTAAGACCCCCCCTCCCCCCCGGTGGTGCCTATCCCTAATGTTAGGTACACACCATACAATTTTCTGTTAAATTTTCTGTTAGATGTACCTGACAGATAGTGTTGGGCGAACATCTAGATGTTCGGGTTCGGGCCGAACAGGCCGAACATGGCCGCGATGTTCGGGTGTTCGACCCGAACTCCGAACATAATGGAAGTCAATGGGGACCCGAACTTTTGTGGTTTGTAAAGCCTCCTTACATGCTACATACCCCAAATTTGCAGGGTATGTGCACCTTGGGAGTGGGTACAAGAGGAAAAAAAAATTAGCAAAAAGAGCTTATAGTTTTTGAGAAAATCGATTTTAAAGTTTCAAAGGGAAAACTGTCTTTTAAATGCGGGAAATGTCTGTTTTCTTTGCACAGGTAACATGTTTTTTGTCGGCATGCAGTCATAAATGTAATACATATAAGAGGTTCCAGGAAAAGGGACCGGTAACGCTAACCCAGCAGCAGCACACGTGATGGAACAGGAGGAGGGTGGCGCAGGAGGAGAAGAAGGCCACGCTTTGTGAGACACAACAACCCCGGCCTTGCATGAGGGCAAGAAGCGTGCGGATAGCAGGCTTTGTACCGCCATGCAGTCATAAATGTAATAAAGATAAGTGGTTCAATAAACAGGGACCACGCGGCAACGCTAACCCAGCAGCAGCAGACGTGATGGAACAGGAGCAGGCGCAGGAGGAGAAGGCCACGCTTTGTGAGACACAACAACCCAGGCCTTGCATGAGGGCAAGAAGCGTGCGGATAGCAGGCTTTGTACGGCCATGCAGTCATAAATGTAATAAAGATAAGTGGTTCAATAAACAGGGACCACGCGGCAACGCTAACCCAGCAGCAGCAGACGTGATGGAACAGGAGGAGGCGCAGGAGGAGAAGGCCACGCTTTGTGAGACACAACAACCCAGGCCTTGCATGAGGGCAAGAAGCGTGCGGATAGCATGCTTTGTACCGCCATGCAGTCATAAATGTAATAAAGATAAGTGGTTCAATAAACAGGGACCACGCGGCAACGCTAACCCAGCAGCAGCAGACGTGATGGAACAGGAGCAGGCGCAGGAGGAGAAGGCCACGCTTTGTGAGACACAACAACCCAGGCCTTGCATGTGGACAAAAAGCGTGCGGATATAGCAGCAATGCTTTTTGCCGCCATGCAGTCATAAATGTAATACAGATGAGAGGTTCAATAAACAGGGCCCGGAAACGCAACACCATCCCAGATGTTCATTGGTCATGTTACTTGGTTGGGGTCCTGGAGTGTTGCGTAGTCATTTCCAATCCAGGATTGATTCATTTTAATTTGAGTCAGACGGTCTGCATTGTCTGTAGAGAGGCGGATACGCCGATCTGTGACGATGCCTCCGGCAGCACTGAAACAGCGTTCCGACATAACGCTGGCTGCCGGGCAAGCCAGCACCTCTATTGCGTACATTGCCAGTTCGTGCCAGGTGTCTAGCTTCGATACCCAATAGTTGAAGGGTGCAGATGGATGGTTCGACACAGCTACGCCATCTGACATGTAGTCCTTGACCATCTTCTCCAGGCGATCGGTGTTGGAGGTGGATCTGCACGCTTGCTGTTCAGTGGGCTGCGGCTGCATGGGTGTCAGAAAATTTTCCCACTCCAAGGACACTGCCGATACCATTCCCTTTTGGGTACTAGCTGCGGCTTGCGTTGTTTGCTGCCCTCCTGGTCGTCCTGGGTTTGCGGAAGTCAGTCTGTCTGCGTACAACTGGCTAGAGGAGGGGGAGGATGTCAATCTCCTCTCTAAAGTCTCCACAAGGGCCTGCTGGTATTCTTCCATTTTGACCTGTCTGACTCTTTCTTCAAGCAGTTTTGGAACATTGTGTTTGTACCGTGGATCCAGAAGGGTATAAACCCAGTAATTGGTGTTGTCCAGAATGCGCACAATGCGTGGGTCACGTTCAATGCAGTCTAGCATGAATTGAGCCATGTGTGCCAGAGTCCTACCAGAATCCTCATCATCCTCTTGTGAGCGTTGTGATAGTTGTTGTGATGCATCATAGTCGTCACCTTCCTCCTGGTCTGCTTCTGCTGACCATTCGCGTTGAATTGTGGAAGTCCAACGTGCACCGCTCTGGCCCTCGTCAGTGGTGGCATGAAATTCCTGCTCCAACTCCAGCTGTTCCTCCTCCTCTTCTTCGTCATAGCTGCTGGGGCCAGCGTTCCCTGAGGCGGATGGCCTGATGTTGGTACCATCACGCTGATCGTTTTCTCCTTCAGATTCCCCCAGTTGCATCATGACAGCTGTTTCCTTGATTTTTAACATCGACCTCTTCAGTAAACACAGCAGTGGTATGGTAATGCTGACTGAAGAGTTGTCACTGCTCACAAGCAACGTGGATTGCTCAAAATTTTGGAGGACTTGGCAGAGGTCCAACATGTTGGCCCAATCGGATCCACAGAAGCTTGGCAGCTGGCCGGATGCGCCTCGGTACTGCGCCGTCATGTACTGGACCACTGCACTCTTCTGCTCGCAAAAGCGGGCTAGCATGTGCAGCGTAGAATTCCAGCGCGTAGGGACATCACACAGCAAGCGATGGTGGGGGAGATTGAAGCGCTCCTGCATCTTGGCGAGTGCCCCCGAAGCAGTACTGGAATTTCTACAATGTTTGGACACTCGACGCACCTTCAACAGCAGATCGGGCACGCCTGGGTATGTCCTCAGGAACCGCTGAACTACTAGGTTCATCACGTGCGCCAGGCAAGGGATGTGTGTCAGCTTAGCCAACCTTAAAGCGCGAATGAGATTACTCCCATTATCACACACAACCATGCCCGGTTTCAGGTCCAGCGGTGCCAGCCACAAATCCGTCTGTTCCTTTATTCCCCTCCAAATTTCCTCCCCTGTGTGCTGCTTATCCCCAAGGCAGATTAGCTTCAGCAACGCTTGCTGACGCATGCCAACAGCTGTGCTGCACTGCTTCCACGATCCTACTGCTGCTGGGTTAGCGTTTCCGGATGAGGTACAGCTTTGAGATGCGTTGGAGGAGAAGGAGTCAGAGAGGTAGGTGCTGCTGTTATCCAGTGGGAGGGACGGCGGTGCAGCTGTTTGTGGCGTGGGCAACACCCGTGCCGTAGCAGGTGAGGAATCGCTGCCAGGCTCCACAAGGTTCACCCAGTGCGCGGTAAGGGAGATGTATCTACCCTGGCCGAACGCACTCGTCCAGGTGTCAGTGGTGAGGTGAACCTTGCAGGCAACGGCATTCTTCAAGCTTCGGGTTATTTTGCTGACCACGTGCTCATGCAACTCAGGCACTGCAGAGCGTGCAAAGTGGTAGCGGCTGGGAACCACGTAACGTGGGATGGCCACTGACATCATGCCCTTGAAGCTGTTTGTCTCCACCAATCGATATGGCAGCATTTCGCAGGCCAGAAGCTTGGCTATGCTGGCTGTTACTGCCACGGCCCGGGGGTCATTTGCTGGCAATTTCCTCTTGCGCTCAAACATCTCCGACACAGACAACTGAACCGTAGCGCTGCACACGGAAGGGCTGTTGGTTGTTGTGTTTGATGAACACTGGGAGACCTCAAGAGCACTACTCCGGAAAGTGACAGTGTCAGCGTCGTCTGATGTTTGTGAATGTTGTGAACCACGCAATGGCTGGGCTACTGCTGCTGCTGAGGCGGGTCTGGTGAACCCAAGGGAGGCAGTGTTGTTTCTGGTACCCTGTCCTGACGCGTTTGCCCAAAGAGTGGGATGTTTGGATAGCATGTGACGGCTCATGCTGGTGGTGGAGAGGTTGTTAATATTTTTCCCCCTGCTCAGGCGGGTCTTGCACACCTTGCAAATCGCCATGGTAACATCCTCAGTGCAGTCTTCAAAGAAAGCCCAGACTTTGGAGCACCTGCCTCCTTGCTGGCGATTTCTGTTTGCTCCTCTTTTGCCTCTCACTTGAACTTCCACGCTTGTGGTGCCTGAAATTGCGCGCCGCCTACCTTGTGGCACAAGGCGAACTCGTGCAGCAGTGTGTTCTTCAACAGACTCATCTGTGCTGCTGCTACGACGGCGATGTTCTCGTTCACAAACAAAATCTGGGTCTCTGTCCACATTGTCCATACCCTCCTCTTCCATCTCCTCAAACTCGTCATATGTCATTGTGGGCCACCGCCGTGGAGTAGAGCTCCCCACAACAACCTCTGCGCAGCACACTCCAACGTCGTCTTCCAGATCTTGTCGGCCGACCTCCTGCAATTGCAACCCCTCCTGCCCAAATTGCTCTGGGATTTGGGTTTCCGAGTCCTCTTCGGACTCGCCTCGTATTTCAGTGCGCGGTACATTTCCCACAGTTAACGGTTGTGAATCCAGGCACAACATTTCTGGCTGTTCCTCCATTGACCTTTGAAAGGTGGAAGTTTGTTGGGCTGGGAATAGCTCCTGCGAATACCCCATTGTGTCCTGAGGTAATTCATCGGACTGGTTATCTGGCAGTTGTGTGCGTGGTGTCGCTGCCGGTTGTGTCAGCTTTGTGCCCACTGGCTCCTTGTAACTGGCTGAGGACTCGGACCTCGTGCGTGATGTGCTGGTGCTGCTTAACCCACTGCTGGACGCTTGAGAGGTCATCCAAGTAATTATCTGGTCCTGTTCTTTTGGATTTGTGAGGGTTGTTGTCCTGGACAACATGGGTGGTATTGAGTGGGTTTTCTTGGGTGCTCCCCTGTGGCCTGTACGTGAACCGTCAGGGGAAACACCTCTTCCCTTGCCCCTCCCTCTTTCACCGGATTTCTTCCTCATTTCACTTATCCTTACAGTACACGCTGACTGGCAGCAGTACAGTGGCAGTACAGAAATGCTATACAGTACCACTATTCCCAGCAGCGACACAGAGCACAATGCTATACAGTGACGGGTGAGCGGTGTACCACTATTCCCAGCAGACACAGAACAGTGAACAGAATGCTATATAGTGTGGCTGAGCGAGCGGTGTACCACTATTCCCAGCAGACACAGAACAGTGAACAGAATGCTATATAGTGTGGCTGAACGAGCGGTGTACTACTGTTCCCAGCAGACACAGAACAGTACACAGAATGCTATATAGTGTGGCTGAGCGAGCGGTGTACCACTATTCCCAGCAGACACAGAACAGTGAACAGAATGCTATATAGTGTGGCTGAACGAGCGGTGTACTACTGTTCCCAGCAGACACAGAACAGTACACAGAATGCTATATAGTGTGGCTGAACGAGCGGTGTACTACTGTTCCCAGCAGACACAGAACAGTGAACAGAATGCTATATAGTGTGGCTGAGCGAGCGGTGTACCACTATTCCCAGCAGACACAGAACAGTGAACAGAATGCTATATAGTGTGGCTGAACGAGCGGTGTACTACTGTTCCCAGCAGACACAGAACAGTACACAGAATGCTATATAGTGTGGCTGAACGAGCGGTGTACTACTGTTCCCAGCAGACACAGAACAGTACACAGAATGCTATATAGTGTGGCTGAACGAGCGGTGTACCACTGTTCCCAGCAGACACAGAACAGTGAACAGAATGCTATATAGTGTGGCTGAGCGAGCGGTGTACCACTATTCCCAGCAGACACAGAACAGTGAACAGAATGCTATATAGTGTGGCTGAGCGAGCGGTGTACCACTATTCCCAGCAGACACAGAACAGTGAACAGAATGCTATATAGTGTGGATGAGCGAGCGGTGTACCACTATTCCCAGCAGACACAGAACAGTAAACAGAATGCTATATAGTGTGGCTGAGCGAGCGGTGTACCACTATTCCCAGCAGACACAGAACAGTGAACAGAATGCTATATAGTGTGGCTGAGCGAGCGGTGTACCACTATTCCCAGCAGACACAGAACAGTGAACAGAATGCTATATAGTGTGGCTGAGCGAGCGGTGTACCACTATTCCCAGCAGACACAGAACAGTGAACAGAATGCTATATAGTGTGGCTGAGCGAGCGGTGTACCACTATTCCCAGCAGACACAGAACAGTGAACAGAATGCTATATAGTGTGGCTGAGCGAGCGGTGTACCACTATTCCCAGCAGACACAGAACAGTGAACAGAATGCTATATAGTGTGGATGAGCGAGCGGTGTACCACTATTCCCAGCAGACACAGAACAGTAAACAGAATGCTATATAGTGTGGCTGAGCGAGCGGTGTACCACTATTCCCAGCAGACACAGAACAGTGAACAGAATGCTATATAGTGTGGCTGAGCGAGCGGTGTACCACTATTCCCAGCAGACACAGAACAGTGAACAGAATGCTATATAGTGTGGCTGAGCGAGCGGTGTACTACTGTTCCCAGCAGACACAGAACAGTACACAGAATGCTATATAGTGTGGCTGAACGAGCGGTGTACTACTGTTCCCAGCAGACACAGAACAGTACACAGAATGCTATATAGTGTGGCTGAACGAGCGGTGTACCACTATTCCAAGCAGACACAGAACAGTGAACAGAATGCTATATAGTGTGGCTGAGCGAGCGGTGTACCACTATTCCCAGCAGACACAGAGTGGCAGTAAACAGAATGCTATATAGTGTGGCTGAGCGAGGTACACAGAGTGGCAGTAAACAGAATGCTATATAGTGTGGCTGTGCAAGCGGTGTACTACTATTCCCAGCAGACACAGAGTGGCAGTAAACAGAATGCTATATAGTGTGGCTGAGCGAGGTACACAGAGTGGCAGTAAACAGAATGCTGAGCGAGCGGTGTACTACTATTCCCAGCAGCGACACACAATGACTGGGGGGGACCCTGGCTAGCGTGGCTGGAGCGCGAACTACCCTGCCTGCCTACCCAAAGCTAAACCCACAGACAAATGGCGGAGATATGACGTGGTTCGGGTATTTATTTACCCGAACCACGTGACAGTTCGGCCAATCAGAGCGCGTTCGGGTCCGAACCACGTGACCCGTTCGGCCAATCACAGCGCTAGCCGAACGTTCGGGGAACGTTCGGCCATGCGCTCTTAGTTCGGCCATATGGCCGAACGGTTTGGCCGAGCACCGTCAGGTGTTCGGCCGAACTCGAACATCACCCGAACAGGGTGATGTTCTGCAGAACCCGAACAGTGGCGAACACTGTTCGCCCAACACTACTGACAGATAGATTTTTTCCAACATGTTGGAAAAAATCTATCTGGCAGGAAAATCTAACAGAAAATTGTATGGTGTGTACCTAGCATTAGACCCCCTGCTTGTTCCTAATTCTAAAAACCCACTTTATGATGCCTAACCCTAAAAACCCCCTCCCTGATGCCTAACCCTAAAACCCCCCTTCCTGACAAATAAACCTTAATCCCCCTCTCCCTGATGTCTAACCCTAAAACCCCCCTTCCTGATGCCTAACCCTAAAACCCCCCTTCCTGATGCCTAACCCTAAAACCCCCCTTCCTGATGCCTAACTCTAAAACCCCCCTTCCTGACGCCTAACCCTAAAACCCCCCTTCCTGATGCCTCACCCTAAACCCCCCCTTCCTGACGCTTAACCGTAAAACCCCCCTTCCTGATGCCTAACCCTAAAACCCCCCTTCCTGATGCCTAACTCTAAAACCCCCCTTCCTGACGCCTAACCCTAAAACCCCCCTTCCTGATGCCTCACCCTAAACCCCCCCTTCCTGACGCTTAACCGTAAAACCCCCCTTCCTGATGCCTAACCCTAAAACCCCCTTCCTGATGCCTAACCCTAAAACACCCCTTCCTGATGCCTAACCCTAAAACCCCCCTTCCTGATGCCTAACCCTAAAACCCCCTTCCTGATGCCTAACCCTAAAACACCCCTTCCTGATGCCTAACCCTAAAACCCCCCTTCCTGATGCCTAACCCTAAAACCCCCTTCCTGATGCCTAACCCTAAAATCCCCCTTCCTGACGCCTAACCCTAAAACCCCCCTTCCTGATGCCTAACCCTAAAACCCCCTTCCTGATGCCTAACCCTAAAACACCCCTTCCTGATGCCTAACCCTAAAACCCCCCTTCCTGATGCCTAACCCTAAAGCCCCCCTTCCTGACGCCTAACCCTAAAACCCCCCTTCCTGATGCCTAACCCTAAAACCCCCCTTCCTGACGCCTAACCCTAAAACCCCCCTTCCTGATGCCTAACCCTAAAACCCCCTTCCTGATGCCTAACCCTAAAACACCCCTTCCTGATGCCTAACCCTAAAACCCCCCTTCCTGATGCCTAACCCTAAAACCCCCTTCCTGATGCCTAACCCTAAAACACCCCTTCCTGATGCCTAAACCTAAAACCCCCCTTCCTGATGCCTAACCCTAAAACCCCCCTTCCTGACGCCTAACCCTAAAACCCCCCTTCCTGATGCCTAACCCTAAAACCCCCTTCCTGATGCCTAACCCTAAAACACCCCTTCCTGATGCCTAACCCTAAAACCCCCCTTCCTGATGCCTAACCCTAAAACCCCCCTTCCTGATGCCTAACCCTAAAACCCCCCTTCCTGATGCCTAACCCTAAAACCCCCTTTCTCTGCTGCAAATAACGTTAATACAAAAAGCAATACATTTCTAATATAATACATTTCAAAACCATAGTTTATGGAATTATAGTTCTCAAAACAAATTTTAGAATGATAAAAAAAATGAAAACGATAATTTACAAAATGATGATTGTCAAAACAAAGTTTAACCACTTAAAGGGAACCAGTCGTCCTCCGGCAAAGCGTCCTCTTCTTCCGCATTCCCCGTTGTAAAGAGCCGTAAAGCGCGTCCGCATGACGCGTCTTGCATCATGCGGACGCGCTTTACGGCTCTTTACGACGGGGAATGCGGAAGAAGAGGACGCTTTGCCGGAGGACAACTGGCACTCGGCCAAAAACGAAAATTATCCGCAGAGGGAGACCGGAGGGCACCGAAGGACCGGCGCGGGCACAGGACGGCTGCTGGAGGCTTGGGAAAGCCCCAGGTAAGTGATTTTTTTTCCCCCACAGTTAAGGTTCCCTTTAAGGACCGTAGGCTTACACCCCCCTAGTGACCAAGCTATTTTTTACAATTTAGTGCTCTGCAGCTTTAATAGCTCACTGCAGAGACAGAAAACTTAGCACACAAGTGAATCCCCCCCCCTTTTCTGCCCACCAACAGAGCTTTCTGTTGGTGGGCTCTGATTACTGGTGCTATGTTTTTTGTTTTTTAATTAATACAGTATATTGTTTTTTTTTTGTTTTTTTAAATAAAATGCTCTATTTTGTATTTATTTTTATTTCTCTCCACCCTCCCTCCCCCTGACAGCCAATCAGAGTGCTCCTTACTCATAGGCATCAGCCTATGAGAGGGCATCACAATCAGAGCCTCTCCAGGGGACAGCCGAGTGACAGGGCTGTCCGCCAGTACAGTGCTGCAGTAGATCACACAGGGCCGGATTTACCATAAGGCACACTAGGCACGTGCCTACAGGCGCCTGATTGGACAAGGGGCGGGAGTAAATCATGTCCCTTTAAGATGCAAATGCTGAAAAAGCAACACTAATGCCAGCGCCGCCCGCCTCCCTCTCTTTGCATAATGATCCGACGGCCACGTGTGCGGCCGCAACTACAGTGAGGGGCGGGCGGCTAGTGACACTTGCACACACAATTATGTGCCGCTCTCCCCCCCCACTGGCCGCCGTATTCATGTCTGCACGCAGCGCTGCAACTAACAGCAGCTGCTGCGTGCATAGGCGGCGGGGGGCGGCGGGATTGTCTGCCCCTGCTGCCCTGGAGTCCTCCTGGCTGGGACTTTGATAAGCCACGTGGGCGAGGCGGGGCATGAATGAACATCACTTACCGGCGAAAATTATCCTGCCGGTGCGATGGAAGGGGGACAGAGAGGAGGAAGAGGAACCCAGTAGCACGGGTAGGGAAGAAGCTCCGCCCCGCCGACCCCTCTCCTGTCCATCAGCAATCAGCACGTGTTTTCAAGTGACAGGCAGGGAGGAGGTGCGGAGGAAACAGCCCTGTAAGTAGGACTCATGACTGATAGCCCTGCACTTTATAGTTACAACTTCGCCCCGCCCTGTGTGTATACTATTGGGGGCTTGAGGCTGTCTGTGGCTGTGCATGTGTGATTGACGCAGTGCCCTGGTACCTGGTGGAGAGGGGACACACTAGCTGGACCCTAGGATGTACAGAGAAAAATGTATGCAGCCAGTCTGCTGGTTGTGGAGTGATTGTGTGTTTGGATTGTGTGTTGTGTGTGTATTGTGAGCTGTGTGTGTGCACATTGTGACCAGCCAGGGTGCACTGCATTAGCTCAGCTGCCTCAGCAGCATATTCCTGTGAGCCGAAAAAGGATCACCCCTATGGTAGCCGGCTGATCAACTCTGCCCCGCCCCTCCCCCCTTTCAATAAGCGGAATCTGTGCAGGAATGGAGGAACAGGTCCAGTGGCAGCATTGTGCTCAGGTGAGGGAACACAGAAAACTGATGCAGCCAGTCTCTGCTGACATTGGTGAGAATGTGTGTGTACTATGAGCTGTGTGTGTATTGTGTACTGTGAGTGTGTGTACTGTGTGCATTGTAAGCTCCCTGTGTGTGTGTGTACTGTGAGCTGTGTGTATACTGTGAGCTTTGTCTCCCTGTGTGTGTACCGTGAGCTCTGTGTGTACCATGAGCTCGGTGTGTGTGTACTGAGAGCTTATGTGTGTGTGTGTGTGTGTGTGTGTGTGTGTGTGTTTGTGTTTGGTGTGTGTGGTTTTTTTTAAGTGTTATTGAGAGAATTAATACTGAAGCATTTTATACTTAGTGGGGCTTCCTTTAGTCCCATGTAGGCTTTGAGCTTCCTCGCTGCCCTCACCAGTCGCTCCGTTGTCACCTCCGGTAAATTGGCCAGTTGCGCTTCACAATGCATGTACAACCCTGCTGGGTACGCACCCTGTCACACTCCTGCGGCTGGGAGTGTTCTCTGCCTGGGGAGGACACACGTGCAGAGGTGAGGTGACCAGGGGACAACCGAGCGGCCCCGGAGGACAGGGATGGAGCCCATGGCCTACACGGGGCTGGAGGAAACCCCCGGTAAGTATAAATCCCACAGTATTTAACATCTCAAGTTTACTTTAAACAAGCAGGCTTTATTGCGTGGGGGAAGGGGAGGGGGGGGATGGAATGGCTATTGTCCAGGCTGCAGTTTGCCTGGGGAGATTGTATTAATACCTAGGCTGTTTGGGCAAAATGACCTGGGAAGGGTGGTCCTTGTCTAGGCTTTAAAGGGGTCATCTGGCAAAAATATGGGTCCACCGCTTTACTTACGTGGGGTTTCCTCCAGCCCCATGCAGATGACACGCCGCAGCTCTGCGCTCAGTTTTCAGCCCGAGGTCCTCGCCAGTGCAAAGGGCGACCTCGAGGTTGTCTCTACTGTGTATGCGCCACTGTCAACCTACGGTGTATGCGCCACTGAACTACTGTGCTGGCACAGTACACCATTTACAACATGGACTTGATTGACAGCAGTGCAGACGCACTAGAGAAGGTCGCCATCTTCACCCGCAGGGACCCCAGGCCAAAAACTGAGCGCGGAGCTGCGGCCTGGGACGTGTCTTCTGCAAGGGGCTGGAGGAAGCCCCGGGTAAGTAGAGCGGGGGACCCATATTTTTACCTGATGACTCCATTAAGGGGGCTTTATAAGGGTGTGCACAAAAGACTGTTACCTGTCATGTGCATGAGTTTACAGGCAGACTCTGGCCAGTCCCTGTGCACCTTTTGCTCTATCCCTGCCATGTGCCCTGCCCAGCTTTAGTAAAGCCTGTGTTGCCTGCAATTGCTCCTGTATGAGTAACGCTCTTATACACAAATGCCGGTGACACAGGCTTCAATACAGTAGGAGAGGGCACACACAGCAGAGACGGAGCAAGAGATGCACGGGGGCAGGCTGGCCAGCATTTGCCTATATACTTGCCTTTATGACAGGCAATTGGGACGGTCCTTTGTGCACCACCCTGTACTTTATAAAAGGGTTTGTTGCCTAGGCCACAATTTATCACTGCTTGTTATCTGCTACCTTCTAAATTAGGGATGATGAATGAGATGCAAATAGTTCAGAGTTTATGCATGATTATGTAAGTGTATGCAGCTTGAAAAGGAACCAATCAATTTAAACCTGGGTGGGACTTGATTGGTCCATTTTCAAGCAGCATAAATTTGGGGGTGTGGCCTTTGCTGAGGGGCGGAGTTTAGGGCGCCAGAACTTCTGTGCCTATAGGGTCCTGAGCTGTAAATCCGGCCCTGAGATCACAGTACATTTTAGCGATTCTTCTATGGTAAACAAAAGAGAAAATCCTTCTTAGGATTCTCCATCCTCTATCTTGAAGCCAATCCTGATGTAATTTCCTCCCTTACTCTCCTCTGCCTGATTGTGTTTGCATTGTCTGCAATAGAAAGTGCATTGTCTCAGCATGAGAAATATTGACCAATCAGAGAGGTACAGGGGTGTGGGAGGGGAAAATGGGAGGGAAAGAGGCTTCAGCTAATCATGCTGCATTAGTTAAGTCTGAGTTTAAAGTAGAGAAGCAAAAAAGGATAACCCAGCATGCCCTGCAACTTTCTGTGTGCGGCAATGTACCAAATAAGTCAGGTAAACTGGGGAATGATCATTTATCAACAAGAAAAGTAACATAGCTCCCAACTGTCCCTCTTTCGGAGGGACAGTCCCTCTTTGGAAGCCCTGTCCCTCTGTCCCTCTTTCCTCCTCATTTGTCCCTCTTTCAGGACTTTGTCCCTCTTTCTATGTAAATATATATATTTCTCTACTAAAAATGTGTTTGGTTGACTCTAAACTTTATTCCCATCCTTTAAATTAAAATGAGTTAATATGAAGGAAAATGAACCAGGATAGGAAGGACCAGTGTGGTTTGAATTATACAACAACATATTACGCGGGACTAGGGGTGTGATGGGGCGTGATCAGGGGTGTGGCAGGGGCGTGGCTTAAGTGTTCCTCTTTCTCATCTCAAAAAGTTGGGAGGTATGAAGTAATAGTGATTTTTAACTTTTGGATTACCTGGTTAGCATCCTTATTACTTGTTTACCAGATGAAAATAAAGAATTAATTTTTTATTTTATGCCCGTCAGATACACTTTAAAGGCATGCACAGTAGAGCCCGGAGGACGTCCGATGACGTCAGCGCGCCGGCGTGGGACGCAGAAGTTCCGGGCCTTGGAGTGCAGAAGAGCCCGACCTGGCAGCCGGCCTGGCCAGGTCGGGTCGGCCACCGGAGACCACCGGGAGCCTGCGGAGCGGCGGCGAGGGCACCTCCTGCCTGCCACGGGCTGGAGGAAGCCCCATGTAAGTGGAAATTGATTTTTATTTTTTTACCCACCCTCCCTGAACCTTTCCTTTAAAGAACTGTAGTGAAAATAATGTAATGAATAAAACAGTGTATTTTTTTTACAATATTAATTTATAAATATAATTTATATTAAGTTATAAATGATTTAGTCAGTGTTTGCCCTCTGTAAAATCTTTCCTCTCCCCAATTTACATTCTGCAATTTATCTATGGTGGTGAAATCTGGTCAGCTCTGCGGAATGTTTGTCTCTTAGAATTCTAAAGCCAGTGAAAATAATGCCTGGTCTCCCAGAATACTCTGGAAACAAAATTACACATAGCTAAACAGCCCAGACAAAGCATCACTAGAAGGGCGGGGCTACATTCCGGTATACAGCAATATATAGATATACAGTGGGTTGCAAAAGTATTTGGCCCCTTTAAAGTTTTCCACATTTTGTCATATTACTGCCACAAACATGCATCAATTTTTTTTTGGAATTCCACATGAAAGACCAACACAACGTGGTGTACATGTGAGAAGTGGAACGAAAATCATACATGATTCCAAACATTTTTTTACAAATAAAAAACTGCAAAGTAGGGTGTGCGTAATTATTCGGTCCCCTTTGGTCTGAGTGCAGTCAGTTGCCTATAGACATTGCCTGATGAGTGCTAATGACTAAATAGAGTGCACCTGTGTGTAATCTAATGTCAGTACAAATACAGCTGCTCTGTGACGGCCTCAGAGGAGAGAATATTGGGAGCAACAACACCGTGAAGTCCAAAGAACACACCAGACAGGTCAGGGATAAAGTTATTGAGAAATTTAAGGCAGGCTTAGGCTACAAAAAGATTTCCAAAGCCTTGAACATCCCACGGAGCACTGCTCAACGATCATTCAGAAATGGAAGGAGTATGGCACAACCGTAAACCTACCAAGACAAGGCCATCCACCTAAACTCACAGGCCGAACAAGGAGAGCGCTGATCAGAAATGCAGTCAAGAGGCCCATGGTGACTCTGGACGAGCTGCAGAGATCTACAGCTCAGGTGGGAGAATCTGTCCATAGGACAATTATTAGTCGTGCACTGCACAAAGTTGGCCTTTATGGAAGAGTGGCAAGAAGAAAGCCATTATTAACAGAAAAGCAAAAGAAGTCCCGTTTGCAGTTTGCCACAAGCCATGTTGGGGACACAGCAACCATGTGGAAGAAGGTGCTCTGGTCAGATGAGACCAAAATGGAACTTTTTAGCCAAAATGCAAAACGCTATGTGTGGCAGAAAACTAACACTGCACATCACTCTGAACACACCATCCCCACTGTCAAATATGGTGGTGGCAGCATCATGCTCTGGGGGTGCTTCTCTTCAGCAGGGACAGGGAAGCTGGTCAGAGTTGATGGGAAGATGGATGGAGCCAAATACAGGGCAAACTTGGAAGAAAACCTTTTGGAGTCTGCAAAAGACTTGAGACTGGGGCAGAGGTTCACTTTCCAGCAGGACAACGACCCTAAACATAAAGCCAGTGCAACAATGGAATGGTTTAAAACAAAACATCTCCATGTGTTAGAATGGCCCAGTCAAAGTCCAGATCTAAATCCAATCGAGAATCTGTGGCAAGATCTGAAAACTGCTGTTCACAAACGCTGTCCATCTAATCTGACTGAGCTGGAGCTGTTTTGCAAAGAAGAATGGGCAAGGATTTCAGTCTCTAGATGTGCAAAGCTGGTAGAGACATACCCTAAAAGACTGGCAGCTGTAATTGCAGCAAAAGGTGGTTCTACAAAGTATTGAGGCCGAATAATTACACACACCCCACTTTGCAGTTATTGATTTGTAAAAAATGTTTGGAATCATGTATCATTTTCGATCCACTTCTCACGTGTACACCACTTTGTATTGGTCTTTCATGTGGAATTCCAATAAAATTGATCCATGTTTGTGGCAGTAATGTGACAAAATGTGGAAAACTTCAAAGGGGCCGAATACTTTTGCAAGCCACTGTATCTGAAGTGTTTCTGATACTGAAACCAGAAAATTTACTGTAAAAGTGGGTATCTGAATAAATTACTGTAGCCTACTATTAGGTCACTGCAGTGCCACTAAAATCTCGCCTCACCTGTGCCGCTTTAAGAGTTCCTCAACAGTGTAGCCAAACTCCATGCTTAGTAGCGTAGCTTAGAAGCTCTGGGCCCTAGTGTGAGTTTTACATAGGACCCCCTCAAGCGCTCTATACATAGCACTTAATAGAGCCACACAACCTGGACAGCCATAATGTCTGAGAGGTGTAAGCAGAGGAGGGGACAGCTGCAGTGTCAGAGAGGAGTAAGCAGGAGAGCTGCAATGTCAGAGAGGTGTAAGCAGGGGAGGGGACAGATGCAGTGTCAGAGAGGTGAACGCAGGGGAGGGGACAGCTGCATTGTCAGAGAGGTGTAAGCAGGGGAGGAGACAGATGCAATGTCAGAGAGGTGAACGCAGGGGAGGGGACAGCTGCATTGTCAGAGAGGTGTAAGCAGGGGAGGAGACAGATGCAATGTCAGAGAGGTGTAAGCAGGGGAGGGGACAGCTGCAGTGTCAGAGAGGTGTAAGCAGAGGAGGGACAGCTGCAGTGTCAGAGAGGTGTAAGTAGAGGAGGGGATAGATGCAGTGTCAGATAGGTGTAAGCAGAGGAGGGGACAGCTGCATTGTCAGAGAGGAGTAAGCAGAGGAGGGGAGAGCTGCAGTGTCAGAGAGGTGTAAGCAGGGGAGGAGACAGATGCAGTGTCAGAGAGGTGTAAACAGAGGAGGGGACAGCTGCAGTGACAGAGAGGTGTAAGCAGAGGAGGGGAGAGCTGCAGTGTCAGAGAGGTGTAAGCAGGGGAGGGGACAGCTGCAGTGTCAGAGAGGTATAAGCAGGGGAGGGGAGAGTTGCAGTGTCAGAGAGGTGTAAGCAGAAGAGGGGACAGCTGCAGTGTCAGAGAGGTGTAAGTAGGGGAGGGGACAGCTACAGTGTCAGAGAGGTGTAAGCAGAGGAGGGGACAGCTGCAGTGTCAGAGAGGTGTAAGCAGAGGAGGGGACAGCTGCAGTGTCAGAGAGGTGTAAGCAGGGGAGGGGACACCTGCAGTGTCAGAAAGGTGTAAGCAGGGGAGGGGACAGCTGCAGTGTGAGAGAGGTATAAGGAGGGGGAGGGGAAAGCTGCATTGTCAGAGAGGTGTAAGTAGGGGAGGGGATAGCTGCAGTGTCAGTGAGGTATAAGCAGGGGAGGGGATAGCTGTAGTGACAGAAAGATGTAAGCGGGGAGGGGACAGCTGCAGTGTCAGAGAGATGTAAGCAGGGGAGGGGACAGCTGCATTATCAGAGAGGTGTAAGCAGGGGAGGGGAGACTTTCAGCATCAGAGAGATGTAAGCAGGGGAGGGGAAAGCTGCAGTGTCACTGAGGCTTGAGCAGGGGACAGCTGCAGTGTCAGACAGGTGTAAGCAGGGGAGGGGACAGCTGCAGTGTCATTGAGGTTTGGGAAGGGGAGAGCTGCAGTGTCAGAGAGGTGTACGCAGGGGAGAGGAGATCTGCAGTGTCAAAGAGGTGTAAGCAGGGGAGGGGACAGCTGCAGTGTCAGAGAGGTGTAAGCAGAGGAGGGGACAGCTGCAGTGTCAGAGAGGTGTAAGCAGAGGAGGGGACAGCTGCAGTGTCAGAGAGGTGTAAGCAGGGGAGGGGACACCTGCAGTGTCAGAAAGGTGTAAGCAGGGGAGGGGACAGCTGCAGTGTGAGAGAGGTATAAGGAGGGGGAGGGGAAAGCTGCATTGTCAGAGAGGTGTAAGTAGGGGAGGGGATAGCTGCAGTGTCAGAGAGGTATAAGCAGGGGAGGAGATAGCTGTAGTGTCAGAAAGATGTAAGCGGGGAGGGGACAGCTGCAGTGTCAGAGAGATGTAAGCAGGGGAGGGGACAGCTGCATTATCAGAGAGGTGTAAGCAGGGGAGGGGAGACTTTCAGCATCAGAGAGATGTAAGCAGGGGAGGGGAAAGCTGCAGTGTCACTGAGGCTTGAGCAGGGGACAGCTGCAGTGTCAGACAGGTGTAAGCAGGGGAGGGGACAGCTGCAGTGTCATTGAGGTTTGGGAAGGGGAGAGCTGCAGTGTCAGAGAGGTGTACGCAGGGGAGAGGAGATCTGCAGTGTCAAAGAGGTGTAAGCAGGGGAGGGGACAGCTGCAGTGTCAGAGAGGTGTAAGCAGGGTAGGGGACAGCTGCAGTTTCAAAGAGGTGTAGGCTGGTGAGGGGAACAGTCTATTAATGGTTCCAATTTCTCACAGCGGTATCACGGTATATGGTATTACACAATTATTTGGACCTGGGCCGCCCTCTTACATTACATAATGTGCCCCACATCAGTATGATAGCTAGATGTGCCCCACTCCCACAGCATACATATGATTTGGGTACAGGGTAAAGGTGTAAAACGGCTCACCCTGCTCCTGCAAAAGTCCTGGTGGCATGAAATACTATTCCCCTCTTCCAGGTCGCCATGGATAGTGGTGAAAGATGTAATTCAGCTTCAAGCTATTGCTGGCAGCCAAATTACAGTGTTTTTATAGTAATTTGTACTCTGTATCTTATTACGGCCCATGGGGGGCACCGGTTGCACCCAATTACCTGCCACTGTTTTTACAGAGCTCCACTTCCTCCGTATGGTAGCCAGTTATAGTTGCCTCCAGTATGCCTAGTTAGGTATAGGTGCCCCCAGTAGGAGTAGCCAGGAATAGGTGCAGCCAGTAATAGATGGCATAGTATAGGTAGCCAGGAATAGTTGTAGCCAGCAAGAGGTGGCCGCAGCATAGGCAGAGGCGTAGCTAGGGCTTTCAGCGCCCGGGGACAAAGACTATTAATGCGCCCTGTAAGGAAAAAGGGGGCGTGACCATGCAACCGAATGTGGGCGTGGTAATGGGTGGGGCCAAATATACATGACCTTAGCAGTGGTGTAAAAGGTCTGCCAGGAAAGTTTGAGCTCTGCCATAGTGTTTCCCCCCAAAATACATGTAATCTGGCAGGAATACTTTACCAAGCTCATCGGAGCACAAGCTTCCAATCCCCGGCGTCTTTTTAGCACCTTCAACTCCCTGCTTAAACCCACCCCCCCACCTTCTGTTTCCTCCCTCTCTGCCACAGATTTAGCCACACACTTCACCAACAAAATAGTCTCCATCCGTCAGGAAATATCCAATCTTCAATCTTCACCTCCCACCTGCTCACAACCTACTCCTTCTCCACCCTATCCTCCCCTCACCTCCTTCACTCCTACTACCACTGAGGAGGTCAACCACCTACTGCAGACTTCCCATACCACTACCTCCCCCCTTGACCCTATCCCTTCTGATCTACTTCAGCCTCACTTCACGGATCTGGCCCCAGTCCTCACTACCATGTTTAACCTCTCCCTATCCACAGGCACCTTCCCCTCAGACTTCAAGCAGGCCACTGTACTGCCTCTGCTCAAGAAACCCTCCCTCGACCCCTCGCTACCCTCCAACTACCGCCCGATCTCCCTCCTCCCCTTCGCCTCAAAACTCCTTGAGCGTCTGGTTCACAAACGCCTGACCCAGTACCTCAATGCCAACTCACTACTAGACCCACTGCAATCTGGATTTCGGCCTGCCCACTCAACCGAAACGGCTCTCACAAAAGTGGTCAATGACCTTGCCTTAGCTAAAGCTGAAGGTAAATACAGCATTCTCCTCCTCCTTGACCTTTCAGCAGCTTTTGATACAGTAGATCATCCCCTACTCCTCCAGTCCCTCCAATCCATGGGCATTCACGATCTCGCCCTGACCTGGCTTTCATCCTACCTCTCCAACCGCTCCTTCACGACCTCCTTAAATGAGTCCTCGTCCACCCCCAACCACCTCTCAGTGGGAGTCCCCCAAGGCTCGGTCCTTGGCCCCCTACTGTTCTCCCTATACACATCCTCCATTGGCAAGGTTATCTCCTCCATGGGTTTTAACTATCATCTGTATGCAGATGACACCCAAATCTATCTCCACACCCCTGACATATCCACCACTACCATAGACAAGGTCTCCTCCTGCCTATCTGCCATCTCCTCCTGGATGTCCGCTAGGTTCCTAAAACTAAATCTAGACAAAACGGAATTTATGATCTTCCCACCCCGGTCATCCCTGGACCTCCCAGATGTGCAGGTCACTGTTAACCACACTACTATTCACCCTACCTCTCAAGCCCGCTGTCTGGGTGTCACCCTGGACTCCGCACTCTCCTTCACTCCCCACATCCAAAACCTCACAAAGTCCTGCAACTTCCACCTTCGTAACATCTGTAAGATTCGCCCTTTCCTGACCCCTGCCACCACCAAACTCCTCATCCATGCCCTCATAATTTCCCGCCTCGACTACTGCAATGCCCTTCTGTCTGGACTCCCTAAGACCCGAATAGCCCCACTGCAGTCCATCATGAATGCGGCTGCCAGAATTATCCACTCCTCCCATCGCTCCACCAGGGCGGCTCCCCTCCGTGAATCCCTCCACTGGCTTCCTATCCAGTCCAGAATCAGATTCAAGATATTGTGTCTGACCTACAAATCCATCCACAAAACCTGTCCAACCTACATTTCTGATCTTACTCAGAGATACACACCAAGCCGCTCACTCCGCTCCTCCAATGAACTTCGCCTGACCGTTCCCTGCATCACCCAGTCCCATGCACGCCTCCAAGACTTCTCAAGAGCCGCTCCGACACTATGGAACTCCCTACCTCCACCCATTAGGGCAGCCCCCTCCTTCAACACCTTCAAGAAGGCCCTCAAAACTCACCTTTTCACTCTTGCCTACCACCCCTCACAATTGCTCTAAACCCACAGCCGAACTCTGGTCCCCTACCTCTCGTGTCCCTACCTCTCCCTCTAGATTGTAAGCCTTTGGGCAGGGTCCTCACTCCTTTTGTGTCCTACCTGATCATGCACCTCTATTACTGTGCACCCATGCTATGCATTTGAGTGAACCTAACTTGCCTAACTCCATGCTCCCATCCAGTGACTGACTAAGCATTACCTTGTACTCATACTGTGCTGTGTGATCTGGTTTTCTTGTATTCCTGTATTGTCATTTTGCTGTTTGTCACCCCTAAATATTGTCTGTAACCTAAATTAATGTCCAGCGCTGCGTAATATGTTGGCGCTTTATAAATACAACAAATAAATAAATAAATAAATAAATAAATCTGACAGCATTTCACCAAAAATACATGTCATTTGGCAGAGGTTCCTCCAAAATACAGATAATTTGGCAATGGTTCCCCCAAAATAGACATAATCTGGCAGCAGTGGTTCCCCCAACATACATATAATCTGATATAAGGATGTACAGAGGCGCCAAAAGGATAAAATATGCTAAAAAGTTTAAAACGATCAGGTGGCGGTGGTGGACCAGCCACACCAAAACAGACATGATGCTGTCGCTTGAGGTAGTAATAATTTATTCAAACACTCCTAGAAAAAATTGCACCGGCTTTCACGGGCACAATCCTGCTTTATCAGGCAATAAGCAACCAGAGTATCACTCACACACAGCTCGGGGTCTAATAACAGCTTGGCACCTCTGCCACAGACCCTGAACTGTGTGATACTCCGGTTGCTCATTGCCTGATGAAGCGGGATTGTGCCCATGAAAGGCGTTTTTCTAGGAGTATTTTAATAGATTATTACTACCTCAAGCGACAGCATCGTGTCTGTTTTGGTGTGGCTGGTCCACCACCGCCACCTGATCGTTTTAAACTGTTTTGCATATTTTATCCTTTTAGCGCCTCTGTACATCCTTATATCAAGTTTTCCATCCCTGGTGGAAGGGTGGTACACTCTTTTTTTCTATCTACAGAGAGCAACATCTTAGCCCTGAGTATATGTAGAAGTTGCCCCCCCCCCCCCCCCAGCGGGAGCGCAGAGAAGAGGGAGAGCGGTGGGCACAACGGGGAAGGGGGGGAAGTCTTGCCTCACTTTAGGGCTCACCTCTCTTGCTCCCCCTGCAGATATGAGCGGCGGGTGGGCGGGCAGCAGAACACTTACTTCATTCGTGCGGAGAAGACAGATTTGTGCTCTGCTAATCTGGTCTAGTCTAGACCAGATCAGCGGAGCACAGATCTGTCTTCTCCACGTGAATGAAGTAAGTGTTCTGCCGCCCGCCCGCCGCTCATATATGCAGGGGGAGCGAGAGAGAGGGTGAGCCCTAAGGTGAGGGAAGTGGGTGAGACTTCCCCCACTTCCCCACTGTGCCCACCGCTCTCCCTCTTCTCTACGCTCCCGCTGGGGGGGAGGGGATAAATAAATAATAATTTAAAAAAACAGGTCACAGCAGGGCGCCCCTAGGGACCCAGCGCCCGGGGGCACGTGTCCTACCCCGCCCACCCCAAGCTACGCCTCTGAGCATAGGTAGCCATTAGGGTTGCTCTGATACTCCGGATCACGGATTCGAGTGATCACGGTCATGACTCCGCCCACTTCCTAATTGGTCATGATCGTGATCACGAGTAGAAGCGAAAAAATGATTCGAATGCGGTTTCAAGTCAAAATTCTGCATTGACTCCGGAATTACTAATTGGAATTTGTGATTTTCAGCTGACTTTAATGATTAATAGCAAAGCCCCCTTACATGCTAGAAACACCAAATTTGCAGGATATGTTAAGTGGAACAGTTGGAACAAGAGGACTTTTTTTTCAAAAAGACCTAATAGTTTTTGAGAAAATTGATTTTAAAGTTTCAATAGGAAAAAAAGTACTGTATATATTTAAATGCGGTAAATGATAGATAATGTAGCAAACCTAACAGTTGTGTTAATTTACATACAGTATATCAAAAGAAAGAGCATGATGGGGTTCCCAGGGGGTCCGTACGCAGTGTTCAGAGTGTGGGAAATTTAAATAAAGAAATGACATGGGTCCCCCCCCCCCCCCCCCCCGAGCCTCTTTAACCCCTAGTCTTCCTGGAAGAAAAGGAGTTAAAGAGGCTCGGGAGGGGGGGGGGGGGGATCTCTGCCGGTGGAGATCTTCAATCAACTTGTAATTGAAGATCGCAAGATTACAGGATATTGGGACCTTTCAATGATATAAGCATGGGAACATTTTTTTAAAGGTACAGGTAAGTATTTCTGGTTAATCAAGATTAACCACTTAGTGACATGCAGACGTATTAAAACGTCCTGCTGGAGCCTCTTAATGGCTCCAGGACGTTTTAAAACGTCATGCACTGCTGCTGCTGCTGTGCGCGCTCCTGTGCGCGCGTGCACACGCATATGCGCTCCCGTGCGTGCACGTGTATTTCTGTGCACGTGAAAATAGAGAAAAAACCCATCAAAAAAAAATTGCACCTATATTTCCAAATGCTATATTGTCACCATACTTTGTACTAGGGACATAATTACAATCTTGTTATAACCAGAACAAATAGGCAGATAAAATGTGTGGGTTTTATGTACAGTAGCAGTGTTTATATTAAAAATATAGGGGATGAAATTGGAGAAATTGTGTATTTTTTCATTTTTTCCTTGTTTTCCCCTTTAAAATGCATAGAAAATAAAGTAATTACTGAAAACAAATATGAAGCCCAAAAAGCCCAATTGATGGTGAAAAGAACAAGATATAGATCATTCCATTGTGATTAGTAGTGATTAAGCTATTGGCAAATGAAAGGGATGAGCACTGAAAGGTGAAAATCGCTCTTGTCCATTAGGGTAAAAACCTCCTTGGGGTGAAGTGGTTAATAAAGGACTTTTTTTGTTGTTGCGTTTTTATTTCATTTAACCCTTTGTGGAAATGGGTAAGAGGTAATTTGTAGCCCTATACTCATTTCTCCTGGGTGGGGGGCAGGCATCTGGGGGTCCCCTTCCTAAAGAGGACTTCCAGATGCCAACATGAACTCCCCCAGGAAGTCGTCGCCCCCATCTCCTCCAGGAGCACCAGAGGTGGGGAAGTACCTCTTTTCCATGGATTGGACTAGGGGGGAGGAGGAGGCTTGGCCACCTCTCCCCCCCAAGGCCCTTCATACCATGGACCATGCGGGCTGGTATAACTCAGGGTGCGAAGCCCCACTCGGCCTGGGCTCCACATTTTGGCTATCCCAGCCTGCATGGGGCAAAGGGTTAAAGATGCTCGGGAGGGGGGACCCCCACATCATTTTTTTTATTTCCCACACTCTAAACATAAAAATAAAAGTTTCCCAAAATAGGTAAAGTTGTCAGGGATCTTCATACAGCCATATTGTGGCTGTATAGCGATCCCTGGCCAAAGTGTTGCGATCCCTGGCCAAAGTCGTATGCACCCACTGGAAACCCCATCTGAAATTCATTGTTCTTTCTTTTGACAGATGTAAATTTACACTACAGTTAGGTTTGCTACATTAACTGTCATTTACCGCATTTAAATATATACTTTTTTTTCCTATTGAAACTTTAAAATCGATTTTCTTAAAAACTATTAGGTCTTTCTGTCCCTCTTGTTCCAACTGTTCTACTTAACATAACCTGCAAATTTGGTGTGTCTAGCATGTAAGGGGGATTTGCTATTAAGCAAGCATTAAAGTCAATGGGAACCGTCGCCTTAAAGAGACTCTGTAACAACAAAAAGATCCCCTGGGGGGTACTCACCTCGGGTGGGGGAAGCCTCAGGATCCTAATGAGGCTTCCCACGCCGTCCTCTGTCCCACGGAGGTCTCGCTGCAGCCCTCCGAACAGCCGGCGACTGTGCCGACTGTTCAATTCAATATTTACCTTTGCAGGCTCCAGCGGGGGCGCTGTGGCTGCTTTCGCTCCGAAGGAGGCGGAAATACCCGATCTCAGTCGGGTCCGCTCTACTGCGCAGGCGCCGGAGACTTGCGCCTGCGCAGTAGAGCGGACCCGACGGCGATCGGGTATTTCCGCCTCCTTCGGAGCGAAAGCAGCCAGAGCGCCTGCGCAGGAGCCTGCAAAGGTAAATATTACGTCACCGCTGTACGGAGGGCTACAGCGAGACCCCCGAGGGACGCAGGACGGCGTGGGAAGCCTCATTAGGATCCTGAGGCTTCCCCCACCCGAGGTGAGTACCCCACAGGGGCCGTTTTTTCGTTACAGTTCCTCTTTAAAAAAAAAAAATTGTTGCTATTTCTGCCGCTAAAGGGAGGCTTCAGGAAGTCTTCAGGGACCCGAGTGCTCCCGAAGATGGACCGCCCCATACTGCGCATGCCTGAGCACCCTCTATTGTGCAACTGTGTGTGCGCAGTATGCAGCCTCTTGTCTTTGGGAGGACTCAGCTCCCGAAGACTTCCAAAGTCCCACGCGGCTGGGGTTTTAAAAGGGGGATCCTGTGCTGCATGAAGCGGGAGAGGAGAGGGAAGGCTCTATAGGACCCAGAACCTTCCCTCTCCTTAGGTAAGTATCTGACTTTTTTTTTTTAGGCGACGGTTCCCATGGACTTTAAAGTCGGTGGGCTGATTCCGACTCGTGATGAAGGCTGTAAGGGTTAAATGCGAATGAAATTACAGATGCATTTGAAATCGCTATCCGTGACCGTGGCTGATCACGAATTACGATTTCGAGTCCATGATCGCTCAAATTGACTTGGAATCAAAGGCTACTGGTAGCCAGTAATAGCTGGCCGTAGTATAGGTAGCCAGGAATAGGTGTAGCTAGGGCTGAGCGGAACAGCTGAATTCCGATTTCATCGAAATTTCGTGTACCGCATGCGAAAACCGAGTTTCGTGTTCCGAATTTTCGTGTTCCGAGTGCATTTCTATTGAATTAAATAGTGTTAACTTCTGCAGTTAATTGTAAAGCCCCCGTACATGCTATCATCACCAAATTTGGCATGTATGTTAAGCAGATGAGTAGGAACATGGTAAAAAAAAATTTTGTGAAAAGAGCTTATAGTTTTTGAGCAAATCAATTTCAAAGTTTCATAAGAAAAATGTTTTTTAAACTGTGTAAAATGACACTGCTGCAGAGCAGGTTACTGCATTCCGAGTTCTGTATACATATTGTATACATTTCATGAAAACAGACAGCGTGGGGTCCCCCCTCCCAAGCCTCCTTAACCCCTTGTCCCCCATGCAGGCTGGGATAGCCAGAATGCGGAGCCCCGGCCACGTGGGGCTTCGCACCCTGAGCTATACCAGCCCGCATGGTCCATGGTATGGGGGGGCTCTGGAGGAGAGGGGCGGCCAACCTCCCCCTCTCCCCCAGAGCCCTTGTCCAATCCATGGACAAGGGGCTCTTCCCCACCTCCGGTGCCCCAGGAGGAGGTGGGGGCCGCCGACGTCCTGGGGGGTTCATGGTGCCATCCGGGGTTCCCCTTTAACAAGCGGACCCTGGAAGCCGCCCCCTCCCCAGGAGAAATGAGTATAGGGGTACACGGTACCCCTTACCCATTTCAGCAGAGTTAAAAAAAGAAATAAAAACACGACAACGAAAAAAGTCCTTTATTGTTCTAAATTAACCAGGGATACTTACCTTGCAATAATCTCACGCCAGTAACCTCAGGAGTGGTCCCACGCCAGTATCCTCTTAGGACATTTCACCACCCTCCCACACTGACTAACTCCCACCACTGAATGGTCACAGTCAGCCTCTGCATCTGTATAGCAGAGGTTGAGAACACGAAAATCTTGCCTTTAAAACCAGAAATTTCGGCAAACAGTGATGCAATCAAAATGGCCACTGGGAAATCCCCGATCGCTGGAGGCCACACCAGAGTGGCGAAACCAGTGATTTTTTACATAGATGGTGGGTCCAGGTGACCAGAGCAGGAGGTGCCCTAATCCCCTGGACCCACCCATTCATGTGAAATAACGCGTATTCTGACACTCTGAGGTGGCCTCTGGGGAACGGGGATTCCCCAGCAGCCATTTTGTTTATGACACTGTTTGCCGAAAATTCTTGTTTTAGCAAACAATTTTCGTGTTTCTAGCTTATGCAATACAGATTGCAGAGGCTGTCTACAGCCATTCATCCCCAGGAGTTCTGCAGGATCGGCAGGTGCGCGGGATCTCCTAAGAGGATAGAGGGGGGCACAGCGCAGGAAGGTGGGAAAGTGGGCACAGAGTGGCGGGGAGGAGTGGAAGCCTTCCCCCCTCCCTCACCTAGGGTCCCCCTTCCGTGCTCCCCCTCCAAAATTGCAGCCAGCAGCGGCAGCGAGCGGGAATCACTTACCGAGAGAAGAGCTCTGTGTGCCGCTGCTGGTCTGGTCTCCTGCATTCCATTGTCCAATTACGCTCTCACAGGAAGTACTGCGAGAGCGTGATTGGACAGTGTCAGTGCAGAATACTAGACCAGCGGCACACAGAGCTATCGCTCGCAGTAAGCCGTTCCGCTGGCTGGCTGAAATTCTGGAGGTGGGGGGGAGTGCGCAAGGGGGGGCCCTAGGTGAGGGAGGGGAGGCTTCCCCCCCTCCCCGCCGCTCTGTGCCCACTTTCCCACCTTCCTGCGCTGTGCCCCCCTCTATTCTCTTAGGAGGTCCCGCGCACCTGCCGATCCTGCAGAACTCCTGGGGATGAATGGCTGTAGACAGCCTCTGCAATCTGTATTGCATAAACTAGAAACACGAAAATTGTTTGCTAAAACAAGAATTTTCGGCAAACAGTGTCATAAACAAAATGGCTGCTGGGGAATCCCCGTTCCCCGGAGGCCACCTCAGAGTGTCAGAATACGCGTTATTTCACATGAATGGGTGGGTCCAGGGGATTAGGGCACCTCCTGCTCTGGTCACCTGGACCCACCATCTATGTGAAAAATCACTGGTTTCGCCACTCTAGTGTGGCCTCCAGCGATCGGGGATTTCCCAGTGGCCATTTTGATTGCATCAATGTTTGCCGAAATTTCTTGTTTTAAAGGCAAAATTTTCGTGTTCTCAGCCTCTGCTATACAGATGCAGAGGCTGACTGTGACCATTCAGTGGTGGGAGTTAGTCAGTGTGGGGAGGGTGGTGAGATGTCCTAAGAGGATACTGGCGTGGGACCACTCCTGAGGTTACTGGCGTGAGATTATTGCAAGGTAAGTATCCCTGGTTAATTTAGAACAATAAAGGACTTTTTTCGTTGTCGTGTTTTTATTTCTTTTTTTAACTCTGCTGAAATGGGTAAGGGGTACCGTGTACCCCTATACTCATTTCTCCTGGGGAGGGGGCGGCTTCCGGGGTCCGCTTGTTCAAGGGGAACCCGGATGGCACCATGAACCCCCCAGGACGTCGGCAGCCCCCACCTCCTCCTGGGGCACCGGAGGTGGGGAAGAGCACCTTGTCCATGGATTGGACAAGGGCTCTGGGGGAGAGGGGGAGGTTGGCCGCTCCTCTCCTCCAGAGCCCCCCCATACCATGGACCATGCGGGCTGGTATAGCTCAGGGTGCGAAGCCCCACGTGACCGGGGCTCCGCATTCTGGCTATCCCAGCCTGCATGGGGGACAAGGGGTTAAGGAGGCTTGGGAGGGGGGACCCCACGCTGTCTGTTTTCATGAAATGTATACAATATGTATACAGAACTCGAAATGCAGTAACCTGCTCTGCAGCAGTGTCATTTTACACAGTTTAAAAAACATTTTTCCTATGAAACTTTAAAATCGTTTATTTCAAAAACTATAAGCTCTTTTCACAAATTTTTTTTTTTACCATGTTCCTACTCATCTGCTTAATATACATGCCAAATTTGGTGATGATAGCATGTAAGGGGGCTTCACAATTCACCACGGAATTTAGCACAATTGACTTCAATGTAAACACGAAATCGGTACTCGGAATTGCAGAATTTTCGAGTTTCGAGTGCTTACTCGGAACTGCCAAATTCCGATGGCAAACTCGAAATTCGGAATCCGAGAGCTCAGCCCTGGGTGTAGCCAGTAAGAGTTGGCCGCAGGATAGGTAGCCAGAAATAGGTGGCTGCAGTATCCGGTTCAGCACCGCAGTCCGAAAATCTCATGCATCCGAGCAACGTTCACTCGCCTATAACTTTATTGCTACTTATCACAATGAATTGATCTATATCTTGTTTTTTCCGCCACTAATTAGGCTTTCTTTGGGTGCTACATTTTGCTAAGAATTATTTTTTTCTAAATCTATTTTAACAGGAAGATTAAGAAAGAAATGAAAAAAATTCATTATTTCTCAGTTTTTGGCCATTATAGTTTGAAATTAATATACGCTAGCGTAATTAAAACTCATGTATTTTATTTGCCCATCTGTCCCGCTTATTACACCATTTAAACGATGTCCCTATCACAATTTATGGTGCCGATATTTGATTTAGAAATAAAGGTGCATTTTTTCAATTTGTGTCCATCACTATTTATAAGCTTATAATTTTAAATAATATAATAACATATTCTCTTGACATGCATATTTAAAAAGTTCAGACCCTTGGGTAACTATTTATGTTGTTTTTGTTTTTTTTAATTGTATTTTTTATTTTTATTTTTAATAAAAAAAAGTGTATGTGGGTAATTTTTGGTGTGGGAGGGAAACTGTTAATTTTAAATGTAAAATATATTTTTTTTTTTTATTAAAAATGAATTGTGGTGCAGTTTACTATTCGGCCACAAGATGGCCACAGTGAAAAAAGTCCTAGATGCGAACGATTTCGCATCTAGGAACTTAAAAGCAGGGGAAATGTTTCCTGGGGGCAGAAATACCGCGCTCTCTGGAGAGAAAGCGTCGGTATTTCTGCGGGGAAGATAGATCGGTGAATGGGAATTATATTCCCATTCACTGATCGGAGGGCTAGCGGCGGGCAGCGGGAGCGCGCGCGGGGGCGCGCCCGATCGCGCGCACGAGGCGGCGGCAGCAGCAGTGCCTATCTGGACGAGGAAGCTCGTCCAGATAGGCCGAACTGGTTAAAGGTAGGCAGGAATAGGTGTACCCAGTAAAAGGTGGCCGCAGTATAGGTAGCCAGGAATAGGTAGTCGGTAATAGGTGGCCGCAGTATAGGTAGCCAGGAATAGGTGTAGCCAGCAATAGGTGGCCACAGTATAGGTAGCCAGGAATAGGTAGCCTAAGTATAGGTAGCCTTGAATATGTGTAGCCAGCAAGACGTGGCTGCAGTATAGGTAGCCAGGAATAGGTGTAGCCAGGTAAATGTGGCCGCAGTATAGGTAGCTGGGAATAGGTGTAGCCAGCAAGAAGTGGCCGCAGTATAGGTAGCCAGGAATAGGTGGCCTCAGTATAAGTAGCCAGAAATAGGTGGCCTCAGTATAGGTAGCATGGAATAGGTGTAGCCAGCAAGAAGTGGCCTCACTATAGGTAGCCAGGAATAGGTTGCCACAGTATAGGTAGCCAGGAATATTCTGATTCTGAATAGGTGCAGCCAGTAATAGATGGCCACAGTATAGGTAGCCAGGAATAGATGTAACCAGGTGTAGGTCGCCGCAGTATAGGTAGCCAGGAATAGATGGCCGCTGTATAGGTAGCCATAAATAGGTGTAGCCAGTAATATGTGGCCACAGTATATGTAACAAGGAATAGGTGTAGCCAGCAATAGATGGCGGCAGTATAGGTAGGCAGGAATAGGTGTAGCCAGCAATAGGTGGTCACAGTATAGGTAGGCAGGAATAGGTGTAGCCAGTAATAGGAGGCCGCAGTATATAGGGTTGCCGCGGTATACCGGTATGATGGTATACCGCAGTTTGATTGTGCATGGTAATCATACCATGCACAATCCGGTTTTACCGGATTTAGGGGACGGGGCATCAGTGGGAGAGAGCAGTGCATCGGTGGGGAGAGTGGGCAGAAATTTACCTTACTTCGGGCCACATGGAGCTGTTATTAACGTGATAATACCTGGGAAGAACAAATGTGTGTGTTGGCTGAAGGTAGTGTTGGGCGAACACCTGGATGTTCGGGTTCGGGTTCATTCGGCCGAACATGGGCCAGATGTTCGGCATGTCCTGCCCGAACCCCGAACTCAATGCAAGTCAATGGGACCCCCGAACATGTCGGTTTTGGGAGCCCTATGGGGTCGCAGGCATAAGGGGGGAGCATGCCCCGATCACGGGGGGGGGGGGGGGGGGGGAATTCCCCCATCCCCTCCGCTAGTGCTCCCCCCTCTGCCGGCTTCCCCATAAAAAATGTTTGCGGAAAGTTACCTACTAGTGGTGGGCTGGCTGGCTGGCTGTGGTGAGATGGATCATGAGTGGAGGAGTTCGACTAGTCTAGGAGCAGCGTTGAGGCCGGGCAGCGGGCGGTTCAGCGGTAGTACCCTTGTGGTACTTCCGCCCTTTCTCTGACCTCACGTCCTCTACGTGATGACGCATTATAATCTTATTGCCTGGTATTTAACATCCTGAATTGTGCAGATTTTAACGTAGACCCTGAACCAGTGTCAAAGACTTAATGTAACAAACGTTGGAGAGACAGCCGCGGTGAACAGCGCTACCACCGCAGCTGCCTCCAGCTCCCTGTTTAGCAATGTATCCGTTCCTCAGGCGTCTAGCACACCGAGGACGGGTCTGTCAGTTGCACATAGGGTTGCCTTGTCGTGTGCGCGTGCGCACAGACAGGACCTTTATGCGGGGAGGAGGCGCGTCAGCTGACCGGCCGGTCGGCTGACGCCAGAGGAGACGCTCGCCGCTCTTCATTGGTTGATAGGAGGGGGCGTGCCAGAGGGGTCTCCTCTGCTTCATAAGCCTAGCTATTCACTCGCAACTTGTCTGCTGTTGCGAATACTTCGCGTTAGCGCTCAGACCTTAGATAGATCCGGTGTGCTTTGATCTGGGAGGAAACCGGGGATTTCACACAGTGATAGGATTTGTTTGATAGCTATAATTATAATCTGAATACTGTTTATTATCTGTGTATGACTCTTGCTTGTTCTGACTACTCTTACTCTCAGTGATTCTGTACTTCTGCCCATCTGATCTTGCTGCCGACTCTGCCTGTTAAAACCTTCTTGTCATTGTCTTCTGATTTTGTACCGTATCTGTCTGTCTGTTGCCGACTCGATTAGTCTGACTACTGTACTCTCACCAGAGGGCCCTTGACTCTGGTGAGGTGCTCTGTACTGTTAGTGCCCTCCAGCTCCTCTGGTGAGGTACAGCCAAACCTATCAGTACTACTGTTGCACCAAGCACTATCCTTGCTATCACATTAGCTGCTGGTATACTTGTATTATTGGTGATTCTGCAGATCATCATATAATCAGGTATATATCTGTATTATAGTTATACTGCAGATCACCTAATAATCAGAACTCTGTTACTTGCTGACCCTTATCGTTACACTTAACAATGAAAATTCTGGGAAGTTTTGTATTACAAACCATTCACTTTTGCTATGGCTTCCAACAACTTTGTATGGATTTTTTTTTACCAGTGTCATAAAGTAATAGCAGTTGCAGACTAAATTGAAAAGTCAGTGTGTTTTTTAATAACAATGAATTACAATTATATTTTGTATGTCACTTTGATATAAGAGTGCTTTGGATTATAAGCCTGTTTCCGGAACAAATTATTCTCGCAAACCAAGGTTCCCCTGTATATATATACAGCGGGCTGCGAAAGTTTGGGCAACCTTGTTAATCGTCATGATTTTCTTGTGTAAATCGTTGGTTGTTACAATAAAAAATGTCAGTGAAATATATCATATAGGAGCAGAGCAGGGACAAGGTCCTCCAGCACCCAAGGCTGAGACACCAAAGTGCGCCCCTCCATCCTGCCACCCCAGCCATCACACACTGATTGCTATTAGACTAAGAGGGCCACAGGGCCCACGACCTCCCCAACACCTTAATATCTAGTTATCTGGCTTGCAGTCACTGCTATGTATCCCCTTTTCTTATTTATTTCTGCTTCAAACACAATTAGGAATGACAGCTGAATGAATTCTGTGCCCCCTCCTACACTGCGCCCTGAGGCTGGAGCCTCTCCAGCCTATGCCTCGGCCCGGCCCTGTATAGGAGACCCACACAGTGATATTTGAGAAATTAAATGAAGTTTATTGGATTTACAAAAAGTACGCAATAATTGTTTAACTTCTACACAACTGCATCACGCCGATGGGCGTGGCCGCGGCGGCAGCCCCAGGACCGCCTACCGCCGATCGACGTAAAGTCCTGGGGCTGCAGTTTGCAGGAGATCTCCGCTTGGGAGACTGTTAGATGGCGAAACCACCATCTAATTACATTGTACAGAACTGCGATCTGCAGCAGCACTGTACTGGGGACAGCCGTGTGACACGGCTGTCCCCTCCTGACTCTTGGTGGTGATCGGCTGTCATCACGGGGGATTGGCTGGCGGGGGTAGGGAGGGAGGGGATGAATATGTATACAAAAACAACAAAAAAAGCCAGGACATTTTAACAAAAAACAAACATATAACAATAAACAAACAAACAAACATTCGGGGGGCAATCAGACCCCGCCAACTGAGAGCTCTGTTGGTGGGGAGAGAAGGGGGAGGCACTTGTGTGCTGTGTTGCGTGGCCCTGCAGCTTGGCCTTAAAGCTGCAGTGGCCTATTAACAGAAAAATGGCCTGGTCACTAGGGGGGTTTCACACTGTGGTCCTCAAGTGGTTAAACAAAATAAGGCAGGTGCATACATTTGGGCACTGTTGTCATTTTATTGATTCCAAAACCTCTAGAACTAATTATTGGAACTCAAATTGGCTTGGTAAGCTCAGTGACCCCTGACCTACATACACCAGTGAATCCAGTTATTAGAAAGAGTATTTAAGGGGGTCAATTGTAAGTTTCCTTCCTCTTTTATTTTCTCTGAAGAGTAGCAACATGGGGGTCTCAAAACAACTCTCAAATGACCTGAAGACAAAGATTGTTCACCATCATGGTTTAGGGGAAGGATACAGAAAGCTGTCTCAGGGATGCCAGATGTCTGTTTCCACAGTTAGGAACATATTGAGGAAATGGAAGACCACAGGCTCAGTTCAAGATAAGGCTCAAAGTGGCAGACCAAGAAAAATCTCGGATAGACAGAAGCGACGAATGGTGAAAACAGTCAGAGTCAACCCACAGACCAGCACGAAAGATCTACAACATCAGATGGAGTCACTCTGCATTGTTCAGCCATTTGGCGCACTTTACACAAGGAGATGCTGTATGCAAGAGTGATGCAGACTAAGCCTTTTCTCTGCCCCCAGCGCAAACCGAGCCGCTTGAGGTATGCTAAAGCACATTTGGACAAACCAGCTTCATTTTGGAGTAAGGTGCTGTGGACTGATGGAACTAAAATGGAGTATTCGGGCATAACAAGGGGTGTTATGCATGGAGGAAAAAGAATACAGCATTCCAAGAAGAACACCTGCTACCTACAGCAAAATATGGTGGTGGTTTCATCATGCTGTGTGGCCAGTGCAGGGACTGGGAATCTTGTCAAAGTTGAGGGACGCATGGATTCTACTCAGTATCAACAGATTCTGGAGACCAATGTCCAGGAATCAGTGGCAAAGCTGAAGCTGCGCCAGGAGTGGATCTTTCAACAAGACAACAACCATAAACACTGCTCAAAATCCAATAGGGCATTCATGCAGAGGAACAAGTACAACGTTCTGGAATGCCTATCTCAGTCCCAAGATCTGAATATAATTGAAAATCTGTGGAGTGAGTTAAAGAGAGCTGTCCATGCTCGGAAGCCATCAAACCTGAATGAACTACAGATGTTTTGTAAAGAGGAATGGTCCAAAATACCTTCAGCCAGAATCCAGACCCTCATTGGGACCTACAGAAGGCGTTTAGAGGCTGTCATTTCTGCAAAAGGAGGCTCTACTAAATATTGATTTCATTTCTTTCTTGTGGTGCCCAAGATGCATCTGCCTAATTTTGTTTAACCACTTGAGGACCGCAGTGTTAATCCCCCCTAGTGACCAGGCCATTTTTAGTTAAATAGACCACTGTGCAGCTTTAAGGCCAAGCTGCAGGGCCGTACAACTCAGCACACAAGTGATCCCTCCCCCCTTTTCTCCCCACCAACAGAGCTCTCTGTTGATGGGGTCTGATCGCCACGTCCCCAACCCCCCCAGTGTTTTGTTTTTGTTTTTTTAATAAATATTTATTTATATTATTTTTTTAATAAAAACCTGCTTTTTTAAAAATTAACTTTATTATAGGCTTCAGCCTCTCACAGCGGATCTCTTCCCTGTGTCCCAGGGGGACAGCCGTGTCACACGCCCCTGATCGCAGCGCTGTACTACCCTATTTCGCCGTCTAAGTCTCCCGAGCTCCACCCCTCGAGCAGGAGATGTGTGCGCAGCCTGCGCGCGATCTCCTGCTAGCCCCATAGACAACTGTTCACACCCAGGGCTGGGCCGAGGCAGAGGCAGAAGAGGCTCCAGCCTCAGGGCGCAGTGTAGGAGGGGCTGCACAATTCATTCAGCTGTCATTCCCAATTGTGTTTGAAGGAGAAGGAAATAAGAAAAGAGGATACATGACAGTGACTGCAAGCCATATAACTAGAGATTAAGGTAATGGGGAGGTTGTGGGCCCTGGGGCGTATCTTAGTCTAATAGCAATCAGTGTGTGACGGCTGGGGTGGGAGGGATGGAGGGGCGCATTTTGGTGTCTCAGCCTTGGGTGCTGAAGGACCTTGTCCAGCTCTGTTCACACCAATGGGTGTGGAGCAGTCCTGGGGCTGCCGCACTGCTCACGCCAATTGGCATGGAGCAGTCGGCAAGTAGTTAAACAATTATTGCGCACTTTCTGTAAATCCAATAAACTTAATTTCACTTCTCAAATATCACTGTGTGTGTCTCTTATATGATATATTTAACTGACATTTTTTATCGTAACTACCAGCAATTTATACAGGAAAATCATGACGATTAACAAGGTTGCCCAAACTTTCGCATCCCACTGTATATATATCTTAAAGTTTTCATGAGAGGGGAGATATCTTCTAACTAATCGGTTGGGGTATGTCTTTCGTTGCACGTTGAACACACGACAGCACTGTGTTTCTTTACGTCTGGCATTATGAGACCCTCGACTATAAACCGCTTTCCGCACAGAAAATCCAGTGACAGGTCCTATTACTTTCAGGTGTGCCGGAGAGGTTCTGAACTCCTTGAACTCCCCAAAGGCTGCACTCTGATAACACCTGGAACCAGTTTCATACTAATTACCAAGTTCATAAAGAGAAACTGCCTGCTGCAGAGAGTTTAGCAGGCCCTCTTCCTGCGTCTGACATCGCTAATGGCCTGTTGCCATGATTTACTGCTTTTTACCAGATCCGGCGCTGATTTACCGAGACAGCTCACTATTATTCAGCTTTCATTCAGGTGGTCTACACAGAAATAGAAAGTATTTAGAATAAAAAAAAAATGGGTCTCACTCCTTGAAAGTTTCTCTGATGAGTTTGGTAAACAATGACCTCTACTTGAAGTGGACCTAAAGATGATATTAAAAAAAGTGTTTCACTTACCTTGGGCTTCTGCCAGCCCCCTGCAGCCTTCCTGTGCCCACGCCGTTTCCAAATGATCCTCCATTCCCCTTCCACGGCTCACTTTTGTCCACACCGACTTGCAACGTCCAGTCGACGTCCACTGTGGTTGTGTGGCCCTGGCCATGCGCGTCCTCGTACACGCTACCGTGGCCAGGAGCATCCTGCACAGTACGAGAAAATCTCTACTGCGCCTGTGCAGGACGCTCCCGGCGACGGGAGTGTGAACGAGGACACACGCGGCCAGGGCTGCACAACCGCAGTGGACGGCGACTTCCCGAAGTGTAATTGAGCAGTGGCGGGGGAACGGAAGATCGTTTGGTAACATCGTCAGCACAGGAAGGCTGGCAGAAGCCCCAGGTAAATGAAACTCTATTTAATTTCATCTATAGGTCAGCTTTAAGTATAGCTCTCCACATTCCTATTCTAAGCTGAGCTACGGCTAGGTGCAACTGACATGATCGTAGTGATCGTATGACTTATGCTCTGCAGTCTGTTGACCCACCTGCTTTACAGCTTGGAAATAGGGATACTCATGCGGATTCTGAGTAATTGAAATGACCACATTACCGTTCATAAACCAGCATTTCTGATAAAAAAACGGAAATCGGAATTCCTTGGTGCTCATCACAAGCTCGTGATCACCAGTAACTCGCGATCACGAGCTGTTTTTTTGTGATCATGAGTTCGTGATTGGCTCTCGATCATGAATGCCGATCACTAATGTACTCGTGACGCACTCATTACCCGACTTGTGATCATGAGTTACTCGAGATCACGAGACGGTATTCGTGATTAAAAACCCGCCGACTTTAGCAGTTAACAGCAAAGCCCCCTTACATGCTAGAAACACCAAATTTGCAGGATATCTTAAGAAGAACAGTGGGAACAAAGGGAAAATATATGTTTTTTTTAAAAACACCTTATAGTTCTTGAAAAAATGGATTTTAAAGTTTCAAAGAAGAAGAGTATACATTTAACCTTGACAGAACCCATCCACGCCAATTGGCGCGGATGCGGCGGGAGCCCCAGGATTGCCTAACGCCAATCAGCATGCTGTCCTGGGGCAGAGATTGCAAGGGATCGCGTGCACATCCCCGCTTGAATGACGCCTCGTCATCAGCCTCCCAGCTGCTAGGAACTGCCGTCTATTTACTCTGTACAGCGCTGCGATCTGAGGCAGCGCTGTACTGGGGACAACTGTGTGACACGGCTGTCCCCATGGCAGTCTCAGGGGTAGTCCGCTGTCATAGGCAGAAGCCCATGACAGCCAATCACAGTGATTGGTTGGCTGGGGGAGGGAGGGAGGGAGGGAGGGGGGTATACAAAAAAAAATACATGTTTTTATTTAAAAAAAATAAAGATATAAATATTTATTTAAAAATATACACATCCTGAAAGCGATCAGGGGGATCACTTGTGTGCTGAGTTGTGCGGCCCTGCAGCGAGGCGACGCCTTAAAGCTGCAGTGGCCTATTTTGTAAAAAATGGCCTGGTGGTCTTTAAGGGGATTTAAGCCCGTGGTCCTTAAGTAGTTAAATGCGGTAAATAACAATTAATACAGCAAACCTAATGGTAGTGTAAATGTACATATATCACAAGAAAGAGCAATGCATTTCATGACAGGCTGTATAAAGATCCCTGGCATCTTTTCCTAATTTTCAAAACTTTTTTTTATGTTCAGATGGTGGGAAATTAAAAAAAAATGACGTGAGGTCCCCCTTCCTGAGCATCTTAACCCCTTGGGCTTTATTCACTAAAGCGTGCTAACACTAAGCACGACAGTGATAAACTGCTTTACACGTGATATCATGAGCGTTAAGATTTGCAAATTATTGTTATCACGTGCTAAGTATCATTATCACACAAAGTCACTGCAGATCATGCGAACGGTATGTAGATAATGAACTATCACTGTATACAGTACATTACGCGACGCGTATTAAACTTTGCACGCGCCGTATTACATTAACTCACATGTTAATGTAAGCACCAATGCTGATTTCATTGCCAATCTTTTGATTGCGTGAAGCACCAAAGCTTTCAATGACTTTGCACGTGAAGCGCAACGCCGTTCGTGCGATAAAACTTAACATGGAAACTGCTCATTTGGGCGTGCAAAGCCTTTACACGTGATAACTGACTTATCACTCTTTAGTGAATCAAGCCTCTTGTCCCCCATGCAGGCTGGGATAGCCAGAATGTGGAGCCCCAGCCGAGTGGGGCTTCGCACTCTGAACTATACCAGCCCGCATGGTCCATGGTATGGGGGGGCACTGGGCGGCCAAGTCTCCCCCCCCCCGTAACCCTTGTCCAATCATGGACAAGGGGTTCTTCCCCACCCCCGGTCCCCCAGGAGGTAATGGGGGTGATGACTCCCTTGGGGGGTTCATGGTGGCACCTGGGAGACCCCTTTAAGATGGGGACTCCAGATGCCCGCGCCCTCCCAGGAGAAATGAGTATAGGGGTACCCACGCCAATATCCTCAGAAAGCTCCCACACCAATAGAGGCCCGAACGGTTAGAATGCGAACTTGTTCGAGTTCGACCCGCCCCCTATACTACATCATTGGGCTAAACTTTGACCCTCTACATCACAGTCAGCAGACACATGGCAGCCAAACAGGCTGCACTCCCTCCTGGAGCCCCCCCCCCCCCTTATATAAGGCAGCAGTGTCGGCCATGTTCTCACTCTGTGGGCTGCTGTATTAGTGAGAGAAGGGAAAGACATTGGAGAGATAAGGAAAGGGATTGTTAGGAGGTCTATTAGCTTGCTCCTTGCTGATATTTGTTGATGAAAAGCACCCCAAAAACAGCTCTTTTAAAGGCTAATGTTCTTATGATGTGTTTTTTTGTGTGTGTGTGGCCCACTGACACTGCATATACAGCCCTGTCTGTCGCTAATTGCTATACTGTGCCAGGCCCAGCACATTCCGTGCCTAGTGTGACTGCTGCACATTGTCACTGCATACCTTTCACTGCATCTGTGTGACAGCACGCTATTTTATATACCAGTCCGTGCATACCTTTTCACTGCACCTGTGTGACCGCACGCTGTTTTATATACCAGTCACTGCATACATTTCACTGCATCTGTGTGACCGCACGCTGTTTTATATACCAGTCACTGCATACCTTTCACTGCACCTGTGTGACCGCACGCTGTTTTATATACCAGTCACTGCATACCTTTCACTGAACCTGTGTGACCGCACACTGTTTTATATACCAGTCATTACATACCTTTCACTGCATCTGTGTGACCGCACGCTGTTTTATATACCAGCAGTCAGTGCATCCATTTTCACTGCACCTGTGTGTCTGCACATTGTTATACCAGCAGTCACTGCAATCTTTTCACTGCACCTGTGTGACTGCACATTGTTATACCAGCAGTCACTGCATACCTTTCACTGCACCTGTGTGACTGCACATTGTTATACCAGCAGTCATTGCAACCTTGGGCTACCTCAGCCCGACCATATGGGCTTGAAAACCGCCATCGCCTGCACTCTCGCCATGGTGCGCACCAGTCCAGCACGGCCATCACTACACAAACAGCTGTTTGCTGTGTGTTACACAGTGAGTTTGGTCTGCCCGTGTGAAGCAGTACACTAATTACACTCCCTGATTGATGTATACACACGCAAGATGTTTTAAAGCACTTTTGGCCTCCAATTTAGCAATGCAATGTGATTTCTGCCCTTAAAACCCTGCTGTGCATCAAGTCTGTAATTTTCCCCGGGACTTTTGGTGTGTATCCCACTCCGCCATGCCCCCACCCAGGTGTTAGACCCCTTGAAACATCTTTTCCATCACTTTTGTGGCCAGAATTAGTGTTTGTAGTTTTGAAAGTTCGCCTCCCCGTTAAAGTCTATTGAGGTTCGCAAAGTTCCCAGGTTCGCAAACTTTTGCGGAAGTTCACTTTCGAGGTTCGCGAACCTAAAATCGGAGGTCTGAGCCATCTCTACACACCAATATCCTCTATCTTGCGATCTTCTGTTACATTGATTGAAGATCTCCGCGCAAAACCCCCTGACACACAGCGCCGCTCCCCATCCCACAGCACACAGCTCTAGCTATACTCTGTATAGCTAGTGCAAAAGAATCTTTGAATTCTGTTAATAGACCAATGGGGAGACTTGGATATAGAGGCTGTCATATTTATTTCCTTTTAAGCAATACCGGTTGCCTGGCTACCCTGGCCTTGCTGATCCTCTGCCTCTAATACTTTCAGCCATAGACCATGAACAAGCATGCAGGAGATTAGGTGCTTCTGACATTATTGTCAGTTCTGATAAGATTAGCTGTACGCCTGTTTCTGGTGTTATTCAGACACTGCTGCAGCCAAATAGATCAACAGGGCTGCCAGGAAACTGGTATTGTTTAAAAGGAAATTCCTATGGCAGCCTTCATTCTTTTCGCTTCAGTTGCCCTTTAATAACCATTTCCTGGTGTCTTCAGCTCTTAGGTATGTAGTTGTGATATTTTTCCACTAGGTGGCTCCAGACACACATCCCATGCTGCATAATTCTCGGCCACCAGCGTTAAATATTTTGTTTTTTACATTGGAATTTATCCTGTATATAAAATATTTCTCTTAATAATGGGTGAAGTAGATTAGTTTAGTAGCAAATTTAAACTTTTTTGAACTGGACTTTTTTTTTCTCTAAAATATACAGTGGTTTGCAAAAATATTCGGCCCCCTTGAAGTTTTCCACATTTTGTCACATTACTGCCACAAACATGAATCAATTTTATTGGAATTCCACGTGAAAGACCAATACAAAGTGGTGTACACGTGAGAAGTGGAACGATGATCATACATGATTCCAAACATTTTAGAAAAAAAAAAAGTGGGGTGTGCGATTATTCAGCCCCCTTTGGTCTGAGTGCAGTCAGTTGCCCATAGACATTGCCTGATGAGTGCTAATGACTAAATAGAGTGCAACTGTGTGTAATCTAATGTCAGTACAAATACAGCTGCTCTGTGATGGCCTCAAAGGTTGTCTAAGAGAATATTGGGAGCAACAACACCGTGAAGTCCAAAGAACACACCAGACAGGTCTGGGATAAATTTATTGGGAATTTGAAAGTAGGCTTAGGCTACAAAAAGATTTCCAAAGCCTTGAACATCCCACGGAGCACTGTTCAAGTGATCAGTCAGAAATGGAAGGAGTATAGCACAACTGTAAACCTACCAAGACAAGGCCATCCACCTAAACTCACAGGCCGAACAAGGAGAGCGCTAATCAGAAATGCAGTCAAGAGGCCCATGGTGACTCTGGACGAGCTGCAGTGATCTACAGCTCAGGTGGGGGAATCTGTCCATAGGACAACTATTAGTCATGCATTGTACAAAGTTGGCCTATATAGGAAAAGTGGCAAGAAGAAAGCCATTGGTAACAGAAACAGAAAAGCATAAGGCCTCGTTCACATCATTTAGCGCAGATGGCTGTGCGATTGGAACGCAACACGTCCAATTGCACGCCATCTGCGCTCCTATGCGCTGCGCTGCAGATCCCATTCATTACAATGAATGGGATCTGCGCTGCGATTCCCAAAAATGCGTGCAGCACGCGATAGCGCAATCGCGCTGCCACGCAGCGCATATGATGGGAACGGTAGAAGGGCTGTCTATGCCCTTCTACCGTTCTTGCGTGTCGCACACTATACGCGCTGCCAAAATGCGGACGGCAGCGCGTATAGTCTGAACGAGGCCTTAGAAGTCCTGTTTGCAGTTTGCCACAAGCCATATGGGGGACACAGCAAACATGTGGAAGAAGGTGGTCAGATGAGAACAAAATGGAACTTTTTGGCCAAAATGCAAAACGCTATGGGCTTGATTCACAAAGCGGTGCTAACTGTTAGCACGCCTGTGAAAACCCCCTTAGCACGTCTAAACAAGCTTTTCGCGCATAAAACTTTACGCGTGCAAAACTTTATGCGCGTAAAACTTTACGCGCATACTGCACAGAGCGCAGGGCGCTCCGCGCGAAGTGCCCATTAAAGTAAAAGTTTATGCGCGCAAAGTTAGCGCGCGATCTGATTGAGAAATCCGGTGCTAACCTACTTAGCACCCTGGTTAGCGCATCTAAAGACTTTAGACGTGCTAAGTAGGTTAGCACCGCTTTGTGAATCAAGCCCTATGTGTGGCGGAAAACTAACACTGCACATCACTCTGAACACACCATCCCCACTGTCAAATATGGTGGTGGCAGCATCATGCTCTGGGGTGCTTCTCTTCAGCAGGGACAGGGAAGCTGGTCAGAGTTGATGGGAAGATGGATGGAGCCAAATACAGGGCAAACTTGGAAGAAAACCTCTTGGAGACTGCAAAAGACTTGAGACTGGGGCGGAGGTTCACCTTCCAGCAGGACAACGACCCTAAACATAAAGCCAGGGCAACAATGGAATGGTTTACAACAAAACATATCCATGCGTGCACCGTGCATGGATATGTGTGCACTCACGTGGGTAGGTGGGTGCACTGTGAACAACAGGTAGGTATATGCAGTGATGAGTATTATAATGTGCACCTGCCACAGTAGTAATTACCACCAAGGGGCCAAAGGCTGACAGGGCTGTATGTAATGCAAGTGGGCCACACACAAAAAAAAAAAATAGATCACAAGAACAAGATTAGCTCTCAAAAGAGCTGTTGAGGGGTGCTTTTTTAGCTATAAGAATCAGCAAGAAGCTAGCTAACAAGCCTACAAGAGCCTAACTAAGCTTTCCCTATGAGAGTCTGCAGCAGCTCTCCCTTCTCTAATTACTGCAGGCACACGAGTGAGTCCAATGCCTGACGCTGCCTGCCTTTTATAAGGGGGGGGGGGGCTCCAGGAGGGAGTGTAGCCTGATTGGCTACAATGTGCCTGCTGACTGTGATGTAGAGGGTCAAAGTTGACCCTCATGATGCACTAGGGGGGGCGAATCGAACTTTTGGTAAAGTTTGCGGTCCTCCGCGATCGATCGCGAACCCTGGAAGTTCGCTGGTTCCCGTTCACCGGCGAACCGTTTGGGCCATCTCTACTTCTCACGTGTACACCACTTTGTATTGGTCTTTCACAGGGAATTCCAATAAAATTGATTCAGGTTTGTGGCAGTAATATGACAAAACATGGAAAACTTTAATGGGGCCGAATACTTTTGCAAACCACTGTATTCATGTTTTTAAAGAGAGTCTGAAGGCAAAATAAATACTTCTTTTTACTGGCTATTTATCTTTGTGTACTTTGTCTACTAGTGTACTTTGTCTGGTATTCATTTGGATGCAGTCTGTCCTAAGTAGCGCTGTCCGTTGTTTGCTGTGTACACAAACTGTAAGTCTTTTTTGGCAAGCTGCTCCCATCTAATAGTTTTGCATTTAAAGAGACTCTGTAACAAATTGTTTATCTTTATTTCTTCTATGCTATAAGTTCCTATGCCTTTTCTAATGTGGTCTGGCTTACTGCAGCTTTTCCTAATTGCACAGTAGCTGTGTTATCTCTGTTATATGATCTAATCTTCTCTCTATAGTCGGCACAGTCAGGCTGAGGCAGTCAGACTGGAATGTGCAGGGCTGCTTGTGATTAGCTAGAAGCTGTACACACCCCCTGCAGGCTCTGTGTGACTAACACACTCTGCTTAGCTGAGCCTATTAGAAGCTGGTTAGTTTGTTTGTAAACACTGCCTAAAACTGGCAATTACAAGCCAGGTTTGCAGCAGAGAATGGCAGAAACAGCACAGAGGGGACCAGGAGCACATAATGAATAGAATGGTATGCTTTTTATTGTAAGAATTTCAGAGTACAGATTCTCTTTAATGTCAATGTATATGCATAGCTTCTGTTTTTGGTACAAGGTGCGTTTGCTGTCTTAGCGGTGGCTCAGTGCATATCTGTACTGTAGGTATACCAATCTGAGGCGTCCTGGTGATGCGCTGATCTACCCTCCTTTGTATTTTGAATCTCACTTCATGTCACACTCAGGTTATGCATATGCATGGTTTTTATTTCGATTGAGCTAGGGCCCCTTACAGCCAAGGATTACCTCATTGTGGTGGGAGGGTCGAATACTTGATCATTTGCATGCAAGCTATTATGGAAACTAATATCCTCCACTATTTGAATGCAGGGTGTGTACTTTGTCTACTAGTAGTCCTTGCACACTTCGTGCTATTAGTAATTTGAATGCAGTCTGTCCTAAATAGCGTTTTCCACTGTTTGCAATCATGTGATGCTGTTTGCAGTCAGTATGTTTGAATCACCTATCTAAAACAAGCATGCAGCTAATCCAGTCAGACTTCAGTCCATGCCAGTGTTTAGGATGGACAGAGATATGTGTTTTACTTGATGAGCCACACCTTTCATGATCAAGTCCCATCAATTAATTGAGCTGTGCCAAAAATGGGGGAAAAATCCTTTATTTTAGGAAAAGAACTTGGGAAATATACAATGATCCTGGCCATCCTGCCTTCTATAACATGAGCTACTCTGGAAGTTGGATTTTACTGTTCAGGTAATCTTTTGAAAAAAAAGAAATCATGGAAACCTTCAGAAGAAATGCCACAAAATGATGTGATCACAACCGATCATTCTGTTTGGCTGGTTGGAATCTTAATTTTCTTGTTTCATACTATGGAGCCAATCACTTTGACTGGCTGTTTGTGATCACATGGCCAGGTGAGACTTCCTCTTCCTATTTTAGCCTACAGAATTTTGCCTACAGGGGAAATTGACCAGCAAAAATTGATCACCAGTGAAATTCTTTCCATCTTATAAGTAGATCGTAATCTGCTAATCATGGTTACGTGATTATGACCATATGTAATTACGATTTGGACATTCAATTGATTTTGTGTCATCCATTCGTAATTTCATGTAATTTTTTCGTAATTTTGTGTTGACTTTGTAGTTTTTGAGAGAATTTTATTGTTTTCACTTTAAAATTGCAAAGGCAAAATGTTTTTTAAACACCAATTTGCATTTTTAAAATTGAGTTTTTCAAAAACTACCAGGCCTTTTTGAAAACATTTTTTGTCTTTTTCCCACTATTTCCCTTAAAGGAGTTATCCCGGCATTCTAAAGAAAATAAAGGCTACTTACCGGGGGCTTCCTCCAGCCCCAAGCTCCCAGGACCTCCCTCGCCGCACCTCTGCGCGCAGCCGTTCGCCGTAGCTCCGTCCCGGTCCCCGGCGATGACATCAGAGCGACCTCCAGGTCGCTCTGTACTGCGCCTGCGCGAGCGGCGCTGTCAATCACCGCCACGTGGGCCGGAGTGGACTGCGCAGTCGCAGAACTACTGCTCCTGCGCAGTCCGCTTTGGCCCACGTGGCGGTGATTGACAGCGCCGCTCGCGCAGGCGCAGTACAGAGCGACCTGGAGGTCGCTCTGACGTCATCGCCGGGGACCGGGATGGAGCTACGGCGAACGGCTGCGCGCAGAGGTGTGGCGAGGGAGGTCCTGGGAGCTTGGGGCTGGAGGAAGCCCCCGGTAAGTAGCCTTTATTTTCTTTAGAATGCCCGGATAACTCCTTTAACATACATAGCAATTTTGTTGACGATAGCATGTATGAGGGCTTTGCAATTACCGTATATACTCGCATATAAGCCGACCCGCATATAAGCCGGCCCCCCAACTTTTTCCTTAGAAATCAGGAAAAAGTGATTGACTTTCATATAAGCCCCCCTCCCAACCCACCCACAGTATAAATAGCCAGATGTGCCCCCAGTATGAGGTATTCTCAATATACAACAAATTGCCACAGGTAAACTTGAACCATAAATGTAAATAAATAGAAAAACAACAGCCAGAAAGTGCATATAATAGCAGCTGAAAAAAGTGCCAGTGCTCAAGAAATAAATAAAGCTAAAAACCAGCCATGATCAAAAGAAACACCAATCTGCAATTGTACAATAATTGTACTATAAAGTGCAACGTGCATGAAATAGCTATTATAAAACTGGGAAAGTGCTTGAGCTTAATGAATTGATAGCTGTCCGAACAGCCAATGTCACAAGATGTACAGTTTAACATCCACAGTGAATACAGCTCCGAATAAACAGACAAACCACCCACCACAGCGTTAATAGAAACAAGCTTTCCACAGAGATAAACGGAGAATGGATTTAGAAGAACCAGCTTACCATCAGAAAACATGAATGTGATGGGTGTTCCCAATCAGGAAGTGCATCCTTAAACACCAGTGGGGGCACAGGTCAGTCTTGGAGGGATAGGGGGCACGGACACAGCGGGGAGCAGGAAGGACCCAGCATTCCTTTCCTGCAACTCCGCACATAAGAGAAGGGCGCCCGCGCATCCCCAACCAGGAAGTTACAGGTGATGCTGACTGGCGCTGACAAATGACGCTGCTTGTTCTGGGGGCAGGATCCAGCTGCACGATGCGTTCCACTGCACTGCCGGCTCTGCAATCCAAATGACGCGGCTCGTTCCAGGGGCACAGGTCAGACTTGTATTGCGCATTCACAATGTTGCGGTGCGGGGATGGAGGACACGGACGCAGCGGGAAGCCGGCAAGTGCAGGATCCTGCTGCGTGATGCGTTCCACTGCACTGCCGGCTCTGTGATCCATACTGATACACTTCTGGGGTAATCGCACAATATGTCCTGCTCTGCAAGCACCCACTGACATAATGGTGACTCGCATATAAGCCGAAGGGGGGACTTTTGAGCACAATTTTTGTGTTCAAAAATTCAGCTTACATGCGAGTGTATACGGTAAGTGCTAAAGTCAGCACAAAATTACACTTGAAAATTACGCAAAATTGCAAAATTAGTTCCTGATTACATTTACATACAAAAGTAATTAAGTTTTCTTTCAAAATTTTGCATTACGATTGCATCGTAACTGCAAATTACAATGCAAAATTACGATTATGTGAAATCCGTGCTCATCACTACTTATGAGCTTCAGATCCAATCATCTCCTGAAGCCACTTAAGACGGGAGAGTGGAGTTCGCATCCAGTGAAATAAGCTTTGTGGCATTTGCTTTGGGACAGAAATTGGAGTCCTCTATATCTTCCTTTATGCTACTGTTTGCCTTTCTCTATTTGTAGCAGAAAACAGGCTGTAGAATTAGTGGCGGATATCTGCTATTTGTAGAACACATCACATTTTAGTTACATCGGGCAGTTGTACAGCTACCGTAGCCAAGTTTCTAACTTGTCTGGGAGGCAATTTTAAATTACTCATAAGCAATAATACAGTATGCTTTTTATAACCAAAACCACTTGTGCAAATAAAGTTTAGACTGTGACGAAGGCAGGGATTGAAAAAAATGAAAAAAAAAACAACCTAAAACACCGGTGAGGCTGTTTGGTGAATGGTAGCATGAGGCTATTTGTGGTGCCAAAATTGGCATATGATTGTTCATCCAAGAGGATATTATAAATTTAAATTTATAGTAAATTTATATTATTTAAAAATGTGAAGACTATTCAAAATACATGATCACACCTGACCCTCACAACTGCGGCATCCATGGCACTTTTAGGCAGTGGTCGGAGCGGCCACTTGTTGCCAGGGCAAGTCACGCTGTCTCTTCAGTGTGCATGCGTGCATGCCTTAGTGATATTGGGGGGTGGGCGTGCATGTCAGCACGTCCATCCTGTCATGATCACACCTGAAACTCACAACCGTGGCGTCCATGGCACTTCCAGGTGGTGGGCGGAGCTGGCCGATCATCCACTTGTTGCCCAGTCGAGTCATGCTGTCTCTTAGGTGCGCTGGCACACACCAGGTTGTATTGGAGGGCGGGCGCGCATGGCCGCACCTCCTTTCTATGCACTAAGGCACCTTCACGCCTAATGCTCAGCGGATTCCAAGTGTAAGGCTGTGATACTTCATTTATGACCTCTTGCCTGTATTTGTAAAGCAGTAACACAGAGGCGCCAAGTAGAGTAAAATCGATAAAAAATTGTTTAAAAGGGGGAAGTTGGTGGACTCACCTCCCTCGTAGAAAGAAAGACCGGACAATGGGATGTTACTCACAGTATAAAGTACTTTTTTATTAAAAGCTCCAAAGTTGCAGCTCGTTTCATGGGTCACAATCCCGCTTCATCAGGCAAAATTTTTTGAAGAGTACAAAATCGGGTCAATAGCCTGGCTGAGCGCCTGTACCCTCCAAAAAATGTTTCCCGATAAAGCGGGATTGTGACCCGTGAAACGCGTTGCAACTTTGGAGCTTTTAATAAAAAGTTACTTTATACTGTGAGTAACATCCCATTGTCCGGTCTTTCTTTCTACGAGGGAGGTGAGTCCACCAACTTACCACTTTTAAACAGTTTTTAATCGATTTTACTCTACTTGGCGCCTCTGTGGTACTGCTTTACAAATTGTCTAGTCCACCCTTGGTGGAGGGGTGTATCCCCCATTCCTTCCTGTCTACAGAGAGCGACTTCTTAAACCTGGGCGGGGTCAGGTTATAATTCTCCCCGCCCGCTTATCCAGTGGTTGCCTTTGTGTCGACCCATGCTTGCAAGTATAACCATTACTTTGTTGTGCACCTGACTAATTGCCACTGAGATACTACACTATATTGGGCTCTTGGTTTCCTTTTGTCTCCTTCTTGCCTGTATTTGACTATTTTCAGGATTGCTGCCTGGACCAACTTTAGCCTGTATCTGAGCCCTCTTTCGTCTGACCCCTGGCCCTGGTATTACGATTTGTTGTTTATGCTTCCTCTGCCAGTTTGAATTATGTTTACATCAGAACTTTCATACTGCCTTTATTTCTGCCTTGTAGATTCTGGTGGTATCTCAGTGGTGCTCGGATACCCCCCCATTCACGGATGCAACCTATTCGGCCAAGGTTGAAAAAAAAATACGGAAATGGCGTGATTAATTATCGGATTTGAAACGGACTCACAAATTCGACCCAGATTTTTCCCGTGAATGAGGCAAACACAGAACTTCACAGCCGTGATCACGGAAAAGTGTTTTAGCTAACAGCAAAGCCCCCATACATGCTACAATCACCAAAATTGCATGGATTATAAAGGTGAGATGTGCGGTTTTGAGCCGAATAACTGCATGTAATCACAAATCATGAGTGGTATTCGTGATTAAAAACCTGCCGACTTTAACGGTTAATAGTAAAGCCCCCTTACATGCTAGAAGCACCAAATTTGCCAGATATGTTAAAGTGAACCTCCGGACTAAAAATCTACTCAGCAGCACTGAAAAGGTTTGGTGTTTCTTTAACAGTTTCACAGCATCAGAACTTGGTTTTTCTTACCAAAGCATCATTTTTAGCTGCATTTTTAGCTAAGCTCGGGCTTTTTTTCCCTGATGCTGTGCAGAGCATTATGGGATTCCCTATGTTGTTATTCATGTTGCCTAGCAACTGGGAGAGGTGATCAGCACACAGGACAGTTGGAACTGTGTCTCATGCTCCCTGTCACCTCCTTTCAACCAAAAAGATGGCTGCCCTTATGAAATCAAACATTTGCCTGTTCTTTTAAAACAAGGAGGGTAAGAGATTATATTTCCTATCTATTTTAATTAACATAACTAATGTAACTTAATGACAGTATGTTTGTTTAGGCTGGAGTTCCTCTTTAAGAAGAACAGTGGGAACAAGAGGAAACATTTTTTTCAAAAAGACCTTATAGTTTTTAAGAAAATCGATTTTAAAGTTTCAAAGGAAAAATGTATACATGTAAATGCGGTAAATATATTAACTGTCATTTTTTTTCCTCTTGTTCCCATTGTTCTTCTTAACATATCTGGCAAATTTGGTGTTTCGGGCATATAAGGGGGCTTTGCTATTACCTGCTAGTCGGCGGGTTTTTAAGCACGAATACCGACTAGTGATCACGAGTCGGGTAACGAGTGCAATCACGAGTGCATTCGTGATCGGCATTCGTGATCGAGAGCCGATCACTAATGCTGATTACGACCTCGTGATTGCAAAAAACGACTCGTTATCACGAGTTACTTGTGATCACGACCTCGTGATAAGTATCCCTGCGCTCCACATAAGGTGAAGACTGCAGAGGAGATTGGGGCATAAGGACTCACCTGAAGGCATGGAATCCACTGAGCTTCACAACAACTGCCATAAGCTAACCAACCAGGGGCATAGCTATGGGTGGGCCAGGGGGGACACATGTCCCCGGGTGCAGCACTGTAAGGGGGCGCAAAGCATGGCCACCGCACCCCTAAGTGAGTGAAGGGCAGCTCGCTTGTTTGCTCGAAGTGCCACTGCTTGTTTCCATCTGTAGAGGAGTGCAGAAGTGTTAACAGCAGCAAAACAAGGGGGAGACATCTGGCTAACTATAAGGGGTACATCTGGCTATCTAAATGAAGGGAAGGGAGGCACATCTGGCTATCTAAACAGCATTTGTACATTTGGCTCCACCCATGACCACACCCACATTCTGATGTGTGGCCACGCCCAATTTATCCTGAGGGGGGGCACAAAAACTGTCTTTGTCCCCGGGTGCTAAAAAACCTAGCTACGCCTCTGTAGCCAATAGAAACAAAACTTTGGAAAAAAGGTTATCACTAGCAAAAAAAAACCGCTGCTTCCAAAGTTATAGCCTGCTGAAGCAACATGCTAATTTTTCAATTCCCTGTAAAAGCCAAGCCTGACTCCACCTCTTCTACCTTCCATGTCTTCCTATTGGTCTGTAAATGCAAGCGGCGTCTTTACTTACAAATAGGAACGTTCAGAATTAAAACTCGGAACTGCAGGCCAAAAGGAAACATTATAAAAGATGTTTGAACAACACACTTGCTGTTTTATTCTGTACTATATAGTCCTTCTCAATGGCTGCAAGTTAGTAACTACAGGTAGTTCAGGTTTGAAATTACGGTGGCTGTGTGACTATTCCATCAATCCACATACCTGTGTACAAGGCTTGATAGTAGAATAACAGCGTTAAAATGAATTTGCTCTATACTAATAGCCCTTTAGTCTATACTCCCAGGGCCGAATCTAGACTTTTTGCTGCCTGAGGCAAACTTGTGAGGATGCGCTCCCCTCCGATTTGGAATGATCGGACATCCCCTGACAATTTACTCACTTGCTTACCATAGCACACTGGCTGGCTGTGAGTCTGTGACAAACTGCTCATCCTCAGCCACTCCATTCCTCCGCAGACAGGACAGCAATGCCACCTCCTCCATTCTCCTGTGAAAGTCATATAAAACACTGCTGCTCTCCAGCCTCCCCCCCTCCTCACTCACTGTCTGACTCCTCACACAGCACAACAAGCTGCTTTCCCCAATGCTGCTCTCCTGCCTCCCCCCTCCTCACTCACTGTCAGACTTCTCACACAACACAACAAGCTGCTTTTCCCCAATGATGACCTCTTCACCTCGCTCCCCTCTCGCTTCTCCTCCTGGTCTGACTGCATGCTGTAAGTGTAAACAGAGTACAAATATGCTGCCCCTGTAATCTCTGTTCCTGATGCAAATGTTTCACCCTGCTTCATGAGAGAACCGGCTCTGTATACTCCATGCCTATCAGAAGTACTGTATCCATGGTTGGAAAATATTGCTGTTTGAGTTTCTGGGCAATTTCAGACATTTATTGCTAGCTGCAAATAGAAATGGAAACATCATTTTTAATAATAAGATTTTTTCTTTCATAAGAAATTACAAAACTATTTCTGTTGCCCCGACATATATCTTTGCAGTTTTTTTTTAACGAATGTAGAATGATCGTTTATCCATATAATGTGCAGTAGCCATAAAGAGACAAGGCCTTCGAATCGGATTGCTCGTTTATTGTTCATGACGCCATCGCCTTGCGATGGGCCGAGTCCCAGCATTCCGTAAAATGGAACTCTTTAGAGATATGAAACTCTGTTAGTGATCCAGCCAACCCACATCCACCCATAACTGCGATGTCACATTTAAGAGGTCTTCAAGGCTTCAAGACGCTTTTATTGAACAAATGTTTCATATAAGTTTACAGCACGTCACTAAAAATGTAACGATTCTGACTTTTTTTATGAACCAGCTGAAACTTTTGCGCCGCTTCGAGATCTTTCATTTTAGAAGTCCAGATGTTCGACGGAGTAAGCCAAGAGTCAGTAAATCCATAAGGAACACTGCATGATTAATGGACTTTTTTTTTCCTTAATTTTTATTTGCCAAGTTTTAAAATGTCCAGAATATTTTTTTCTTCTGGACTTTACTTAAGTAAATACTCAAGGAATGTTTCTTTTTACATAAGGATTATTACCGGTAAATCCATTACTGCAATGTTCCTAGGGTGACTTGGTGGCCGGAGAGATGATTGGTGGGCACAGGCCTCCAATTTGCTTAAAGAGAATCTGTACTGTAAAACTCTTACAATAAAAAGCATACCATTCTATTCATTATGTTCTCCTGGGCCCCTCTGTGCTGTTTCTGCCACTCCCTGCTGCAATCCTGGCTTGTAATTGCCATTTTTATGCAGTGTTTACAAACAAAAGACATAGCAAGTGATAGGCTGAGAGTAGCTCAGTGTGTGAGTCATACAGATTGTGCAGGGGGCCTGGAGCGGGTATGTATAGCTTCTATCCTATCACAAGCAGCACAGCACATTCCAGCCTGACTGCCAGAGCCCGACAGACCTGACAGAGGAGAGAAGATTAGATCATATAACAGAGATAACACAGCAACTGTGCAACTAGGAAAGGCTGCAGTAAGACAGAGCACATTAGAACAGCTATAGGAACGTATAGGATAGAAGAAATAAGGTTTAAAATTTTGTTACAGAGTCTCTTTAATATGAGCTCAGAAGGAACAACTAAAATGCAGACTGCACCAACCAGATAGTTGATGTGCTGAAGAAGATCAAACCTCCTTTCCCATGGAGGTCACACCAGGGGTGTTGCTAGGATCCTAAGAGATCCAAAGCACTCTTGGGCAGTCCAGCTGAAAATGGGTGTGGCCATGCCCCAGAATGTGGGTGTGGTCAGGTCAAGACTGGAGAGATCTTCTGTAGCTGACGATTCTCCCCTAGCATCCGAGAATCAGACACTAGGAGCTCTAATGTCTGATTCCTTCTCAGACACTAAGGGGAGAAGCCCAGAAAAGATGTCTGCAGAATCTGGAGGCCAAGTGGCCAGAGATGGGTACTGCCGCCTGCTGCCTTGCCTCTGCCTGGGGGACATCTGGGGCACCCCAGAATAGATCCGGGGCACGTGCTACTGATCTTTGGGGCTAGCAACGCCCCTAGGTCTCACAGATTGCAATTCCAAAAGATGATCCAGCACTGTCTATATTCAAAATTATAAGCTCTTTTATTCACATGGCAAAGCATGATCAAAGTGCATCAGATATAGTAGGTTAACCCGCCATAGAGACAATGTTTTGGGAGGAGCAACCTCTCTTTTTTGTAAGTCAGTGTAGCCTGTGAAGTCCTGGGGCGGGATCTTGCAGGGTATCGCGCGCGCCGATGCATCCCCGCTTCAGTGACGGAGCTCTGTTCCGTCATTAGTCTACCAGCGGCGATCGCCACTAGGAGAATGTTAGACGGCGAAACCACCGTCTATTTACATTGTACAGCACTGCAATCTATGGCAGCGCTGGACTGGGGACAGCCGTGTCACTCGGTTGTCCCCAGGAGAGGCTCAGAGAGAGATCGGCTCTCATAGGCTGATGCCTATGAGAGCTGATCGCTGTGGTTGGCTGGTGGGGATAGGGAGGGATTGGGGATAAGAAAATAACAATAAAATAGACATTTTTATAAAATAAACACCACAATTAAATTAATAAAAAAAAACAGAAGCTGCAGCAGCGATCAGAGCCCACCAACAGAAAGCTCTATTCAGTGGCGTAGCTAAGGAGCTATGGGCCCCCGTGCAATTTTGACATGGGGCCCCCCAAGCACTCTATGCATAACAATCGATACGGCGCACCATAATCTGCCAAGGATTTCCACAGTGTCAGAGGTGCAAGAAGGGGATGGAGAACAGTCTGTTAATGATTACTACTATTCCAAGCATCTATAGAAGTGATTATTACCAGCACAGGTCCAATAGAGAGCTAAATAGCCTGGTCACTAAGCTTAAAGTCAACCTCCGGACTAAAAATCGACTCAGCAGCACTGAAAAGGCTTGGTGTTTCTTTAACAGTTTCACAGAATCAGAACTTTGTTTCTCTTATACAAGCCTCATTTTTAGCTGCACAGAAGAAAACTGCCCGGGCATTTTTCCCCTGATGCCGTGCAAACCACTTTTAAGCAAAAAGAACATTAAGGCTCGTCTCAATTTTGCTAAAAAAATCTCAATGATTGCCAAGACTTTTGGGAAAATACCTTGTGGACCGCCGAGACAAAAGTTGAACTTTTTGGAGGGTGCGTGTCCCATTACATTTGGCGTAGAAGTAACACAGCATTTCAGCAAAAGAACATCATACCAACAGTAAAATATGGTGGTGGTAGTGTGATGGTCTGGGGTTGTTTTGCTGCTTCAGGACCTGGAAGGCTTGCTGTGATAGATGGAACCATGAATTCTACTGTCTACCAAAAAATCCTGAAGGAGAATGTCCAGCCACCTTTTTCTCAACTCAAGCTGAAGTGATCTTGGGTGCTGCAGCAGGACAATGACCCAAAACACACCAGCAAATCCACCTCTGAATGGCTGAAGAAAAACAAAATGAAGACTTTGGAGTGGCCTAGTCAAAGTCCTGACCTGAATCCTATTGAGATGTTGTGGCATGACCTTAAAAATGCGGTTCATGCTAGAAAGCCCTCAAATAAAGCTGAATTACAACAATTCTGCAAAGATGAGTCGGCCAAAAGTCCTCCAGAGGGCTGTAAAAGACTCGTTGCAAGTTATCGCAAACACTTGATTGCAGTTATTGTTGCTAAGGGTGGCCCAACCAGTTATTAGGTTCAGGGGGCAATTTATTTTTCACACAGGGCCATGTAGGTTTTGAGTTTTTTTTCTCACTAAATAATAAAAACCATCATTTAAAACTGCATTTTGTGTTCAATTATGTTATCTTTGACTAATAGTTAACGGTTTTTGATGAGCAGAAACATTTAAGTGTGAAAAACATGCAAAAGAATAAGAAATCAGGAAGGGGGCAAATAGTTTTTCACACCACTGTATTCTAATTAACATAACTAATGTAACTTAATAACAGTATGTTTGTTTAGGCTGAAGTTCCCCTTTAATTCCCTCCCTGGATCTGCAAATATTTGCATGTTAGAAGAAAGCCCTATGGTGGGCCTCAGAGGTGCTAAGAACATAAAATAGTTAAAATGTTTAAAGGGGACCTGAGATAATTAGAAAATAAATTCATACATACCTGGGGCTTCCTCCAGCCCCCTCCAGCCTCAGTCCACTTTATCATGTAAAGACACCATCCTATTATTGTGCCATGATCATTTCAAGTGCCTCTCATTGGTAGAATAAGTCTTTGCTCATCACTACAAGAAAAAAAACGATACACATTCCTTTAACACTCAGGCAAGTAATGTACAGTATTTTTTTTATTCCATTAGACAAAGCTCGTTAATTATAGGCATATCATAAGGGTGAACTCTGTACAAAGTTTACAATCTGAGAAATGAGAAGCCAAAGACCTTCCAATGATCTCTGTTCTCAGTACGATGTAGGCCTTGAAATGCAGTCATTTGATAAAAGCCGACTCGTACGGAAGTGTCATCTATCATTCTGCGTCATCGGGGTCTGGAGCCCTTGTTTACGTTGGAAACTCCAGATGCAATAATTATATTTGCAATGATGCAATTAAGGTAAATTGCCTAAAAAAAAGAGCAGATAGGTTTGCCAGATTTCCTGCTTTTTTTTGCATGTGCTAATTATTTCGGCAGTTCACATTACATCTTTTAAGACAAGTCTACTTTTACTTCTACGAACTTCTATTTTTAGAGTAGCAGTGGCTGGTCTGCCATCTGATTGTATATTGTAATCCTATTGAGAGTTTATACTTTTATGTGATGTATTATGACAGTTTATAAATTAGGTCGACACTTTGTTTACATATGGCTGAAGGCCTTTAAATTAAAAAATAACATTTTCATTTTTTTCTGATTATGTGAAATGATTAAAAAAAACAAAGGAACTGGACAACAGTTTAGTTGTTGATATATTAGATGCTTTGTTCGGGTGAGAAAGATTTTTGTTTAAGAATCATATTTACACATGCTAACTATTTCACCGTACCCAATTATTTCTCCATGGCTCGGATCCTGTTTTCTGATGGGTTTATTTTTTATGTGTATGTAAAGTTTTCCAAATCAAAATACTCTTTTTTTGGGGAAATTAATGTCCTCCTCCCCTCAAGGCAACATCATGTGGCCATGGTAGAAGCATGTATTTGGGAGGGTCCTTGGTCCTTTCTCATTCTTTGGAACTAGTCCCTCCCTGGCCCCTCGTCAATTAACTTTTTCTCTTTTCTGAGTTTTCTCCATTTTTACTCCTTATTGATCAAATGCCTTTTAGGCCTCCGGAAAACAAAAAATACTCAAAATAATTTTGACAGTACGTTTTTAACTACTTTTCAGTACTTTTTTTTACAGTTTCAAAAAGCTAAGAAGGTATTTTAAAGAGAAGATGAAACATCATGTCTTAGGAGATAATTACAAGCAAATAAGGGCTTGTAATGATTAATAGGGTACAAACAAAATACACTTTGATTTCCAAATAATATATTGTAGCCATACATTGTTCTAGGAACATGTTTTAAATGTTGTGATAGCCGGAACAAATGGGCAAGTAAAATGTGTGTTTTTTTTTTTACAGTAGCATTGTTGTTTTTTTAAAAAAAATAGAAAATAAAATAATTACTGAAAAGAGATATCATCCACAAAAAGCCTAGATTGGGGTAAAAATGAAAACAAAAAACAAGATATAGATCATTTAGGTGTGATAAGCAGTGATAAAGTTATGGCCAAATAAATGGGAGGAGAGCTGACAGAAAAAAATGAGTCTTGGCGTGGCGGGAAGGGTAAACAGCCTGGGATGTGAACAAGTTTAATTTTTTTTTACATTATAGAGTACAATACTTTGTATTAAATATATTTCTAGAAATGTTTTTGGATTGTGTAACACATCATTTGAGTTTCCATTAATCTTTATGGGGAAATTTGCTATGATATAAAAGTGCTTTGAATTACAATGTTGTTTCTGGAATGAATTACGCTGGCAAACCAAGGTTCCACTGAATGAGATAATGAGAAAACTTAAAAATATGAGATAAAGATTTGCATTCACTAAAGTGCGGCAAACGAAACTTGTGGAGTTAGCACTCGTTAATTTTATCGCCATTTACACCATTTACATAATGACAGGTGCATTTATACAATTATGCTTTATATATGCATCGCTTACGTTGGTTGTATAATAGCACTTGTTAAGTTTTACAAGCTTTAGTGAATAGACCCAGGGGCAGTTCTTCCATGAAGCAACATCAATCACATGCTTCAAGGCGGCAACAATTACAGAGGGGCAAGAGGCGGCTCCAGCCCCTCCCCAAATGTCCCCCCTCCCTCGCACTCCCCGCCCCGCCATCCCTCGATGTGCGGCGCCACTTCACTCACCTGCATTCAGCATTCCAACAATGGGATCTCCATCCGCCTGTCCAGTGTCCTGTATCCATGGCTACAGCGGTGCTTCATGTGACATGTGACCAAATGCTGCCGGGTCACATGAGGCACCGCTGTAGTCAGAGAGGAATCAGGACTTCACATGTGACTGTTGATCCTATTGCTAATCTTCTGAGAGCGGGAAAGTGATGTGGTGCCACATGCAGCACATACCCGGCATCCTGGGGCTCAGATGCTGCGGGGCAACAGCAGGGAGGAGATGCTGTCTTGGAGGAAGCAGAGGGAGGTAAGCGTACCGATGTGTCTCTCCTCTCTGTTCCAGCTTTGCACACACACATTGGGGGTGTGGTGGGAACGTCCTCACTATGGCCTCAATTCACTAAGATCATGCTGGAGATAATAAGGCAAGAGAAAACTTACCTCCACACATCGATCTCGCCTTATTAAGGTGTAGAGATACGTTTTCAGAGTGAGAGAGTTATCTTATATCTTCAGTCCTTAAGTTACCTCCTCTGTAGTTATTTTGACATGCAGTTAATTAACAACCTGTCTTTAACTTTAGAATTCTGGAGTTATTTTAAGGATTGAAGAGTTAGAGATCTCACCTTAAGACAGAAAGGCTGCCATACACTGGTCGATTGCCACCAGATCGACCAGCAGATAGATCCCTCTGTGATCAAATCTGATCAAAGAGGGATCTTTTGGCTGCCTACACTGCAAACAGATTTTGAATTGATTTCACTATGAAACCTATTCACAATCTATGGAGCTGCCGGTGCTGCCGCCCCCCTGCATACGTTACCTGATCCGGCTGGCGGGAGTCCCCCGGTCTCCGCTGTCCCTTCTCCACTCTGGGCTCCAGCTTCACTTTATTTCCTGTCGGGGGAAGTTTAAACAGTAGAGGGCGCTCTACTGTTTAAACTTCCTGTCGGGACAGGAAGAAGTGAAGCCAGTCGGAGTCCAGCGCGGAGAAGAGAGAGCGGGGACATGCGTCGGAACAGGTAATGTATTGCCGCTACTGTCGGTCGTCGGACATTCGAACACCGATATCAACGCACTCCTGACCCACTGGCGATCGAGCGAAATTTTCAGCATGGACAGATCGATGGGAATGATCGATTTCGGGTGGAAATCGGTCGTTCGGTCAGCGTTTGCGCATCGATTTCACAGCAGATTCGATCACAGTGATCGAATCTACTGTCTATCGGTGGGAAAACGTTTAAAGAGTAACTGTCAGGCTGCAGAAGCTAATTTAAACCTCTATTCTCCTGTGTTAAACAGTTTAGAAGGAAGCCAAAAAGGCATTAGTGAAGATAAAAATCTCTCTTACCTTTGATGTGTGCTTATCAGAAAAGCTGTTAGACCCAAGCAGGACGCAAGCCGCATACTATACTGCAAAGCATTCTGGGGCCCTCCCCTCGGCTGCTAATGAGACGTTACAGCAGCTTGTAATCAGTCCAGCGAGTAGCACTGATAAATCTCCAGGCAGAGTACACTGCAGGAGTCAGCTATTGTTCCTAGCCACATGGCTCATTAATATTCACTGCACACTGTGTTATTCAGTACGAGCTTTTCTGTGATCAGAAAGCAGGCAGGACATGACGACACAATTGGCTTCATAGAAGACAGAAAAACATGGAACCTGCCATGAGCTGTCAGGAGCATCAATCTCTGCATATACTATATAAAAATTCTGTGAAGTACAAACGTGGACAGTGAAATGCATATGTAATGTAAGTACAGCCAATCTTTAGCTACTGATATATGTGTTTATTTTCTCTGAGACCTTATACCTAACAGCTCCTCTTTAAGTGTATGGGCACCTTAAAGGGAACCAGAGACGAAGCACCCTTGTGTATTTTAAGTAAGAACATTAGAGAAAACACTTACCATGCTCTCTGTTTCATCCTCACTGCTAAAAGTGTCTGTTATCAGCTGTGATAAGAATCCCAGACTGAGCATTCAGTCTGGCTTTGCAGGGAATAATTATAGCTGAGTCATTATAGCAGAGCCACAAGGGGGCAGGCTTGGGCTTGAAAAGACACCAGAGAAGGCAGACTCAGCTATAATCTTTCCGTAGCAAACCTAGACTGAGTGCTCAGTCGGGGATTCTTATCAGAGGTGATAACAGTCAGATTAAACAGAGAATAATGAAACAAAGAGCAGATTAGGTGTTTACTGTCATGTTCCCACTGATTGATAAGGTAAAATACAAGAGGGTGCTTCATCTCTAACTTTAGGTTTGCCTGAGGTAAAATGTTTCCTGAATACTACATGCCTTATCACCATGGTGATAACTCTAGAAATGTTATTAAAGACAGGAGATGAGCTTAGTGAATTGAGGTCTAGGCATTGATTCAGGGGGCAAAAAGTCTAGAACCGAACCTTAATAGAACTCAAAGGCACTGAGGGTATTTACTGCACTAACCCCCAAGTCTGAGGACTTGGCTCTTTTAACATTAATGACTTCTGCCCTACAACAGTTGCTTCCCTGCAGCCTTACCAGGAGCTGCAGGTAGAGCTGTAAAATAAACATTTAATTGCAATATTTCATATGCTTTTATTAAGCAAAAGAAATAAGCAAAACAAATCTTCTAATTAAAATCTTCATAGAAGAAAATGGACAAGAAAAATCATTATATTTCACTTTTAATTGAAACATAAAGAAAAAGCGGTTCATCTGCAGATGACTGAAGACACGAGGGAACAAGACATTCTGAGCTTGTTCTGTTTGTTTTAACTGGCCGCAAACATGTTTAAGCTAACGGCGCGCTCAGGCAGCGTTCTGTCTCAGCTGCTTGGCAGCGCTGCGGCGTACCCGGGATCCCAAGGACAAGCAGATAAATGGATTTTCAGGAAATAAGAAAAGGCATTTATCTTGACTATTAATTACCCAGCGCTTATTTTAAGTGCATAATAGGGAGTGGCTATAAATTGAGCGTACCGTGGTCCCAGCATGCACTTTATCATCCCGTCTAGGCATCACTCCCAATTTGCATGAGCTGTGCAGTGGAAATCCAGAGCAGAAATATTTCACTTAAGGAAACATTTTTCACAGCAAATTCTTTCTCTTCCCCCCCCCCCCCCCCCCCTTACGAATGATGCTGTGTCACTAATGTGTCTATTAAACGAGCTGGCTGTTGTTTAGGCGGGGCTGCTGTTTGGTATTCTATGAAATAGACGCTCGTTTTCCCTTTTTTTACAAAGTTTGGCACAAATCAGGGGCGAGTTTGGGACGTAGACTGAGCAAAAAAGTCAATCCAAGTTAAAGTCGTGAAAAAAACCCGCCACGTTGGGAAAAAGAAAAAATGAGGAGGATCGGCGGAGAATCTGTGATGACTGAGGCTAATCTCCTGGTTTCGTTGTAATCACATTTCATATTGGTTCCAATGAAAAAATTATTGAAAGGAGATTTTTTTTGTACTTTTCCGCTGCGATTAGAATGATGGTTGCAGGCTCTGTCTCTTGGCAGTTCTTGGACATCACTGATTAATCAGCACAATATCTATGTTTTTTATATGTACATGGCGCTCCAGATGTAAACAGAACCTCTGACTGGCCACCCATGATGTAAACAAGTGCACTGTTTGTCCAGAGCTTACTGAGCGATGAAAACAGCCCCTGAGAAAAGAGAGGCCCCGCACTAAGGGGGCGGGAAGTGAATGTTTCACCCCAAATGGCTGTTTTTGCAGGATGCTTTCACATTGTGAAAATGATGGCTGCTTTCAAGAACAAATCTGCAGGGTGAACACTTGTTTAAGCAGCAGGAGCAGCCATACTATCCTAGGAAACAAAAAAACATTTATAAGTAGATAAATACTTACATAACATGTATTACTCTGTCCACGTTTTGATTTCACTGAATTTTAAATAGTAAATAAAGAGAAAACTGTTTCAGGCATTTCCTAGCTTTACTGCCTCTGACTGAAGCCAATCCTGATGTCATTTCCTCCCTTACTCTTTTTTTTCTCCTAGAAACTGCACTGTCATCTCTAGCTTGCTTTGTAACCACATGTGATCACAGCATAGATCGTATTTCAGCAGCTTCTGCAGAAGGGTGAGATGTAATTCTCTTCTCAGCTTTGTGTCACACTGAACTGCCCTCAGCCAATCAGTGAGGAACAGAAATGTGGGAGGGGAGATAACAAGCTTCCCTCTCCCCGGCGATGTACCAGAATAAAGCCAGGCTGACTGTGATAAGATGCATTGCAGCAGAAACATTTATGATTATAATGGAATGCTTGCAATGCAGGGTCAGGCTGTAAACTACATAATAAACACAGAGTTGATTTTATGGCTGACAATCCAACTTCAAATTGTAAAGTTCAGCCCAAACACTGAAGTTACAAAGATATTACTATTCTGGCGATCAAGTTTATAGCATTTACTGTCCCTCCTCTTGGATCTCTACCTGCCTCTCTCTAATAGACTTGCTCAATAACAGTTTAAAGGGACTACGAGCTCTAAATAAAAACGAAATTGGTACTAACCTGGGGCTTTCTGCAGCCCAGTGTAGGTCGGGCGGTCCCACAGCGTCCATCTGGCTCTTCTCCCAGGGCCTGGCCAGAAATGGCTCCCCGGCGGCAGGGTGATGTTCTGTTTTGTTGTGGCCTATTCAAAGAACTCCTGACAATTATCACACCTAAATGATCTATATCTTGTTTTTTTCACCACCAGTTAGGCTTTCTTTAGGTGGTACATTTTGCTAAGAATTATTTTATTCTAAATGTATTTTAACGGGAATAATAAGAAAAAAAATGTGGAAAAAAAATCATTATTTTGGAAATTTTCAGCCATTATAATTTTAAAATAAAATGTTTTACTGTGCATAAAACCCACACATTTTATTTGCCCATTTGTCCCGGTTATTGCAACGTTTAAAATATTTCCCTAGTACAATGTATGGCACCAATGTTTTATTTAGAAATAAAGGTGTCTTTTTTCAGTTTTGCTTCCATCACTAATTACAAGCCGATATAGGCAAAAGATAAAAGTAATATACCCTCAAAACATGCATATTAAAAAAAAGTTCAGTCCCTAAGGTAACTATTTATGTGTTTTTTTAACTGTCATTTTTTTAAAAAAAACTGTTTTTGTTTTGTAGCCACGGGAAGGGTGGGGTTAATAAAGCTTTATTAAATGTATAATGTATCTTTTTTTCTTTAATTTTACTTTTTGGCCACTAGGTGGTAGGCTAGTCACCAAGAAGTGCTCGATCATATTTTTTGTTACATTTTGACGCTTGTAGTTTTATGAATCAACATGTCTCGTGATTGGAGGCATGTATATTCATTCACAGGGGATCGGTTGCCTCGGGGGAACACTTGTTCCCCTTCCACAATTGATCCCCTGTAATAGCTGCAGGGATCAAGCCACATGCACACGTATATATGCGCTCACTTGCCGCAACACCTCTGGACAAATATATCTATCCAGATTGCTGCTAAATAGCTGCTGCTGGACAAATATGTTCGTCCAGTTTGTCTCAAGTGATTAATATACCACAAAGATTCAATGATGTTTAGGTTAAAAAGGCACTAACAGTAAATAATCCAGTAAATAATTCAGGATACCCTTTTTATGGTAATTTTCCATGTTTCAGCTTCAGAAACACTTTCTATAGCTCTGCCCTCCCAGTGATGTTTTGTCTGGGCTGATTAGCTATGAAGAAATCCCCCCCCCCCACCCCCAAAAAACATTCTGGGAGACCAGATATATTTGTACTGGCTTTGGAGCTCTCATCATCCAAACATTCCACAGAGATCACCTGACAGAACTAAATAAGTAGCCACATGTGATACATTTTAGAATGTAAAAATGTAATTCAGGGAGAGGAATTATTTTACAATGGGCAAACAGTGACTAAATAATTTTTAAATTAATAAAGTAAAAAAAAAAAAAAATAAGGACTTTAACTAATTATGTTATTTTCACTATACTTCCTCTTTAAGACTTCTATTCAAGCCATACCATCTCTTCCAGCGCTCTTTGTTCTTATGTTTTCTTAAAGTGAACCAGAGACGAAGCACGCTCATGTATTTTACCATATATATCAGAGGGCACATTAGAGAGAACACCTACCCTGCTTTCTGTTTCATCCTTCACTGCTCAGCCTGCTTGTTATCAGCCCCGATAAAATCCCCCACTGAGCATTCAGTCTGGCCTTGCTCAGAAATCATTATAGCTGAGTCATTATAGCAGAGCCAGAAGGGGGCAAGCTTGGGCTTGAAAAGACATCAGAGAAGACAGACTCAGCTATAATAATTCCTGAGCAAAGCCAGACTGAATGCTCACTCTGGTATTTTTTCAGGGCTGATAACAAGCAGGCTGAGCAGTGAAGGATGAAACAGAGAGCGGGGTAGGTGTTTTCTCTAATGTTCCCACTGATATATATGGTAAAATACATGAGGGTGCTTTGTCTCTGGTTCACCTTAAGATAGTTCTTACTGATTTTGGTTGTACTGCCAAAGCGATGAATAGCTGCCTGTACTTATCAGCATTGATGATACCAATAATTATGACCAAACCCCCAACGCCATGTCTAGAAATGCAGTCCCACAGCTGTAAGAGAGACCCTTTACTACAGCTAAATATTTTACATTTGGACTCATCAGTCCAGAGCAGCTGCAGCCATTCTCCTGCAAACCAGTTGTATTTTTGTGCAAGGGTAAGCCCCTTTGGCCTTGTTTGAATGTGGTTGAAAATGGGTTTTTAACCCTTGGTCTTCCAATAAGGATCATGTTTGACTAGAGTATAGATGTTTGTACCAGGGTTCCACTGATTTCTACTAGGTCTGACTTCTTTGGGCCAGTGGACATCTCCCAATTGTGAAGCATGTCGAGAGGATTTGAATGTCATTTGCTGCAGTAAGTTTACTTAGCAGGCCCTTGATTTTTTTAGTCCCTAACTTACTATTTTTTCTTTCTTTCTTTTTTTTTTTGTAGAAAAGCTTGGGCACCACACCTTGAAATGCTACCTTCCTTGAAATTTCTCCCTGTGGGAGGCTAGTCCAGATCTCCACCTGTGACTTTATTAAAAAAGACAAAGACAAACACTTATATCCTGGCGGACTCAAAGCGCCAGAGCTGCAGCCACTAGGACACGCTCTATAGGCAGTAGTAGTGGCAGTGAGACTTGCCTAAGGTCTCCTACTGAATAGGCGCTGGCTTACTGAACAGGCAGAGCCAAGATTCGGACCCTGGTCTCCTGTGTCAATGGCAGAGCCCTTAACCAGTACACTATCCAGCCACTTTAATCCTGACCTTGGCTTATGACCTTAGCCCTGCTCTTTTAGCTGCCAGTAGAGATGTCAAATTTTGGGTTTGCAAGTTTTAAAATCCAAATCTCAGCAAAAGTTCGTGAATCTGGTGATTTTGCAATTCTCCATAGACTTCAATGGACGGGAGAATTTTAAAACCTGCAAATACTGTTTTTGGCCACAAAAGTGATGGAAAAGTGGTTTCAAGGGGCCTAACACCTGGACAGGGCCATGCCATAGGGGAATCCATGGCAAAAGTCCCACCAAAATATACGGAGTTGATGCAGAGTCGTGTTTTAATCACTAAAGGGCAGAAATCACAGTACATTCCTAAATTAGTGGAATAAAGTGCTTTAAAACATCCAGCGTGTGTACATGTCGATCAGGTGGTATAAGGGTTACGCTCGATTCACACTGACAGATGAAATGCTGTGTTTAACAGTTAACACACCGCAGTCCGCAAAGAACCGCAAAGACCTTTAGGGCTTGATTCACAAAGCGGTGCTAACCTACTTAGCACGTCTAAAGTCTTTAGACGTGCTAACCAGGGTGCTAAGTAGGTTAGCACCGAATTATCTGATTCAGAAATGCGGTGCTAACCTACTTAGCACCCTGGTTAGCACGTCTAAAGACTTTAGACGTGCTAAGTAGGTTAGCACCGCTTTGTGAATCAAGCCCTTAGTGGTTACGGCAGGTTAACATATCTTTGTTTTTACCAGTTGACACCATCAGGACATAAATGCTAGTCCTCTCGGCAGCAATCTTTGTGCCCAATGAGGGAACGATTGGTAGAACACATTAGGTTTATTAGAAAGGGTAAAGGTGGAGTCCCAAGGCTTGTGGAACATTTTAAAGAGGTGCATCAAAGTAACCCCTCTTATTTGAAGATGGTTGGACTATTCTCTGTAGTAACCCCTAGAAGAGGGGGAGATAGAGAGAAACTGCTTTCTCAAAAGGAATCGACTTGGATCTCGAGGACTGAAGCAATGGGCCCATTGGGGTTCAACAATAGAAATGAATTCAGCGTTTTTTTGCAGAAATATTAAGAGTTTAGTGGCATAAATTGCACTCTCCTTGCCTTCACCTGACTTTGGGGTGTCACTCTCTGGTGTATCTCTCTCTTTCTCTATAGTCCTTCATAAGTATAATTAACCCTAATAAGCATGCGTAACTTTTCTTTACCTTGGTAATGGGATCTTCCCCTTTAAGTGATGAATGTATGTCTTTCACTCAAGGTTTCCCCTGGACACCCTGCTCAAGTGCGGCCTGGATACTCGCAAACTCTCCCTTGGCTGTGTGGAGCCCATTGCATGGTACACAATGACTGCTTCTGACGGGGACGGTCTCTGACCTTCTTCCGGGTGGACGCAGCAAAACTAGGAAACTAGTAAGTTGCCATGACAGCGACGCTTGTACAAGCGCCGCTGAGCGTGGTGACGTGACCATGATTGCCACCAGCATGAGGCTGCGCTCAGTGATGACGCGCGCCCGTGCTGGAGGACTTGGGCCTATCACGGACCAGAGGTGAAGAAGTGGGCGTGTGTCACAACATGTACTTTAAGCGCCCACTCGGTCTGCGGCGTTGAGCCTTATCCCCGCCGCGGAGAGCAGCGGTCCACGAGGAAGCTACTTAAGCGAAACAATTGTCGACCCGACAGGTCTCTGTGGGTGGTTTGATCCGACTGACGGTGATGTATTGCTGATACTTCCACTGTACTATTTTGTCTATTGAATTGCGGAGCTTGCAAATAAACATGGCAGTTTAAACACCAGCTGGTGCCCATGTGAGGATATTGTTTTTGATGACAAGAATCTTTGTGTAGTGGTGTGTAGTGGCCGCTGCGCCGTAGTGTGTAGTGCCACAATCGTGGGAGACTGGGAGTGCAGGCAATCACGGTTTTCCAGCCTCTATAGCTGAAAGCAGGGTGAATAACTTCTAATTTACACTCTCACCAGGACTCTGTATAGGGAAGGAGGGAGGGAGGCGCTCAGGGAGGTGAGTGAGCCGCCTTTCCATCACCAGGAACCTGTAGGCACGTGCCTACAGTGCCTTATGGTAAATCCGGCCCTCCAACAGCTACGTTGTGCACTGGCCACAGAAGAGCAATATAAAAGCAAGGAAAAAAATGTACCAGCCCTAAGAAGGGCTTAGCTGTTCAGGACAATGTAGTAGCAGCAAGAATCTGCACTGAGGACACAGAACACAGGCCTACCTAACTCTCTCCCTGTCACAACACACTGTCTCTCATCTGCCTAATGGTGGCCATACACGGTACAATAAAAACGTTCGATTTTCCCGTTTATTCGATCTAAATGATCGAATTGAATGAAAGTTGAAAATATTTTTTTTTTCGATCAAGAAATTTGAACGATTATCCCGTTTTTTCGGGAAAAATGATCGGACATGCTGGAAAAATCTTTATATTCGATCTAACGGAGTAATCGAACTAAATTATCTAATTGAAAAATTGTACCATGTATGGCCACAACACAGACTGCAAAATGGCTTCTGTGCTGGCTTTCTGATAGGTGGTGGTGGGGGTTGGGGCGGACCAGGTGAGAGGGATAGATGATTGGCTGCCATCTGCCTGCTGATTGTGAGGTAAGGGGTCAAAGTTTAGCTCAATGACGATGTATAGGGGGCGGGTCGAACACCTCATGTATTTGACTGAGGGGGCAAATGTGAGCACCGCTTGTTCGCCATGAAAAATTTGCCGGCAAATAGTTCAGCCCATCTCTAGCCACCGGTCCTGCCCTTGACTTGTGACCTCAACCCTGCTCAGCTAGCCACCACCAGTCTTCAACCCTGGTCTTCCAGTCGCCATTGCTAATTTTGGTCTCTGAACTCAACTCTGCTCTAACAGTCGTGACCTTGGCCTGTGACCTCAACTCTGCTTGCCGCCAACCCTTCTGTCTATATGTGGTAAACATGATTTACTCATAGGTAAAATTTCATACTGGAAAAAATACAAGCAAAAATAAATATAATTTAAAAAAAAAAAAAAAAGAGGAATAAAATGTAAACATGCGCGCATTCCATTTAACATATAAAAGCTGATCTTTCGGTGTTATTTTTGTGACCCAATTTTTAAGTGGCATTTTGCTTTAGCATATGCTATTTTGTAACTACTTAAAGAGACTCTGTAACAAATGTTTCAGCCTTAGTTCTTCTATCCTATAAGTTCCTATGCCTGTTCTAATGTGCTCTGGCTTACTGCAGCCTTTCCTAATTGCACTGTCTCTGTAATAAATCTTATCTCCTTTCCTATCCAGGATTGCAGCAGAGAGTGGCAGAAACAGCACAGAGGGGCACAGGAGAAAATAAGGAATAGAATGGTATGCTTTTTAGTGTAAGAATATTAGAGTACAGATTCTCTTTAAAGGTTAATACACATATATATATATAAAACGAATGGTGCTCAGTAATGAAACTGAGTTATAAATAATGAAGTTTGTACTGTTATGCTTTATTGTATTATATTTTGTAATAATCCAATAACCGAGTTGACTTTGGAAGGTAATTGTGAGTCCAGCCTGGGGTAACTGAATCTTTATTGGATAAACTAAATATTTGTTTTGCTATGGAAACCTAACCTAAACCTTGTTACCCCGGCTTAGAAGGCTTCTATAGGGAAGACTACGGCCTGGAATTTCAGCTTGCTCTCATGTTATTACTGCTCAATTTCATTTTGAAATAAAGTATTGCATGCGGTTATTAGCAAACAAAATGTAATTAACTTGTAATTTGTAAGTGCAGTTAAGGGGAAAATTCTCCGGAGGTTGCCAGACAGCTGGCGGACTGGCTCTGACTTGTTATAAAGTAAACTGTGGCTAGCAGACGTTTGGACGGACACTCAGAGGCTTGTCTGCCAAGGTAGCACCTCTGTTGGCCTCGAAATTCCCATTCCTGTCCATGATGCAGGCCATTAAAATACACCTGTCACTTATTTCATCCTATGAAAGCCGTGCTTTGGCTGATGAGCCTGGAACTGGGCCTTGCGTATGGGCACTCGCTCTGCCTGGACTGAATAAACATGACTGACGGCAGCAAGTCTCACGAGAGTTTGCTCAGGCTGGTCAGAGACACACAAGACCTTATTTATCAAGGCAACTGAAGGTTAGAGATGTTTGGAGGTCATCATAAATGATCCTGCAGAACCAGCCTAGATTCATTACAAACTACGAGGCATTCGGTGGCAGGGTTCTGCAAACTATCTATGAACAGGGATGCTCATTCAATATTTGGATACCCAAACAACCCAGATAAACCGAACTTTTTCCACTATCCGAACTTTGATTTGGATTCCAGATATCTGTGTAAATCCAAACTCAGATATCTATCTGAAATCCTGAATCCGGTCGGATAGTTAGTTCGGATATCCGAACAGAGGGTTTGAATGGCAGAAATCACATTGGAGGCATAGAGGAGAGAGAGAGAGAAAGAGGTTTTGGAAGTAATTTAAAGGCCACTTCCGGTTTTCTATCCGGATATCCAAATCAATTCGGATTTCCTTGATAATGGGTTCAGATATCCGATTCTACTCGGATTCCGGATCGTTCGGATATCTGACTCGGATCCAGATATCTGGGTATCCAGATCCGAATCAATTCGGATTTTAAAAAGGGGTACCTGAGTTCCCTTTTCTATGAACACAACGAAGGGCCCTTTTCCACATGCTGAATCGTAAAATCGCAAATTGCTAGCGATTTTTGAATCATTAGGTTTGCCACTTTAACATAGGAATTGCGGTAGGTATTATCCACTACCGTGATTCAGTTTTTACAAAAGCGTGATTGCATATCAGAGTGATTTTTAGCACGATTTTGCAATTGCTAGAGGAAAAGGGCCCTAAGGGCCATACAGAAATGATAGAGCTCTTAAAGAGGAACTTTAGCAGAGAGGGGAAAAAAACAATACATTGCAAAGTGAGAAGTTAAAAAATAGAAGAGAGACCAAGAAATGACTGATATTCGCCATGTACAGTGGAATGCAAAACTTTGGGCAACCTTGTTAATCATCATGATTTTCCCGTATAAATCGTCGTTGTTGCGATAAAAAATGTCAGTTAAATATATAATATAGGAGACACACACAGTAATATTTGAGAAGTGAATTGGATTTACAGAAAGTGCGCAATAATTGTTTAAATACAATTAGGCAGGAACACATACCTCCATGCGTTCCATGCGCTGGAGGTTCCCGTTCTCCAAGTGTCTGACGCTACTTCCTGTTTAAACAGGAAGCAGTGTGAGGCAATTAGAGATCGGACCTTCAAGGTGGATGGAGGTATGTGTTCCTGCCGCCGCCTGATGCCACTGATAATTGAAGGAGGGGCGCACGCTGTTGGGAGAGCCTGAGGTGAGGGAGGGGGGAGTGTCCCCCCTCCCCGCCGATGTGTGGCCATGTTCTCCCCACATGTTGCAACCCCTTCTGTCCCCCAAAACGGCCCTGAGCGGGACCTGATCCAAATTTTTGCTGGTGGGGGGGGGGGCTTGTCTGCAACACGTGTTCTACTATTTAGGATGCTGGTGGTGGGACTCAGGGATGCTCATTCGGATCTCGGGTACCCGAATATCCGACCTTTTTCTATTATCCGGGTTCTGCAGATATCCGGATAGCTATCTGCAGATAGTTTCACCACTGATCCGGATGCCCGCGGATATCCGAATTACCCGAATCACAGATTTTTTAAACGATTGTTTATGGTTGTCAGTTCGGGTATCCGAATGCGGGCGGATACCACAGATAATAGCGTCGGGTATCCGAATTCTGTTCGGATAGAAAAAAAGTGTCAAGTTCGGATATCCGAATAATTGGGTATCCGGATTCGGGCGGGTAGTAAAAAGTACTACCCGAGCATCCCTGGACTGGGACTATAGTATGGGTAATGCACAGGAGGCTTGTAAGTGCCCCCAAATAAAAACATGAATCCACTGACCACAAATAAACTGCTCCCTATTATTACCAATTATATCTGCACTTGGACTTGCTTCTTAAATGCATTTTGACACAGTGAGGATTAGGTGCATCTCATTCCCTGTAAAAGCAGGAGTGCAATGGAATGGGAAAATTGCACCAAGCGTTATATCGCATGCAGTGAAACCTACACTCAATGAAAAGTATGCTGTCACTGTTAACACCTTTTGCAACCTTTTGCAACCACACACTGCATTCAGTGCATTGGGATGCCACAGGCCGTTAGACCACACCTGGGCGCATAGTGAACATCATGTAGGTAGTGCATTAACCTCCCTGGCGGTATGATTATTTCTGGGTTTTAGGGTCTTTTCAGCATGTTTCAGATCCTAAAATCAGGAAAAAAAGTCATGTCGTCAGAATGTCTTTAGCAGCCCCAACACTCGAACCCCTCCCTGAGCTCCAGCCAGTGGCGTAGCAATAGGGGGTGCAGAGGTTGCGACCGCATCGGGGCCCTTGGGCCAGAGGTGCCCCGAGGGGATATCCCTCAACCACAGTATTAGCTCTTTATTGGTTCTGGGCTGATAATATTCACTTCTATAGATACTTTGAATAGTAATGATCATTAATACGCTGTTTCCCATCCACTTCTTGCACCTCTGACACTGTGGTTGTCCTCCACCCAGAAAAAAGCCCAGCAGAGAATATTTTTCCTACGCCAACTAAAGAAGTTTGGTATGGCCCGCGAGCTTCTGATGAGCTTCTACACTGCCACAATTGACTCTGTCCTCTGCTCCTCCATCCTGGTCTGGTATGCCGGCTCCTCCGCCAGCTATACACAAAAACTACAGAGGGTCATCAGATCAGTGGAGAGAATCATTGGGAAACCTCTCCCCTCTCTAGATCAAATCTTCAACTCTAGACTGCGCTCCAGAGCTGAAAAATGGCTAATGACCCGTCCCACCTAGGTTTCCGCTTTTTCAGTAGACTTCCCTTAGGCCGGAGATTCCGTTCCATCTACACCAGGACCACAAGGCATAGGAACAGTTTCTTCCCATCAGCCGTAAACTGTCTGAACTCTTAGGTCTCTCTACTGGCTGCACCTAGCCTGACTGCACGGCTGCACACTACATGCATACGTGTTCAAATGTATCCAATGGCTGTAACTGTATCCTTTATATTGACCTGCTGCTTACTATGTATTTGTATCGTATGTCTTGTTCTTTTTCACACTAGCCCTGTACTTGCCAAATCCAATTTCAGGCACGGCCCAGTCGTGCTTGGCGAAATAAAAATATTCTGATTCTGATGATTGAGTTTTCCCAGAAGCTGCATGTAGCATCTAACTACTGGTGAGTTCGCACTCCCATGTCCCCCTCGAGGCTCAAAACGTGATTACGAAATGCAGGGAACCAATGCTTTTCCGCTGAACACTGCCAGCTATCCATCTGTCCCCGCCCTAAGGAGAGTGGCTAGGTGTGTCTACCTCGTCATTCCCCATAGCCCACTCCAGCCAAAGAGGAAAAATTAAAAGGAAATTGTGACAAAATAACAGGGGAGAATGAAGAAGTTTAGCTGCAAGATTGGGGAAATTCACAGAGACACTTTTTTCCCCACAGCGGTGAGACTCTTGAACTCCCTCCAAACTAGGGCTCCCCCTATAGTCGCACCCTTTTAGGGGCTGCACCCATGTCACCGAGTGGGTTTTGCACTACTACTGTTGTGTGTGTTTTATTTTTCTTTTGTTTCATTGGACTCCCTTTTGTGAAATATCCTTGGTTCGATTCCGGGTTTCGGCACCAAATGGGACCTATCATTGTATCATTGTATCTATGGAGCATTATCACTTGTTTTGCACTGTCTTTGTTTTTCTCATTTCTACTGCCAGCTGAGTGGGCCCTGTTGTTGCTAAAATCAATTCCGGGCATGAGCCAGTCATGCTTGGTGAAATCAACAATTCTGATTCTGATTCTGAAATCAGTGGTTGAATATCAACAAGCTGCAAACTATCATCCACATTTCATTCTGAACTGCATGTTTCATTCATACAAGTAGGACGTTCACAGACAAAGGTATATATTATAATGTAATTACCTGTTCACTTCTAATATGCAATCATACCAAGGGCTTGATTATAAAAAGGGTGCTAACTCAGTTTTATTGATCACGCGCAAAGTTCAGCGCTGCGCGGTGCATGGGAAACATTGCACCAGGTGTGATCAAACCACCGCACCGGGTTGCACCTGGCAGCTGATCTGTCCCTTGCCACCGCTCCAGTGTCCTGGGATCCCCTCTGTTAGAGATGCCGACCTTGCCAGCCGGCTGGATGACGCCCGGTAAGTAGATCTTGACTTTTTTAATTTGCCGTGGATGTATCCTTTCAGAGATGCTTGTTGTAATATCTTCTGTATCCAGAATGAAGTGTTTTTTAACCTTTTCGCAGTTTCAAATGAGATATTTGTTTGAAAACTGCTCTGCATTTTGACCTTTGCCGGCTAATCTAGTGCAGCCACGCACAGTGGGCGGCAGGGAGCGGTTCTAGTTACCTGGCTGGATTTAGTTCTTCTCTTCCCCCACCGGCGGCTTTGAACTTCCGACAGGTCTTCTGGGCAGAGTTGCTCAAATCCGAAATCGGGTGAAACCCGGATAGTTGCTATTCGGATTTCACACTGCTAATTACATTCACCTGGGCGTGCTGGGCGGGGGAGAGTCAATCTTACCTATCTGACGTCTTTGTCGGTCTGTCCCTCGGTGCCTCCCATGATGCGGTCCACGCGGTGGTCACGTGAGTACAAACACTTCCTCCTTCTGGGTTGAAGGAGGAAGTGTATACGTGACGCTGGATTGCATCGTGGGAGGCACCAAGGGACGGACCGGAGAAGACATCAGATAGGTAAGATTGACCCCCCCCCCCCCGCCCAGCACGCCCGGGTGATTGTAATTAGCAGGGTGAAATCCGAATAGCAACTATCCGGGGTCGCCCGAATTCGGAGTTGAGCATCCCTGCTTCTGGGTTCCAATCACATCTGATCACATGGTATGGCATGTGATCGGAATCCAGGAGATGATATCAGCATTACAGCGCCACCCAGTGGAGGAAGAAGGGTGATGAAAGGGACTCTTATCAGAGGGGCGATGAAAGCGACTCTACCATCACCCCTCTTCCACCACCGGATGGCACTGTAACGCTGACATGGTCTCCTGGATCCCAATCACATGTCATATTGTGCGAATGGATGTGATTGGGACACAGAAGACTTTTGGGGATTACATCGCCACTGTAGTGGAAGAGAGAAGAAGCTGTAACTTTAAAAGCTCTGAATACCCTGCCGAGCCTTCCAGGCTTGTGGAGGCACACTTCCCCAGTGGCAGGAAAAATGTGGCTGCTCAAAGGTTAATATACCTCAAACATGACGCTAGACTTGAGGCTGGTTTCACACTGGAAACCAGTGTCAGTGACGCGGTGTGCCGAGCCCGAAGCACCGTCAAAAACAGGCCTTCAGGGAACACCGCACTATTGCGTGGTGTTCCCTTTCTGGCCATCGGCCAAGCAGGAAGTGACGCGCACGGGACGCAAGCTTGCTGTCACTTCCTGCTTCGTGTACGCAGAACTGCATGGAAGCATACAGCGTCACGTAAGTAGTTTTTTTATGATCTACACGTCACCATAGACTAGCATGACTTCCAGGCCGACACACCTCCCGCCTTCACTCCACTTCCGCCTCGTCGTGCCGTAACATCCCAGTATGAAAGTCTCCATAGGCTTTCATTGCCCAGCGGTGGGGTGCAGTAAAATACCACACCACACCGCTTCGGTGTGAGAGGAACCTCAAAGTTCACATTGTTCTATAAAAAGCTACATACTGATACTTGTCAAAGTTGTGTGCAAAAGTAAACGGTTAATTGTGATTTATGGCCAGTTTAAGTCAACTCAGCCCGTCTTCTGAAACAAATGAAAAACATCTTATAACCTGAAAAACAATCTCATATTCCTAAAGCCAGGATTACACTGTAATGGACAAAAAACTGATCCTCTAAAAACATTTAAAGGGGCACTACAGCGAAAAACTGTAAAATTTAAAATATGTGCAAACTTATATAAATACGAAGTACATTTTTTCCAGAGTAAAATGAGCCATGAATTACTTTTCTCCTATGTTGCTGTCACTTACAGTAGGTAGTAGAAATCTGGCGGAAGTGACCGGTTTTGCACTAGTTCATCTCTTCATAAGGGATTCTCAGCAAGGCTTTTATTCTTTATAAAGATATTCCCTAAAAAGGATTTATACAAAGATGCTGGCCAGCTTCCCTGCTTGCTACACAGTTTTTTGGCAGTTGGACAGAGCAACTGCCATTCACTAAGTGCTTTTGAAAATAAATATATCCCTGAGCATCCCCTATGAAGAGATGGACTAGTCCAAAACCTGTCGCTTCTGTCAGATTTCTACTACCTACTGTAAGTGACAGCAACATAGCTGAAAAGTAATTTATGGCTCATTTTACTCTGGAAAAAAATGTACTTCTTATTTGTACATGTTTGCACATATTTGAAATATTACAGTTTTTCGCTGTAGTGCCCCTTTAACATATTTTCAGTTTGTTCCATTGGGCATCAGTCTTTCATCCTGGCATTCCATCCCATTTTTGGGTTGCCACCCGCTCGGTACCTGTTGCTGCATACCTGTGCCAATGCCATCGTCCATTCAGGTTCTTGCAGGCTCGAAATGCCAATACACCAATCCCAGTGCCCCATCAGTAGTATCAGGTTCCCACTGGTTTGCAAAAGACCATGGGGAATTCTCACTGAGCAGCAGAGAGGATATTTGTTGTTCCATTACTCCGTAAACCAATGAGAATGCTTCCTAGGGAGGGACCATTCCTATTGGTCTATTGCAAACTAGTTGCAGCCTGATGCTTCTGTTGGGACTCTTGGATCGGTATACCGGTGGTTCTAGCTTGCAGGGACCCGAATGGATGATTGGCAGCAGAGGTGAAGGACCTGAATGGATGGTGGCAGCAGCAGTGGTGGAGGACCTGAATGGATGGTGGCAGGTGATTATTTAGCAGAACGTACAGCTCAAGCAGGCTAGTGGGAACCGTCTCTTCTCATAGGCTAGCATTGATTCCCTCTGTCTCCATCGCCATCTGCTTCATCCGACTACTCTGGAAAAGTCATACAAGACCCAAACTTGCATTCTGCTCACTAAAAACGGACCAAATGGATCCCTTCTGAATGGACTAATGTCAACGGATCCTATTGCTTTGCACATGATCCTTTCGCATCTGTTCTGATCTGTTCTGGTTTGTTCTGCTAAACGTAATGTTTTTATTGCCAATATCATCATGGCTCTATTCCTTATCTTATCTCTTCTTTGTTTGTACATCGATAATCTGGGCCAGTGCTTCCATAGGGTCAAAATGGGCAATTGCCCAGGGCCACAAACTCCTTAGAGGCCACCACAAGCTAGAGACTGTAGAGATCACAAGTTTATTATCTATACAGTATGAAAATGTAAGAGGTCCACATTTATTTTTGGCCAGCACCCCCTTTTACTGACCGCTATCGCAAAAAAAGGAAAATTTAAAATGCATGCGTATGAATCTATAAATATAATAGAGTAAGTGCCTCAACCTTCGAGCAAGAAGAAGAAGTAGCGCTCTGCCCCCAGGGCGCGCCTCAACCTTCAAGCAAGAAGAAGTACTTTGCATGAGAAAATGTATGCGTGCTCAAACACCAAGTTTAAGGCTTCTTTTCCATGGACTGTTGAGCTGTGTGCTCAGCAAGCAGTTACCAGGCAGCAGCAAGCAGTTACCAGGCAGCAGTAAGCTGTTACCAGGCAGTAGTGAGCAGTTGTAAGAGTTTGAGAGGCATTTTACTGCCTATCAACTGTCCGTGGAAAAGAGGCCTACCCTAGCAAGTCTGGCTTTGCAAATCTGGCCTAATTGGCTATTCATGAGGCAATGCTCATGCAAATTTGCTTTTGCATGCCAAACTATGCAGGGTCAAAAAACCAATGAAGTGGTCGCCCTGCTGCATGCCATTGATGAGCGAAAATGCAAAAATTTGTTTCGACAAATTTTTACCGAATTTTTGCCTAATTTTGTTTTGACAGGCAAATTTTCCATCTAATTTTTTCTAATGCCAGTCATTTTCGCGTTACTTGCGTATTATTGCGGACATTTTCCGCATAAGGGCATTAGCGTCCGCATTCAGAGAAGTTTCTTGCGCATTATTGCGAACATTTTTCCGTATAAACGTCCGCATAGACTGAATTTCCATGCGGATTATTGTGGACATTTCTCCGCATAAGGGCATAAGCATCCGCATACAATGAATTTTCGAAAACGCAAATATTTCTGAAGATTTTCGTGAAAATTTGCCAAAAACGAAAACGGGATTTTCGATGCGAAAATGACTTAGGTGAAAATTCGCAAGCAACACTGCTACATGCTACATTAGCACTATCCAGGAGTGCCACAGGGAGGATTCCCAATGCCCCCTTTTTATACAACCGGGGGGACCGCAGGGTCCCAGGCTCTCTCACTGCCTGGGAACCACAGCGGCACCCCAGAGGGGGAGGCTAGGTGGTGCAGGCGACCCCCCCAAGCGTGGCCAGCGCCGGGGAGAGCCGTCTGCACCCACCTCCCAATATTAGAAACAGGCACTTACCTTAACGTCCATTGCGTTTTGCTCCATGCGCATTAACTTGGGGGCACCACATGAGAAAGGAGAGAAGCATGGGTCACCCCGAGCTTTAGAGCTCAGGGCTGGCTCACATACAGCACTCCGGGGGGGGGGAGGGGGTGTTGGAAGGACAAGCGCAGACAACTAACTCCAGGGCTCACACCACCGGAGCAAGCCATCCACCACCTGCCTCCAAAGGATACAAACTGCAAAAAAATGCTTTCCATGAGAAAATGAATGCGCATGTAGCAGAACGCAATGGACTTTAAGGTAAGTGCCTGTTTTTAATATTGGGAGGTGGGTGCGGACGGCTCTCCCTGGCGCTGGCCACGCATGGGGGGGTCGGCTGCGCCACCCAGCCTCCCCCTCCGGGGTGCCGCTGTGGTTCCCAGGCAGTGAGAGAGCCTGGGACCCCGCGGTCCCCCCGGTTGTATAAAAAGGGGGGCATTGTGAATCCTCCCCGTGGCGCTCCTGGATAATGCTAATGTAGCATGAACTTATTCCCGCAGGGCGACCGCTTTGCAGTATTGTTTTTTTGACCCTGCATAGTTTGCCATGCAAAAGCAAATGCATATTTGCATGAGCATTGCCTCATGAATAGCCAGTTAGGCCAGATTTGGAAAGCCAGACTTGCTAGAGTTAAACTTGGTGTTTGAGCATGGAAAGCATTTTTTGCAGTTGTATCCTTTGGAGGCAGGTTGTGAATGGCTTGCTCCGGTGGCGTGAGCCCTGCAGTGAGTTGTCTGCGCCTGTCCTCCCCCCCCCCCCCTGGAGTGTTGTATGTGAGTCAGCCCTGAGCTCTAAAGCTTGGGGTGACCCATGCTTCACTCTTTCCTCATGTGGGGGGCCCAAGTTAGTGGCATGAAGCAGAACGCAATGGACGTTAAAGTAAGTGCCTGTTTTTAATATTGGGAGGTTGGTGCGGACGGCTCTCCCAGGCGCTGGCCATGCTTGGGGGGGGGGGGGGCGCCTGCGGCACGTAGCCTCCCCCTCCGGGGGATGCCACTGTGGTTCCCAGGCAGTGAGAGAGCCTGGGACCCCGTGGTTCCCCCGGGTTGTATAAAAAGGGGGTATTGGGAAGCCTCCCCGTGGCGCTCCTGGACAGTGCTAATGTAGCATGAACTAATTCCCGCAGGGGGACCGCTTTGTGGTATTAGTTTTTTGACCCTGCATAGTTTGGAATGCGAAAGCAAATGCATATTTGCATGAGCATTGCCTCATGAATAGCCAATTAGGCCAGATTTGGAAAGCCAGACTTGCTAGGGTTAAACTTGGTGTTTGAGCACACATACATTTTCTAATGGAAAGCCTAAAGGTGGGTACACACATAATATAAAAGTCTTTGGAAAATGAAAGATCACAGACCAATGTTACCCCCTTCCATGTAGTATGAGAGCCATACCTACACAGTTTATTCTATTGAGTTGAACTCCCCATCAGATAAAATTTTTTGCAAGATGCAAGCTGCTGCACACAAAGATGCTGTACACATGCAACAGATCAGTATCTGCAAAAGATCTGTTCCTGCAAAAAAAATCAGTTTCTGCAAAATGCAATCATAGTCTATGATATCTGCTATTTCTAGCTGATGGGGAGTTCAGCTCCATAGAATAGACTGTGTAGAGTATGGCTCTCATACTACACGGAAGGGGGTAAAATTGGTCTGTGATCTTTGATTTTCCAAAGACTTTTATCTGATGTGTGTACCCACCTTTATTGTTCTTGCTTCAAGGTTGAGGCACGTACTCTATTAGATAGATCGAAGATGCGGCGTATGCTACGACGCGGGTCGGCTAGTATGTATAATATGTACATTTGGCCCATAGTAAACATGAGCTATAAATTACTTTTCTAATATGTTCCTGTCTCTTACAGCAATCCATAAAAGTTTGAAAGATCTGGCAGATTTTGGATTAGTCAATCGCCTCTTGGGGGATTTTCAGGGTTTTCTTTGTTTTCAAAAACACTTACTGAGGCCTAGTGCACACCAAAACCCGCTAGCAGATCCGCAAAATGCTAGCAGATTTTGAAACGCTTTTTCTTATTTTTCTGTAGCGTTTCAGCTAGCGTTTTGCAGCTTTGTGTAGCGGTTTTGATGTAGTAGATTTCATATATTGTTACAGTAAAGCTGTTACTGAACAGCTTCTGTAACAAAAACACCTGCAAAACCGCTCTGAATAGGCGTTTTTCAGAGCGGTTTGCGTTTTCCTATACTTAACATTGAGGCAGAAACGCATCCGAAATCCAAAAAATGCCTCACCCCTGGAGTATGCGTTTCTGCAAAACGCCTCCCGCTCTGGTGTGCACCAGCCCATTGAGATACATTGACCAAGCGGATCCGCAGCCGCAAGCGGCTGGAGAAACGCTGAAAAAGCCGCTCGGTGTGCACCAGCCCTGAATGTCAGTTGCTCAGTCCAACTGCCAGAATAATGTGCAGGTGATTTGGGAAATTGTCTGGCAACTTTTCATAGGTCATATCCAGGGAGCGTGTTTTTTTTTTTTTTTGTTAAAGAATAATACTAAAAATCCCCCATGAGAAGGTGACTTAATCTAAATTCTGTCAGATCTGTCAGACCTTTACTGCTTACTGTAAGCGATAGCAACATAGGTAAAAAGTAATTCCTAGCTAATTTTACTCTGGGACAAATGTATGTCTTATATGCAAGTATTTAAAATTTAAGTTTTTTTCATGATAATCATCCCTTAAAACGTCCCTGTTGGTGGGTTTCTAAAAGATTGCATAAAATTGGATGTTTAAAAATGCAGTCTATTTTAAAAAGACAAAATGAAATCTAATAATAATAATAATAATATTAATACTAATAACTAATTACAATAACTAATAATAATAACAACACTATATGGACATACCTTTTCAGTTTTGTATTATGCCATGACCACATTCGCCTCCAGATGGCAGCACATGATCACTCAAATGATTTTACCACGTCTCCTTAGTCCTGACAGCTGTGAGAGAAGCCCTGTTGAATTTTGTTTCCTGTTCCTGAACGCTTTCCAAACCTGAGGCCCAGATCCTGTTTCTAATTTGTGGATAGGGAACTGGCAAGCCTCTACCAATTCTCAGCACTCTACCTAAACTTGTTTCTATTTCCTGGTCAGCCTTGTGGATGAAATGGTCAAAGTTACACTTAAGAAATACTAAGTGGACAAGCAAATTAACTCACAGAAGTCATGGAACTCAGGTCAGGTCTAGAGCGTTTGGAGAATATCTGAGAATTATTTATGGTTTATTGATATAAACGTGTGCAGATTGCTCTTATTGCTTTGATTCTCTGTGGTGTTAGTTTCCTGAGTGTCTTCTTCTGTATAAAAATAAAATCATGCCATTGCATTTTAACTTACACATTTTGCCCAACTAAACTCATAATCAAACAGGGAAAATTATTTTATTTATTGTATTTATAAAGCTGCCAACATATTAGGCAGCGCTGCAAACATTAGTTAAAGTGAACCCGTGGTGAGAGTGATAATGGAGGCTGCCATATTTATTTCGTTTTAAACAATACTAGTTGCCTGGCAGTCCTGCTGATCTATTTGGCTGCAGTAGTGAACTGAATTACATCAGAAACAAGTTTGCAGCTAATCTTGTCAGGTCTGACAATGTTGTCAGAAACCCCCAACCTGCTGCATTCTTGTTCAGGGGCTATGGTTGAAAATATTAGAGGCAGAGGACCCGCAGGGCAGCCAGGCAACTGGTATTGCTTAAAAGGAAATAAATATGAAAGCCTCCATATTATTCTCACCTTGGGTTCCCTTTAAGGCTACAGACAATATTTTGGGGTGAGGAGAACGCCAGCGCATACCACTAAGGCTGCATCTGAAATGACCACCAGCTCAGTGTGAAGCACCTAAATAGATTTTCTGCACACTTGCGCTGGCGTTCTCCTCACTGTTCAACAAAATGTAAGTTACACATTTTTTTTGCTTAGCTGCTCCCAAGGTTTTAAATTTAAGTTAGGTTCTTTGCCCGGAGGTTTGCCTCACCGTGGTGCAAGTGTCTAGTATAATATACTTTGCATGCAAACCATATTGGAAGCTAAAGTTCCTCCTAGTTTAATAAATGTTAGCACTTGTCTAGGATGCAGGGCATGCATTTTTCAGTCTGACAGAGGCGGTGTATGCCTGTGCGATTAACCATTCAATTGCAACATATGTTTAGGGATGCGCAGCCTTTCCCCCCAACTTTTTTTAATATTTTGGGGTGACATACAGCAATAAGACAATACATGAATACATGCAAACCAGATCACGCAGCACAGTATGAGTACAAGGTAATGCTTAGTCACTGGATGGGAGCATGGGGATTAGGCAAGTCGAGTTCACTCAAGAGTTCACTCAGATCCATAGGATGGGTCTACGGTAATGGAGGTGCGTGAAAAGGTAGGAGACATAAGGAGGAGGACCCTGCCAAAGGCTTACAATCTAGAACGAGAGGTAGGGACAAAAAGGTAGGGGACCAGAGTTCAGCTGTGGGTTTAGCGCACCAGTGAGGGGGGAGAGTGAAAAGGGGCATTTTGAGGGCCTTCTTGAAGATGTTGAAGGAGGGGCCAAACCTATTGGTGAAAGGTAGGGAGTTCCATAGTGTTGGAGCAGCTTTTAGAAGTCCTGGAGGTGTGAATGGGACTGGGTGTTGCGGGGGGCGGTCAGGCGAAGTTCATTGGAGGAGTGGAGTGAGCGGCTAGGTGTGTACCTCTGAGCAAGATTGGAAATATAAGTATGATAGCTATCCGTAGGGACATTTCGTGATTACTGTATGGACCAAGAAGAACTCCTAAACGAGATGTAAGGGAGAGTCCAGAATCCCAATGGTGCAGTATTGTTAGGTATTCCCTGCATCCACCACTGTGGAAAATTAACTGTCCCCGCTCTGTTCTCCAGGTCCTGCTGGACACTGGATGGTCGCTCTCCTGTGGTTTTTAATAGTCTCCAGAGAAATTGCAAAGCTACTACCTCTAAAGGAGGTCTGACTGAATAAAAATGGTAGGATGAAAATGCATACGGAAATAGTATTTCTATTGATGATCAATACAGAAAGAGAGGTAATTGCTTAATTGATAAGGATACCAGTTCAACTGGATACCAGTAATTATTAATTCAACAACACAACTTTTTAAATCAGATTTCATGCTCGAATAAAAAAAAATAGATTTTTTTGTGGGGGCACATTTGGCTATCAGGAGGTAGTATTGGGGCACATCGGGCTATGTATACTGAAGGGGGGTGGACCAAATACTAGGAGCACATTTAGCTACCTATATGTGGGCTAATACTGGTGGAACATCTGCCTACCCTTACTGGTGGGGGGGGGGCACCTAATACTGTGGGCACATCTGGCTACTTATATTGGGGGGTTAATACTGGTGGCACATCTGGCTTTCTATACTGGGAAGGAATCTAATATTACGGGCACATCAAGCTACCTTTAGGGGGGGGGGGCTTATATCGGGGGCACATCTGGCTATTTATACTGGGGAGGAAGCTACCTAATACCGGGGGCACATCTGGCTACATATGCTTGGGGGGGGGGGGTGTCCTACCTAATACTGGGGGCATGTCTGTTACCAATACTGAGGCAGGCACAAATTGGGTGCTCACACTTTACAATCTCTGTTGCCGGAGAACCTTGGCCGGCTCTACCAGGACACCATACGGTGGTGGCACTAGACTATCAGGGAAATCAGTATAAGGGAGTTCAGAATGAAAAGTCCACACTGTAGCAAAAACTCACCTTTACTTCAGAATCAACGATCGTCACCATAAATTGTGACAAGAACATAATTTAAAATTTGTGGTAAATGGGAGAAAAAGCCAAATAAAATTTGTGGTTTTGATTTACAGTAGTACTTTTTATTAAAACTTGAATCTGTAAAAACTAAAAAACAATGTATCTTTTCTATCTCTTTCCCCTATTTTTTACCCTTTTTGTTTTTACCATAATTGTTCTTGGGAAAAAATACCGCCCAATAAAAGTCTAGTTGGTCTTGAAAAAGCATATATATCATGTAGGTGTCATAAGTAGGGATAAAATGAATGCTGATTAAATAGGGACACATAAAGACAACTTAACCCACCTCTAGTGGACTTTAGCTAATGTTTAGTATTTTTGACAGTGTCTCCACTGGATGTCCACTGGATGTCCCCCTGTCCCTGGATGTCACTCTGGAGAGGTTCCCACAATTTCATAACTCTAAACACCTCCAGCACTTCTGGTTATCTCCATTTAATTAATGGTAATATCTTCAGCTTGCCATGTGTCAATACTCAACCATTTCTCCAGATATCTGTTCTGTGTCTCCTCTGAGTGTCACTAATCATTCCCTCTGGGCTCTGACCTGAGCTTATGGAAATGTTCTTCATGGTTTTCGGGTGTCATGGGGGCTTTTATCATATGCCCTATCATAGACCTTTCCCATGATTTATCAAAGGCTGTCAAGGCTGTGAGAAGGCAAAAAAGAACGTCAATACTTTTTAATACACACAGATTCTGATTTATTAGGACAAAGGATTGCAGTTAGAAATTATGCTGATGCTGGCTCAGGATGGCGCTGCGATGTGCAGAGAGCTAGTCCGCATGTATAGCACCATGATCAGAGTTATAGAGATGAAGGTCCTTTTTCCACAGGAGGCTGAAAGCCGTGAATTCACCGCCAGTTCAATGGTCGGGTGTTTGCTAGTGCTCGGCATGGGCGTTGAATGGGTGGCCCTCTATGAAGTTACATCTGATGCCAGGTGACACCATTGCATGTCAAACGGTGAAACGTGGTGTTACCAAGCGTACATGCTTGGAAGAACAAAGAGAAATCGAGAGCCCAATATGGTGTAATATTGTTAAGTTGGTTGTGGTTTAAAGCAAAAAATCTTAGATATACTCACAAACATGGGTTACCCATAGGCAACCACTTCGAGTGCAGGTGGGGAGTATTAGAACCTGATCCCACTCAGGTTATTAGGATGTCACTCTCTGTAGATAGGAAACTGGGTAGCACCCCTCCACCGAGGGTGGAATCAAGATTTCAGCAAAGCTTGGTGTACAGAGGCGCCAGAGTAGAATAAAAACACTTAAAAACTGTCTAAAAGAGGGGGATGTTCAGGTGGACTTACCGCCCTCAAAAATATAAAACTCAATGGAGTCACAATATATCAATACAATTTTTTTTATTCAACTCCACTTAGTGCAACGCGTTTCGCTGGTGTGGTCCCACTTTATCAGGCAAACAGGAGCATAACTCAATGGGTTTAAATGCAGAGGTGCTCACTTCTGCATTTAGACCCATTGAGTTATGCTCCTGTTTGCCTGATGAGGCGGGACCACACTGGCGAAACGCGTTGCACTAAGTGGAGTTGAATAAAAAAAATTTTTTATTGCTATATTGTGACTCCATTAAATTTTATATTTTTAAAGGAAGGTAAGTCCACCTGAACATCCCCCTCTTTTAGACGGTTTTTAAATGTTTTTATTCTACTCTGGCGCCTCTGTACACCAAGCTTTGCTGAAATTACCAAAAGTACAGTTCAGCACAGTGAGTTTTGAGGGAACGTTTAAAGATATTAAACGTTGGGAAGTGACGGGTGTGCTTTGGAAGGGCATTCCAGAGGAGGGTTGAAGCACATGCAAAATCTTGTATACATGGTTATACAGTTTATTATCAGAAATCATTGTCAAGGCAGAGAATCCTGCAACCGTCTACGATGAATCAGGTCCATACGCTTTGCTCAGCAGAGGTGTCCTTGCACCCGCCATAGTTTATCTTAACCTTTGTCCAGCAGAGCTTGGAGAACATTTGTTTCTGCTTTGTAGAAGGTGCCACTAAATACCTTTCAGCAAATTCTGACCTTAAAAGCCCCAGCGAGGTGTTCGGCTAGTCTGTGGCTGCTCTCCAAAGCCTTACGCATTCCTTCTCACTCTCCGGACAAAAACTCTCCATCTAAACTCCAGCCGGCCCATCACCCTGAAGAATTATGATAGATGGGCACAAATAAACAGTGCTTCCATGTGTTTATAGCTGCACGATAGCGCCATCAGGAGCCAATGCCACACGTGACTGGATGAAAATGGCTAAAACTGGGACGCTAGTGTTTAAACCACAGGTCTTCAAAAATGTTGTGTATTCACTTCCAACAGCATGGAAAGGTGTGAAATTTTAGGGAGGGGTTATTGCTGTTTAAATACCATTTGGAGAGACCCCCCTCCTCTCCTGTCCCCGGGACATCTGTATAACATTGTGATCCTGAATTAAAAACTTATGAGAGAATTAATTATATTATTATTATTGATTTATAAAGCGCCAACATATTCCATGGCGCTGTACAAAGTAAGAAACAAAGTACACCGATATACAAAATACAGAATTTGTAATTACAGTAACATGATGAATAAAATGAATAACAAATTGCAAGACACAAAAGGGGCAGAGAGACCTGCCCTTGTGAGCTTACAATCTAAAGGAATGGGTGGGGGGGGGGGGGGGACAAGAGGTGAGGTAGTATAGTATTCATACCTAGAGGTAGTGTGTTTTAGGTTATCTAGTAGAAGTGCAACTTGGCCAGAGGTCGATAGGAACTGGCCTAAGATAGAGCATATGCTTGTTGGAAAAAGTGAGTTTTGAGGGAACGTATAAAGATACAGTATCAAAGGTTGGAGAGTGACGGATGTGTTGTGGCAGGGGATTCCAGAGGAAGGGTGACGCACATGTGAAATCTTGCATACATGAATGCGAGGAGGTAGTTCTAGAGGAGGACAAAAAGTCATGTGCAGATCATAGATTGCGGTTGGTATCTGGAAACTAGTGAGGAGATGTATAAAGGAGAGAGAGTGGGGAGAGCGATGTGTAGTACAGATGATAAATAGAACATTAGTAACATAGAAACAAATTAGTCTAACATTTTTATTTTTAGTTTAATGGCTTAATTTTTAAGATTGCTTCACACTGTCACAGTTGCTGTTTAGAAAGAAAACTAATGAGCCTTTGAACTTTAGTGCAGTAAAACCTCATTATAAGCCTTATCTCACTATTTCTCAGCTGTTTTATTTTATTTACTTTTCAGGAAACTGTACTGAATTCAACAAGCTGTTCAACAAGTTATTTTTCAAGTTTTTTTTAGCTCTTTCTGTATTGTAAAAAATAAAGGGACTTCAATTAATTTCTTACTGGGGCTAGAATTTTATGCACCCAATGTTTATTTCATTATGTCATATGTCACTTCAGGTATACTTTAAAATGACAACTGATAGTAGCAGTATTGCAGCAAAGCAATAAAAACTTGTGAGGTTGAGGAACTCGTCACCCAATCTACAAACAATGTTTTATTTGGCGCGGTGTTTATTACTCTGAGCAGGATGTAATTCCCCATGATAGGAACCTGGACGGCAATAAATTTGACTTTCCTCCTGGTGCGTCTCATTGGTTCATTCAGCTGGACCAATCCAAATTTTTGGCGGGAGACTCAAATAAACCCTTGTTGCAAGATGCAAATTAAGGCCACTGGGGCTTATATGAATTTCCCAAGCATACAATTGGTCTATATGGATGGAAGGTTTTGTGAAATTAATACACCTGAGCATACCTCCCAATGGATGAAGATGAGAAAGAGGAACACCTTTAAGACACGTCCCCTGCCACACCTCTAATTTCTGATCATGCCCCAACACACCCACCTAACCCATCCCCCCAATCATGCCTTGTTTTATAATTCAAATCACACTGGTCCTTTCTATCACTATTTTCCTTCATATTAACATTCTAAAAAAAAAACCTGTAAAAAACAAAATTAAAGCTTTAAAGGACAAAGTTTAGAGTTAATTTTATCATATTTTTCAGTAGAAAGATACATATATTTACATAGATCTCCTGATCAGTTCTAAAAAAAGGGACAACTGAAAAATGAGGGATTTTATTTCCAAAAAGGGACTGTCCTGAAAAAGGAGGGATGAGCTATAGACAGGCCCAGATTTACATCACAAAAGCCTATAGGCACGGATGTCCTGGCACCCTAAATTTCGTCCTCCAGGAACCCAAAAACCCCCGTTGAACCGCACCGCATTTATGCTGACTGACCCAGCTGTCACTTTTCCCTTACCAGTCATAAGTAGCCAGAAGTACCCTCAGTATTAAAGGGGAACTTCAGCCTAAACAAACATACTGTCATTAAGTTACATTAGTTATGTTAATTAGAATAGATAGGTAATATAATCTCCTACCCACCCTGTTTTAAAAGAACAGGCAAATGTTTGTGATTTCATGGGGACAGCCATCTTTTTCATGAGGGCAGCCATCTTTTTGGTTGAAAGGAGGTGGCAGGGAGCATAAGACACAATTTCAACTGTCCTGTGTCCTGATCACCCCTCCCAGCTGTGTGCGCTAGGCTTCAAATCTCAAATTCAGAATTTAAAAAAACTAATTTGCACCAAAACAGCAGAAGGAGAGAAACAACATCAGGAATCCCATCATGCTTTGCACAGCATTAGGGGAAAAATGCCCGGGCAGTTTTCTTCTGTGCAGCTAAAAATGAGGCTTGGATGAGAAAAACAAAGTTCTGATGCTGTAAAACTGTTAAAGAAACACCAAGCCTTTTCAGTTCTGCTAAGTAGATTTTTAGTCTGGAGGTTCACTTTAAGTAGCTAGTGGTTCCCCGGCTGAAGGAAGATGTTGTTACTCAGTGGTATGCCGAGAGCCAGGTGACTATACTCATTTACGCTTGGCCTGTGACTCAACATAGGAAAGGAGGGAGTAGAGAATGAGGCACCCCTCCATCCTCAGGTGCCTGTAGGCCTGTGTCTACAGTGCCTTATGGTAAATCCAGCCCCAGCTATAGACACACTATAAAGCATCAATTCTGAATATGAACCTGGCTTATAGACTGCAATTTTCTCAGGGGGATTAATTCTGTGCTTTCCCCTTTCCAGCTTGAATAGTAGGATGATGCAATCCAAGGTGCAATAGTCACACCCACACAGTCTGAAAGCTTCCTGTTCTAGTGATCAGCATTTAAAAGCAGGATTTTTAAGGAGAGCACAAATAGTTAACACTAGAGCTCTCCGATCTGCTAAGCTATTAGATGGTATTTTTAGATGTGTGCTTGGTGGATGGGCTTCAGACATGTATGTTTAATTGCTAATGAATTGACCAGAGGTTAACTAGTGTGAGGAGGGTGAGAGACGGCCAGGAGATGGAAAATGATGGATTGCTGCAAGTCTCTTGGCATCCACTTGATGGCAGCGGGTCAGATCAGTACACTGAGTGATGATTAATCACTGTTAGGCTGCTGATTTAATTATGACTAACGGTGATGTGAATGAAGCTTTGGATACAACATGGGGAGGTCACGACCGCATTGTTACTGATGAAACTGCAGATTTACTAATTACTCTCCCTTAGCAGCTCGTGTAGGGGGGGCCTGACAAACGATCCTGGTAAATTTAGATAACTGGACAGGTCAGTGGCTGGATAGTGTACTAGTTAATGGCTCTGCCTCTGACACAAAAGACCAGGGATGGAATCTTGGCTCTTCCTGCTGGATGGTCGGAATTGCTGATTTCCGATTCTGCTGAAATTCCGCATTCCGCCAATGCAGATTTCCGCTACCGCTGTATCCTGACAGTATTTAGCAGTATTCCGACGGTATTCAGATTTCAACAGATTTCAGTTTTCCGCTGAAAATTCCACCTACCGTTTACCGCACTACAAATCCTCCTTCTCTGATTGGCTTATTCATTCTGAGTCTTCTGATTGGCTTAAAATTACCGACGGTTAGTAAGGTGGATTTCCGCAAAAATGTCCCCTACCGCTTACCTCAATACAAATCCTCATCCTCTGATTGGCTGATTCATCCCAAGTCTTCTGATTGGCTTAAAATTACTGATTATCGGTATAGTGGAAATTTCCACGATTTCCGATGAATTCTGCATTCCGTACGCTAATTTCCACGTACGCATTCCGATGCGGAAATGTGATTTCTGTTCGGAAATGCAGAAATGTCCGGTCCACGGAAATGGAATGAGCATCCCTACTGTTCAGTAAGCCAGCACCTATTCAGTTAGGAGACCTTGGGCAAGACTCCCTATCACTGCTACTGCCTATAGAGCGCGCCCTAGTGGCTGCAGCTCTGCACTTTGAGTCTGCCAGGAGAAAAGCGCAATTTAAATGCTATTTGTCTTGTCAGGTGAGGGTTTTTACTAAAATTATTTTTTTTTTACTTTTTCCCCTGGAAATGTACACAGTGACAGGCTGACGTTATCAATTTTCTCTAAGTAATTCATGTTAAAGGTTCATTTTACAACAGTAGATACAGAGGGGTTATATGCAAGTCAGCAGCAAGCAAGAATGCTCAAAATAGTTTTGATAGTACTTTTTCACCTACTTTTTGGTACCTTTCCAATTGCAAAGGGATGAAAAGGTATTTTAAATAGAAGATGAAAAAATATCTCCTGGGAGAAACTCAGGAGAAAAACTGATTTGCATATGGCCCAGGTGCCCTTATTTAACCTCCTTGCCGGTTATCCCGAGCTCAGCTCGGGGTAACCTGCGCAGAAGGATTTCTCTGGCCCCGCTGGGCCGATTTTCCCCAAAAAATTTTACTGCACGCAGCTAACACTTTGCTAGCTGCGAGCATATTCCGATCGCCACCGCTCGCCGCCGATTCGCTGCTACCCGCCGCGCCGCCACCCTCCAGACCCCTTGCGCAGCCTGGCCAATCAGTGGATCAGGATTCCCTCTGACGTCCATGACGTCGGTGACGTCATCCCGCCCAGTCGCCATGGCGACCGGGGAAGCCCAGCAGGAAATCCCGTTCTGAACGGGATTTCCTGCTTACTCTGCGGCTATCATGCTGGGCTCGCTACATGATTTAAAAAAAAAAATAAATAAAAAAAAAAGTGCTGTGCTGCCCCCTTGCCATCAGAATTGGAATGGCAAGGCGGTTAATTACAATAACTTTTCTCCTGAGTTTTCTCTGAAAATACTAAAAATAAGTTTGATATTACTGTTTTACCAACTGTAAAAAAAAAAAAATTGTTAGACGCTGAAAAGTTTGATAAGTTCATTTGTAGGTAAGATGAAAAAAATATTTCCTCAAGAAGATTCAGGAGAAAGATAATTGAATAGGGGTGAGGGTGTAGCCATGTTCCTCACTTTGCAGAACTGAGTAGGTTTTCGTGCAAGAAAACCCAGTGTTATTTGCATGCCTGGAATCACCCAATAAATGAGGGAACAGAACCCAGCGTTGGAAGAAGAGAAATAAGCTTTTATCAATGTTACTGCATCCCTGTCTTGAGGTGCTTATATACACACACAACGATTGTCGCTCACAGGAATTGGAACTTAATCCCTCAAGTGACAGTTTGTGGGCTGATGGCTCTACAGACTGTAGCCTTGCAACTCCTTCTGTTGCTATGGAAGAGGGGAGGAGGGAGGGCAGAGTGGCTACCAGAGGGCGGGGTGTCACTAAAGATCCAGCATGACGTTTTTTATGTGACGTGGGAGGGACATCTGTCCATGTGTACCAAGCTTTACCTAGCGTGACTCAGAACTGCACAGGCCTGTGTTCCAAACCACATGAAAACGGCAAAAGCAAGCGCACGTCCACCATTACCAGTTTGAAACTTGCACCTGCAAAGTTTAGAATACTTAGAGCATCTTCCAGTTCAGGCTTCAGTTAATAGGTTCCCCCCCCCCCCCCCCCCCCCCGATGTAGGGTACTTTCATAATCCTAAAAGGGCGCTGTAATAGAGCGCGGAAAAGACGCCGCGAGTACTGACAGCAAGGCGGCTGATTCCGCGTCCAGCGCGGTGGTTTGCACGCAGCAGCGTGCGTCTGGTGTGGCTGGGTCTGTTAGTTCACACAGATTGAGGAATACGCGTGCGCGTGCTGAGAGGCAGAATCTTTATGACAACCAAGGAGGGATCAGTTGACCAGGTTGGTCAGCTGACCTCAGAGCAAGTGACTATTGGTTGATCATTGATGGGTGGCGCCGGAGAGCGCCGCTCTATATATAGTTACTGCTGGTCAGTCTCAGGTGGTCTGCCGTTGCGAACACTTACGTGAAAGACCTTAGTCAGATCCTACAGTGTGTTAGAACCAGGAGGACCTGGGAATTCACACTGAGCCAGATTACTTCTGTGTTATCATTGTGTTATACTTCAGACTAGTTCCAGGGTGTCGAGACCATGGACCTCACACCCAAGATTAGGGACTCTGTGTTATCATTTTGTTATACTCCAGACTAGTTCCAGGGTGTCGAGACCACGGACCTCACACCCAAGATTAGGGACTCTGTGTTATCATTGTGTTATACTTCAAACTAGTTCCAGGGTGTCGAGACCATGGACCTCACACCCAAGATTAGGGACTCTGTGTTATCATTCTGTTATACTTCAGACTAGTTCCAGGGTGTCGAGACCACGGACCTCACACCCAAGATTAGGGACTCTGTGTTATCATTGTGTTATACTCCAGACTAGTTCCAGGGTGTCGAGACCACGGACCTCACACCCAAGATTAGGGACTCTGTGTTATCATTGTGTTATACTCCAGACTAGTTCCAGGGTGTTGAGACCACGGACCTCACACCCAAGACTAGGCATTGTTTTGATATCTGTTATGACCTATTGCATTTCTGACTATCCCTCTGCTTTCTGATTCGGTACCTACGCATATCTGATTATCTGTTGCCAACCCTGCCTGTCTTTGGATACCGAATCAGTTTTCTGTCTCTGTACCTTATCTGTCCGTGTGTTGCCGACCTGGCTTGCCCGACCTTGAGAGCTATCTCTCTCCTTTAGAGATAGTCTCCAGTCCTGCTTGTGACATCCACCTTTCAGGTGTCACTCACTCACAGGTCCTTCCTACTTTCAGCCTGGGGCTCCACCTCTTTGGAGGTCTCAGGCTGCAGTATCACCAAAAAAAGGACTCAGTCGCCTGTATTTCTTCACAGAGGATAGGCCACCACCAACACCCTTTGTGTGCCACTCACCGCAAACAAAGACCAACTAGGTGGTCTAGATAGGCCTTGGGACCGTTCCCGGGTCGTCCCCCACCTCTTTGGCAACAGGTATCAGCGTTTCCTTCCTCCACACAGCCTCCTGTGTCCGTTGCGTTTTATCATCAGACCTCCTCAATATAAAAACTCCATATAGTGCAATAACTTTTAAAATGTTTAATGTCAAAATAATAGTGCAAACGTTATTGCACTATATGGAGTTTTTATATTGAGGTCTGATGATAAAACACAACGGACACAGGAGGCTGTGTGGAGGAAGGAAACGCTGATACCTGTTGCCAAAGAGGTGGGGGACGACCCGGGAACGGTCCCAAGGCCTATCTAGACCACCTAGTTGGTCTTTGTTTGCGGTGAGTGGCACACAAAGGGTGTTGGTGGTGGCCTATCCTCTGTGAAGAAATACAGGCGACTGAGTCCTTTTCTATCCTGCAATCTGGACTGATGATGATCAATTTCAAATTGTGGACTTTTATGTTTTAATGGTTTTTTAATCCTATCTTCTATGATACTATTGTATTTATTAGGAAAGGGACTTATATCCATACCCACTGTGAGCGCGGCCTCTTTTGGATTGACATGTCTAATCAGCTGACATTTAGGCAGGTTGTAAACATTGTGTCAGCTGATCAGGTTGTCAGGTTGACACTCATGCTGGTTGTTAACTTGTTCAGCTGATCAGTTGTCA